>NC_142283.1:26258264-26887430 GCF_052056855.1 Sturnus vulgaris
TGTTAAAACTGCCAGATTTTCATTATGATGAGATCTGTACCTTTGCAAGGAGCCATGGCAGGAGAAACCATGAAAGAGGCAATGAAGGGAGAAACGAGCAAAAATTCAGTCTGGATTCTGAATTCATGGGCATCAGACCAAGCATGCTGCAGAAAAAGAAGCCTGACTGTGGAATTTTCATAAGCTTCAATTTGCTCAACCCTTTTAGGAACATTAATGTACTTCTAAGGTGTTGGACCACTTTTCTAGAAGTTCAGAACAGAAATAAACTAGGTGGGAGCTACTGAAAATACTTTCTATCTTTTCCGCAAAATTGTCAGTTTTACTGTCAGTTTTACCTTGAGATGTCATCTGAAGAGTTTTCTTTGTTTATTCACAGTTGCTTACAGGATTGTCTTTATCAGATCTGTATGAGAAACATCTGGAGTTCTATTCAAGTCTATAGAACCACGTCACAAACTACAAAGCTACGTCTGTGTGTTGATGTGTATCTTAAACACTGCCTATGTTTAGCAGTGATATCTGGGAATGTTGCTCTCAACCAGACCTTTACATAAACGGTAGATAAGTGAAGTGATACTAAAGTAGCAGTTGTGTGATGAATTTAACAACAATTTAAGCTCAGGTGAAATACTAATAAGAATGAACTTTGTTCATTATCTGCTAAGAGTAAAATTGTGTTGGCATTTTATTTCATCAATATCAGGGAGTTTCTTATTCCTCTCATAAAGCAATTTCCTGTTTATAGACTGTTAATGATTTATTTGCCTTTCTGGACCATATTCTGTTTCTGCGTTTTGTTATACTGATAGCAGTTATAAAGTTTTGCATTAAATTCAGCTCACAAGGTGTTCCATTTCCAGACTCAAACTCAATATAAAGCTTTAAAGTGTGTTTATATTTTATTTGTATTAAGTAATTGATAATAATAATGATTCAATAATTGATAATAATATTATTCAATAATTTAAAATTTAAAATTAATTGTAAATGGATAGCAGCACTATGTCACCCATTTCACTTAGCGTAGTAGTGGATTCAGTAAAAAAATAGTGTAACACTGTAGAGAATCAGAAGCCTTAGATGAGTTCTGTGGCAGAGCAAAGTAAATAAGAAACTAAGATAATGAGATACATAGAAGTCAATAAAAACTAAGACTCCTGCAACACAGGCTTTTTGAAGACACTGCCAGAGATTTCAAACAATCTGTATTTAAAAGGCAAGGTTAAATATCTACTACTATTTAATGCACAGCCACACAACCTTGAGGTCTGTTCTGTGAATATTGCCAAAATGGAGTGACTTTGGATGGATGATTTCAAAGTGGAAAAAAATGACTACTGGATAATTTCATGTCTCCAGGAATGATGCTAAGAGGGCTATAAGGAATTCTATATTTCCTTGCAAAGTGGTTCAGTGTAAGTAGAATGTAAACAAGAAATGCTTCATTTCAGTGATCTATATTGCACTGAAGTGAGGAATAATTGCAGTATGACTAGACATTTTTGATCTAGTTAGAGGATAACACCTGGAATGCATCCACAGAGGATGTGTTAGAGCAAACCTCAGTGAAGGCTGGGTAACAGATCATACTATGCCCCTTTTACCAAGATGTCTGCAGACTTATGTAGAAATTGTTTACTAACATTTCCAGCATTCATTCACAGTAGTATAGCAGTATTTAAAGATGCACAGTAAGGTCTAAAGGAGTCTCAGTTGACATGGGCCTTTTTGAATACACAGGAAGAAGTATGGTGTGACCTTGGAAGTATTAGAGTTACCTTTCTAGTTCAGGGGCTGGAATTTAACCTGAGGTCAAATTCCTGCTAGAGAACTCTTCCCACAGCACTACAATGGCCTAATAAGAACTCTTTATTTTTTTTTCTTCCCCAAAAGAAGGAAGGTAAATCAAAATCTTCTTTAAGCTAGGGAAAAGAAAAAGAAAGTCCTGATGAGTACTGAAATTTCTCCATGGATTCCATCTTCAAAACTCCCATAAGAACTGAAAAAATATACAAGATTGTTAAAAATATGAAAACTCTGGTTCTTGCAACTTAAAATATCAGTCAGGAGGCAATTATATCTATTCAGCTAATATGAGTTGTAGAGTATTTGGAAGATTCCCACTCCTTCCTCTACTTTTCCCGCTGTCTGCCATTTGTAGTCCACAGTCTATACCATCTGAAGATAGAATGGAGTAGTTCACATTATATTTCTGAATTATACAATGCATTAAAACTCAAGCCTCCTATTCCTAACCACCATGCTATGTCATGACACCCTAATTCATTATTCCAGAGAATCCTTAGTCCCTGGGATTAAGTGATACAGAGTGGGCTTTTATTGCCCTGTTAAGTGCAGAAGTGCTTGAGATGCTCTGTCCCCAGAGCTGGGGCTGGGTCCCCAATGCCCTTAAGGTGACAATTTCTATGCATACACTTTAAATCCAAACTTCTTGAACTAATGTGATGCTGTTTACCTCTTCTAGAGCATCTGTAACACTGACAACTGCTGAGAAGGAATGAAGTCTGCAAGAATTTTGCAGAAAGCTCAGTTTCTTCTAAAGTCTACAAGGTTTGCCCCTGAAGGATGTATTCCCAGCGAGATTTTTTTTTGACAGAAGCAGCTCAATAATTTGCTTCAGAAAGGACACTGAAAAAAACCTTAACAAGTACAGTAGCCTGACATCTTCCAGTAAATTAGAGAGCTCTTTGGCTGTGTAGTTGTGCCTGAGGAGCTTGACAGAATCATAGAATGGGTCAATCTGGAAGGGAGCACCTTCTGGTCCAACCTCCCTGCTCAAGCTGGGTCATCCCAGAGCACATGGCACAGGATTGTGCCCAGATGGTTCCTGAAGATCTCCAGTGAGGGAGACTCCACACCCTCTCTGGGCAATCTCTTCCAATCACCTGCACAGTAAAGAATTCTTCCCCATGTTCTCATGGAACTTCCTGTGCATCACTTTCTGCCCATTGTCTCTTGTCCTGTTGCTCAGCACTGCCAAGAAGAGCCTGGCTCCATCCTCTTGGCACCCTCCCTGCAGGTACTCACAGACATTGATGAGATCCCTCTCAGTTCTCTCTCCTTGAGGCTGAACAGGCCCAACTCCCTCAGCCTTTCCTCAGAAGAGAGATGCTCTGGCCCCTTAATCATCTTTGTAACCCTCCCCTGGACCATTCCAGGATCTCCTTGTCCCTGCAGTGCTGAGGAGCCCAGAGCTGGACACAGCACTCCAGATGTGCCTCAGCAGGGCTGAGCAGAGGGGCAGGATCAGCTCCCTTGAGTGCTGGCAGTGCTCTTCCTGATGCACCCCAGGACACCTTTGGCCTCTTGGCCACCAGGGCACACTGCTGGCTCATGGACAGCTTGTTCTTCTTTCTGAACCACTGAACTAAATTCACTTAAATATGAACTTCATATATGTTCAGCACATACTTTTCACCCTATTTTTTTAAAATGTGACACAGAAAGACTTATTTCGAAACATTAAATCCATGCCTCAGAACGATTTTACCTTGAGAGCTGGACTTTTCATGAGCTGGTTAATCTTTCTAGTTTGTGGTAGTCTGTAAAATTTTAAAGAAGTGATTGCCACACCTGCATTGAAATTTAAATGAGAAGCAAAAACTAATATCTATTTGAACTGGCTGAAAAATGATCCCATGGCAAATGAGGGAGCTTAAAATACTACTTAGTTCCCCAACCCTTTCCTCAGAATGTGCCTGTATAAGTAATTGCTGTGGTTTTAAACTCAACTAGAGATGAAAAACCGTGTTGCCACCAACCAAAAGCTCCACAAAATTTTGAATTCCTTTAGTCAATGATTTAGGCTTTCATTCTTGATAATAATCTTTTGGGCAGTGAAAATATTATGAGGTGTTGGTTGCATGTTGCACATTTAAGTCAGTTCTGATTCCAGTACTGCTGAAGTTGTTCAGTTTTATCAAAGTTCATTCTCCACTAGTGTGATCAGAGGGAGGTCAGGCTCAGATCTACAGAAGATTGTGGTTAAGAGCAATACCATGAGGTGCTCAGTGAGGTCATGCACATGTAGCCGTCACAAAGTGGTAATACACAGTGCTGTAGTTATTAACATAATTCAATTTAATTCATTGCCTTTTCTCACCCCAAATCAAATCCCCTTGGGGCACAGCCTGGATTCCCCATTGTCCTGTATTACCCACAAATCTGCACCCCAGTGCTTGAGCAAAAGCTCCATCCCACAGAGGGGTTTGTCTTCGCCTAAGGCAGGAATAATGCAGACAGCTTCCCCCAGCATGTTTCTAATGTACACTACAGGAATTTTAACCCCTTCCACACTATGTAATAAATTTGATTGGCCTGAGCTGGCCTGATTGGCAGATCCTCTGGTGTTGACAAACCAGGTGGCCTTTGCTAAGTGTGTATCCCAAAATCAGAAGGTTCCACCATGCATTGCTCTCAGTGTAGTCTTTAACAGTCTATCACATCATTTGATCTTTCCATAGGCTGGTGTATATATGTGATATATACACTCATTGCCACATTCTTTGGCCTAAATGTCTATGAAGCAGTTTCAGAAGCCAGTTTCATTTTCTGATTTAATTCTTCCTGCAGTACCATGTTGCCATAACACTTGGTTTTCAAAGCCTAGAGTAGTGTTCTGGGTGGTGGCATGGAACACAGGGTATGCTTCTGGTCATCGAGTGCTTGCTTCCATCATCATAAACACATAGTGCTTACCATCATGGTTTTGGGGGTGTGTGACATTGTCAGTCTGCCAGGACTTCCTATACTTACGTTACAGCCATAGTCCTCCATACCAAAGTAGGTTTATCCACTTGGCCCAGCTTGACAGCAGCACATTTCATGATCATGGATAACTGGGCGGTTGTATCCATGGTTAGGCTCACCACTGTATCACCCCTTCCTCCTTGATGCCCTGAGGTGTCATGAACCCACCAGTCTAGGAGTAACTCAGACTTATTTGTTAGTCCAAATCCAGCTAAGCCACTTCAGCCCTAGAAGCCTGATCCCTTGCTGGTTGTTCCGATGTTCTTCTGTGGCCTGACTCTGGGTTACATGAGCATCTCTGCAACCCACCTTCACAGTCGTGTTCTCCACCCAGGCAGTGATGTCTTGCCACAATGCAGCAGCCCAGACAGATTTACCACCATGCTAACTGTTATTTTGCTTCGTTTGTTGCAGCCACCCCTGCCACCATTCATGAATCAGTATAAAGTATTGTCCCTTTCTCTCATTCAGCAATATCTAAGGCCAGCTGGATGGTTTTCACCTTTGCAAGTTGATTCAATTCACCTTCTCCTTCAGCAGTTTTTGTGACTTGTCATAGAGGACTCCTACACAAGGCTGCTTTCCATCTCCAGTACTTTCACACAAGATGGCAGGATCCATCAGTAAAAAAGGCATATTGCTTCTCACTTTCTGGTAATTTATTGTATAGTGGGGCCCCTTCAGCATATATTACCAACTTCTCTGCTGACATTCCAAAGTCTTTGCCTTCTGGCCAGTCCATGATATACTTCTAAGATTCCTGGAGAACTGGTGTTTCCTGTCTGATCTCGCTGTGTGGTCAGTCTTACTCCATGTAGCAACTGTTGCATGATGTGTAGACGAGATCCTCCCTTTGAACATCCAATCTAACATGAGTAACCAGGATGCTAGGCAGAATTGTGCTTCAGTAGCAATCACCTCTGAAGTGGCTCAGACACTTTTACAAGCTGCCAGTATCTCATTCTCAGTTGGAGTATAGAGGGCTTCAGATCCTCTGTACCCGAGTCCAAATTCCTAGAAGTCAACCTTGAGTGTTCCCTGGTGCTTTCTGCCAGAGCCTCCGGGTGAGGCCATTCTCCCTAGCTACAGTACAAAGCACATTTTTTACATCTTGCCCTGTTTGGACTGGCCAGAGGGCTACAGCATGAACTATCTCCTGGTTGATTTGCTCAAAGGCTTGTCACTGTTTGGGGCCCCATCTGAAATCATTCTTCTTCCAGGTCACTTGACAGAAAGGACTTACAATCAGACTGTAATTTGGAATGTGCATTCTCCAGAATCCCACAACACTTGAAAAAACTTGTGCTATATATCTCACTGAGGGTGATGTTTTATTGCTCACTTTTGAGTGGGGGAATTGCAAGAAAATTCCCGAAAGAAAGTAGGAGAGGTTCTGTTTGTTGTGATGATACAATTTTTTGAAGCTGAGATGCTGAGTACAAGCATAAATTAATCTTCAGCTCCTGCAAAACTTGCTGTTTTCTTTTCTGGAGTAGTAAATGAATGCAAACAGACCCGGTGAGATGTCCTTTCTTCACAGGACAACAGGATCACTGCAATGATTACTCGAATTTGTCACTGTTAGGCAGTATCTAAGGTTTGCACTGATTTTTAAGACAGGTTGATCAACTCAATTTGTCATACAAGTGAAGGTAATAAGGATGGATCCATCATTGCTGCCTAAAAGAAGAATAAATAAAAGGTATCCATAAGAGAAATCTTTGAAGTGGCCGTTTTCATGGAGGGACAGGGAGCAAAATGTTCCAGCAGGAGGTAAATAATTCAGTTTTTGTCCCTTCTTCACTGTACAAATGAAGAAATTTTTTTACATCCAGGATCTTAACATACGGCTTCAAAATGTGATTAGAAATTCATATTTCTTCAAAATACATTTTTGCTTTTTAAGGATAAGAAAATGAAAAATGCAACCAGCTTTACATATTTTGTTTATTAACCAATAGATAAAATTGAATCCTGCTATACGATGCTATAAATATGTTCCCATCATGGAAGGAGATATTAAGAGAGTTTATTAACTTCCAGAAGGTTATTAATAAGCAAATTATGAGACATGAAAAGAACAAAAGAAAATATAGCTTTATTTTATAGAAAGGCTGAGTGAAAAGTCACAGGTCAATGCAATCATGCCCTTTCACACAGAGTAAATAGGAAAAACAATAAAGCTCAGCTGTGGAAACAGATAACTGAAACAATGAAAGCAACACACTCCAAATATGCAGAGAGGTTTGGGTGGAAACTGCGTGATGTGACCAAACACTGATACAGAATAAAAAGCAATGGCTAAGGCACTGTTTAAGGGAGCTTTGGGGCAAACCATCTCACTCAGATTAGTCTTGTTAATATGTCACTTAAAGGAAGAGATGAGAAAAAGATTCAGGATAAAGTTCTGACCAAAAGCAGGAAGGGACTCTGAGCACAAGGACAATTAGTTAAATTCTAAGGGGATCAGCACATCCATGCAGCTTTTGTAGATATGCTCAAGGAATGTCTTTGTAGGAGGCTTGCTTCTTTCTGTCTTCAGTTTCCTACCTACAAAAACACATGAGCAAAATAACAGTTGCGAAGCATGAGGATTAGGTAACTGTGCCGGTTGAAAGGAGGCAATACTCCTTTTTCAGAGAGAAGAAATGTCAAGTGAGTTGACATGACTGATTTTGTCTGTGAGGTTAGTGAGATTTTAAAATATGTGTTCTGTTCAAATGTGCTAAATCAGACTAATAGTTGATTGCACTTGAATAATATAGATTATAAGCACTAGCAAGGTCAAATGAAAAAGTTATTTTTATATTTTTTTTATTTTTTTTTTATCAGAAAGAAAGATGCCTGACGATTGATCTAAAATACTACAGATTCTTATTAATAATTTCAACAGAACCAACATCCAGCTATGGTCTACACATTGAACTAGCACTCTCTCGTTACAATGCAGAAATACCTCATGAACTACATCCTCGAAGTTTACTAATCCAATATAATAGAACTTTCTCACCTTCTATGAGCTAAAAACATCTCAGGATCATGAAGTAGTTTGGGGATTTTCTCATTTTTTTTCTACCTACATCATTGAAAGCAGGACACAGAATGTGAATTTACCAAGGAAACAGAAACACTCTAACTGTACTACCCAAAGAACAAGTCATACTTTAGGAAAGAGCAAAAGAATAAGACTGTTGGGTATTTGTTGTTTTCATCTAAAGCCAAATAGGAAATACCAAAGAAAAATATCAAAGCTCACAGGAAATTAATTGCTATTAAAGTGTGGAAGTTCAAACTGAAAAAGAAAAGAAAAGATCAATTGCACCTCCTTGTGGTCTACCAAAAAAAAGTAAACGAGTCTTAGACACATGGTTGTTGTAGACTTTTCTGAAGCAGATTACTGGGAGGGTGGTGAGGCACTGGCACAGAGTTGTGGGTGCCTCACCCCTGGAAGTGTTCATGGCCAGGCTGGACAGGAGTTTGAAAAACCTGCTGTAGTGAAAGGTCCACCACAGGGGCAGGCACATGGGTTGGAATGAGGTGATCTTCAAGGCCCCTTCCAACACAAGTCATTTTATGATTCTACAACTATTGCGAAAATTACATTATATACGCATCTGTAGTTTATTTGCTATTTGTAGGAATTGGCCTACAGAAGGGATATTTTTTGGGCAGTCTGAATATATCTAAGTCAAAAATCAAATGTTGTCACTATTACATAAAGCTGTGACCCAAATCCTGGCCACATCTCTCTGCTGCCTACTATTCACCCATTTCAAGGGCACTATGTCAGGTTCTTTCTTTTTTTTCCCTTTCTCGCTCCTACTTTGAAATATATTGTGGCAGACTATCCTCTAGAGATTGTTCAACGATACTGACAGCCACAGGTGACTGTAGTGCATTCAAAGTTTTATTTGGGCTGCTAATGCATCCCTAGGATCTTCAAGGATCCACTAATTTCACCTCCTCTCCCTTAGAGACTGTATCTGCTACAGTCATGGTTCTGATAGTCATGGTTCTTGGAAGGTTTCACTTTCCAAGCTGTGGACAAAATAAACATTTAACAAGATGTCTCCATCACTTCTTTCAATGCTGTGCAGAAGCTGAGCAGTATTCACCAAACCAGGTGTTTCCCTGGAGTTATATGGGAGAATCTTTTACTTGGAAATCAAGAATTTCTACTTGTAAAGATGGATATTAAGATCTCTAAATTTATCAATAAAAAATAAAATAAAATAAAATAATAAGATAAAATAAAATAAAAACAAATCCCAAAATCACAAAAAAGTCAAACAAAAAACCCAAAAACCCAAAGCCAAACAAACCAAACATCCAACAGCAACCAAAAAAATCATAAAAATGCAGTTCTCTAAAGAGAGATTACAATATTAATGACAAAGACAAACAAGAAAACAAAGATATTAGTAGCTTTAAAGTTTAACTTTTATGTATCCTTGTGTTAGGAATATCTGGGAAAAACATGGCAATTTTCTAGTCTCTGCTTGCTTACTCCACTTGAGATCATGTGCATATGCACATTCAGAGTTATTTTGAAATCTGTTTTATAGTCTTGGTTTGAGTAATTTTCTTATTGCTTGTTACTTTCAGATAGATAAAATATATCTTCCAAACATAATTCCAATTTTCTGAAATTGCTTTCTGTATTTATACAAACTTTCTGGTGTGAAGGTGGGTTTCATGGACTAAGAAGCAAAGAAGGAGTTAATAAAGATCTTGTTCTTCCATTACTGTTAAATATTGTTACCTGGAAAAGTACAGAATGTATTTCAGAATATTCTGGTTTTTTTTCTGAACCATCCTCTTATTTATATAATACTGTAAAATAATTTTTCTAGTAAAAGTAAGTAAGTCAATTTTCAGAAAACACCTGCATAACCTCAATTCTCTTTAGTCTGAAATACATATTTGAAAATTACCTGTTCTGTCATTTCTCATTGCCTGACCAGAGAACCTGAGGAAAGCCTAATTTCCACTAATAGTATTCATAGGAAGCATGGCACAGCACTAGTTGTTTAACATAGAAGGCAGAAAAAGGCTTGAGGTCCCTTGAATTATCAGTCTTTGTGTCCAAAGGCGGAATGAAACAATTTAGTATCAAAAATCTTCAAATTAATATTTGATGTTCACAGACACAGTTTCATTTTCAAACCACAGTCAGGGGATGCCAGCTTTTTTGCTGTTAAGACAATGAGATACAGAGAATGGCTTATTCTGTGGAGGGCAAAACTTGTTCTTGCAGACAGAGAAATTTATAATGCATCTGTAACCCCTGGTTGTTGTTACCTTCAAGACTGGTCACAAACTGTGACAGGAATTATTTAGATACTGTAATGCAACTCTGTTCATATCTCCTGAAGCTGTTCAGAACTTCTATCTGGAAGTTGCAATTGTCATCAGGCTTCTTGGGACTGCTGAGTAGTAAGTAATCTGTAGTAAGTATTTTAGATCAATTGTCAGCCATCTTTCTTTCTGAAAAAAAAAAAAAAAAAGCATTAAAAGAACTTTTTCATTTGACCTTGCTGGTGTTTATAATCTACATTATTCATATCTTGCCTAGGCATGAGATTTAACTTGTCATGGCCTGACAGAAAGACCATGGTAGGATTTGGTACTCCAGTACACCTGGAATTACAGCTTTCACCCAGGTAATAAGGGGAGCTTTCAGTAGAAACTGGGACATTTAGGAATGTCTGAATTAACTGTGGGCTCTTAATTTTGCCAAATTAGTGCCTTGCTTTGCTTTTAAATAGATAGCTGTTTTGATAGATGCAGTAATTCACTCTCTGTAGCATTTATTTCCTTCTTTCTGTATGTGCAGCCCCTAGTGGGAGCTGGGATGTGTG
The DNA here is from genome assembly GCF_052056855.1 of Sturnus vulgaris. Lineage (NCBI taxonomy): Eukaryota > Metazoa > Chordata > Aves > Passeriformes > Sturnidae > Sturnus > Sturnus vulgaris. Next base: position 26,268,899 of record NC_142283.1, read on the forward strand.
ATAAAGGCCTCTGTTTACACTAAGATAATGTTCCTACATTAAAGAATGAAACACACGTGTAAAAAAACCTCTGCATTCAAAATTCATCACACAAAAATTTTGGAAGAAAGTGGATGTCACGGTGCCTTTTGAATATATAATTGACCGTGGCTGGGTGCCAGGCACCCACCAAAGCAACTCTCTCATTCTGCTCACAGCTGGACAGGGGAGATAATAAAAGGAAGGGTCTACGGGTTGAGGTAAAGACTGAGAAATCACTCAATGAAAACCATCCTGGGAAAACAAATTCAAATTAGAGATACTAATTTAATTTATTGCTAACAAAATCAGAGCAAGATAATGAGGAGTAAAATAACATCTTAAAAATGTCTCTGGAGTGAGTTGTAACCTGCTCCATGAAAAGCATGAATGCACTGGTAGGCAAGAGGCTAGAAATCAGAGGCTCCAGCCATCCATGCCTCCTACTGCAATGGGGAACTGCTACTAGGATGAAAAACTGTGACAGCTGAACTCACTACACAAGAATTTGGATGCTGTTAAATTATTTATTAATCTTGAAACTGGCCAAGACTTTTCTGGGTGAGGTTCCTGGTCTTTTGTCAGCCTTTTGTTCTTTAAATGGCACCTGCTGTTGTATGAAGTGGGAAAGTTATGGTGCTTGGTTATGACAGATAAATTTTACATGAAAATATCTCTCATTTCAAAAATAGATTTATTCAGCGTACAAATGTTGGTAGCGAGTTGGAGTACAAATGGTGTGTGTAAATTAAGTACAGATTATCATAGCAAATACCTGATCTTTCTGCAGCCTGATCAAAGTTTGTCCCCATACATTCAACAGTGGCTTTTCCTGGAAGACTCTTTGCATCTATGAACATCTGCATTAAAGAAAACTAATGAGGCATGCAAACTAGAAGGGAACAGACTCTTTCTGTAAAGAACATAAATTTACTAAACAGACTGAGGAGAATCTCTTGGTCATCAGTAGCAATCTAAATGGCTTTAAATACAAATTCTGATACTTGTACTTCAAGGTCCAAGGGAATCATTAACATTTTAATGGCTGTCCTCAAACTGAACAGTCTGGACAGCATCTTTTGCTGGTGGTTTAAAATATGTCATTCCTGGCAAGTTTTTCCCTCAGGTGGGCTCATGTGTCATTTTCATTTCCTTTCAAAAAAAAAAAATATTTGGTGTTTAATGGAATACATGTACATAAACACTGAGTGAGCGTGCTTAGTTTCAAACTCAGGTGGTTAAAATGTGAAATCCACGCTATCCACTCATTCCCAAGGAAGTACAAATCCCCTGACTTTAGAGGGAGACAAAACCCTTCTGAAAATGGATGTTATTACAGCTGGATTGCACACAAAGTGATACATAAATGGCCACGGTTTAATCAGGCATCAAGCACATGTTGATATTTTCTTTATGGTTTGAAAAATAGAGTTGTTGGAATTTATTAGACTCCCTACCATAAAGGTGAACTAGAACCATGTATTTTGCTTGTGTCCAGTTTTAAAAATCACCCCTCGTTGAGTTTCAACAGGTTAAAATATCTCTTCAGACATAGGACTCTACCTGACTGTTTAGACTGAGGCAGAGTTCAGGTATTATAATTTAGGAAACTTTCCTGTCTCCAGTGTCTCTTGGCACAGTGACTTCAGTTCACATACAATGTGCATAACACTATTACTGCAAAATATCCACGAGTCTTTGTAGATCTTTGGTTCTGCCCTGTTTTTGTGTATGCTCTGTGTCAGTAGATTAACTTATTAAGCATTTAGACTGGGGATTTTTGAAAGTCAACATTCTCTTAAATATAGAGGGAAAAAATGAGCAAACTAAACAAGGAAATACATTAGTCTATATTTTCATTCTTTCTGAGAAAAAAAAGTTTAATATGGCTTGCTTGTCTAGAATTATTTATGTCAAACGTTATGTTGGTGTGGCATCTATGTACGCTTGTCTTAAATGAGCCATTTATGGTCATTCAGAGTATCACCATCAAAGCAAAAATAGTTTTTATATGGATTTATGAAAATGCAATTTAATAAAGTTTGATGGCAAGGCTCACTCTATTACTTACTATGTGAATGAAATATACAATGCAAACCAAGTCAGACTTGAGTTAGAATGAGACTAATGCATAAAGGTAAGGGAGACTTCCCCACTGAATTCTGAATTTCACAGGGAACCCCTTGCTTTCTAAACACCTGATAGAACTTATATGTGGCTAGATCCAGTCTTAGTCTCATAGATGAACAATGATTTATGCCTACAGAAGTCAACTATATGGACTTCATTAATATTGATTTAGGTTGTTATCAGTCATTTACCAAAGATTTTTTCCAAGTAAGAACTCTCTCCACCTTGGGTAAGGAAAGATATCTCAGTCTCAGGTAAGGAATCTCAAACTCTAAGAGGCATGCTAGCTTACAGAAAGAGAAATTGTACTTCTTTCCTGCTGCAACTTTAGAGAGAGCTCAAATTTGACTTACCCATAGATCTGTTATTAGCAGAATGGCTGACAGTCTTGAGGAACAACCTTAGGAGTTGTCTCAGCTCAGGGGGAGATTACTGCCATGCAGCCATGTAACCTCCCTGGCAGGGAGAGCTCTAAGAATGCTCACTAAGACTGTCATTTTATGGGACAAAATGGTTGTCTCATAGTCAAAATGCATTCAATGGGAAAGGAAACTCACTGCTGTAGCAGGGGTGGAGGCCATGCAGCTAATGAACCATGACTGACCAGAGCACTGTAACATTGGCCTCAGTTTTGTAGAGCTGACGAGCCCGTGTGCAGACTGACCCCAACACCTCTGCATGGTGGCTGCAGCAGGACAGAAAGCCAGACCCCCCTAGGCAATGATGTGACTGTACCAACCAATTTTGACTGTGGGGACTCCCACCAGAAAGCTTCGTGGGTCACTCCTGCAGCTGGGAGCTCTCCTTTTGGGCTGGAAGGCCACCCGGAGGAAAGCCTGAAAGTTGAGAGACCTTGCCTTCTTGAAAGGAGGAATTGTGCATTCCAGTTTACCCTTCTAAAACTTCAGAATTCTTTAGTCAGCTATTTAAAAGCAATTTTTTTTTTTTTACATCCCATATCTGTAATCAGCTAATAATGGAGATTCAACTGGTTTTGTAAAATAAAATTTTGTTTGGTAAATTATTTTCCTCAGTTAATAAGTCTCTGCTACAGTTAATTGTACACACAAAGAGTGGAGGATCAGCAAGCCTCTTACTTCACTTAGTTGAATAAATTTGCTGAAACAGAACAGAATCAGGAATAACACATTTTGACTCCTATGGAATTAGTAGTCATAGGTTGCAGAAAAAATACAGACATTAGCCTGGGTCGGATGAAGTGAACATATAAAGAATTGTGTATATAAATAATCTATTCATATTTCTACAATTATTTGTTTTGATTACTTGTTTCTCTCTGGATAAACTTTTAATCAGAGTTCTTAAATGCTATATAGTTGTATCATTTTATGTTTCCATTATGGTATATTAATTAAAAAATATTCATATAAGAATATTCATTTAGAGAAAAGAAAGTTTCAGAAAGTTATTTTATGTTTTTAAGAGCTTAATTTTATAATGGCATGCTATTTGAGTTTTATGGGTTTTTTTTACTGAGCTGTCATTTACTAATATGATATATACATCACATCTGGCATATGTTTTTTGATAAGTAATATTATGATGGCAATGAAAGGCTCTTTCACTTAACTTTTTCAAGAAAAGAAGAGAAAGAAAAAGTGTACAATACGTCTTGTGAAGGGAAATTATTGATAGGAACAGACACATGTTTCTGCTGTGAACAGTGTTACACCGGAAAAAAGATTCAAGCAAATTGTTCATTAATTAATGGATAGAGTACCCCATCAAGACCACATTTAGATGTGAGGATAGCTGGAAAGTTCTTGCAAATCTGTTACTGACTGAGGATCAATGTCTCTTTTTGAGAAAGAAGTGCTGCAGGTGAAAACCAGATAAAAATGAAAGAAATAATAACTTTTCTCTTGTTAAGAGCACAGGGTGCTGCATCTGGGGAGGAATAACCCTGTGCATCAAGGAGGGCTGGGGGTGACCTAGTGGAGAGCAGCTCTGTGGAGAAGGAGCTGGGGATTGTGGTGGATGTCCCTGAGCCAGCAGTGTGCCCTGGTGGCCAAGAGGCCAAAGGTGTCCTGGGGTGCATCAGGAAGAGCACTGCCAGCACTCAAGGGAGCTGATCCTGCCCCTCTGCTCAGCCCTGCTGAGGCACATCTGGAGTGCTGTGTCCAGCTCTGGGCTCCTCAGCACTGCAGGGACAAGGAGATCCTGGAATGGTCCAGGGGAGGGTTACAAAGATGATTAAGGGGCCAGAGCATCTCTCTTCTGAGGAAAGGCTGAGGGAGTTGGGCCTGTTCAGCCTCAAGGAGAGAGAACTGAGAGGGATCTCATCAATGTCTGTGAGTACCTGCAGGGAGGGTGCCAAGAGGATGGAGCCAGGCTCTTCTTGGCAGTGCTGAGCAACAGGACAAGAGACAATGGGCAGAAAGTGATGCACAGGAAGTTCCATGAGAACATGGGGAAGAATTCTTTACTGTGCAGGTGATTGGAAGAGATTGCCCAGAGAGGGTGTGGAGTCTCCCTCACTGGAGATCTTCAGGAACCATCTGGGCACAATCCTGTGCCATGTGCTCTGGGATGACCCAGCTTGAGCAGGGAGGTTGGACCAGATGATCCACTGTGGTCCCTTCCAGATTGACCCATTCTGTGATTCTGTGATTTAACCCTGAACTATTCTGAATAAGACTTTAATTTATCCCCATGTAAAAGAGAAATATCTTCAATGGAAGTTGTGGATTTGCAGATTTATTATATTGTATGTTTCAGCTTTTGAAATATATCATAAAGAAGGAGGTAATAAAGTTATGCTAATCCACAGAAGCTGCCTGGCAGAATTTTCCACAAAAAGAGACTGCAGTGCTACTGTAAGCAACTTCTCTTTGAAAGATTATGTGCCGATTCAATATTTAGTAAGTTTTTTTTTTTAGTAATATTTTTTTTTCATGACTTAGGGTGTAAAGAAACGGTGAAACTAAAAGGATGAGATCATTTTAGCACCAACTGTTGGAAACTGCAGAAGTCTTTTGTCATGGAAATACAATTAATTTTTGAACATCTGGTATGAGCTTTATTTTAATCTTTTCTTTCCAGTACATTCCTCATTACTAATTCATGCAATTACAATGATTACACGAATTTAAGAAGGTATAACAATTACTTTTAGTTTTACACAAAAAGAAAATTTCATAAATTTAGTCGCTATCATGACATAATTTTTTTTAATATTAGCTGCCAGTTTTTAATATAATATCAATGTCTATATTTAAACAAGAACTAGCGAGCTGTCCGATCAAGTATGATTTCTCATCACAAAGCCTAATAAAAATAGCCTCTTAAGTAATTTATACTGTAGAAAATCAAACATAGTTACTTTCAGTTGGCCTCTTTGTACTATAAAATACGTTTAAAAATAAACTTGGGTCTTAAAATATATCCTATTGCTGTCTCTGTGAATTCCAATACATTACTTATTAAGGTCATTAAAATGACATTTGAAAGCAAAAAACAGATTAAAACTATTTTTAAAGAACTAATTCCGTAAGTTTTTTCAACAGTGATAGTTTGTTGTCTTTAACTGACAGATGATGTTTAATGTCATTTTAATTAATCGTCAAAATTGTAAATATGCCTATAGCTGGTGCGGCATATAAAGTACTTATATATGAGTTCTTCTGCCATTCTGCATCATGTTGAATTTAACTATACTATTTTCATGCAAAACAAGTAAGATTTGCGTGCCAGTAATTTTTAAATTTTATTGTTATTTTGACTATTTTCAAACACCTGCTGAACAAACCTGTTGCTAATTGTCATGATGCATTGGTACAGAGCATGATATGTGTTGAAAATTCTTATAAGGCTGAAAAAAGTCCCTGAACTAGATATTGGGAAATTCTTGTCCTTTTACTATACACTATATTTTACTATATGTAAATCTGGCAACTAACCCATAGTTCACACTAAAAAGCTGTTGTCTAACAAGTTCTTAAATCTTACAATAATACTGTTGCTCAAAAGTGGTGGCTAACAAATCCTTACTTTTTTACAGTGCATTTTAATAAGATTTCAACTCCCCCAGCAAACTGCTCAACTTTGCAGGTTAACAAGCCAAAACACAAAGCCACAAGCTCTCCACTCCCACGACAAAGTTCAGTACAGACATGGGGTAGAATAAAACAATCACTCTTAACCCAGTAAAAGCAAGAGAAGATAGAAATAAAGGCAGAAAAAAGAGAAGGAGAGAAGTAGGAAGTTCACAAGACCCCACACTGGTCCTGCTGCCTGGATGGTCCTGGGCTGAGGTAGTGAGGAAGAAAGCAAAAGAGGAATAGAGGAGAAAAGAAGGAGTCTGGTCTGCTTCCTTTTGCAGTTAACCATTTGGCAGCCTGTGATGTAAACTGTGGTGGTTCTGCCATTTCACTCACAGACGCACAGCCAGTCCTTTGAACTCCACCAGAGAGTGAGTCAAGAATGACAGATCATGACACGGATGACAACAGAATACAGGTCTCAGGGTGGAAAAGAAAGCTGGTTCAGCACAACAGTCCCACCTTCATGGGACCCTCTCTTCCAATCACAACTTTTGTGTTGCAAGAGTCAAAATGTTTGAGAAAAGGCATGCTTACTCCTGGTCCTCCACAATAATAATTGGAATTGTAAGTGCAATTTCAATTAAAGGTGCAATATAGGAATCTATATAAAAATCTGACTTTGAGAAATTCTTTTCAGATATGTAGAACAGTCTATTCCCTACCAAAACCATGTTTTCCATCTAAAAAGCTACCTATAGGTTAAATATCAAAGTTCAATATTTTCGTCATAGCCATAAATTCAAATTTGGACAGTAAAGTTACAACATAAAGTCATTTAAAAGGATTAATTTCTTCTCTTTCTCTTCCACTTCCTCTGTATTTGCATTGGACAGCTAATATAATGTCTATGAAATTTGAATTATTTTTTCCTGTGTATGTGTTGGGTTTGTTTACACTCATTAAACTGATTTCTGTATCATTAGCCAAATCAAATATTTTTTACAGAATAACTGTATTACTGTATCTAATATAAAATATAATGCTTCATTTTATAGGTTTGGATTCTACTGCATCTAGGTGTATTCTGGTGTTCAATTAAATTTTATTTTCCAAATTCAGAGGACTCTAAAGGAGGGAATGTAAGTGGTCTGAAAATTTGTCTCTATAAACAAATTTTAGACATAGATGAGGTATGATCTCTTTAATCTGAGAACTTCACTTGGATCTGTGATTTAAATATGCAGCAAAGTCCTTCTGAAGAAGGCACGTCATTTCTCTTATAGTCAATGGAGAACAGTTTTTAAGGACTCTGGAAGCAGAACTCCACACAGAAGACTATGAAACACTATTTTTGGAACTGGTCCCTGACCTGTCCATGGTCTTTTGTAGAACAGCATTGTGCAAGCAGAAGAAAAACGGGGAATTAAGCACATATCCTGTGTGTGATGCTGTTGTTGTGGTCAAATATTATGGTTCATACAATAATATAAAATAACTGGTATACATAATAATGTTTTTTTATACTATTATATAAGAACCAAAGAATACAGGGGGAAAACATAGAAAGCTTTGGTGAACATCTATCTAGAAGAGGCAATCAAAGATACATAAATGGACAGAGAGGTACTAAAAGTCAGCAAAAAATGCAGTTGTCACAGCAAAAGGCCTTAGAACTTACATATACCATCTCTTGAGGCACTCAAGAAAGCAGTTTCACCATGAATGCTCTGTCTACCCCATGGAGGACTTGCTTGACTTCCAGAGTCTGCCACTAATGTTCCCACATGTCAGTGGGTTGGGATGGGTTTAACTGCCAAGTGCCTCTAGACAATTTCAAATCAGGTTAAGTTTTGTGTGTTTCAATGAATTAAAAATGATTCATACTGCCTAAGATGTCTCCTTTGCAGACAGGATGATGAAATGCAGAAACAGAGAAATAAAACAGCTGGTGGAAATGAAATAGAGTCAACAGTAGGAACATGGTAAGTAAGGAGAAGGCAAAGAGCTCAGATGCTGAAATAATGAGATCAAGACAAAGGAGGTAATGGTGGGAGCAGAGGGTTCCAATGCACTCAGATTGCATTCATTGCACAGGTGAGAGTTGGGAGGATTAACCTCTGGTATTGACCTTGAACATGCCAAAAAATTACCACAAGCAGAAGCAGAGAGTCTTTTCTCAGTAAGCAGTCGCCACACTTGCATTAAACCACAGAGAACACTAAGGCTGTCCTGTCATCTCGGTGCTCAGGGAACGAGGTCATGCTCCAACCCCAGCCCATGGCCACACTGCCTCACTGCCACCAGCAGAGAGGGAGCTGGCACAGGCAAGACTGGGCTCTGCCCCAAATGTGGTGGGCATGCTGGCTGCTCTGTTTGTTGAGGTGAGCCCAACACTGGAGACACTGTAGATACAGTCAGAGTCTGCATCATCAGGACCAAAACTGCTCAAGGGCACAAAGGGAGGCAAAGATTGCCACTCACTTCAGGATTATATTTGTAATAAAGAAAATATACCTGCAGCATCTGGACAAGCTAATCTGCCTGATAATAATTTTCAATTATGCACCTATGTCTACAGCTGTCATTTTGACAGTAGATAAAGAAATAGTGCACAAATAAAGCACTATATGATGCTACTGAGAAATGTAGCCTGTGAAAAGTTCTTTTAACTATGACTTGAGTTTGATGGGAGACAATAGATCTAGCTGTGCTGAATGAAACCAGGAAGCTATGCTTTCCCATTTATTAGTAATTTGAGGTTTCAGTATTTATTTCATATCATAACTGAGTAACAATTTAATTATTTATTAATTGTTCTACTCTAAAAATGTATTTGCTAATTTATTCACCTTAGAGCATCCCACACAAAGCAGAGGTCGTGGAGGGCTAAGGAGAACACTGAGCACACCCTAGATCAGTGCACTTGCAATAATTCCTCCAGCAGGAATGTATAGGGTACTTGTAGCCCCAAGTCCCATATACCTCAGATTGAAGTGAGGCCTGCTACTTACAATACTTAGGATGTTTTGAGAAAGATTTTTGGATGAAAACGTATCCCCCTTTTTTTTTAACTTTTGTAATACTTTCAGATACATTTCTAACGTTCTAAATATAGGCAATATAAAATGAACAGCTAATATGAAAGTTCCAGCTTTATCAAACAGTAATTGAGAAGACATTTTTTGAGTTGTTATTACTTAATAAAGTAATTTTAGGCTTTTAATTGGTATTCATGAGAATGTCAGAGTATTTTAGAATAGCTAGTTTTAGCTTACATTTTACTGCTGAATTTTTTTGGTTTGTTTGTTTGTTTTGTTGTTTTGTTTCTTTTTTTTTGTGCATATAGTGAATCTTTTCAGAACATTCAAATAAAATTTCAATTATAAATTCATGTGATCATATTTTACTCAAGAAAAACTCATTATTTTATGAACAAAATGAAAAAATTCTATTTGATTTTTTTTGCAGGACAAAAGATTGCTAGATTATTAGAGCTCTACAGATGTTTTCTTAAAGGGTACTTGACTTTTACATCTAAGATTCTTTCCTGGTGAGAGAAAATAATTTAAAATTTAATTTTCTGGATAATGTAATTTCTCTAAATAATTATTATTTGTTCTTTCATTGTACTCTTCTGTAATTTGATTACATTACTTTTAAAATCTTTTGTTTGTTTCCATCCACCAGAGGAATAGTGAAGTAAAGTTATGGGGGACTGTGTCAAATGCTTTGCATAAATCCAGGTAAATGATGCTGGTTGCTGTGCCCCTATCCAGTGCTGTAGTCCCATCACAGAAGATCACCAGATTTGTCAGGCATGATTTCCCCTTTGTAAAGCCATCTTCACTGTGACCAAGCACCTCTTGGTTTTCCATGTGCCTTAGCAAAGCTTCCAGGAGAATCTGCTCCATGATCTTGCCTGGCACTAATGTGAGACTGACCAGTCAGTAGTTCCACAGGTCTTGTGCTTTCCCTCTTTTGTAAATGGGGATTATATTTTGCTTTTTCCAGTCACTGAGGACTTCATCTGCCTGCCACAATACTTCAAAACTGATGGAAATGGCTTAGCAAAAATGACAGGTATCTTAGGATCTTCAGATGGGTTTCATCAGGTCCTCCCATAGAGTTGTACATATTCAGGTTCCTTAGGTGGTCTCAAACCTGATCCTTTCCCACAGTGGGCTTAGGGTCTTCATTCTCCCATTTCCTGAATTTGAGTTTGTACCACTACTTGGGCAGTGTGGCTGGAGCACTTCCTGTTGAGGACTGAGATAAAGAACTCATTGAGAATCTCATCCTACTCTCATCTCTACCTACAGTCAGGTCCCCTGTTTCCTGCTGCAGAGGGCCCACATTATCTCTAATGCTTGCAACATACCCATAGAAGCCCTCTCTTTTATCTTCAATATCCTTGGCCAGGTTCTATGCTAACTGGGCCTTGGCTTCCTTAACCTTGTCCCTGGCTTCCTTTGCAATTCCCCTGTATTCCTCCCAGGTCGCCTGCCCTTCTTTCTACTTCCAGAAAGCTTATTCTTTTTATCTTAATTTGCTCAGCAACTCCTTTGCCATCCATGGAGCCTTCCTGTAATTTTTGCCCAATTTCCTCCTTGTTGGGGTGCATTGCTCCTGGACTATGATTCTAAAACAAAATGAAATTTTTTTTTTATCACTTACTGTATTTTGATTAACTTAATTACATTTAAAATATGTAATGACTGGTATTTACAATTATGTTTTATGGCTAATTCTAACTAAAATCTAGTTCCCAGCCTTAATGTTGACATTATAAGTTAGTAAAGACCAACAGCCAAATAGAGAAATTTTTCCTTTTCTCTTTGTCACATAATTAAAAACAGATATAAAAGCTAGCAACCTGCATACGACTCCATGAAATTGCTTCAGATAACTTGCATAGCATGAGATTAGGTGATGGAAAGAGCTAAATTATAAACTTTGGAGTAAGGCATTCAAAAAGGTTAGAGAAAAAATAAAAATAGTGCCAAAATTTCTTCATAGATTAAATCTTTTCACACGAGGATTTTAAATAGCTAAAATGCTAAACAATCAAGTTAATAAAAATATTTCTTTTTTTGATATTTTATTTTACACTTCTATACATAAAACATTCAATTACTTTGTAGTATACAGTTTGATAGCTGAACCACAGCTCAAAAATTTCCTACGACTTAAAACAGAGTTCCGGCTTTCTACAAGACTTCCATTCTTTAAAGCTGATTTAAAACTGGCCTTAACTGTTTCATTATCAAAAAGTAAAAATTCTAATGGCAGTAAAAAAATCAAACAGTGTCTATGTGTACATTCTGCATATAGATTGTATATAGCTTTTATAAATATTTAGGTTTTTTGTCTCTCTGTGGTGGATTGGAACTGGTTCAGTCCTGTCTAAAGCCTGGACTTATCATCAGTGTTGCTGCATCTTGGAGTGGTATGTTCACAGCAAAGCACTCAAGATCACCTCTCTATCCACTCTAGCTGTTTTTCTGTACAGCCTCTTCACCATAATGCATCTACATTTCAGTGACATCTATGTCCTTGTTCCTTTTCTCCTGCATTCCTTTCTGATAGTCTCACAACGTACTCTTAAGATTAAAATGCAAAATGCCCCGACTACAGTAATGGCACTCAGAAACAAACATCGTGTTCCCAGTACTGCAGTTCCCAGAAGGACAGTTCCCACAAGGACAGTGATAAGTACACATCAATTTGTTTGCACAAAAGCACTGTCATAGGGATGTTTCATCTGTACAGAGTGTTCTTTCTCGATAGGCGATTCAAACCTAGAAGATTCACCTTTATGAACAGACATGCAGTAAAAAAAAAGAAAGCTTGTGGATGTTACTGTTTGAATTATGTATCAATGCTGAGATACAAATTTTTTTCAGTTTATGATATGGGACTTGATGCAGATGAACAGTTCAAATGAACCACTCAGCTCCAGGTACGCATGCTTAACAGAAAAAAAACTTCAACCCAGCTCTAAAAGTGCACATTTAGTATTTAAATTTATAGTGTGCATTTACTTCCAGGAACTTAGCATTATCATCTTCAACAATTACTTCTTAGACACAATCTGTTTTCTTCAACAACAACAACCATCATCTTCATGCTAATTTTTCCCTTATTACAACTATGATTTCGAAGTTTATATTTTTAAAGTTTTTCTCCTATCTATGATTTATTGAATTTCATCTTTTATTTAAACAAACAAAACCAACCAAACAAACAAACAAAAAAGGAGAGAGTGTGAAAAGTTGAAACACATAAACACATGTTGAAACACATGGGGCAGAGGAAAGTTAATTTTGGAGGCTTGTGCTTTACAGATGAAAGTTAGCCTTAGGAGCCACCTTTCTGCAGCTATTGCTTGCAAAGGCATGTTAAATGCCCCACTTTAGACAGGAAAAGCTTATACACACCCCATCCACTTGCAATAGAACTATACCTGTTTGACTCAAAGACCCCTTTGCTCAGTCACAGACTCTTTCAGTCATTGCTAAGCTTTTTTGTTTTTTTTTTTTTTAGTAGATTTCTTAAAAGTATTCATTAAAAAGCATAACAATTTCAAAGCACATAAATGCCTGCATAAGTGTTCTGATATTTAGTGAACCACATGTATTGAATGCTTCCAATTTTTTGTCAGCTCAAAAAACACTGCAGAAAGTGCTTTTTTGTGTCAAGCTTTCTCTTCAGTGCTCCTCTCTAAAATAGGGAGGTTGTTTCAGTGTTGGTATCTCTCTTAGTGTTTCTTCATTATCCAGGAAACCTAAAAATTCAAAACAAAAACAAATATGCAACAAACAATTAAACAGTTAAAAATTAGCAAAAATATAATTTTTATATACTTTTAATTCTTTATTTAGCAATTAAGAACTTCTCTACATTAACTTGACATGATGGTTGTTATCTTATCATGATCTTACCCTACTTACCTATGTAAGGGAAAGAAATTATTTAATGTAATTTTGAATCTCTTCACTTTGAGATTCAACAACTGAAATATCGTAAAAATATTACAGCACTCTGGTTTTTGATGCTTTTAAATTTATATAGTTGGGTCAATTCCAGCAGAGAATCACAGAATTAGTCAGGTTGGAAGGGACCTCAATGGGTCATCTGGTCCAACCTCCCTGCTCAAGCAGAGATGTCACATGGCACAGGATTGTGCCCAGATGGTTCCTGACTGCTCCTGATCACCTCTTGTCCGTATGGATAGAGTTGGCCTCCAGAACGAGGAGCTCTATTGCCTTCCCAGGAATAGAAGTGATAGTTCTCTGTGCAGTCCTTCTTGCTCATTTTGAAAACTGGGTGACATTTGCTTTCTTCCTGTCCTCAGGCAGCTCTCCCCAGCTCTATGACCTTTCAAGGATGATGGTGAACAGCCCCGCTCTGATTTCTACCAGCTCTCTCAGCACTCAAGGATGCATCCTGTCAGGGCCCATGGACTTGTGGATGACATTTGCCCAGTGTGAGAAAACTCAATTCAAAGAGTTATTATTTTCACTTATTTACTATCACGTAAATTCACATGAGGCAATACTTCTTTTGTAACATACCAATAAGCAAGGAATCCATATATCCAAAATAATTAGATCTGTGAAACCGGAGCATGTCCAGAGAAAAGTAACAAAGCTGGTGAATGACCTGGATCACAAATCTTATGAGGATTGACTGAGGCAAAGGTGGGCTTTTAGCCTGCTGAAAAGGAGACTCAGGGGGAACCTTATTGCTCTCTACAACTACATGAAAGGAGGTGGGAGTGTGATGGAGAAGGACATCTTCTCCCAGGAAACAAATGACAGGACCATTAGAAATGGCCACAAGTTGAGCTAGGGGAGGTTTAGATTGGATATTGGGGAAAATTTCTTCATGTAGAGGGCTTCCAAGCATTGGAATAGCTTGTCCAGGGAAGTAGTTGAGTCACCATAGCTGGAGGGGTTTAAAAAAACTATGTAGATGTGGCCCGTAGGGACATGGTTTAATAATCAACTTGACTATGCTGGGTTAATGGTTGGACTGAATGATAGTAAGGGTCTTTCCAACCTAAAGAGTTCTATGATTCCAATATATTTTACTTGTAACAGATGTCAAGGGCCACCACGATGCATAAAGACTTGCACATGAACAACAAAGTAGATATACAGGTGCAAAATCAAACATGGGAATCCTTTCAAACAGAGAAAACTGTAACCCTGTAATTGACTAGTTAGCAAAATGATGTCGTTCTTGGATGTAAATGTGTTTAGACATCATGGAAAAAGAGTAAATCTCAAATCTCTGAAGAATAGCTAGGAAAATGAGTGCATTATTAATAACTTATTAAAAACCATATGGGGTGATACATTGCAATGTGTTACCTTGATTTCCATTTTAAACGTCTGCATGAGTTCCTTGGAATGGTGACTCTATCCCCTCAGAGCAAATTGCAAGGTCTTCTGGAGAGTTCCCATAATTATATTGTTACACAGGATCAATATATGACCCAGAAAATCTTCTGAATAAGAAATAATCACTTTTTCAAATAGAACACCTTCACCTTCCTTTCCCCAAATTACCAAGATCGGGCTTGGTGTTGCAGAATCATAGAAAAAGCAAATCAAATATTTGAAGAAGGATTTTCTGCTAGTGCCACTAGAAGAGCATAGTGTGTTAAATTCATGCCATAGATATTTTTAAGTTTTCTTGAAAGGGGGTTACTGCCTTGTGAATTCCACATTTGTTACTTCATTCAGTGTATGCCTGCCAAATCTGAGGAGATTGATGTTACCTAGAACATGCATTGAGATGTTTAAACACAATATAAAAAGACATCTATTTTCAAAATAAGAAAGATACCAAAGAAAAGATGCACGGTGGAGTATAAATTTAGAAGCCCTGTGCTTACAAGCCATGACCCACTATTATAATTCATATAGTAGTTCACTAAAATGCCCAAAATGGAAGATGTATCATGGGAACCCTTAAGGCATGTTAATAACATGGTTTTTACTGCTCTACTGTTGTTTTATGTATTCAAAAGTATCTTGGCTGAGGATAGTTAAGCTTCTGTTATTTGACAATAAGATTTCTCACCTGACCAGGCTACATAAAGACAATCCCTTTTAATCCAGCTGGGGATTTCTCCTGTCTGGATACAATCAAACACACTTTTTTCTGTTTCAACATATTCCAAATTAGACTTTGCATTCCCAATATTCCGGAAAAGCTTCGCTGGGAGGTGTGTCCTATTATTTAAAAGAAGAAAAATACAGAAAAAAAAAAAAAGAAAAAAAGAAAGAAAAAGAAAGAAAAAGAAAGAAAAAGTTGAAGTTACTTGTAAGGAAGTTAATTTGTAAAGAAGCTAATAAGGAACTTCCTGTAGAAAAAGTAGGGAGAGAACACTATGTTGTAGCACAGGGCTGCCAAATAAGCTTATTTCAGCATATTTTATAATACCATGGATAAAACTTGCACAGGCCAATTAAATTGAAATGTTTTTCTGCTTTTTTATACAAGGTATTGTATCTAAGTTATTGATTTCTTTCATAATACAGATGTAGACCCTACTTTAATACTTCCCCCCATAAATAGACATGAAAACTATAACAGCATTCTTCAAAATATATTTTCTCTCTGTCAAAAGAGCTCGTTATTTTTCTATGCTATTTCTATCTTTGTTTTATTAACTATTCAATATACCTTGTGTCATCCATGAGTTCATTTCCACAAAATATTTCATAGGACATAATGTCAGCCTGGGCATTATTAAAAACTTCTTCCAGATCAGCTCTTTCATCTTCATTCTTCCTGATAAACTGATGGATGCATTGTTGTGCTGCTGGGACATCACAATATATGGTGTGAACCTAGCACGGACAAAAAAAATTGCAGTTCATGCAGTTCACATAACTGAAAGGCTAGAAAAACATGTTTTTTACATTATACCATTCTCATGCTTCATTAATTTATCTTTAAAAATAATGCCAACTATTAAAATCATTAAACATTATTAAAAATAATACTAACTAATGAATGTTCAAGTTGGTCATTAATTCTGTGTGTTATTCTGAAAATCTTACCTGCTAATTATTGTATACAAAACAACATTTTGCCATTTTTAAGACTAATAAACTACACTCTTTTTCTTTAATGAACTTTTTAGGATACCCATTAAATAAACTTTCATCTTTGCAGAAATGTATTCTTACCATCTTGATAAGAGATTTCAGGAACATTAGCACTGTCGTTTGAGGTTTCATTGCCTTGTTAAATCTTCTTTCACTTTGCAGGAGCTCAGTGACTTCCCTCTCTCGTTTCTGTAAAGATTCTTGTATCTCTTGCAGGATGCTGTGTGCTTGCCAAAGATATTGCTTTTCCACTGACCAGTCAGTCTTCTCTTCTTCATTAGCTACCTGGAGGCAACAAAGATAACTCTTATACACCAAGCCAAGGCCTCAGTTTTGATTACCTTCACACTAAACTACCAAGATTTTAATGGAGCAGAAAAGGAGAAAAGCAAATGAAATATTTAATAAGATGGTTTCTTTGCTGCCAACATTCAGAATATAGTTTCTACAAGTCAAAGAGGTGGGTACTAAATATAATTTTGTAGCAAAGTTTCTACTATCAAATATATGATGACAGCCACAACACACTATTGGCGATTCCTGAACAAGTGAGTTTCTTTCATTATTGTGATGTTTAAATCATTCATCATAAACATATAATTTCAAGCCATGTATATGTTTGCACAGCTTAATTATGATCAGTTATGTTGATTTTCAGCTAGAATCGGCCTGATTGCCTTTGAAATACCTGCAATAATTCCATAAACAACCAGTTACATTTCCATTTTTGTGCTCACTTGTTCTGTTTTTAACACTAAAACTTCTGACACATCTGAATTTTCTTCCTCTGCCTTTTCAGTCTTTTGCTGAAGAATTTTTATCTGGAAATTCATGAGGTCTCGCAATCTTTCCACATGTAAACTGATGTTGTGTAGTTCCTGTAAAGCTGAATTGAGAACAATAGAAAATCAGGTAAGAATAACTTCAGCATTTTTAGTCTGCAGTTCCAACAATACTGTTTCTGTGAAATTATCTTCCTCTAGAAATCAAGAAATTCTCACAAAGCAATAATTTTTAATAATCAATATTTCCTTTTTATCAATAATTAATTTTAGGTTTTTTAAACTCAAATAATTATTAAGGATTCATGCTTTGTTTTGCTTTATATTTCATAGGAAAGGCTACAAGTGTTGTAATAAACCTACTGAGAAATTAGTTAGTTTTTATCACTGTAAAAAAGCAAGTTGTGCTAAGGAGTTTGGAGTCATTACAAGCAATATTTGTAGCATCAACATTCTTTTATTACTCCATTTGAGCACTCAGTACTGAAAAGGAAATTCTTCTATTGACTTCCAGAGGTATACAGCTCAGTGTAAACAAAAAAACAAAACAGGGAAGAAACAGACACAGACCAAGAAACTCTGCATCTGAAACACTCACTCAGTATATGCTGTGTATAAAGGTAATCTATCTTTTTACACAGATTTTCTAGAATCAAGATCTGCAAGACAAAAAAAAAGAAGAATAGCAGGAAATCAATAGTCTACCATTCTTCATTATATTCCCTTGGGGAGAATAATCAATAATATGGAAATAATCTTGTTGCTAATTATGCGTACAACCTACCCAAACAGGCTATTAAACAGTAATTAGATGTCACTGGAAAAGAAAATACAGAAATAAACCAGAGACTGCTCAGGGACCAGTGTTTTCATCAGAGCCTGAGTCAAAGGTTCCTACGCTTATACTTTCTTAAGCATTTGTCCACACTACTGAAATGATAACAGAGACAAAATGATTAATTCTCCTGAAACAGTTGAATAACAAAATCTTTTGGAAGGATTCCTAAGGCAACCCTGCAGAAAAGTTTGTGCATGCCAAATCTTACCAGCAGTACCTGACTAAAAGAAAATATTCCTTCTTCCCACAAGCCTTAGAACATAGTATCCTCATCATTTTAACTCTTCATTATAATACTTTTGCTACATTTCCTCTATATATAATAATTAGGTCAAAAGATATGTAAACTCCAAGGAGATTTTTTTGAAGTTAATCAATTAGGCTTAGAATATTATAGTGAGGGGCAAGGTTCAATGTATTTGAAAAGTGAAACCCCTCATTTTAAATACTGGTGCCATGCAGAACTTAGACAGAAGGTGGTGCCAGGACACTTGAAAAGAGAAACTAAAAAACCTGCCTGAGATCTTCACCCAGAAATCATACAGAAATCTGCATTCAGTTTCACGAATTGAAAAAGAATTTGCCTCACAGACCCCGTCCCCAGACCATCTTCCTCCCCCACCACTCCCCAGCACAGGGTTGGGTAAGATCTTCCTGAACTCGTGTCTTGGAGAACTGCAATGAAATCTGGCTGTAACAACGAAGTGTTGCAAACTTAAAGGAAGAATTGCACATATGGAACAGAACAGAAAATGGCAAACATCAGGCCATGTTTATCAATTCTATGTATTAAAACCCCCCCAAAATTTCATTTTTTACACCTATGCTGTTAATAAATTAGAGTGTCATTACCACAGACAAATTTTGAAAGCCTCAGAAACTTTAGGCAGTTTTTTCTGGGAACTACCAAATAAGGTAGTTTTGCTGTTGTGTCAGCCAGATGAAATGCAATACTGCAATAACTTACACAATGACAGGCTTTTGTAATTTTAAAATTCTTCAAAGAAATACATAAAATGTGGAATGGAAGAGAAATGACCATCTAATAATTTTTAGTGGAAGTACAAATGTAGTAAGACAAAACAGCTATGTCATCTTCATTGCTGTTTAAAGGGTGAAAACCTACATTTTTCTCTGAATAAAAGGAAGGCAAGTGCATAGTAGTTTAATCTTCACCAATTTAGATGTACATATTTAAATGTGGGCATACAGGCAAACAGCACACACTGGAAACAGTAACAAGAACACCATCTGACTCCAAAAAAACCCCATAAACTGTTTCTTTACCTTTTCTTCTCTCCAGTTCTCTGTTCTTTGTTTCATTTGGTAAAGAATGTCTTCCTTCTCCTGAATCAGTTGTCTGTTCCTTTCTCTCAGGTTCTGAAGGCAGTAAAATAAGGCAAAAGGGATGACAATTGCAACATTATGTTCAGAAAGACATCCAGTTTGAGTTTTTCTGTTTCACGCCTTGAAAATGCATAACATTTTCATCATCAACATCACAGGCTGTGAAGGCCTGTGGACCTTAAAAAAATTAAAATTCTTCATTTAGCAATGACCATCTGTGGCCAGAGCTAGTCTGTTTCTAAAGACCTCTTCTAAATGCTTGAGGAATCTGAACCTTTTTTCAGTAGCAGAACAGAAGGAGGAACAGGATAAACCTTAATGTCTATTCATCACCAAATAAGCTGCACACATCCTATATATTCTAGGAATATCACTCACATGTTGTTTACATGAAAATAGCAAAGCTATTTCCAAGTACATAGCACAGCTAGGCCAGGCTTTGAAAACTGCTTTGGAAGTATATTGTGCAAAGCTTTATTCATCTCCAGGAGAAAACCACAGCCTTTTCAAAATAAAATTTTACAAACTGCATGTCTTCATTTAGATATCTGTCCATAAGAAGAGAGCATTAATTATAAGGCCTGTTCTTGAAACCTTACCTCTCTAAGTACCTGCCATGCTTATACCCGTGTAAAACAGAAATACTTGTTTATTTACCTTAACTGTATCTTGTAAGTCTATGTTGCTCTTGTTCATCAGCTCTTGGTAAGCTTCTAACTGGGATTTCACACACCTCATTTTCTCACTGTAATATTTCTTTATAGTAGTTATAGTCTCCTCCTTCATAACAAAATATTATTGAGAAAATAGAGTGAATGAGAAGAGAAAGTCACTCACGATAAAGGAAACAGTTTCCACATCAGTTTCTCTTTATTCAATGTTTTTTATTGTCTGTAAACATTTACTTTTGACCACAGGACGTTTGTACTGTCATTCATTGAAGACTTCAAGCAAAACTTACTGCTAAAATAACATATATTTTATGTATTTTTCTACAGAAATAAAAACCAAGGCCTTTCTCAGAGCAGATCAGAATGAATTCACCCAAGCACAGCTAAGAAACTTTAACGAAATTAAACTTAGCTCAGTCAGGGAACGTTTGGAAGTACCATAAAAAAAATCCACACAGCAAGCAATATGAGAGCAATTCTGTGAAGTAAGATCATTACAGTCCCTGTGTTTGCATCACTGCCCAGCAGGCTGTTGCATCTTGCTATGCATCTGTGCCCTTCCCGCTTCTCTTTCTCTTCTCTTAGTGATCTGTAGCCAGTTGAAAGTGTAAGATGTGACTGTGTCTGGATTACATCCCTACCAAAGTTCAGAAATAGATTTACACTGGTAGTAAAATGCTTGTGCAGATGTGACAGCCTGAGAACAATGAAATCTTGTTCTGCACCAAAGGGTATCTAGCCTTTGTGCACGACATACAGGAAATTCTCTAGATTTCACTTGACAGCCAGAAGAGTTTGTTCACTTCCCCTTGGTGGCTTTAGAGGAATTTATGAATCTCCTCTTTCTGTGTGCCCAGAGTAAACTTTAATTTTGTGGAAAGCATTCCTCTTCATAGGAACTGAGTGCCTGACTTACTCTGGATCAGAAAAGGAGACTGATGTGACAAATAAACAGAAACAAGAAGTTGTAACTGCAAGAAAAGATCCCAGAACAGAGTAGCGAAAGATGATGTAGGTCATTCCATCTTTTTGGGGGAATTATTGACTAAGAGATTGCAGAAATGTTTCCACTGAGGAAAGACAGGTATTGTGGAGTTTTGGTCACAGGAACGGCACCTCTGGATCCTCATTGTCACCTTGGAAGAGTTTACAGGTGAAGAGATTCTGCTATGCCGTAAACTACATTGACAAAATATTGCAAGGCTAAAGCCAAGCTAAGTAAAAAGTAGAAAAATACCTATAGGGAAAAAAGCCATAAAGACAATACAGCCTGTCACAGGCCTTAACAATGCAGTATTCTTGGGAGGTACAGCCTACAGAAATGCAAATGTTGAAACCGCGGTGTCAACTCATGACGTGAAGGTGTTAAGAGAAAATTTTAGTAACAAATAAATTATAGAAAAATCTCTGCCATTGTGCCAGACAAAAAGTAAAACCAGACTTCACAAAGTTGTAAGATAAAATGCACTTCAAGATACACTGACATTATTTACAGACACTAAGAATGGTACATGAATGGAGATGTAATTGTGAATGAGGTAGATTTTATCTCTCTGTATCACTTTGATTAATGGTCAACAGTCCTAATGCTCCAGGATAATTACCTGCTTTTCTTTCCTTATGTCATCCAGTTTTCTGATTATCTTCAGGTGTCTGTTTTTCATTTGCTGCATGTCTTTTGCAATCTGTAGAGGAAGGAGGAAATTATAAACTCAGAGCCTAGCAACTCCAGCTGTAATGAACCAAAGCTAAAGAGTCAGTAGAACTCCAGGCCAAAATTTTCAGGCTTCAATAACAGAAAATATGTTATACTACTGAATGAAGGTCTGTGAATGACATGAAATGGAATTTCTCTTTTGTTCCTAACATTGCACCTCCTTTTAAATGTTGTGATCTAAATAGAAAATGGAAGACATAGTCATTATAATAATTCCAAAGTTCTTGAAAAGGTATAGTAGCATTATGAGGCCTGTAACTGGGGAAAAAAGGGAAGCAGTGGGGAAGATTGCATTTTTGCATTAAAGAGTTAGAAAAACAAAGTGGTTACAGAATACACTCTGTTTTATTTTGTATTTCATTAAAATAATTTGAAATCCTACAAAATTAATATAATTTTATGGTACACTGGCATTTAAATGACTAATAAAAACAGATGTGTACATCAAGGATGGACAAATTGAGCATTTCCCTGTATGAAAGTGAATCATTTAAGCTTTAAATTGCATCAGGTTCCTCAGTGAATCTAGTTAATTAATTTTGTTTTTAATTCAAATCATAATAGTCACTAAAGGAAAATTCCACCAGCTCCCATCCTAGCTTCTGCTGTCCACCTTTTTTTGACGTACTTGCCTGGTAGGTGCAATGTCAAATTGCACTGACACGTGAATGAGGCTAACAGATATTTCTCAATTACAGCAGTAATGAACATGATCATATGTTAGTTATAAAAATCTAAAACTATTCCAGAGAATTCCTTGGCTTTAGTTCTTCATTTAAGCTTCACATGATGCAGATTCTTCAGACAGTGAGCAGCTCAGTCAAATTAAAACAAAAAGGATAAAATCTCAGATTATTTTTTGTGGCTGATGCATTATTTGAAAATAATTTTGACTGTTAGCATGGATCTAGGCTGACAGATTAAATTATGAATATTTACATGCAGTTGACTTGGGAGTGAGGAATCTCTACCATCTAACACTGTCACAGTTCAAATAACATAAAAGTAACCAAGCAGCAATGCAGTCTTGAAATATACTCTCCTATTTACCCCTCATCCACAAAAACTACTGTGGAAGTAGAGGAATTTTATAGACACACAATCAAAAGTTTAAGATACAAGAAAAACCTCTTTGAGGAGCAGATTGAAAAGCTCCAGATGGGCTCCAGATCTCATCACACACACACAGAGGTCTGAGTAATTTTAGTAATTTGCTTCAGGTATTTAACCTGTGTCTTACAGTTAGCTCAGCAGTCTGTATGTAGCCTGTACAAAAGAAATCACCACTGAACTTTTTTGAATCATACTAAAAGACCAAGAATGCAAGACCATATTTAGTGGAATAAATAAAGCAAGGACAGCAAACCAGGATATATGTGCATTTGTATTTATTTTATATACAGACAAATGCACACATATGATATTCCATAACTTAAATACGGCTAAATACAAAATCAGAAGTTATTATAGTTTCTGATACCAAAAATATTGCAATAGGAAAAAAACCCCTCACTCTTCCAGCCACATACCACTTTCAGCAATCAAGAATAACGACGAAAAATATATATAAGAAGGCAGGGGTTTCCTCCAAACACAGTTACAAGGAAGTTTTTAGATACCTACCTAGGAAAGGCATTTAAGCAATTTACAATCTGATCTAAGTTAAGATGGCACTTCAATATTAATGTTCACATTTTTATATCAATATTCAAGATTTAACTGCAGGCTTCAAAATGCAAATCAAAAAACCAACCTACTCGGCAAAAGGATCGTGCGAAATGAGTTCATGGCAATGAATCCAGTTTGTCCTAAGAAAAGAGATGCTTGATTAAACTGTCAATTTTTAAAATATTGTAAACTATTCAATCATTGAGGACTTTCTTTGAGGGAACGGGATGTTTGTTTTAGGTTTTTTTACCTTGATGATATGCAACGTAGCTAAACTGTATGGAATGTATGGCACTTCTTTGGTTGTACATTCCTCCAACTCAGTTGCTTTGTGATGAGCAGCAGAACAAACTCCAGATGTGGTAAACTTATCTAGTGTAAAAAAAACCAAACTTACCTAACCAAACTAAAATGCACTGCAACTTCACATATATATATTACACTTTATATTTTTACTAGAGGTACACACTATCTTTTTTTCTTTTTCTTTTTTTTTTTTCTTCTAATAACAAAATAGGCTTCTGGGAGAAGAAATGCAACAACTCAGACTTGTCAGCTTTTATCTCTAGACACCATCATACAAACTTACAATTGACAATTATTTGTTCCTGAATACTCTGAAATTCATTACTTCCTTATATATATTTATATTTATATTTTTATATTTATATTTATATTTATATTTATATTTATATTTATATTTATATTTATATTTATATTTATATTTATATTTATATTTATATTTATATTTATATTTATATTTATGTCATTAAAACTAAAAACTAAAAACCAGGTTAAAAAAAACCATGCAGAAACATATAAAACTAGCTTTTGCCACAACTAAGATGACACATCCTGGGAAACTACCTTTACAAGTCACTTGATAGACACTTTTTTATCATAGTATGATGCATGTTTTAATTTTTTTCTAATCTTCCTTTTTGCTGAATAGGAACATAAACTTACTTTCCCCTCCACCCTGCCCCCGCCTTTAGATAGCTCTGGCTTAATACAGTAGCTGACTTCCTATTGGAAAATTAATTTAAGTGTCACAATTCTCAACCCAGTATCATTATTAACTAACAGGAGTATAAGTCAAAAATACTGATGTAACTACCTAGAATAGTGACTTGTCTGTATCTAAAGAATTTTATTTGAAAATCCAATCAACATAGCTTAATTCAATCAGAGCTCACCTAAAAGGGGAAAAAACAAATAAACCTCCTCATTTTGTTTAAGGTATTATGTGTTCCAGAAAGCAAGAATAATACTTGCTTTGTAAATATACCTTTTTCTTGAGTTCTGTCTGCACTCCATCCAATCAAGGAATTCAGAAATGACCACTTGCTTATATTCATTCCAAGCTTGTGCAACCATGAGTTTCCTGCTCCATCTGTTAACAAAAATTCAAGTGCTAGAATATTGTGAAAATCTTTGACATTCTTTCTCTGATTCTCTTTGGCTAAAAAGAAAGTGCTTTCAGTAATTAAAAGGGATACATAATGTGAGAGACTGGGAAGTAATTGAGAAAACTACAAGCATAAGAAGGATATGTGAGGGCTTGTGTGAGACTTGAATGGTTTCACTTGAACCTGAAAATAGAGATATTGAATGCAAAGGCTATATTCTGGACTTCTTTCTCATCTTCTGTAAGAATGTTTTCAAAATGTTATTTTGAAAAATTAAAAAAATAAACTGGATTTTGCCCAATACTTTGCAAAATGTGAGTGTGTATGTGTGTGTACGTGTTAAGACGTGTGGCTGTATCAGATAATTACATGAGGTGTGTCTGACTCAGGTTTATTTATGAGAGCTCTGGACACATGCAACACTCCTGCTGAGAGACCACCAAGCCAAAACACCTTCAAGTGCTCTGATGTGAAAGAGAAAACAGTGTCCGAAAGAAGTCTTCCCACTCTTTGAATTGGTCAAAACAATTACCAGAAATTAAGAAATTTTGTGCACTTTGGAAATTTAAATGCATGCCTTTCCTGAGTTCCTAACACAATTCTCATTCAGTTACATGCTGCAATAATTTTATACTAAAAAATATTTGTCTCTGCATGTTACTTTTACTAGCTGTATTGTAAGTGGATGCACCATTCTAAAATACAGTCTGTCCAGCTACTAGATGGATCATCAGATACTGTTCAGGTACAGCCATAAAATACTTATTTTTTAAGATTCAATTTTGGTCATTTATAAAATACATAAAATACATGTTGAAAAGAGTACCCTTGTCTTAAGCTATTTTTTTTCTGAATTAATTATTTTCATCACTGTATATTACATATATAAAAATATCAGCCTTTGTTCTGTGAATAATGTCATTCACATTTTGTTTTCTTTCTGCCATCTTGGAGACTCTTAGCAGCCCTTCACATAATCCTACTTCAGACAAAATTAGCCCCGTATGCATCAATGCTTGCAGGCCAAGAGCATAGGGTCTATATTTTCCTTAGAATAAAGATTAATCAGACATCTGATTTAATTTCTAAATTAAAAAACACATTACTATATCATGTAACTGCAAAGTTTGTCGTCAATCTAGACAGATCTTTGGGAGGAAAAATATTTGAAACTCCAACTGATTAATTAACGAATGCTAAAATCAGTCTATATGTCTTCTGTGTAACTTAGCATTTCACAGAGCATGTCACTCTCAAACCCACTGAACATCGTTTTTCACACCACTTGTGTGAGTTTACTCACAGAGAACTCTGTGGTGTGGCAGGGATGAGATGTCTGTAACAGTTTTTTCCATTTCTTTCCAATGCCTCCAATCAGACTGCTCTCAAAGGGCACTCTGGATACAGTTCCTTACAGTTTAATTCTTTTAGAATGTAAGACTCCTCAAACCAAAGGTCTCTCCTTTCTCAGATTACAGCTACAATGAAAGCATCCAGCAGAGTCTAGGCAGCCACATTACTATTTCTGAATAACTACAACTGTACTTTTTGACAGTTTTGAGAGAGATTGCACATTTTGTTTTAGAAGTTACAGGTGTAGCCATGTAAAAAATCTAGTCCTGTTCTGAGTTTTAACAGGCACAAAGCCACTATGCATCTGTTGTACATGAGGAGCTTGAAGATCATGTCCATAAAGCTATAAACTGAATCACGACAGGAACCCTTCCACTTACTCCATACTGACTTTTATCCATGTTCAAGGTATATCAGCATTGATGGACAATGTGGATTATAATGTTTATGCAGTTCTGCTTCTGTGACTCTACAATACAGATGCTACCACTACCTTTTGTGGAAAGCAGCAAATTACCTCATTCTGAACATCTGAGGCACTACTACTGCTACTACTCACCCTCCTCAGGTGTGTCTTCCACCACAACACTTTCAATCACACACGAGGGATGTTCCTGTACATCCTCTGAATCATCAATCACGCTGCCTGGTAGAAGAACAGTGGACTGCGTGGTGGTCTGTGGTTTAGTTTCAGGATCAATTTGTACTGAATCTTTGGGGACTTGCCAGCCTGAAAGGTCAACATTTTGCACCCAGGCTTCTGAAAAACAAGCAATGTTTTTTATTTTTAACAAAATGCTAGGACAAGGCATTCTGTTGGAAGTCTTAAAAACAAATTTTGTGAAACAAGACCAGATCTGCAATATCACACCAAAATGGATTTAAGATGAAAATACCGCAAACTGTCAGCAGTTGAATTAACCCTGGGTGACTTTCTTAGAAACTGATCAGAGCAAACCTTTAGTTTGGGTCTTTCCTTTCTGTCTTTTTTGAAATCTATCATTATTTGGTGATTTAGTCTTGGTTTGACTGTCAGATTTAGCTGAATTAGTAAAACACATCAAGGTCCATGAAATAAAGTAGTCAGAATTCACAATCTATCCTGAATAAAACCTGTCAAGTCTCATGCAGCTTCCATCCAAAAGCACATCTCAAACACACTCCTCAATGCATAACTCTTGGCCAGCTTTAGACCTTGGATATCTCTAAGATATTTGATCTCTTTTTATGATCAATTTCTGTTTCCCCAGAAAAAGATTTCCTTGAAGAATTTTAAAGAAACCAAAGATATTTACAAGCAAAAAGACTTTTTCTTCTTCTTCTTTCTTTTTTTTTTTTTTTTTTTTAATACCTTGCCAACCTCATAAGTTCCATAGAGAAACACGTTGCTTTTCTAGCTCTTCGAGGTTTACGGAAAAACCAGGAAGAAAATGATACTTGATTCAGAACATGAAATACAAATGACAGGCTTTTTGGGAAGCAATTAGTGCACATTCACAGGAATAAAAATGTAGGTTCAGCAACTGAACTCATGTCACTGCATGTCTGGTTAGGGGTGTCAGCTTTGGGACTTGCTCACTACCTGTCAACGTCACATAAGAAGTGCTAAAGCCTTTAAAACTTGGCTTGTGCCCAGTGAAAAGGCCAGAAAATTATATTTAAAAGTGGTCATAAAGAATTATGATAATAGCAAAGTTATTCTTGAATTGACCATGGACCAGTTGAAGCTCTATGAATAGCTAATGAAGCTAGCAGAATGTCAGAATATGACAGATTGAGAAATGCAGCTCAGAAATGCAGTATAACAAAGATGAATCTGGTTTAACTAATCCTTCCCTCCTACTATCACCACAGTTTGATTTTTTTAATGGTTTCTTGATGAATTTAGTAAGTAGCACTACCTAAAGAAGCAGCACAAGAATATGTTGCTAGATTGATACCAGCTTCTGCTGTGGTTTAAGCCTGTCTAGCAGCTCAGGCCCATGCAACTGCTTCCTCACTCCCCCACAGTGATGGGTGAGTGAATCAGAATGATAAAAACAACAAAAATCATGGGTTGAGTCAAAGAAAGTTTAAATAGGCAAAGCAAAGAGCTACATGCAAACAAAACACAATAAAGAATTAATTCACCACCTCCCACTGGCAAGTCAATGTTTAGTCATCTACAGGAAAACAGAGCTCCATTACTTAAAAGACAAATTCCATAACTCAAAAAATTCTTTCTTTCTTCTCTTAACTCTAAACTTTTATTGCAGAAAAATTGCACAATATCATATGGCATGGGATAACCCTTTGGATAGCATTGTGGTTTAGGAATGGTAATCTCCAGTTCAGTGCCTGCACCAAGACTCTCCAAAATCACACACCACTCTCTCATAACATAAAACAACCTCTCTTTTAATAACTTTGTGTAGAGAGGCTGTCGTAGAGCAAGTTTCTTCTTGGCTTCTTGTTACAGCACTTTCTATTAAAGCACAGACTCTCTGCTATTCAACATTACCCATAGTGCAAGTGCATGCACTAGGCTCTCTTATAATAACATCAGCAGACTGAACAGAGCCTGTCCCACCCTCTGTGCTCTGCTGCAAAACAAAGAACAGCAGCGTGAGAGAGGACTGGTGGGAGTGGTGGGAGTGTCCTTAAAGTGTGGTTCATTAGAACAGCCAGAGTGGAAGAGAAGGCCACGCTTCTGGACTTGGGCAGAGAGATATAAAGAGTGCTTCCTCCTTCATCATGTGGAAAACGGAGCATGAAACTTTACGTGGGTAGTGAGTAACTGTTCTCCCAATGTCCTGACAAGCAAGACCATATTGTTCCCCTTTGTGGCTTACAAAAAGGTGGAACTTGCCATTTTTTTCCCTGCTGATCTCTGATCATTCAGAGAAGCAGGAACACAGCAAAGTAGTTGCAATATTCACTATACCTGAGTGGTTGGAAAAGGGCCTTTTGAACCCTCACCTCTTGTTTGTTCATGGAATAGTGGCTTCCCCTCCTATTTGCCAACTGCCTGGATTGTTTCTGAAGTCTACTCCTTTCTCATTGGTATTACATCACATTGGGATGAGCTGGTATGAAGATTCATACCAAGATTTTTTATAACTCCATCTCATTCCCTGAAAGTGATTTAGCAATGAACTTGGACAGTGTATTACAAGTAAAGGCTTGTTTGCATTTTTACAAGCTACAACTCAGTTCGTTTCCAGATGGAAAAGTATTATGCAAACATTTTCTTTTTACTCCATCTCGTCAAACCACATTTTTATCTCTAACATTCTCAGGTTACACTGCCTCAAGCAACAACCTTGCCCAGTTGTCTTGCCCAACAGAGCTGACAATTAAACATGTTTAACTCGTTATTCTTCAGTTCTGGTGTGAAGGTTAAACAGTCGGTCAGGATATATATGTGTATATATATTGTATATTGGCAAGAAGAAGAGAATATATGGCAGCTATCACCTGATAAGTTGCCAATATGGAGCAAAACCCCCATGTCAAGAGTTAATATTCCAGCTTGCTACCACTGACAGTAAAGATTTTCTTGCTATATTTTGTTGATCTTTTGTCTTGAAAATCGAAATAAAAGCCTGCATTTTATACTATAAGTCACAGAGATGCTGGAAAAAATGCAAGAATGCAGATATAAATTTTCGTGGAAAAAGATGTGTGTCTTTGTGTCTGTTGCTAGACAGAATTGTTCCTTTATGTTGGTTAGACCTGAGGTTCTGTGGTATCACCAGTCTGCTCATTCATTAATCAGCTGCCTAAGACTTCAAGCAGACCACAGCACCCCACTAATGGTGCTATTCATCTCTGAATCAGACATGGCAATTCAATGTTAATCCTTACTATTACATTTAAATTTTAAACATAATGCTTGAGAACTATGTTTGACATCTGAGGAAAAACTTTTACAAATAAGTGTGGGAGGGCCTAATACTAGGTAAGAGAAGACTGTTATGGACAGAATCTGCAGGTTGCATAGAAGAAGCTGTAAATCTTCCTCATTGTTCCCTATACTGCTTTTCAGCACCCTGCTCCCTAAGGTGGGGCAAAACAAACCATCCTGTGTTTCCGTTGCAGGCTTTGCATAACTGCTCATTTATTTTTTAATTACATACCCTTGAAAAGCAAATGTAAAATCTGGCCTTCTGCTTTCACTTATCCTGACCCTAAACACATACTTAATAAAAGCCCCAAACTATCAGTGATTGTGAATGCTGAATATTTTAATTTTTCAGACCCAACCTGTCAGCACCTCAAATACGGCCATATTGGGGTTTGTATCAGAAAAAAAAAAAAGAAGCCTGAACAGTCATAACAGATTTTGTAGAAGGTAATCTGCATAACAAAAAAATACTTTAAGAATACAAGTGCAATTTAAAGACAATTTTAAGATGTCATGATTAGGATACGTTTTCTCTGTGGAAAATCTAGGAGGAAACCCACAATTTTTGGCAATATTTTTTTTTCTTTTGTTGTGACATCATCATCTCCTCTTTGAGACAGAATTCTCTGGCAAAACTCATTTGCCTTGCAGGTTAATTTCTTTTTTCAGCAAAAAGGAGTTAAAATTTCAGGGAAGAAATAAACATCAGGGATGTGAGACTTTGAGAGAAGGCCTAAGTTTGCAAAAAAAATTCCTAAATTAAAAAAAGGTAAAAAAGAAAAAAGTATTTATTTAACCCACTTATAGTCACTTATTAGGCAAAATGGTTTATGTTTAAAATCCAATTGAAACTCCCTTTCCTGAAGTTCATTGCTTCCTGTCTTACAATCAAATTCACGATTTTTGAAGATTTGTGAACTCAGTCTTCTGAGAAATAACTAAAGATTCTTACATTATTAGACCATCATTCCACTTTTCAGACTTTCACCAGAAGCCACAGTCATCAGCCCTTTGATGATTCCCCTGTACAATCTTTCTTCTCATCTTCTAAGATTGCATTTCCTGAAATGACGAGTATCATGCCTGAAACACTCAATAAGTAGTTGAACTGTGAAAAGTCAGGCCTATATTTCCAAAAAATCAGAAATTATTTGTAAAACCTGCAGAGACTTTACTTAGACCTTAATTTATCACATTTTTCTAAATGTTTATGAAGACACACACACAATTTTCCAAATTATCCCTAGCGTTCATATTTCCTAGGTTAGCAAGATGGCTTTTGAAAAATAATTAGTTGTGTTTAAAACCATTCTTATTCATTTGTGCTTATCTTCCTGCTCTGTAAAGGACTTAGCTCTTTTAGTATGTATTTCATATGCATGAGTTCTTTTCTTTCCCTGAAAAACAGATGGTTCTCCTTGTCACTCTTTGCACTCAACACATTTGATAGAATTGTGGCCTGGCCCCACCCTTCTACTCTCAATAGCTGTGTGTCATCATGTAACATACATGAACATTTCTTGTTTCTGCTAAATACAAACTCAGTCCTAAATAATTACCTTCATCCATGGTTATCCGTCTGCTTCTTGGCGTTTCCAGAGAGATGAGAGTTAACTTCTGGTATTTTCTGAAAACCTCCCACACTATGTACGTAAATATTTAACCTGCAAAAAATGCAAGAGTCTCTCTAGGCAACAAGATACCTGCAGAAAGTAAAATAGACACGGATCAGATTTCTTCTCACTGACATCTGTGCCATTACTAGATGAAATTCAAAGCAGTAGGAAACTTAACTATAAATGAAAAAAATACAGGTTGATTCTACATATCTGAAAGCACAAATACCCACAAGATGAGAAGGGTTTCATTAGAATAATTTATAAATCTTCACACTTGTTTCAGCTGGAAGAATGTGAAACATGATTCTCTTGCTACATTGATAGAGTTCCAAGCTGTATTCTACACAAATCTAATTTCAAATTCTAATTTCCAATCTAATTTCATATGAACTGAGTGATTAAATCAGTCCAGATAAGGCTGTTACTACACTAGAACAAAGTTTTCCCTGCTTTTTACAATTTTTTCAAGGAAGTGTGTTGCCACTTTCCTTCTCTGCTAATTAAAGTAAAACAAGCCCACACTTTCATCACTGCCTATGCCATTATGCTGAGACTGGCCCCAGCTGAGACAAGCAGGTTATTATGAACTGTTAGTCAAACATGCTGTTCCCTTAAAATAACTCCAGGCACAGAACTTCTGATGTATTCCTACATTAATATGAACAAAACAGCTGCAGAAAGAGGGAGAAGCAAATACTATTTAGCAATTGCAAAGAAAATACAGAATGAAATTTGCAGGCTGACGTGATCCAGCCTAGGCAGGTGAGACCAGTGGCTCAGGATTTCTACCTCACTGCTATTGTTGTGTACCCCACCCTGATGACAAAAAGGACTAAACCCAGGAACTTGCCTTTAGATTATAGCACAAAAGGAAGGCTTTTGGTATCACTAACTCAAAAAGCAGTTTCACTGTGAGTTTACAGGAAGTAGCTTCATTGTGAACATTTGCACAAATAATCCACAACTAATTTAAGTTCTATGACTATTTGCTCTACTGTGCTAATTTGAATATTTTTTAGCTTCACTGGGATGTAAAGAACACAGCCTATAACAACCTATAAAATTGGCTTTTTTGAGAGGTTGCTTTTTTTTTAAAAAAAAAGGAACTATTGCATGGTTTTTCTTTTTATGATAACAAAAGGTGTTTTTGCCTTCCTTCCTCTTTCCTCTTACCACAGGGGGAAAAAAAGAATAAAGAATGGAAAATGAGAAAAAGAAGCAACAGAAAATCCACCGTCTGAACAAATGAGGGTGTTTGATTTTCAATATTCATAATATTTGAAATATTAAATTTAAAATATAAATATTTAATCTTATAAAAATTAAAACATATTTGACAGATTTGATAGTTTTCAAATTTATTTTTACAGTAAAATCATGTAAGACATAGTAGCACCACAACTACTGCTAAACGAAGAACCTGACAAAGCAAACAGAAAATACCGGACTCCCAGTTGTATTACTATAGGGTATTTCAAGTTCCTATTTAAATTTTTAATTTTTGATTGTGATGTTTCTTGCTTTGTTTAATCTTTGAGGGCTGTGTTGTAGTCCCATTCTTGAACTGCAATGTGGCTGTGCTAGCTTTAAGCAAACACAATAAAACAGATTGGTAGTGCCACATATATCTCGAGATCACTCCTTTCTGTATGTTTGTTTTGGCTGGTATTCTTGCTAATTTCACTTTAAGAAGAATCTTTACCTGAGAAGCATCTACCTTTTTACTTAAAACACCCTTCAATAATCCCTACAGTAATCAGTTACACTCTATGTGTCTTTCTTAAATTAAAAATTCTTAAATTCGACTCTTGTATTTTGATATCCATGATAGTTCATGCATAATTACGTGAAGATAAATTTCTACAGCTAGGAGTTTCATGTTCCTCTTTGTATATTCCCAACGACTTTGATTATCTTGAGAAACTTATAGCAGCTCCAGGGATAAATAATTTACACTAGCATAGGATTGGGCTACATTTGAAATGTTGCAGCTGCATCTTTCTCCTTTAAGGAAAATCAAATGCAAATCAAACTCTGAGTTATGTACATTTAGGCAGTCCTATAATGGAAAAAATTACAACAAATACAAACATGCCTTGAACCTTGTTCTCTCTGAAACAGAAACAAGCTCAAACTCTTTAAAATTTCCCTTTAATAACTGTGACTCGCACCATGTCACTCTTTGTGCCCTAGTAGTATTTCTTCACCATCAGTTTGAGACAATCCAGTCTAGAGTAAAACTGAAACAAAAGAAAGGGGTTTTTCTGGGGTTTTAGCTGGAAACACAATAAGGAATTCCTGTTCAACATCACAATATAGAAGTCTGTAGGAAAAATCCTGGATACAAACCATATGTTGCTGAAAGTCAACAATAAACATATTTAAATTGAGGAAAAACATCACATTAAATGGAGGATGTTAGAAAAAATACTTTTTCAAATGGAATTCTGCAATTTAAATTTTTTCACTATCAATACTTTGGTTTTGTGAAGATTTGAGGGAAAGGTACATGAGAAGCTTTATTTTGTCTGAGGTTAAATTTCTCTAATGTCCCATAGAAGCAAATCAGTTTTGCAATTACTGACTAATTGTGTATTAGTTCTGTCTCCTAATTTTGGGAGGTAAGCTGCTGAGTGAAATAGTAACAGCCAAGCAGTCTCCAAAAACTTCTCCTAACCACAAACCACGCCCACTATTCTGGGAACAAGATGTTACAAGAGAGATTGGATTGTATAGTTTCCTCAGGTTTTTTATGACTGTTCTTACCACACCTTGAACATAGACAATGAGCAAAACATGGTTCACCATTATGCACTTATTATGTAATTCTTGTTTCTTCATAATAGTAGGACCCAGGTCAGGGCTCTGCCACTCAGAATAAATATCACCTTGACTGAAGTGATTCTGAAGATTCAGAGCATGATACTTGCTCCTCATTGTAGAAAGGGAATGTGTTTTATTGTTTTAACCTGGATATTTTTGTCAATAGATCCACTCACTGGTATGCATTTCAACAGCAACCAAACCAGCACAGTTTGCTAAGTGCATATTTATATGTTTATAATATTATATAATATTTGTAATATTAATTTTCTTTAAAATAAATAAAAAATGGCAGTAGATTTAAAGATACTTCAAAGAATCAATTTCAGAATGCCAAATAAACTGGGAAATCCCAGTTGGCTAAATTTAACCTGCATATTGCAGTACCACAGGTGGTTAATCTGCTGATTAATTTTTTGTTAATTAGTGTTGTCTCGTCTTTCTTTGAAGTTACAGTAACCTAATTGTGCAGCAGGGTTCCATCTGTTGTAAATCAGAGGCCTGCTCATCCTGCTGCTTGGTTTCCCTAGAAGAGACAGCCCAGCTCCATTCCTCCTAAGATCAGTTGTGACATACCACCAACTCTCTTGTTTTGGTTTGGTTCTTTGTCAGGGAGGATGTTTGGACGTTTTCTCCATTAAGGGCACCAAAATTTCCACAGATTTTATGCACAGTTCAATTGTTTAAAGTCAGTTGTGTTTCCTTGACCTGAATGACTCTTCTCTTATTATTTACGCCCTCTGATTAGCATTGTACACTGCATAGGACAGTAAAAAGCTTATGCATTCTCACTTTTTCTTGTCCCCTTAGCACTTTCCCCTGAATAAGTACTGAGTTTTATATTCTAATGTAATTTACTATTTTTGTCACAGCTTGGTCATCAAACAGGTCTGTTTTGCTCTACTGTGATTTGGAAGAAGATATGTGTAACAAGGATTCCCAAAGTTTTTTCCTAGGGGTTTCCTAGAAGGTCCACATTTTCCTCCTATAAATTACTTTGGCACACAGTTATAGTGGTTTTTGTCTGGAAGGCTGTCTGAGATATTGAAAAGCTTCTGGAAGCATTTCTCTGAACTTGAGTTCATTTAAACTGAATGGGATTTCTAATCTCCAAAACGATGTAACCTTGACATGATTTCTCATGTGGCTACTCTGCTTGTTTCTATGAGAGGACGGGCTATTTTTATTTCTCTGTGCAGGGGACTGCTCAGTAACATTTTGGATCTTCTGGATAGCCAAGCCATGTTTAACCATGAAACTCAGAATATCCCATTACACTTCGAAAAATTTATGGAACTGCAGAAAGGTATTTACTGCAACTAAGAGAACAGTAAGTATTGAAGCTGATTACAGAAGCAGATGCATGTTTGATTAAACCATGGAGTTCCTGTTGCCTGAGAATTATTGCTAATTCAGTATTTCATGAGGCAATAACAAAATGCAAATCCATGTTAAAAGACAGAGGTGTTAAATATTTTATGCAGTGTAAATAAAATGAATCCTTGTTAGAAAATTCCTCAAAAATTTTGATTTTTTTGCATCAGTATCAACAAATGCATGTTACCCAATCTTTTCCGTATTTACAAGCTTGCAAAAAGATTCAGAACTGAAACATGATCTGAATGGGAAATACAATATTAGTAAATAACACCTTTAACAGAGAATCCATAAGAGATATTACACAGCTTTGAATGTGTCCTATTGCGTCTAAAGAATATATGTATTTTTTTGTTTAAGCATGAAACTAAAAAATCAATTGTATGTTGAGATTTGAAGCCATCCAGCCCATAATATAGGATCACAGGGATACACATAATCACAACCTGACTCTACATGGACCTCACTTGAATCGTGCAGATCAGGTGCAAATGAATAGATAGTGTAGCTGTTCTCACTGAATTTGATATATAATCTCTTGTTATGTCAAAGGAAGAGATGAAGGTCTGAGGAGGCCCTATACGCCAATATGCAGGAAAGATATTTTTCTGAATAATGTAACTGAAACAGGATTTGTACAAGAATTGGTAAATATACATCAGTAAAAACACTGCATTATCTCTGGAATGTCTTCTTGGAAGTATTACTGCCTTCAGTAGGCCTGCTGTAAGTCATACATGCTCTTAGGTCTGTATCACTGATATTAATGTCTCTGTTGCCTGAAACCTGAGTACAGGTGTTACACCGCAGGTCCTGGGTGCCTAAAGAAATTGAGTAAGTGTTCCTGCTCTGTTTTTTATGAAGTGGATAAAAGCTACTGAAGATAAATGAAGTCATGAGGTGCAAAAGATGAGAGAGGCAGATTCCAGTAGTCTCTGGAGTGTTATCAGATGGTTCAAGATGCATGGCTCTCCTGGCATGTCCTTGCTCTGTTTCATGATTTATCTCCTGACTGTACTGTCAGGAGCTCTTTCAGGATAATGCAATTTCATAATAATGCAATTTTTGAGCACCAATTTTTTCTTAAAGTTTATCTCATAGGCATAGTCTGAAGGTCATTTTTAAAATGGGTTTAGTGTAGTTAGCATTGTCATTTCCTAAATTTCCCCAACCTTAACTCTTCTTTAAGGCACCTTGTGTAGAATAAACACAGTTACAACAGGTTGGTAGCAGCCTCTGAAATAGATGTAAGGGCTGTTGCTCTCACTCTCAAACTCCATGAAGATTCCTGACTCATTTTCATCATTTTGTGTAGGATGGATTGCTTGTGGAAATCCTATCTTCCCAATTGAGCTGTCATCACTAGCTTTAAGAGAACTATTTGGCATGGCCAAATCTGGCAGTTTATCAAGTGACCATTTTTCTTTTCTAGTTTCACTGAACATTTCTGTTTCTCTCAACTGCATTCCATGCACTGAGTGTTGTAAACAAACTTACTTATTTCTGTCATTTTTGAGACATTTGAGCCTCTACAAGAGTGGCTGCATGCTTTGCCACTTCTGAATAAATAATGAAAACTGAACAATAAACAATATGCAAACTGTGCTAGCTTTATGAAACAAATGATGGAGTAACAGTTAAAAACTTAACAATAAACAATTTTTAAGAGCTCAGTCCAATTAGACTGCATTTTTTTAAGTGGCAGCATTTTGTACAATAAAGCACTCTAGTGCAGATGGTGAGTCAGTTGAGTTCCAGGAAGATAATGAGTCAATCAACATCTGTCCACCCTTTAAGAAGGAGGAAAAGCAAATGCAAACAGCTTCTGCAATGATTAGTAGCACAATGCGTTCTTGTGATAGTACTCCAAAGGTGGAAACATGGGCCTGAAAGACAATAGAAATACATTTTTAAAAAACCCGAAACTCAAAAAAACCTAAATCAGAAGTTAAAAAATACTATGATAAAAATGGGATAGTTATCTGCTTATGGAAAAACTGTATTAGTAAAAAGAGGGCACAAGGACGAGTGTCTTACTATGCGCTTGTAGCACACTGAGTCTTACCCTTAGCTGTGCTCATTAATAGACAGGGGAAACAGTCCCAGAAAAAGAGTATAAAGAGACATTCTGGCCAACACCTGACTCAAGTGAAATAAGCCTGCTGGTGTCATTCTGTCATGGCATTCAGGTGGGCTAGAGTAATCTGAACATCACACATCATCATAAAATAAACAAACCAACATATATCTGACAGTTTGCTCACTGTATCATTGTTGGCTGGCAAGCCTCTTCAGCTTACTGAAAACATCTAAAATACTTCTGTCAAATGATATATTAAATGTATATAGAGAAAGGAAAAAACAAAACAGAGGAGAAAATTTCTCTTAGAGAGTCAGGGGGGCTGGGGACTCCCTTGGGGCCAGAAGTATTCCCATGGGGGTCAGCAGGCAGGGCCTGGCAGCTCCTCCTATTCCATCACCCCAGCCAGAAGCAAGACACCTAGGCTGGCACTGTAGGCAGCCCCAACTCCAGACATTTGGCACCTCTCTGGGGATGGGAATGTGACAGGCCATCAGCCCATAGGGTCCCACTTTCAGTCCCAGCCCCCTGTAAGGCAGCAGGGCAGTGACTCCAGTGGGGAATGAGGGCTGTGGTCAGCCCGGGAGGAAATCCTGGGGCTGTGTCCTTCAGCACCCCTGGAGGCTCTCCCCTTAGGCTGCTGGGATGGGGATTTCCTTGACTGTGATGAGCAGATTACTCTGGGCACCACATGCTTGGGTGTACAGAGGAAGATGTAAGCTGTACTGGAATGCGCATGTGTGTTACATTACATTTGAGAAATTTGTGAGGGTCCCCACTAGTTACCATCAGTCTGTTCCTCTTCCTCCTCATATAACTAACTATTAGACTTGGGTTTCAAGGACAGACTGCATTTCATATATTTGTATGTGAGGCAGATCAGCCATACTAGGGGTACCTGTGCATTGCAGCCAGTCAGCAGGAGGGTGAGTCTGCTGGGAGCCCTGTCTGCCCATTGCAAACACTTCTCGCTCAGCAACAGGTGATCTTCACTGCCATCATGCTGCAGGCCAATCTGAGATGTTAGTGATATGCATGGTGTTGTGCTGTTCTGGCTTGGCAAGGAAGTGCTTGCAGAAAACCACTTCTAGCAGATATAACCTCATCTTGTGCAAACCACTCTCACTTTGAACTTCAGAATTTAATGTTTCAACCTCTTTCTAATTATGTAGGTGCCAATTATTGGCCTTATATTAAGCTTGCCTTTTTCCATGAGTTTCTTTTCAAGAAAAAAAGTATGTATGAGAAATACTAGACAAGTTTTATCCCTGGGTTATTTCTGCCATGGGACCATATGCAAAAGAGGCAGAGCTAATAGCTACTGGATCTCAGTGAAGTGAGGATGCTGCTTTGGCACTTCACCCTTTCTTCACCCAAAGTTTCACTGAGCAAAGATATATCTTAATACATTCACTTTTGAAATTATATCAGTCATGTCAAAGTGTGACGAGAATAATCAAGTTGAGTTTTCTTAATGTTTAATCATATGATGCCAAGAGAATTATGACAATCTATTAAAACTGAGGATGTGGGCAGGGCAGGAGAGGAGAGCTACCATGGCTTGCTCATTTGTTGTATTTTCCCTTCTGAATCTGCTCATACTTTCGCCAGCACATAGTTTCGCAATGACTCTTTTTTTTTTCCCTAATGTTTCTCCACTTTGAGTGCCACCCAGATATAGCTGCTGCAGATGATTACTAGGGCTGTGGAAACACTGGTTGCTGGGTGGAGTTTCCTGCGCAGGCTATAAAAGCTTTGAGAGCCCTCTGCTCTTCTACTCCTGACTGTGCAGCCTGCAAGGCAGTTTGTGAGGAAGAAGGTAGGATTTTGTAGTTCATTATTGCTCTCTGTAGACCCGGCACACTTTAGGAATTGTATGCTGAATTTATTAAGTGACCTGATGCAAACTTTCTGTGGGTTGGACTTGCTGTCAGGGAAAAAGATGGGTGTGGGCAGGAGAAATTCTTTCCATTCTGGAACATTTTACACAAGGGCTTGGACAATTGTTGCTTTTATTTAATGCAATTAAATAAAGGGAATAAAAAAAGGTTGAAACTTCAAAACCAAACTTATTTGGAGTTTCATATGCTTTCTCTTTGCCTTTTTAGTAGGCTGATGTAGAAATCTGCATTAAAACTGGAGTTCCTAGAAAACTACTATGCTGTGTATGTAAAGTTAAAAAATAGAAACAGCTGTTGTTACTTCAACAACAGTTTGCTGCATTATAACTGTAGATTCATTGTTCATGAAAGTGATGAGAATAAAATCTCTTAAAAATCAGATCAGAAATAAAATTTTGAAATCAAACCAATCTTTTAGAAACATAAGAGCAAAATTCTACTTTTCTGACTAAGAACTTGGCAAAGCCATGTAGAAGCTGTATCATCTGGGATTCTTTCTGCTAAATCTTTCCATAAAATTTTACAAGGATGGGATTGTTTTTTCTTTCTGATGTTTCCATATACAGCAGACTTTCCACTGCAAAGTAAATTACTCTGTTAGATCTTCTGCCTGTTTTTCTGACTGGATGTCATGACTGTAATGTACATCAAGATCCTGGTATTGAGCCTTTGAAAGTAACCAGGCATCTGACATGCTTCATTATATGGTTAAATAAGCATAAATAAATGCTGTCATTTGAAACAGACTGTAGTGTAAAAATCTAGTTTTTGTCTTTAAGTATTTTTAATAAGGTATTATCTCAAAACCTTAAAATTTTTTGATTGGCCCTGTTCGAGGGTGCATCTTCAGGAGATTAAGAACCAGACAGAAAGCAATATTGTGGTGATTTTTGTGAAACAACAGTTAGGACTTTCAGTCTGGATATCTGTCTGATTTTTCAATCCTATTGTGATGTTATCATTCCAATTAGGAATCAGTTGCTTCAGTCTTTTTCAAGTAAATTTGGACTGAATGTATCCTCCTGGATCTAGATATTCTTTGCATGATTTCTTTGATTTTTAGAGTGGCAAGACAAAGTATTGGGCAAGACCTTGTCTCCATGAGGAGGCGGGCTGTCTTCCTAGATTCCAGTCTTTTTCCTTATCAGCTGTAGTTTCTTCCAAAGCAGAAGAGTTTTATATGTAACTTGGTTTCTTACCTTGATAAGCTGATTCAAGCAGATTAAGGTCTTAAGCTTCTTCGTAGGATCATTGACTACTTTGACTTATATTAAAATTGCAGTATTTCTTTAGCAGATAGAAATAGATGGATCAACATGCCAGTGTCTTTAATTCAAAAGAAAAGAAATACTTTTAAAAGCTTGTAAGGCACAGACTTTTTTTCTTATTGTGCAATTTAAATCAGAAAAGATGTGAAGTTTTAGAGGCTTAATAAACCAAATTTAGTGTAGTCTTGAAGCCTTCTGCTCCAGCCAGCCCCAAAGGCTGCAAAACCTTTAAAGCTTGGTGTCAAGGGTGTGTGTGGGCATATGTAGAAGAAAGGGATGTGTTAGCAGTGCTTCTTGAAGCCAGCTCTCCCTGAAAAGGGTTACATAATCAGGCAAAATACACCTCTTCTCAGATCTGGTGCTGGCAGACTGAGTCTTGTTTCATGGTCTGGAATGGTTCTCTGCTCTGTGAATCAGTTAGTCAGCAGACATACCACGACATGTCAGTGTTGATGACTCAGTGTACCCAGTATGGAGACTTTTAAGTGTTTCCATCCCACTGCATTTGGCCTGCATTTAGTGTGTGCTGTTATGAAGTGCAGCAGAATTTCGGGTACCATATTGCTTCATCTGCCCTTATTACCTTCTGTCAGTAGAAGGGTGCAGGAGCCACTCTGACAGCTTGAGAAAAGTGCAGGTTGCAATTGTGATGTGAGCATGCTTTTTTGATATTGAATAAATAGCAGGTAATAAAAGTTGGTCCTTAAATCTGACTGAATATTCTATCCATTATTTACCCCGTGGAGACCAACTCTAAATAACATACAAACACAAATTTTAAATTTGTTTCAGCTTTTCTGGCAGAGCTAAATTCCTACTTGAGGGAAGGAAACAAAAGAAGGAGTTTTTTGGGGAAGATGGGATATGGCTGGCTCTTACATTGGAGAGAGCTGCGGACAGGGTGTGTGAGGAATTCGTCACTTTATTGACTGCTGAATGCAGGGGCAAGCTTTACAGTTTTGCTGTGAGGGAAAGAAAGAGCTGGACTGCAGCTACACTCCCTGGTCCTAAACTTGTATCAACCCAAAAGACTGGTCCCTGCCCTTCCTGCAGGAGAGAGGGCATGTGCTAGCAGCATAACTAACGTAACTTTTTACAGTTGTGCATATGATGTGTACTCTATGACTGCAAATAGAACTTTGTCTCTTAACACCATTTTCAAAATCAGTCTGATTTACTCAGCAACACCATCTCCAGTTATTGCTTAAATGTATACTTTAAAGCCAAGTCTTTCCTAGAGCTTGCTGAAGAAGAGTGTTTTATAAAAATAATCTAGTTTTAATTACTTCAGAATTACTTTAGTTGATAAACCATTGATTTCTTCCTATTTCCTCACTATTTCAGTGAGCAAACAGAATATTCCTCACACCAACAGCAGAAGTTGTTACAAAGCAACCTATTCATTATTTTTGAGTACTTAATGTTACATCACCTCTCATTTTTTCCTTTTCTGTGACTTTTGGGAAAGCTGTGTGAACTTTTTTTTTTAGTAGTAATAAGCAAAACTTACTTTTCTTTGCTCTTCTTAAATTGGTAATACTTTATTATTATTATTAAGTAGAAATTGTAGAAAATATATAAGAAAAAGCAATGTATATAAAACTATCCAGATTTACTCATCTTCCTTAGAAAACATCTAGTCAAACAAATTACTTGAAAGTATATTTAACAAGAGAATATATTTTTTCCTAACATAATACACAAGAACTCCAGCCTCAGTAAATTATGAGACAAGAACCCTTGTTTACCAGTGTATTTCAAAATGATCAAACCAAATGGGCATAGATTATAGACTAACTAATGAGAAAGACAGACTAATTGATTTCTAGTAACTTCCTTTTGTAAATAAGTGCTAATGCTAATATAATGCTATAAGCAAATAGTATTACTGCTTATACTGTTATTATCTAAAACTTCTGAAAGTAGCTAAGGGTGTAGGGGTGAGCAAGCAGCTGTGGAGCATCACACCACTCATGAAACATCAAAGTTACCTGCCTCCAATAGAGCAGGCCAGTTACCATGTGAGACATTAACCATGACAGGTCATAGTGCAGAGAAGTGATTTTCAGGGTGGAAAATCTTGAGTTGCACTGGTACTGAAAACGATGAAAAATGGTTTATAACTTGATGCATCTCTTCCCAGAAACTCTGTCAACATGGCTATGGTATCAGAATTTCTGAAGCAGGCATGGTTCATAGACAATCAGGAGCAGGAATGTATAGTAAGTATTATCACCTTTTGAGAGCCCCATGCTTATTTTCCGGTACTCTTACAAGTAATTTAAAGGCATTTAAACATCTTTTATAGATGCAAATGGAGGAAAAACAATGGCAAAACTCTAGCAGATTAGAGCTGGAACCCAATTTTATTCAGTGTATAATCTAATGTAACCATATAACCTAGGAAATTTGCTAGAAGATGAAAAACTGCTCCTATTTGCCCTTATCAGTCTAGTTATCAATCCCTAGGCAGAACTAGTTAGTGTGGTTAAACTGTAATTCCCAGTGGCCAGTCACTGATTCACTCAGATCAGCTTCTTTACTG
This sequence comes from Sturnus vulgaris, assembly GCF_052056855.1. Classification (NCBI taxonomy): domain Eukaryota; kingdom Metazoa; phylum Chordata; class Aves; order Passeriformes; family Sturnidae; genus Sturnus; species Sturnus vulgaris. Next base: position 26,312,459 of record NC_142283.1, read on the forward strand.
TAGTAATCTCATGCTGAGTTGTGTGATTGTGTATGAACATGTTCAGGTAATGTATGTGAAAAAACCAGGGATTTTTGGCTGAGGTAATAGGAAGCCATGAGTTGGAACCCAGGAATGTAAAGGAGGAAGTAAAGTCACTGGTATATATCCTAGCTTTCATATCACATTTCATGCTTATGGGGGAGTGAGCCACAGCACATAATAAAAAGCCTCAGACAATGAGTACTGTTAAACATTAGAAGGGAGGGGTATGGTTGTGAGGAGTGAAGAGTTACTGTGCTAGGATGAGATGGAGAATCTTTGTGGTAATGAGGTGAAGATACTGAAATGAAAGCAAAGGTAAAGCAGTGCACTGTGAAATCACACAAATTCCCTAAAAAACTTACATTTTGGAAACAAAATTATATAGGGGAAATTTGAGTAAACAAAAGTTTTCTCCTCTAGGTCCCTGTAGATTTTGCAATTTTGACTCCACAACACTTTGTGCACAAACCTTTGGCTCCACTATCCTATGCCCCTTTCATTCCCAGTGTCCTGAGACATTCTTGGCTACCGTGGTTACAGAGAGTTTTGTATTGCTGGTAGTTAAGTTTGGCATGGAAAGAAGTATACAAAGGTTAGCCTTCAAGGTTGAGAAACAGGCAATGAGACACTCCCATTCCTTTTTGTTGACTTAGCACACAAGACACAATCTCTTGAAAAGTAGGCAAGAGACTGATTTAAGTATGCAGTCTGTCTGCTCTCTTATAACTCCTAGTAACACAACTGTGTAGGGAGATGAGCATTTAATTATCAGATAATAGAATTATATAAACTTCACTACAAATACAATTGTTGTGTGTAAAACAAGTATTCATAAAATCTTGCCCTTTCTCTTGGGATATTTTATTTTAATGGCAAAGGATTAAAAAAATTTAAATCCTGTTTTTTGTAACAAGAGAGTCATCTCGCTAAACTACTGGTATCTTCTAATAAGGAATCTCACAGTATATCGCAACAATGAGAATTTTCTATAAATCTTTAATCCAAAAATCTTGGAGCATTTTATAGTTCTGTGGGAGTAGTAGATCAGAATCAGTTATTTAGTGCTGTTGAGTGCTGTATGAGTTATTTAGTGCTATTAGGTCCTACCTGTAACTTCATGTGTCATGTTGCTGGCACAGGGCAAGCCAAATGATCTGTTGTACAGTTCCCAGAAATCTTCAGACATTGACTAGGGAGTGACTGTCTACGAGCAGATTCACCAAAATCAGCTAGTGGATAATCCTTTGGGAAGACTGTGGCTTATGTCTAAAGTTTCAAAGAAGCTGGTTGAGAGGTCTCCACTGCCTTGTAGGGTTAGGCTTAAACACTTCCCCAAGACCTTGAATGCAAGAAGTGTTTGAAAGTCTAGATCTGAATCAGCTGAGGGCACCCTTAATGTGATACACAGTCAGTTTGCAAAAGATAAGCAAAGAAATTAGAACTTTACTGGAAGTGCCTGTAGGATTTAATTGTGGGTTTAGAGCACCCAAAATTTGAGCAGAATTTCCTAATTCTGACAGTTAATTATTTTCTTATGCAATCCGATTTACACCAAGAAATAGTTGTTCAGGTTAAGAAATAGGTGTTCAGGTACCTAAACCAATTTATTAAGTACTTTTTTGTTTAATATGAGAGCTGTGAAAGGAACAGATCCAATGCATATCCATTATTGAACCCATTCAATTACCCGTAACTTGAAAACTGTATGTTAAAAGGCAATCCCAAATGCATAGTTTCTTTGGGCACTCAAAACTGCTTCAGAATATTCTTCAGTATAAGCAATTCTTTTTCCTTGTTAAATTTTATGTTTTATTTTCCCTCTGCAGAAGAGTGCAAAGGGTATCCATGGAGTACAGTCATACCCAAATTTTGATCCATCGGCTGATGTTGTTGCTTTGGACAGAGCTATTACTGTAAAGGGTAAGAGGAGTAAATATTTAACTTATTACATTGGGACTCTCCCTTAGAAAATTTTGAGCACAGTATTGAATAAAATAACAGAGCAAGAGGCAGTGGAAAGCTGGAGAGGTGCCTCTACTTTTAAAAGCTTGGCAATACACTAAATTGTGCCACTTGGTGAAGAATCTCAACTCTACGATAGCCTGATGTTGTATTACAGTTTCAGACCTTAATGCTATATTAAAGTTCTTGAATATGTTGAAGAAAGAGTTGTAAAAATTTAATTTCTGGGGCAGGAAATAATGTTGCACCATACTATACTAATAGTTTTTGGCGTGATTTCCATAAAATTCCTGCAAGAGGCATTGATCACGCTGATAATATTGTTTGCTGCTGTTGTATTTCTTTCTTTTAATGAAATTCTCATTTGCCACTTTGTACTTCAAAAGGTTTTTTGTCTTACTGAGATTAAAGGAGTATGCCATCTAGTTTGTTTTTTAGTGTGGATTTCTGTTTGTTTGGGGTTTCTTAGGGTTTTTTCAGTTTAGTGGAACATCTACACTCAGAACAGTTTAAGACTCTTTGTATGAAATTTCTGTGTCCTAAATGGATCTATTTATTTGGTTTATTAGCTACATCATTAATCTTGTGAGTCTGTAGATGATTACAGCTTTTCCTTTGGTTAAATTTGAGTTTGTAAAGAAATCAAAATATGACATAAAGCGGATAATAATTTTTAAATAATTAACTGGCTAAGTGATGTATATATTTTGAATATATTGGAATTTTGTTTGGTGATTCATAGGTGTGGATGAGGCCACCATCATTGATATCTTGACTAAGAGAACAAATGCTCAGCGTCAGCAGATCAAAGCTGCCTATCAGCAAGCTAAAGGAAAGGTAAAGAATATTCAAACCAAGCATAATTTTCAACCAGAAGATCAAATTTTCTCCTGGCTCAAATGGTATCTATGAGTAAAGATAGAATACTGAATAGGATAGGAGAGTTGTAGGACCATAACACTGTTCTCCAAATATATCAACAATGGTATAGGGAGGGGCTTCAGTGTTTTTAGAACATTTTTTTGATGGGTGGAAGAATAGATCAATTTTAAATTTTTTTTCACCCTACTTAATTAAATTTAGGTCAAGTTAGAATATAGCCTTTATCTTCAGAACTTGTGGTTTTCTTTAGGGTGATATTACATATGTTACTACACATGTTGACTTCAAACTTCATGCAATAAACAATGAATTCAAATGTCACACAAATAAGCAACTCAGTCATAATTGTAAGAGTAATATGGCATTATCTTCTCTTGGAGAATGAGCAGCTTATTTTGAGTCTTCTTCTGATGCTGTAGATATTTCAATATATCTGAACTGCAGTGTGTGAAAGCACTCCAGAATACCTACTGAAAAACCCTGCCTAACACTTTAATTAACATAAAGTGTCAAACGTGACAAATTTGAAACCTGAAGCAGGGCTTCATAATTCTTTCTATTATAGATATAGGAATGATGTAGGCTAAGACTGATCAGAAGTCAGACTAATTTTTGGACTGCAGCTGAACAGCAGGTGTACCTTTACCGTTCATTAACTTGGTGTGTTTCTTATTCTTCCTGAAACAGAGTCTAGAAGAGGCTTTGAAAAAAGCTCTGAAAGGCCATCTAGAAGATGTTGTTGTGGCTTTGCTCAAAACTCCAGCTCAATTTGATGCTGAAGAATTAAGAGCTTCTATGAAGGTAAGGCAAAATCTTCTGAGATAAACTTTCCTAGAGAGCACCTCTACTTATTAAGGCCTGTGAATAACACTGGACATAGATTTCAAGGCTTGTATATTATCTTTATTTTAGCTTCATTTTGTCAATTAAATCTTTGTTGGTAACTCAGTTTATGAGGACAAGTATCAGTAGTCCCTGCTGAATTTTAGAGTTTGAGGAGATTGTTTTGTGAGACTGAACTCTTTCTGCCTTCTGAAGACTGCTTGCTAATGGGAGCTATAGCCTTTACATTCATTCATGTTTGCATAGGAGAAAGAAAAAAGGGAAGGAGGTAATTTTTCTTCATATATTTTACATTCTTTAATGTTCACTGTTTGATCTCTTTAGCACTTCCTTTGGGCACCAATATATTGAATGTGATAAAAATTTAATTCCAAAGTAGCTGAAATTACATTATATGGAAGCACAATATTTTTAATTTTTGTTTCTCATTCGATGTGGTGCCTTCAAAGCCAAAAATTTTCATCTTATTTCCGTTATGAATTTTAAGTTTTTTTTATTGAATAACATCTCTAAAACTTCAATTGCTTTTATCAGGGACTTGGAACTGATGAAGATACCTTAATTGAAATTCTGGCCTCAAGAACCAACCAAGAGATCAGAGAAGCCAACAGATACTACAAGGAAGGTAATTCAGAGCAAGAAAGAAGTTATACCATTGTATAACCCTGTAGCAGACACACTAGAGTCACACTCTCACTTCTTAGTATGAGGAGCTGAGAACAATACAGGAGGCAAATGAAGGTTCACAAGATTTGACAGGATTGCTGGGGAGGGGGGTCATGGTGACTTTTACTGACCTACGAAGATCCCAACAGTGAAGGAGAAGATACATCACCACTGTTGGAATTGTGGGTGTCTCATGGAATGAGTGACACATTTAGATGTTTTCTTGGATGCATGCAAAGCCAAGCTGCTCTTCTTCCCCTGTAACTAAACCTTGGCTAACATTTTAAGATAAAAGCATAGGCTTGGGAAAACAAACCCACCTTTCTGAGTTAGCAACACAGACATGATAGCAGTAGGAGCAACCAGTGAACTATAGGGGGAAAATACTTGAAGAAATTACTACAATGTAATGTGGCATCTCTATTATATGTAGAGTTTACTGTGTTGTCTAATTAAATCCTGTGTTCTGAGATGATGAGGTAACTTTTACCAAGACATTACTTCTTAGATTAAAAACTTGATTTTTTGGAAGAGTTTGTGTTTGACTTCAATACTGATAAGAATAGACAGAAGTGAGAATGAAAAAGAAAAAGGCTCAGAAAAACCTGAGACAATGCTACCCACAAGACTTTAGAGAAGGACATTTTTAGGTTTAATGTCGAATTTCACAGCACATCTCAGGATTTAAAGGATATGTTATAAATAAACTCCTTTACTAGAAACCAAATGAGACAAAGTAAGAAAATCACATTTCTAGTGGGCATATTTAAGAGGGAAATTAGGAAAATACCGAAAAAGATCATAGAGTGGTTTGATAGAATCTTTAAAAGTTCTGTAGTCAACTTGCTGATAACTTCAAACAAACTATTTGATTGCAGTGCTGAAGAGAGATCTGACACAAGACATCATCTCTGACACTTCTGGAGACTTTCAAAAGGCTTTGGTTGCTCTAGCCAAGGTATGCTATGTTTAAGCATTTTGAGTGAAAATATCTATAATCAAAAAGCAACGTTCTCAAGACTATTTTAGAGAGATGTGCAATAAATAAAGATTTATGCAATATTTATTTCTTTGCATTGATTTTTTTTTACTTTCATATCCTAGACCATTAAAAACTGTTCCTAAACTGTTCCTAAAGAGATTTTATGTCAAACACCTTTTAAAAAACTTTATTTTAAAACAATATTTCCTTTTTATCAGTGATACTTTTAAGACCTTTTTGTGCTCTCTTTAAGTGCTAGAAAAACTAACAGGCATAATGTCATGTCAATTGACTAGAAAAAGAAGAAATGTTTAAAATTAGAGAAATGAACATTTTTTTCCTGTTAATGTATGTTTCTAGTAGTTAGATAATGGGACAAAGGCATGGAGTTAACAAGTGGACAAAGTGTTCTGTAAATTTACATTCAAAAGTAGATCAGTTCCAACACTGGACCTTCCCAATAAAAATATCCTTCTAAAATTAATAAATATTTGATTTTTGAATATATGTATATGAACCTTGTACTTGCATTCAGGATGATATTTCGATGCATCCATATGCATGGTTTGGATTTCCAGTTTTAACTTTCAAATCAGCTTGAAAGGAGTCTATTAAATGATCATCAGGGAGCTGCTCACAGGTTTGAAGCCTGTAGTTTCATGTCAAGAAAGAAATACTTCCTGTGGATTTTTAGGTAGGAACTAATAAATAAGTTGCTGATGACTGTAGAAATATGTTCTCTGATTACAAATACAACAGTTTTATTCACAGGATGATTGAGATAACTGCACCTATTTCCAGTTATGTATTGGTTTATGTATGAGAGTAGTGCTGCAGAACTCTCAAATGTTGAGCTTTAGTGAACTGAATGATTGTGAGAACCAGTGAAATTTTGTTTATTTCTTTATGTAGGCTGATCGATGTGAAAATCCTCATGTGAATGATGAACTTGCTGACAATGATGCCAGGGTAAGAACGTACTTGGTACTTTGTAGAACTTCTTCTTCTGACTTCCTTGAGATTCCACTGGCTATCAGAATCCTTTGCATTGCAGACCTAACAGAGATTCCAATGTCATACAGCAGTAATTTCTGAGGAGATAGTATTTTACAAAGTTCATGTAAGTTAATTATATGAAGCAAATTAGATCTTCACTCTAATATCTAGCTTCAGAATCATTTCTGCAAGATCTTATGTAGTTCATGAAAAGCATGCAGACCATTTCAAGTACAAGTCAACAAGCAGAGAAATCAGACCCAGTCTTGCTTCTGTTTATAAAACAGTTATTGAATTAAGGGACAAGGGTGTGCTCATCTATGTGCAGAATTTGTTTTCATACACTGACCAGTGTGAACTCTGCAGTATGTTAGATATAGACATTGCTTTTTAGTGACAAACTTTTCAAGACTATTGGTAAACCTTACAGTCAATAATTCTAAATTAAACATTTAATCTTTTTCTTATTTCTTCCAACATTAGTGGAAGTATCTTTACTAAAACCTTGATAAAACTTAGCTGTCTGATAAAACTTAGAATTCTTGATAAAACTTAGTACTGATGAGCTTTCATCTATAAAATGTTACATCACAGTTATAATTTCAGTTTAGATGACTTCAAATTGATTTATTAAAAAAACCCAGCCAAGAAAAGGCCATTGAGAAATGCTGCTCAAATTCCTGTTACATAAGGAGTTTCGTTCTATCATCAGTCCTAGATATAATAGTGAATTAATACCTATTCTAAATTCAAAAGTTCAATATTGTTTATCTTGATGCAGAGTGTTAAATCTTCATGCTGTGTGGAGGCTTTTTACAATTACTCTTAGACAGATTTGAGGAGGTGAGGAAAATGGAGAAGACTGATTTGGTTTTTACTTTCCTGGAAGTTAAAGTCACTTTTGGAAAGACGAGGAAGTACTTAGTACATAGGTTTCTCCTGCATATTGCACCAGTTAGTTGCAGAAATAATTTAGTCAGTCTTAAGAAATCCTACCAGTCCTGAGCTTTCATGCAGAAATGCTATCATGATAAATGAAAAATAACTTCATTTACGAATGTAGTATACCCTGGAAAGCTAGGTGATGATCTTAAAATGTCTGAAAATATGTTTTCTAGCTGCATAGTGTTTGCTAGGTATTATCACAAGATAAATGAAGTTTGAAGTATTATTTGACAGAGCTGGAGTTAGTCTGAGGTAGGGTAGAGTTTTAATCTGCATTGTGTCAAGGGATAGTGTTCATTACTAACAAGTAATGGCCCTCAAAATACAGTATTCCTTTTTGAGTTTTACTATTCCTCTACTGACCTTGCCACCTTTTTTTCTTTATGACAGGCCTTGTATGAAGCAGGAGAGAAAAGGAAAGGAACAGATACTGGTGTGTTTATAACTGTTCTTGCTACAAGAAGCTACCCACATCTTCGAAGGGGTAAGTTGAACAAAGCTTCTTGCTTCTCAGGGGTGATTTTTGAACATTGCCTGGTCATGAATTCAGAGAAGATACAGATTATCAAGACATGACTCTAATTGGACGCATGCTTGCTGACTACGGGTGTGGTTGGCAGCCTGGCTGTTCTTTCCATAGTAGAGATGAGCAATGTAATTCAGGCTCTTAACAGAACTGAAGTCTCAGCTGAGTTCTGATCACAATGCCAAGCAATAAGAGCTCCCCAAAATGGTCTTGCTTCTTAGCCAGTTTGCCCTAGACAGGGGGCTATCACAATGCCATAGGCTCTGGTGTAGTCTGTTGGCCACCTCTACCCCAGCTGATGGGAAATGAACCTTTCCATTCCACCAAAGTCCCATTCCGTATGCTGACTCCATCAGTCTATGCAATAAAACTGCTCTTTACACTGTGCTGTCTGAAGAAAGTGAGAAAGATGACCCACAAACAGTCCTCTGCTGCTTGCAGAGAGTTCCTGTTCTGCAGCAGAGACAGTGCAGGGAGAATACTGTTTTTTTCCCCATTATTTAGTCTTTCAGAAGTACACCAAATACAGCAAGCATGACATGAACAAGGTACTGGACTTGGAGCTGAAAGGTGATATTGAGAATTGCCTCACTGCCCTTGGTAAGTGGTTCTGCAGATTGAAACCTACTGTTCGTTCTGACTAAACTTAAACTTTTCTTTCTGCCATAATTGCTCTGATCAGAAACTGTTCTGTACTTACCTGCTTCATTGAGAAGCTTGCTAAATAATACCTGGGAAAGTCTAATCTAATCATAGTGACTTAATTGACACTTAAAATCAGTTGAAGCTGATGAATGAGTAGAAATATCTCTCCTGATAATTGGCAAGGTCTTTTAAGGAGAACTGATTAATTGCTAAAATAGGAAGACCTTTAAAAGAAATCAATATACCAAAAAAAGCTATCAGAACAGGTATAGCTTGTATGAAAAATCTAGTACTTTTAAACCTGTCTTCAACCAAAACCACTCTTCTCCAAGTTTCATGTTGCAAGCATACTTATAATAATGATTATTAAAAGCATAAAAAAATTCCTTCCAAGGTTTTGTTCAGAAAATATTCATATGAAGTTACTGTTGTTCATGAGCAATAAGCTAAAGAAGGGACTCCCTCTTACCACTGGATCAGGGATGTCATTGGGATCCAGGCACCTATCTGTTCTTAGCTTTTATATCACAGTCAAACATACTTTGGATAAAAGAATCATTTCATCAGATCCCTCTTAATATCAAAATTGAACTATAACTTTGTTTGCAAAATATCAGATTATAACCTCCAGCTCTGCTATAGAAGGCTTAAATGTGCTCCATTTTTTCTTCTTGGGAACTGCAACATCTTCCTTAATTTTGTGGCAGTAAACTAGGGAGAAATATGTAGTTTTTATAGTAATTATTCTCCCCTGACTGAATTGCTTTCTGAATAAACAGAGGAAAGGATCTTCTTGTCCTCATACATTATGAAGAAAGGTAACAAAGAATTACATAAATAGGGTATGCAGGTAGGAAAAATGAAAGAGTTTTGAAAGTGTTTTATTGGTAGACTTTTATTACATGTAGAGCAGAAGTGACCTTGTCTCACTGCTTCATTACAGTAAAGTGTGCCACAAGCAAGCCAGCTTTCTTTGCGGAAAAACTCCATTTGGCAATGAAGGTAATCTAAATGAAGATCTCCTATTTGTAAACATAAGGTGCTTTATAAGCTGAAAGATAAAAAGTTAGCTAGAGGTCTCTAGGCCCTTTGTGTGATAGAAAAGGACTGCAGAGGGAAATTCAAAGTGTTTCTCTCACTCCTATTTCATCCTTTGAAACCTGAGACTTTTTGTTGGAGGAGTTGTCTGTTTGCTACAGTGGGTTCAGGGGGACATCTGTTCAGCCACACCCATACTGTTACAGTGACAGGAAACAGAATGGAACCCTTCGTATGAAAGTAAAAAGGGAAAAGGAGAGCAATTCTAGATCTTGGCAGGTACCTTGTGGAAGCCTGATCTATAACAAGACATCCATGATCCTTCTGGCAGATTTGGAACCCTTGTTAGTGAGGCAGCTGGAGAATATGAAAAACCTAGTATGTAGGTATTGCCATAACTGAGACTTGGTTAGGAGCAGTATGTGAAAAATTGAATGAAACATTGTGAAAATGCAGATCATTGCACTATTAAAAAAGTAATGAAAAAAGGCAGTAAAATTTTGGCTGTCTCTAGTGTCTAGTAAGCACAGTGAGGGAGATGTCTGTTTTTAGGAAAGAGCTAAAAGAAATGTTTAAAAATATTAAAAAAACCCACCCCAAACCAACAGTGTAGCGGCAGACTATCAGAAGTGAATTGTGTTCATAGGGAATATTAAGGCTCATGAGACTTTCCTTTAAGAGACATACTGAAGGGAAAGGAAAAGGGTATGTTCATTTATAAAGAGGTCTGATGGATGAACATACAGACCTTGATTAAAGGTATTTCAGTGATGAAAGTAGCGTAGTTATTTTCCCTCTTCTTTCTTCCCCTTTTTACTTTGTTTAATAGGGTTCTGGGACCCGGCACAAAGACCTCATCAGAATCATGGTTTCACGCCATGAAGTGGATATGAATGAGATCAAAGGCTATTACAAGAGTCTGTATGGCATCTCTCTCCGCCAAGCCATTATGGTAAGTTTTCTTCAACGTGACACATGAAACACAAAACCACCAGATAGTTTTTGAAGTCCAGTAAAGATCTGCTAACTTTTCTGCTCCTCAGTCACTGGTTCATCCTGTGTAGCTCATTGTAGATGAGTACCTTATGTTTCCAATGGCTCACAGGCTGGGAGAGCTAATTTCTTTTCCAAGTTAAAGTTTTTGTCAAAAGAGCTATAGAAATAGTAGTGATACATGTCTCAAGATATCATTTTACAGTAGAATCCAAGAGCTGAATGGAGAGTAAAATATCCCCAAATTCTTGTACTTCAGCAGTTCCTTGGCAGGAGAGTGGAGGTGATTGCCATGACAGCTCTAAGGGGTGTCTTTCACAACTGGATATTGGCTTTTAACATTTGGAGTACTCCAGCAAATGAATTTTAAATTTTATTAACATTTATTTGGCCTGTATTTCCTATTACCTAAGTAAATGAGTTTAACTAACAGAAATATTTTCTTAAAAGACACTGACCACCCAATGTACTTTCCAGAAAATTCAAGTGATGAGGGACCAGAAGAAAGCTAAACTGGCAAAGTATCTTTGTGGAGAGTAGTAGACATTACTGAAGATGTCTTGATTGAAGTAGAAACATTCTCCCTGCATGTATGAAAATGTCTTTTGGATTTTTATTGATGACTGCTACTTTTTCAGTTAGGTGCCAAAGGTCACTTTTAATCTTCCCTTAAGCATGTGTGTGACCTGTAATTTGGTATGTAATTACACCACTTCATCATGTACCAAAGTGGTGTTTGCATCCAAATGCCTTGAGCCGTAGCTTGGCTACACTAAACAATTAATTTATGTCTAAAAATTAGATTCAAATTAGAGAAAATAAGAAATGCATGCAATAATTACACTACATACCTAATGCATATTATCTATTTTAACCAAGCTCAATAAGCAATCCAATGGTGAGTAGAGTATCACTGTGCTTTGTTTGAGATGCTCCTAAACACAATGCATATGCACAAAGTGTTGTAATATTAATGAGCATTGGACACTGCTGATCAAGAAAGAAAGTTTCACTTTATTTAGAGTAAAAGCTTAAGCTTCTGGGTAGATAAAAATCTTACGTGCTTCTCTTAGGCCACTAGACCTCCCAACACTTTTACTTGCCTTGTCTACCTATGCTGCATTCTGGAAATACATGTTTATTTCTAGATCACACAAATAACTTCAATGAGGGTGCTTGGTTCCAGTTCAGTCTGTGGCTAACTATCTTATCAAGTGATTAATTTATATAGATGGAGCACTGATATTTGATCAATGTATATTGCATGTTAATTGAAATTAATTTTACTTCAGACTATTACTCTAACAATTACTGGGTTTTCATGCTTAAATTTACAGGATGAACTCAAAGGGGATTACGAAACCATCCTGGTGGCTTTATGTGGAAGTGATAACTAAGTTTTACATTCCTGAAGTGCACTCAAGCCCAGTTGCTGAAAATCTTCATATTTGCATATCTATGTAAAACACAGGCTTTACACGCAGAGGTTTCTGTGGAATGGCACTTACTACGTATGTATTATGTTTAAAACCTGTAACCCAGAATGTATTTTCTCAATATCCTTGCTCTGAACAACATCAATATTTCTGGTTGCCATTATTCATCCAAAGTGAAAGAATGCCCTCCAAGTTTCTATTCAGATGATTAATTATGAAAATGGTTAAGTTTTCATCTATGCTAAGCATATAAACTTTTAAAAATAAAATTCAGCCATGTGTAACTTCGTATATCCTTTGTTGCTATTCTGCATTTAATCTTAAGTTGTGTGAGGGAAAAAACAGTAAATAGCTTTGTCAAAAAATACTGTAGGAACATCAAGTGTAGCTCTGATCTGCATAAGATTTCTCTTTGACAGAGTGCAAGAGGGTTTCAGCAGGAACATGTCCTTTGTGAGAGCCCAGCCTAAATACTCAACTTCAAAATGGGAATAAGGGAGCACTTAGAATTTTTATTTAGAGCAAAGGAGAAGATAAAGTTAAACATGTTTTTAATATGAAAACAGTTGTTATCTGATTACAGGGGCTTTGCAGGACCATGCAACAGAGGAAATGTTTACTGTGCATTGCTGTATTCAAAGCACTTCTAATTTTAAGGCATTTCACTCTTTTTAAAACTATTGTATGTATGCATCTTAGATACAGGGAAGAGTAATTGCATTTTGATTGTATTCTATTTTTGTCTACTTCTAAAATGCAAACGCTGATTGTTTTGAAGAGGAAGGATTGGTTTGTGTAGTGCTGTATCCAGGAGAAGCCACAGTTTTACTGCAAACCAGCTCAATCCCCCTAGGCATTTACTTCTGTCTGAGAAACACAAGTTTCTAGTAGTTAGGGAACTACTTCCTTAAACATTTAAAAAAACAGAAGTTTGGTTTTGTTTTTTTTTAATTCCACTTATATGGCTCTTTCATATGGCTATTTCACAATTGTTTTAAATGTTATGATCTATTTATTGCCATGGAAATTTGCAGCCCATTATTATAGTCTGGAAACCTTCATAGTGCAAAAAGTAGGACTGAGGTTAATGATTGAGAAACAGCACCATCTATTTCACTGCCAGAAGACCCCATGATGGTCTGAGTAGAAGTTTCTAAACAAAAGAGATGTTTCTAAACAAAAAACAAAATAAAACAGTCAAAGAATTTTAAGTATGCTAACATAAATGGAAAGGTCATTTCTTGGCATTAAGAAGGACAACCCTTGTCTTAAAGAGCTAAGCTGCACAGTAAAGGGGAGAGACAGAGAATTAAATGGACCAGCACAAGCAATCTTCGTTTTCAATGCAAATTAGTAAGAGCATCAGCAGTGAAATGTGAGTGAAAAGTCTACATATGCTAGCTCTAGTCAGATTATCATTAAGATAAAATGGATTACCACAGAAGACCAGTAATCTAAGGTTGTTTGGATTTTTTTGTTCCTATCTTTTTGCATCAAAGGAGAAAATGTCACATAAAATCACTGCAAATGAGTTTTAGTAAGTCCCTAAGGACTCCATTCAGTAGCATGCTTCTCACTGTGCTGAACTTCAAGCATGGGAAGAATCCACAGATTTGTACCAAAGAAGTAGTACATTTACAATTTTTCTGCAGTTGTTTCCCCAACCAATATTAGATATTAAGCATCAATATAAGGAAAAATAAGAAAGGCAAAATAAAAAAGACATTTTTCTAAACATCTCAAAATCAAAAGTCAACTGCATCAATGCTGTACTGTAAAGAACTTCTTGGTGCTTATTCAGACTATCCAGAGGAAGGCTTGCTGGGGCACAGTGCTGGAATTTTCACCATTGTTGTAGTGAAACAGAATTTATTAATTTTATTATCCTCCTCCTGAGATGGGACAGGTATATCATAACACCCTACAAAAATAAAGAAGCCATTAATCAGGTGTGAACCTGGAATAAAAGGAATGTAGCCTCTCATGTTTCAAAGACAATAAGGTATGATTTTATTGGAAAGTCATGTATTAGAATTTGAATTGTATTCAAACATGTGAGGAATGGTGATCTACTCCATGGGGAATGGCCATGCAGCCATTTAAAGGTGATGGAGATGAGGAGAGTGGTGAAATCAAGTGGAAATGCCAGGGGAATATCAGTAAATATGTTACAGTAAAGACCATAGTGAAATTCATAAGAAGGGCTTCCCTGCTTCGTAGTAAATTGGCGGGAGGGAAAGAGACAAAAGGGCCACAAGAAAGGCAACAAGAAGATTGAAATATGATTTTTTAAAAATCATTGTACACTTGTAGTCTGTCAGCCGAAAACTATTGCGAGGGCACAGCTACAACACAAACGTGTAAATGAGAGTCACCCTGCATCTTCAGTAGGAAAAGCTTTCTTAAGGGCTGGTAACTTTGAAATAATTTAGAAATATATTGGAAAACCATTCTTTCAAATTGCACTAATTCTTTCATGACTGTTTAATAAAATACACAAAAATAATTTTTTCACATTTAACATATTATCACTTTATGATAGCCATCTTCTGCACCTATTGGACAGATTCTTCAGGTTCTCTTTCACTGTGAATGCTTTTCTGATCCTTTTGGATTTGCCCTCACAAAAAAATAATGAATTCACAGCAGGCTAGAAAAAGGATTACGAGTTTCCAAATGGCATTTCCAAAAATTTTGAGCTCTGGTGCCACCTTGTGACTGTCGAGAACAAGGACAAGGAATAATATTTCAACAGAAATTCAATCTTAAACTGACACAGATTCTGAATTGTCATAATGAAGAGAGATAAAGTAGTTCAGCATATTGCGGAAAATCTCCCCCCTGCTCCACCATCCTTTTTTTTTCACACTGTTTCCAAAAAGAAAAAGTAGGAAAAAAAAGAACTAGCTGATATATTCTCAAGAGGAGAGGCAAAGAGGTGTTTCTCAAAGCACTGACACAGGCAGTTGTAGAATATGAAAAAAACTCCAAATCCAACACCTCACCATACCTTTCTAAAACCATAGCACACGTGTATGGGTGCTTACAACAAACTCTGTACTTGAAAGACTCATCTATCATGAGGTATGTCTCTCTTATTAGCAGAATTGGGCAAAGAACGGTGAACTTCTAATAGACAGCACTGCAGAAGGTGCTATGGCAAGCTGATACAGCTAAGCAGCCCTGTGAGTCTATCTAGAATAAAGATAAAACGACATAAGTTTGTTTCAGGAAATTAGGCTGGTTTTCCATCTCCATTCCAGAGCTTGCCTATGCCAAATTCTATCAATTCTTATGTACTTTTATTGTATGTCCATTTTGCTTCAAATCATCGGAATAATGTAGACAAAAAGTTATTTAGAAATCTGGGCTTTAGTTTTTAATGGCTTGTTTTGCAACTTACTCAAGTGCCTCCTTCATTCAGTGGGAACAAATATAGAGAAGCTAAACTCAATGCTTCTACAGAGTTCAGATTTACAAAAGTGGTGGAAAGGTGCCCATTACCATATTTATTATTGTTTTCTATGCTATTATTCACAAATCAATGAGTCATAATATTTCTAGCATTGCCTGAATAAAGAAAGGCAGAAATTAGATCTTGTATGTTCTCCATGCAATGCAGAGCTTTACATTAAATAGTTCACTGTGATACTAATAGAAGTTTTCCGAGGAGTTGCAGTTAGAAAGTATTGCATAACATGCATTTGTGAGTGGCAATAATAACTTACCTGGGCAATTAAACTTATTCTGCCTCTTTCAAACTCTGCTTAGTCCTTCCTTCTTATCCACATTAAGTGGTTTCAGGTCACTATAAAAAAAATTCCCGGTTGATTTTTCAGAAGTTGATTAATGTAATTTAATGTATGAAGAAAAAATTTTAATTTCCTATTGCTCAGTTTTATCCATTTTATATTTCAACACATACTTCTGCTTCCATAACCATCTCTTGCCGTAATCTATCCTATGCTAAAACTTGGCTGCTAAACAACAGACAAATATCTTAGAAGTTTCTTGGGAGGCTATGTCAGGCTTCAAAAAGTCCAGTTGAATTGTAAAGGTTCTTTTGCTATTTCTGCCATTTTTCAGTGAAGCTCTTAATTCTTTGTGGAGTCATATATGTTTAATTATGGGGATAATTAGAAGTTTTAAAATATATTTTTCTTTGCATTGAACATTTCAGTTATATGAGTTAATGGCAAATGAATGCTTTTCATTTCCGAATTTGTAATATTACTTCCAAATGCTTGCTTATTTAAAATAATAACTGGATATGAATAAATATAATACATTGCTAATTATTCCTGCTAAAACTATTCTGTTCTTCAAAAAAGACTGGAGGTTTGTGTGTCAATTTTTTAAAAATAATCTGGAATTACCATTGTGTGGAATTGTTTGAAATATAGGAAGTTTGCCACTAATTGATTGAGGCAAATGCTTCTGGAGTACCTGAGAAACAGAATACTTGATATTACAGAAACGTGAAGATTTTGTTCATCTATGGTCATCTACCACGTCTAGAAACAATGTGATAGTTAAGTATTTTAATCATACTCTCATATGAACCTGTGGCAAGTTACCGGAGCTTGTTTACTTTCACTCCACAAAACTTCAGTCTTAGGATTTAGAATTTAAAATTTTATCTGTATGCATATTTAGCCTGCTATTAAGGAAAATGCACAAATATAGTGTATGCAATTCTTACAAATATGTAACTGAAAACTTATAAAGAACTCTCATTCTCCATAGATTTATTAATACAAAATTAACTGGGAAAAAAAAGTACTTTTAATGAAGCATCAGTGCTGCTGCACAGCTCTACACTGGAGAAGAATTCAGATTTTTGATAAAAAAAACACAGTTTGGCTGTAGGTAAATTGTCCATACTGCCTAAAACCACTAGATGTAGCTGTTGATGCTTTCAGCAGGAAGAACGCACAGCCCCAACCACACACCCACACTTGCCTGCCCCCTTCTCCTCCCCTTCCCCAGATGGGTATTTGTTGGTTCATGTAAGTGATGCTTTGGATTTTTAATTTTTTTAAGCAAATCTTCATATTGTGGATTTCCTTAAAATTCTACGTAAGTCTTTTTGCAGTCTCTGAATTTGTCAGTTTCTCTTCATTAGACATGATACAAGAAGGTAGTGTAAAATTTAAACATGATATGACTGTTCATGATTTAATTATAAATAATGATAATTGAAAATAAGTTAACACATATGCTTCCAGCAATTGGCCTGACATTGTGACTAGAGTGGTACAGTGCAGGTTTTTCTGGCAGCATTGATGCATTTTACAAAGCTGGGACATAGCAGTAATCTGATGAGCTGCAATTGCCACAATACCAGATGGATTCCTGAAAATAGGAGTCCTGTACTAATCTGTCTAGATTATTGAATTCAGTGGCCACTTGCCAATACATCAGGGAATTGTAGAACTGAATCAAAATAGATTATGAGGTTTTCTTTTCAGTTACATCTATAAATGCAAGTAGATCATCAATGCAAGAAACCACAGTGAGAGGATTATAGGTATTTAAGGAAATCCATAAGACTTCATAATAGGGATCTGCTTTCTTTGAGTCATGAACTCTGTGCTGCTGCTTCTCACAGAGGTACAACAAAACAATTTTAATTTGTGTTTTTATGGTACAAAAGGTCATTAAAATAAGCTCTCTATGTTTGTACCACTTTTGAATAGGCCACAGGATGATTTAAAGTCTTGAGTGCTCAATTTTCAAATTTTCTTTAGATACCTGGAAATGCAAACAATCCAAACCACTGCAGTTTAAAAGTTCCATCTAATGACTCAGTCATTTTATTAAAAAAAAAAAAAAAAGGAAAAAAACCCAAATGTTGAAACCAATGTCATCTGTTTTACAGTAACCCTACAGTAATCTTTATTTTAACCAACCCCATCCAAATGTTGGGGCAGGGAGGGATGTTGTTTGGCTTTTTGAGGTTTAGTGGGGGTTTTTTGTTTGTTGGTTTGGTTTTTTTGGTATTTTTCCCCATTGAATTAAGAAATTTCATTAAGAAATTTAAAAATTAATTGTGAAATGCAGTTGTTTGCTGCCACACAAAGGTATTTACTTGGAAAAGAATTGCAAATACAATGCATTACAAACATTCTGAATTTGTTTAAACTGTCTACTCTCACTTTGACTACTGACTAATTTTTTAGGCTGCTATGATTGCAATTAATTGGTTGATCCAGTTCAAAACAGATTTGCACTCATTCCATGTACCAAGAAACAAAGTTTAAATATGGCTGAAGGGCTGCTCTGTCCCTTGTTAATTTTTTGTGGTCCTTGGACTGGTGGAATAAGTGACTTCTTCATGGCACCTGCAACCTACAACAGGAAACCCAGTTGCATATATATGGCGTTCACAGTCAGTGCTTAGGACTGGACTGCTGGTGGAGAAAAGTAGGATGCATGTAGTGTGATCTATTTACAGCTGTCACAGCTTAATAGAAGGGCAGCTGCATCCAGCATGAGAGCTGGATTTAATAGCCTTTTAAGGATGTTGTAGGGAGTACTAAAGTGATTTGGTCTAAAAGTTACATGTGCCAGACCCACTGTGATGAGCATGACCTTTGATAAAAAGCTTGTGAGATACAGGTCAGTATAAATGCTTTCAATCTGGAGAACCAAACAGAAATACGGGAACAGTCCAGGTTCAAAAAGCAGTCCTAAATTACAAACCCAGACTACTGTTACAGTCTCAAATAGCCTGTTGCCACATACTCCCCTTTTGGTTAGACCTAATAATCAAGTAGGTGAAAAGCCTTTTTGACCCTGGAAGTTTTTTAATGCCTGTCTTGGACTGAGATAATTTAAAGAGGTGGGCAGTCTGAAATCCCTCTTGATTCCAATCAATCTCTTCCCACCAATGATAATGAGATATGAGTAGATTCAAGTGAAAAAATAACAGTTTAGTAACAGAATGCCAACAGGCAAGAGGGAGAAAAGGAAATGGCACAAACTCCCGAACAAAGAGACCCAAAAGGCTGGAAATGCCCTTCCTAAGACCGTGCCCAGCAGGTACGGCCTTGGGCTTTAGGACCGAAGGATGAGATGGCAGCACATCCCTCCAAGGAAGGCAGGAAGGAGCTCCCAGAGCAGGTCCGACAGCAGATGGAGAGAGACTGGATGGCTCAGCCAGGGCTGGGCCCTCCCCGGCGGGCGAGCCCTGGCCCAAGGCTCCCCCTTGGTGTTTGCTGGGCCCGGCCCAGACACTCACTCGGTGTTTGCCACTCTCTCGGTGTTGGTGGCCCAGCCTGTCACTGCCGGGGCCACCGCGCTGCTGCTGCCAGTGCCTCGACTGTGGATGGGCACCTGCGGAATCCTCCCCAAGCAGCCCAAAACCCCTGCTGCAGCCTCTCTGAGATGAGGAAAAAACCCAAAAACTGAAAACGGAAGAAAAACAGCTTTGCCTGAGCAAAGACCAAAGAGCATGTGAAGCAAACACCATGTGAAACAAACACCACGTGCAAAGCAGCTGCACATGAGAGACAATTTTATAAACACCCGTGATAGCACCCTGAGACACACACAAGGTATTTGGCTGTACAGTCTAACAGACACAGTAACAATTTTTGGGCACAGATAGATATGGAATACAATAACATTATGCGTTATTAGGCAAAAAAAAAAAAAAAATACTAGCACAAGGCTGTTGGTGTTTAGCATGGATTCATCTGCTGGTACGCATGGACTTAATGATGTTTTAACCAAAATTAAAATTATCTTTTTTCTTTATATGTGACTTTGTACAAGTATTAGCATTCTTCACCGGAACTAAAATGACCATATTCTGTTAAATGAGTACATCACAAGAATATGTTTTCATAGTGCTGTTTACGGTATTCATACATTGAAATAAGCAGATCCAAGAAACAAGGAAAAGATCAACACAGATACGCAGTATCAAGTTATCTTAATAATACATCTAAGCATGTACTCACACACAGTAGTTATCCATTGATGTTACACTACATATTGCATCCCCAAAATGACTGTCAATCATCGTTTAACATGGGAATGTCCTTAGATTTCCCCCACAGATCCTTACCAGCTCTTTGGCTCCCATTAATCTCTAAAGTCTGTGCTTTAAAACATCTAACAATTTTAATAATGAGGCCATTCAGCACATTGTTTGCTGTGGGATGTAGAAAGCATAGTTGCTTTTATTTTACTGGAAATATTAATGAAAGCATGAGAACACACTGAAATCCAGAGAATACAGACAAGTGACATCACACACTAACACTGCTGAGGACTGATGCTGAGGCTAATGATGCAGGTGGGGCAGGAGCTGAGAAGAGCCAAGAGTGGTTGTTGATATGCTTTTTGCTTTCTGATTTCATGTATCTTTTCAAATTGGTTTCTAATTCCACTGACAGTTTTGGAGCACATCCTGAAGCAATTTGAAGCCGTTTCCAAAGCAGGGGCTGTGTTTTCATGCTTGTTCTGGACTCATGGGAAATTTTCCTTAGATTTTCTTTGCTTTCCTAAAGTGCCCAGCCTTTACTCGGGAATTCCCACTCCTTCCAGGATGTCATCCTTTAGAAATTGCAGAAGAGTTAAAGGCTAATTTGTGTTGCACACGTACATTCTAGAGACAACAGCTGTCTAATTTTTTAATGGAGCTGTATGTTTTGGTGCTGAAGAAATATGACTACTCCCATAACGCATTCAGCAGGTGCCCATGGAGACAATGGTTCAAATTAATTTTAATTTAATTTTGCCCCTCTACCCAAGAATCTTAGTTCTATGGTCTTTTAGATATAGAAACAGCAAATTAACAAAAATGTGATAGCGAATATCACTGCTTATGAAATGTATCTCACGAAATTTGATTTTTCTTTTCAGAAGAACAATAATTTAAAAAATGACGTAATGGAGATAAAAATGGCTGGAAGGGATCTCTGTAATTTTTCAATTTTCCTGCATCCTTGAAAGAAAGCTTAAGATAAATGGATGCCAATAAAACCCACAGAAAATACATATCTAATATTCCTACTGGCATTGTAAGAAATGTATGTTGCTTTATGTGGCTGTGTTCTGGGTATAAAATACTCCTCCATCTCCCTACCCCTTAAAAATATGTTCAAGTCTTTTCTGAGGTAGTCTCTCTCTTTTTTTTCTAATTTTGCATCAAAATAAAAAAGTCAGCATAACTACTTCTGTACGTACTCAGACATTGTGTACAACATATTGGTAAACAAGCACACGCTCCTGCAAATTATAGACTATTTAATGATTGACAATTGATTGGAAAGAAAAGGAAAAAAAGTAAATACCTCAAACTTTTCTTATCATCTCCAATTATTTTTCTCTCTGTGAAACCAACTGTTTTTTCTAATCCAATGCAAAGTCATAATGGCAATTTATTTGCAATAAGCACCAGAGAAGTCTCCTCTCTTCAATGTAATGTCTCTGGAGGTGAAGCAGCCAACTCTGTTTCTAAAGCTGAAATTCACAGTTCGGTTCCCACTTCTTCTGAGCTCACTGACATCAACAGAATTGCATTTGTCTAACTCTGCAGCTCCTAAAAAAGCACTAGACTCCACATTCTAGTTTGTTGTGGGTTTTAGTTCATCTGGTTATTACTGTTCTGAAGGATGCTTAGGGGAACACTGTACTATGCTGTCTTGAGTTGTGTCTGGACTGCTGCTTTCACAGGGATAAAGGTAAGAAGAGTACTTGTAAGCAAACAAAATACCAGAGCGGGCAGAACCTGTTAGTAACAAATTAAAAGAGGCAGTAAACAGGTAAGCCTGACACAACTACATTGTTCTCAGACACAGCTACAGAAATATTTGTAAGCCAGGGGAGCATCAGGTTGCAATGTGACAATGAGAGGCAGTGGGGTCTAGGGGGGAAGTTGCAGTTTCTTTCAGGTGTGTATGAAAAATGTTCCTGTTCCCATCTCTTTAGAGCCAGGGCTGTCCTTTCTTTTTCCAGCTCGTAATTACAGTGCCATAAAATAAGCAAAGACAGTGGTAGTCAGTCAGCACCCGAAAATCTATTGTAACACGCTGAACATCTTTTATCTGCATTCTTGACATAGGTAAAATGTTAGAATTCGGCATAAAATGACAAGACAATAAAAAAATCCCAGCAACAAAGAATTACTGTGTTATTCTTGTGTCTTAAATTGGAGTCCTGGCTGCAGTAAGAGATGGTCTAATCAGCAAGGGAACAAAATGGTCTGAGGTCAGCCTCAGTGAATGACAGCTTGTCAGAAAAGACATTTCAGCATCTTCCTACCATGTCTTGCGGTTGATTGTAATAGCTGTTGATTGTAATGGTAGTTTGAACCATTTCATGCTATGGGAATTGTCAAAATCTGTATGATACAGTCTGTATGACTCTTAGGTTTGCAAAAATAATCATTAAGAGTTGCAGCTAATACAATCCATAGCCTTCCTAAATACTAGATGGAAGCCCTCTCTTACCATACTTTCCCCCTAATTTCTGCATTTATCTGGCTTTTGCTATGCTATTATAGTGATTATTTGATTTACACTGTTTCATTCTGAGGACCATTGTGTGGTTTGTTCGTGGTAGGAGCTTGTCATAACCTAGGAGAAGAGTCTCCTGCTGTTATGTAAATAACATTTAACAAAGCCTATGCTAGAATGACGCTTTTGACCTTTAGACGACACATCATTACAAAAGGAGCATTTAGAAATTGTTGCTATTTGTATAGTTGCTTCCAGGATGCTGTTTTTTTGCTGAAATTTTACATTATTTTATAGCTGAGACAAAATACGAAAGACCAATCTAAAAAAAGATTGTTCTTCACCTTCCTCGTATCCTGTTTTTATCACTGTTTTCTTCTTTTTTTTTCCCTGCTAGAACAACATATAAAACTATCCTTTACCTTCAGTTGTGCCTAGCGCACAATATTTGGTACTAATGGTACCAGCATTTTTAAGTTTGTATTCCTGGGTGTGATGGTGCAACCAGCCTGAAAGTTTACAATGTCATTGAGCCACTATTTATTACAGCAGATGTTTCACATTTATTTTTTTATAAAGTTTAAAAATAATCTAGTTTTTAAAAGAATATAGGTTGTCAGTCTGCCCCTGAATGCACCTTTCTAGCCTATTGAATATCTACAGTTGTGGCTTTCAAGTGTATTTTTGACTTTTGACCATCACTTTATTCAAAATAGCTGGTCTTTTAAAAACTGAAATATATACCATGATGAAGAGAAATAAAGTGAAACTGAAGACACTTCAGCCATAAAGGGTTCATCTGTTAGATATGTTAAGGAAAAAATAGCAAATTAATGAAAACATTTTGGCATCAAATATGTATGATATTAGTCATGTTTTTTAATGGGTCTTGCTAGAGCTCATAAATAAATTTGATGCTTATTTCTGTTCTAGTTGCTTCTGCTTTCATTTAAACAGTCTGCAACTGTGGAGGGTTGGGATGGCCACAATATTTCTATAATCAATAAGAAATGTGCAGCTGTTAGGAAAAAAAACTGTCGGCAAAATTAGAAAACATGTTTTCAGTATAACTTTTCAAGACTGTGTCTAGCTTTATTAGGGGTCTCTTCAAATGGAACTGGTTTCTGTATTTTAAAATTATTTTCATAATTTCTCACAGCTTCTTTTTTCCTGTTCTCCTCATGTGTCCATCACTTTGTTTTCCTTCACAGAAAAAGTACATCTGTGGGGGAAGCAGAAACATAACCGAAATCCAACACATTCAGTTTTATTTTTTATGATATTTAACTTAGGATTTGTTTTCTGAAGTTATAATTGACTGAAGGAAAATAATAGAGCATTGTGCTTTTCTACTGCATTTTTATTGGGAAGGAAAAGGAAAGAGAGTAGAGGTTACAAAAAATGCGAAACTCATAATTAAAAAAACTTGTTTATCTGAAGAAACATTTTAGCATCTTATGTGGAAATTAGGTTTTTTAAAAAAGAGTTTTTGTGAACCCTTAGTATGGATGTTAACAGGGCTATTTCCAACTACTGTTGGTATTAGAGAGGAGACAGAAGCCTTATTATGTAATAACAGAAAAGGTGATTTTCATTTTATCCTGAAGTGTAGTTATTAGTGTTTGCCTATTGGATTCTTTTCCACAACAGAAAGTGTATATGCAGAATTCTTACTAAAAATAGTAATAGTAATAACAAGAATGATAATAATAATTCCAGACTTGCATTGACAGTAAAGTCAATTAACAAAACTAGTGACATAACACAGAATGTTAAGAGTAAGAATATCTCAGCAGGGGGATATTTTTCTTGACATTTAAAGTTTGAGTCCATTGTGTTAAAGAAAAGGAGCGCTGTGAATGCAGAAAAGAGGTATTTATGATGGAGGGAGCTGACCATTGTGACAGCTAGATATTTTAATTGTAAACTATGGCTTGGTCTTAATTTTACGGTTTGCAGCATTGAATTGCATCAGCCTTATTTACAGCCTTTCTCCCACCATAAGTTTTTCACAAGCCAAACTCCTCTATGGAGATCCTGTGAAGTCTATCTCAGTTTTTCTAAGTTTGTTCATCTTTAAATATTTACATTGTGATTAAGAGCCAGAGATCTTTCTAACAGTGATCTTAGTCTTTTATTTATCTTTTTGCCATATATAATTAAAATGTAATTTTAAGAATCCAGCTACTTTCTGTTTAAATAGTAAGAAGCAATCAACACCTTCCCTCTCAAAAAACCCACCCACCTGAAAAGAAAAAATCCTAAAACCCAAATGAACTCCTTTTTTTTCTTTTTCTCATCCTCATCTTCTTCCTCTCTCCCCTCTCAGTGAAGACTGATAACTACCTGTACTCTGTATGCTGTGACTTATATTGTACAACTGCAGCATGTAATCAAAGCTGACAGGTGAACCTCCAAGCAAAATTATTTTCTGTTCACGAATAGAAAAAAATTGGAAAAACATAGGCAAAACCATGCAGCTAACAGATCCTAGAGAAACACTGTGTTATGCTTTCTCACTATTAAAAAAGCACTTACTGTAAGAGAATGTCATAAAGGGAAGAACCCCAAATAATATGTTCCGGAGATTTTTTCTTTCTGAAACTATCTAAAAGAAAGAGGAAGTTCTTTCATTTTTTTTCTATCCCTCTCTGTGTCCTTTTGTACCTTTTCCTATTTTTTTACTGTGTGACAGTATATATTTTGATCTGATTTGAAAGTAGTCAAGGGCAAGAACAAAAGGAAAAAGAACTTTTGATTTTAGATCTACACCAAAGCTCACTGACTAGGCAGGAAGACAACCATGGAGCCTAAGAGAAAATCAGAGAAAGAGAAAATTGGCCACAACCAACATGTAAAACCCCACACAGATTTCTAAAACATGAAGAAAAACTGAAATAGAATTTGATTTCACTGTGCTTCCTCCTGCTGCTCTCACTGTTGAATTCAGTGTTACTGAGAAAACCCAAATTGCAATGCTGTTCTTACCCCTGAATGAAAAAGAAAAAGGAGAAGGCAATGGAAAAGGGGAAGGGGACGGGGAAGGGGGAAAAAAGGTAACATGACTGTAGGTCTTTGTATAAGAGTTTCTCATCAGGAAACATTAGCAAATCATTTGTGCTTTCTGTATAGCAGACAGTGGACAAACAGGGAAGAATCTCTTAAGGGTTTTGTTCAGGTCACCTCACTCAAATAAATAAACTTTTAAGAAACATCTTAAATCTCCTAAGGTAAATCTCCTAATGGCTTACCATAGTTTAAGCCTGGCTACAGGAGGACCTTCTCTTAAAAGAGATGCTGTTTTCCTCTTGCTCATGAAATCTACATCAAGAACTTGCTTATATTTCAACATAGATTGGACTAGGAATTCCAACTTTGTAAATTTGGGAAAAACTTTACAATATCTTGTATGCTAACCAAAGTAGAGAGTAGAATAATTTCTTTTCACTCTGATGTATTCTTGCAATGTATTTTGCACTTCATTTTGAACCTATAGAAGAACAGTGATTTTTTTCATTAGGAAGATAGTTTTGCCTGTGCACATGAGCACATTATTTTATTGTTATTGAGGTGGATATTAATATTTTATCTTCTGAGGGGAAGAAAACACATGTTTCAGCAATAAAACACAGAAAACCAAGGACTGTTGGTCTAGGTTTGTAAGCGTACAAAACTTACGACAAGCTTTAGGTATCACGATGCTACATACATTCATGCCTGTACACGAGAGTGTATTTTGGAGGGCTTTAGATTTTCTCTGCTGAAGGAATCATAGGATAGTAATGAAGAATGTGAGAGTTCAGTAAATAATTGGAGCCAAAACCAAAGAGCATAATACCCATCCACTTCTCCATTCTGTGACAAAATTTAATATAATATTTATTGCTCATTCCTGTTTTTAGGGTTGATGTTGTGACCTGATGACACTGTTCATTCGGCAAAGTAGTAACAGAACACAGTAAATCATATGGTTATTCTTTCTTTCTTTCTTTTTCTTTTTTTTTTTTTTTTTTTTGGGTTTTATTTTTTGTTGGTTTGGTTTGGTTTTGTTTTTTTTTTTTTTTTTTTTTTTTTTTTGTTTGTTTTTTGTTTTTTTGTTTCCCCCCAAGGTTCACTTAGAAGTCTTGAAAAGATCTACTTCAAACACCTATGAAGAACCTGGGCAAAGAATCTATCTCTTAGTTTGACTTGGATATCCCTTGAGGGAATATCCTTTTCATACTCCCACATTATGAAGGCAAGGAAGGGTCTTTTCCTCAGATTCTTCCATTTCACTGAATATTGCACAATTACAGCATGAGTTCTTAATATTTCTGTTTTACAGTTGGAAAATTCCACTAAGAATAAGCACAGATTTTTCTTCTTTTAGTGAATTTTTTTTGCTAATTTAATTATAAAATATTGTAGGTTTATAATAATTTGGGGAAGACATGGTGAAAACTTGGGAGACATCATTCTTAAAGAGAAAAGACATGAAAAGCTGTTACCAGATCCTACATAGGTGAGACTAAATTAATGCCTGTTTTATGCTGGTAGTCAGTAGTGGGATTCCTTAGGGAGAACTAGGAATGGAGCTTTTATTCAGGCCTAAGAATAGTGAATGTAAACATCTGGAACCAAAGAATATTTTCATTTCCAAGGGAGATCAAGGGGAGTTTCCAGTCCAAACCCTACTCAGTAATATACCTTGCTCATATCTATGCCCAGTTAAATTTTTAAGGTCTGTGAGGAAGGTCATTTCATACCCTCTCTGAGCAATCTCTTCCACTGCTTGAACCTACTCATGATGAAAAAGTTTTTCCTAGGATTTATCCAGCATTTCTTAACATAGCTCCAGCTTTGTTCTCCTTCTATCTTCTTCATTAGGCTTCTGTGGACGGCCATCATTTCTCTGTCCTTCCTTTTCTTTTTTTTGGAGGCCAAACAAATCTTTGCATGTCCTGTGCTCCATCATCCTGAAGAGTGTGGTAGGAAGAATCATGTGTGTGGCTTGTTTGCCTCATTTGTTGCTAGTTGGATTTCCCTCATTTGGAATTACTGCTGTGGAAACACGGTCAGTCAAAACAAAGTACACTTTCTGTGTGCATATATGTAATTTGTATAGAGCACTACCTTTACATTAAAAACAGAAGATGAAAAGGACCTTTGTGACAATGTGAAAGCATACAATTATCAGTTCGTCCTTTTAATTTAATTTACAGGAAATTTTATTTTCCAGACTGCTACCAAAGATTTGTTCTGCTGGTTGAAACATTAGCGAGCCTAAAATGTTAGTTCTGTCACTGGACAGAAATGTTTTTATGTCTTTCTTCTTTTTTCAATCAGGATATGATCTTGGAACATAACATTTTCATATGTATTTATTACATTTGTTGAATCTTCAAACAAAAGTTTCTGGATTTAAAATTACTTTTACAGAGTGTTCAATTTAATGAGGTGCTAGAAAATATTTGCCATGTAAAGACACATTAGGAATCCTGAAACTGATTAAATGAAGATGCTTTTGGTGAATGTTAGCCATAGTGAAGGTTATTTAAACAGTCTGTCTAGCATCAGTAACAGTTGGAATACTTAATATTGACAATTTATTTCTGAGAAAACAAGTTTAGTTCTTGAAAAAAGCATTTAGTTCTTGAGCTGCCAGAAAACAACTGATTTTATTCACGTTGGTGAGAATTTGGCAGAAGAGTCTGTCCTGGTATTTTATCTGTGCCAAGAGATTAATGGAGGAATCAGGGTTGAAATGAACACTTTCTCTACAATTGCAGTATTTTAGAAATAATTTCCTTCTGCAATTTTCATTAATATTTTTTAGTAGTGCTACTTCTTAACTTGTTATTTTGGGTTTTTTTGTCTGCTTTTTTCCTAGGGTGTTTTACATTTCCTCGTTTCCTCTGCATCTGCTTTTGCTGATATCCAGTGACTATTTGTCACATTAAAGGAATGACCATGATTTTCTTAGCAACTCTGGATGGAGATTTTCTTAGGAACATTTCCCTTACTACATGGTTATAGAAGGCACACACAGCTGTAGTTGCTGGAGGCAGGTTTTCAAACACAGCCTTGCTGTTCTTGGAAGGCATGTCCTAGCATCAAACTCCAGAATTTTATTCATCAGGCTATCTAGCCGGGTAAAATATATGGCTTTGAAATCTGTGGAATGTTTAACATGAAGTTTCCGGTGGTACCACTCCCCATAGATAATCAGAATTTTACAAATAGCATTTTTCCAAAGACTATAGCCTAATTCCTATCCAAGATCTTTTCTGTTTCAGTAAGATGTTACAATTACAAACATAACTATTTCTAGAACAGTTATAGGGAAGATGAGGTGCTCTTTGTGTTAAGAGAAGACAAGAAAGAAGGTGTTCTTTAGTTAAGAGAACAAGCAGCTGAGTTATATTAAAAAGGGATAAATTCAACCAGGTTAAACTGGACTTTGGCCTTTTTTCAAGATTGTTGATATCTATGTATTCCTGAACCTCTATGTTCTTATGCCTACGTCCAAGATAAATTTTCTTTTTCCCGTTTTCTCAAGGACTACATGTCTGATGTGACTCAAGCCTCGTTCAGACTCATTCTCCATTCACAAAACTGAGACAAAAAATAAACAAGTGTTTTCCTACAAATCCTTTCTGATTTCAAATTGCAAAGCATCAGATCTTGGCTGGAAAATGAAATGGGAAAAAATTTACACTCAGGAAAAGAAAGACATCCTATTTTTCACTTTGGAACCCAGAATGAATCTTCCCTTTCTCTTTTTAAATTTTTTAAAGCCAAAATAGTATTGTGTTTTTGTATTTTTTGAAATAGACAGAAAAAGTCTGTTTATTTCAAACAGAAGAGCATTATGAAGCAGCAGATCATCTGTGTAGCTGCAGAGCTTTCTAAAAGAAGAAATACACATAAATAAAAATTCTTGATTTGATTTTTTTTCCTTTTTGCTATTTTTACAAAGTTGAGGAAGCCTTGGTTTTTGTTATAGTCTGCTCATCCTTCTCTACTAAAAAAAGAAATTCTAAGGGATCTGTGGAAGATAACTAGGCAATATTATTTAGAAACAAGAAAAAAGCTTGTAATTTTTATGTTGCAAACCTGGCTGATAACTACATAGTTTTCTATTTTACTCTTGTTAAATTGATTCATTAGAATATATACTATAGCTCATTTGCAATTAATTGGATTAAATGAGAGAAGATGATTCAGAAAGTGTTAGAGATACCATAGATGAGAATATAATGGACAGCCAGTCTGCTCATTTTTCCTGGGAATGATAGGCTATAAATAGCTGCCTTTTGCCCTCCAGTACACACATTCAAGTCCCATTGAAGTCAGCAGTGCAGAAATCAATGGGAACTCTGTGTGTAGGTATCAGAGCAGATTTTTTGTTCAACGAAATGCTTTGTACTTAGTATAGAAAGATCTAGAGATTATAAGAAGTCTGAAATGTTCAGAAGAGTGATATCACCCATAAATCCAGCTAATCTTACTCTGTATACTTGACTGCACTAGAGCATTCTTAACATATGTATACAATACACATCAAAATAGATTTAAAATAGGCATACATGTAAATATACATAACATATTTTACCTACTTTATAGGTTATATTTTTAGCAGAAAATAGAGGGTGTATTTTTATTATTTATTTCAGTTACGATTATTTTTTGTGTTTTCCAGTTCTTGTACTTGTATTAGAGGCATTATTCCTCTTACTTGGACTGTGTTCTGAGCATATTTACACAGTGACACTAGATTCAGCCTTATATTTGTGTCTGCTTTCTCCTGTTATATCTTCTGGACACAGAGAATTGCTCATTTTGGCAAAGAGTGAGTTCACAGGATCATAGAATCATTAAGATTGAAAAAGACCTCTAAGACCTCAAGATCCAACCATTAACCCAGCACTGCCTTGTTTACCACTAAACAGTATCCCCAAGTTCCACATCCAAACACCTTTTGAAAACTTACAGGAATGGTAATTACACCTCTTTCTTGGACACCCTGCTCCAATGCCCGACCATCCTTTCAAAGAAGAAATACTTTCCGATATTCCCCTGGTGGAACTTGAGGCTGTTTCCTCTTGTCCTGTCACTTGTTACTCAGGAGAAGAGAACTGATCCCTAGCTGTCTTCAGCCTCCTTTCATGTGCTCGTGGAGAGGGTTAAGGTCTTCCCTGAGACTCCTTTTCTCCAGGCTAAATACCCCCCAGCACCTCATCCACTCCTCATGTGATTTACTCTTCACATCCTTTCCCAGCTCTGTTGCCCTTCCCTGGACTCTCTCCAGTTCCTCAATGTCTTTACTGAAAGGGTCCTAAAACTGAACACAGGATTAGAGGTATGACCTTACCAGTGCCGAGTACAGGGGTTCAGTCACTGCTGTGGCCCTGTTGGCCACATTCCTTCTGATATAAGCCAAGATGCCCTTGGCCTTCTTGGCCACCTGGGCACATGCTGGCTCATGGTCTAGGGTTGTTGACCAGCATACCCAGCTCTTTTTCTATTGGGTATACTTCCAGCCATGCTTGCCCCAGTCTGTAATGCTGCAGGGACTGCTGTGCCCCAAGGGCAGGACCCAGCCCTTGGCCCTGTTGAACCTCATGCCACTGGCCTCCTCCCATCAGTCCAGCTTGTCCAGGGCCCTCTGCAGATCCTTCCTGTCCTCCAGCAGATCAGCACTCCCACCCAACTTGGTGTCACTGCTAACTCACTGAGGGGGCACTCCATCCCCTCATCCAGACCACTGACACAGGTGTTAGGCTGGACTGGCCCCAGGACTGAGCCCTGGACAACATCACTGGATTGTGGCTGCCAGCTGGATGCACCTCCATTCACCACCACTGTCTGGGCCTGTTCCCAGACATGGGAAGCAGTTTCTCCAGGAGAATCCTGTGGGAAATGGTGTCAAAGGCTTTACTGAAATCTAAGGAAACAACATCCACAGTCTTTCTCTCATCCACTAAATGTGTCATCTTGTCATAGTGGAAGATTAGTTTGGTCAAGCAAGACCTGCCTTTCCTAAATCCGTGCTGTCTGGGCCTGACTTCCTCTGTTTGTCCTTAAAATGTCATGTAATGGCATTCCAGGTGATCTGCTCTATGACTTTCCCTGACACTGGGGTGAAGCTGACAAGCCTCTAGTTTCCCAGAACCTCCTTTCAGCCCTTCTTGTAGATGGGCATCACATCTGATAATTTTCAGTCAGGGGGATCTCTCCAGTTAGCCAAGACTGCTGGAAAAAAAATGGAAAGTGGCTTGGTGATTATTCCATCAGCTCTGTTAGTCCTGTTGGGAGGATGCCATCTGACCCTGTGGACTTGTGTATGCCAAAGTGGTGTAGCAGATCACTGACAAAATGGTTGACCTGGAATATGGGGGCTTCATTTTCTCCCGATTTCTGTTTTTCAGCTGAGGGGCTGAATGCCCTGAGGACATCTGGTCTTGCTGTTCAAGACTGGGACAAGGACATTAAGTTTCTCAGCCTTCTCCTCATCCTTTGTTGCTATGTTTCTCTCTACATCCAGTGAAGGGTGGAGATTCTCCTTAGCTCTCCTATTGTTGATGATGTATTTGTAAAAACATTAGTTGGGTCTTTTACAGCAGTAGTCAGATTAAATTCTACCTGTGCTTTGGTATTTTCCCTACAAGAGAGAAAACAGATCTTGTAACAGATTAAAATGGCATCAAAGTGCGGATTTTGAAAAGCAGAAAATTTAAATTGGAAGAAAACACTATTCAATCTGGGAATAGCTGTGTCTTCCTTTATGGAACTTGTTTGTACTTACAAATACTGTCTGTGAATGTATTCCTAAATCTATTTACTCTTAAAGTAAGAAGCTGCTTTTTTGCTTTCATTTTATAAGTTCACCCTATTTTACTCCATAATTGTGACTGCTGTTGGACAAGCTACCCATAAATTGTTGTACGGAAGAGAGACTCTCTCCAGATGCTAAAGTCTATCCAAACTGGAAGTTGTCTCCCACAATAAAAAGTTGATTTGTCCAGACAGAAATTTGCAGTGACATTTTACCAATCTCAACAACTGAAAAATGCCTCCTGTTGACTGTAGTACTGTGTCTTATTGAACAAATAAACAGCTTATGTACCATTCTTGGCAAGAAACCCCATTCACTAAGGCAAAAGGTTAGGCTTACCATTCTTCTCAGCTGGGTTTTTTTTCAATGTTTTCCCCTAATTCATTGTTTCCATTCAATTGTGTACAAACCAAGAAGTCCTGAGGCAGAGTAATCCTAGAACCAGTATTTTAACAACTGCAGCTAAAAAGGCTGGTAAAAGAGAGGGAAGTGAAGCTTCTTGTGATGAGGGAAAGATTCCATTCCTCTGGTGGCTTCCAGCTTTGCAGACCCTTGGACAAGGTGAGAATTCACTCAGGAAATTTTCTAAGGCAGAAATCTATCCCTGTCTTACTCTATATAGAAAATTAGAATCAAATCTTTTAAAATCCTCTTCCAATATGTTCAAGGAACATTAAAGAAATACCAGCGACATGGAATATGGGAGGTGGTCATTTGCTCATACAGCTGGGAGTAATTGTTTTGACTTTTTCATTCCAGCTCTCTTTGTGAACGTAAAATATTTTACATTTTCTTACACCTTTTGCCTCACTTGTATGACAGGTAAAATACTGCTGCCAAAAGGAGTACTGCAAGTCATCTCCACGATTAATTTAATACTTTTGGTTTGGACTGAAGCACCATCTTTTCTTTCAGGCAGAAGACAAATCTTTAAGATAGTTGAGCTGAGAATCTCTTCTAGGATTTAATACCAGGACATTTGTGTGTATGAGATGCTACTTTGAAATGGTGCACAGAGCAGTGAAGAATTTAGCAAAAATATTTAGCTTGTTAGGAAACAGAGTGTATTTATTCTTTTCTTCAGAGCCTTATTTACGGTACACTGGGACTTCTGAGTGAAGGAATGGCAAACTTAATGAAACATTTGATTGGTATTAATTACTTTCCACTTAATTACCTGCCATTTGGATCTTGTTGAGCTATTGATTACTGGGAAACATACATCCCACTGGGGATAGTGTGATTTAACTTCATCCAATGAGTCAATTAGCCCAAGTAACACTGGGAGAGCTGGTGCTCTGCCTCAGTGAATGGGGTTTCTTGCCAAGAATGGTACATAAGCCGTTTATTTGTTCATTAAAACACAGTACTACTGTCAACAGGAGGCACTTATCAGTTGTTATTGAGATTGGTAAAATGTCACTGTTTCATCAAAGATTAGCAGCAGTTCATAGCTGCGAAGTGGATGAAAAACTCTCTAGTTTGAGAGCACAGTTGAATGCATGAGGTCAAGACATTAACCCGTTTGTTTCTCATTTATGAGAACTTCAGTTACAAATTTGTGTCAGCTCTCTCAAGTGCAAAACATCTTTCATTGTCATTAATTCAGAAGCTGTGGGACAACAGACCCTGAACTGTGGCATGTGACATTTAATTAATATCACGAAGAGTGAAACATACCCTCCACCTCACCAAAACTAAACACTAATATTGTTCTTTAGTGAGGATGATCTTCCTAACTGACAAGAACAGTCTGCTGTCTTCTCATGCATTAGTCTGAGAATGAAAAGATAATTTTATCCTTTTCTTTCTTTCTTTCTTTCTTTCTTTCTTTCTTTCTTTCTTTCTTTCTTTCTTTCTTTCTTTCTTTCTTTCTTTCTTTCTTTCTTTCTTTCTTTCTTTCTTTCTTTCTTTCTTTCTTTCTTTCTTTCTTTCTTTCTTTCTTTCTTTCTTTCTTTCTTTCTTTCTTTCTTTCTTTCTTTCTTTCTTTCTTTCTTTCTTTCTTTCTTTCTTTCTTTCTTTCTTTCTTCTCTCTCTCTCTCTCTTTCTCTTTTCTTTCTTTTCTTCCTTGTGATTTAAATTAGACAAAGAAACCAGTATTCTTATTGATAATTCCCGTAGTATATAACTGAAGGTATAAACCCTCTTGGCTGGAAACAATAATTAAAAAACTAAACCCCCCACACAAATAACCAAACAACAGTTAAAAAACCCCAAAACAAAATCTCAAATGAACTACAACAAAACAAGAGAATAGAGGCAGAGAATTAGCTTTGTTCAAGGAAGTCTTAAAGTGAATCTTTCACGGAATGGTTAAAGGAAAAATTTTGAGTATTCACAGCAGATATCTAGAGAAGTTACTTTTAAATATGATGTTTGGATTGAATACAAATTGGAGATCATGTTATATAATATATTTGGAAGAT
Organism: Sturnus vulgaris; assembly: GCF_052056855.1. NCBI lineage: Eukaryota > Metazoa > Chordata > Aves > Passeriformes > Sturnidae > Sturnus > Sturnus vulgaris. The sequence continues at coordinate 26,347,109 of NC_142283.1, forward strand.
AGATTATCTCAGTGGTGAATTTAAAAAGTTATTATAAAATGAGAATCCTCTAGGAAAACTGAAAAACCAAACAAATAACTGGCCACAAGTGCTTGATTACTATAGATTAGATATATACAAATGTATAAGCCAAAAACCATTGACATGGAGACAGAATCTTCATTTTTTTTTTCTGTTAAATGAGTCATAAGAGATTATTTGTGAGATTATTTACCTGGCAGTGACCTACATAAGAATTCGTAAACATTGAGAAAAGGATTCAAGTATCTGCCATAAATGACTGATGTGTTTTACTGATGTTACATTTTATTTTCCTTAATAGTATACATTAATTTCCACTTTACAGTTCTCTTTAGAGTCTTACGTAAGAGTATAAACTAACTTTTAAATATTTTGGATAATGAGAAATGGTGCAGATTTATCCTAACTTCAAGTTTTTCATGCTTGAGAGGGCCATTGGGTTTGATGGGTGTGACAATATTATTCTTGCAAAGTAAGGACACCAGAAACTTGGTAGAAGACAAATGATTTTTAGGGATGGATCAATTACAAAATTTTAAAAAATCAGAAATATTTAATGTAATGGGGTTTTTAAAGGTTTTGTGTCATTTAAAGTCAAATACTGTGAAGTATATGAAGACTTTACACACTAGTAAAAAAGAGTGGTTCATTAACATTACTTTTGTATTTGCAACTGAGAAAATAACTCTGAAAAGGTGGAAGCAGAAAGAGAAATTTCTGAATGCATTTGGGATCTTTTGGATGTGAGTTTCCACTTTTTAGCCTTGTGAATCAAATTAAGAAAAAACAATCTCTTTTTAGTTTTTTCCCCATGCTTTTAGAACCTTGTAGAAGGTTGTAGTAGGCTTTTATAAACTAGCTATGCAAGCTGCATTGATCTTATAAATTATCTTAATTGTACACATCGGTATAAATGTAAAACACCTCATTTATCCAGAAGAATAATTTTGGATCATTACAAGCAGACAAAAAGCATCAGGTTTCAAGCTACTGTTAAAATGTGACATACTTTTGACACTGTTCAGTAGTGTACCTGTCTGGCTGGAAGATGGTTGGTTTTCCTCATAGGGGCCCATGTGGTGCTGTGTTTTGTGTGGGAGCCTGAACAGTGTTGCTCACGCACTGTGTTTCAGCTGCTGCTGCACAGAGCTCACACAGCATCGAGGCTGCATCACCAAACACCCCTCTTATCCCCACTAGAAGGCTTGGGGCTGGGCAAGAGTCTGGGAGGAGCCTCAAATGACCAAAAGTAATCCCATGCCATGCAACATCATGCTCAGCAATAAAAGCTGGAGGGAAGGAAGGAAGAAGGGGAAGCTCTGGAGGTTTATAATGTTTGTCATCTCAAGCAACTCCTATGCATGATGAGGCTCTGCTGCCTGGGAAGTGGCTGGAAATCTGCCTGATGATGGGAAGTTGAGACTAAATTTCCTGGGTTTGCTTTAATTCCATGTGTGGCTTTTGTTTTCATTATTAAACTGCCTTTATTTCAACCAACGAGCTTGTCCATCCTAGTGTCTCTTTAGTGTTGAGGAGAGTTAGAGAGAAAGCACCTGGGTGGGGATCTGAAAGCCACCTGAAGTCAACTCACTACAAAGAGTTACAACTATAGCTGGGTTTTGGAGAGTTTGCACACATGTTGGGAGGGTGCAGCAGATATATTTATGTATGAACCTCCTATTTTCTGGTTAAAAATATTGGAGCATAATTAGGGTGTGGTGTCTAATTCAGCCATAACCTTTACTACAATGAAACAAAGAATAACTTCAAAAATATATGTGACCTATAAAAGACTTCATTAACTGCTATAAATCTCTTTGAGATGGTCAAAGCATGAGGTCAAGGAAGGAAATTTTAAAAATTTCTATTTTGAACTAATTTTTTAATGCGATAGAGTTCTCACTGTATCTTACATTAGAGTTTTGTGAAGCTGTGAAATAACGTAGCAGCAGGTGATGAGGCAGAAATTACTGTAAAGCATTCTTGTCTCTCCAGTATTAGGCTTCTGCAGTGGTAAATTATCATGCTAAAAGGAAAGCAATTGACCAATTTCAGACTACAGTGGAGTTTGTCTGTATGTTGTGGAAGAATTGTTCAGTGGAGTGTTGTGCTTTAATGTGTTTAATGGTAGTACAAAAGGTGAAAGGGACCTTGTTTTTCAGCTTATGCTGTAAATAAGGTGTCAGGGGAAATTCTTTGAAGTGCAGAGATCTAAGCTGTCTGGTTTTGAATTCCCCCTGAGGTACTACAGAGGGACAGTAGGTATCTGATAATGTTTTGACTTCAAGTAAATATTTTTGGGCATCAAACAGTTCTGATAAAAAAATAAAAAGTGGATTATTTAAAAGTGCTGCTTAAGATAAATAGGATACTCATATGATTTGTGGTGTTTAAGTTTTTGTCTCTCTAGAGTTACAAAAGAGAATGTAAAACAGTAAAGGATTGAAATCTGGAGGTGTACTGATGATGTCACCATAGGGACTTAATCCCTAGTGTACTCATCTCTTTGTAGAAGCTGAGTATGAAAAGCAGAGTGGCATTCCCCATATCTTGATTATTTCTGAGATCGGGTCTAAATGCCAGATCTTCTTTCAACAATCCTGTTCAAAAAAGCCTTTGTTGGATTATCTATTTAAATGTGCAGTGAAGTACATGAGCTAAAACTCTGTGGTGTGGAGTCAAAATGATACTAGAAGATGTAAGCAGTGCTGACAAAAGCCAGCAGGAAGCACTGCAGTTTAAATATAGCATCTCAGGAATTCAGACAGTGCTACAAATTCTGCCACAAACAGATGGGGATAACTTGCATAATGGTCATAAGACCATTATCTTTTTTTGTGTATAAGTATGATTTTATTTTCTTTCCCTTTAGCTTTGAAAAAGAAAACAATAACAAAACACTTCCATAAACAGTTTTTGAGTTTTAAGTTTGGTTATAGTTACTATTATACAGCTTATGAATATATTTGAATTCAGTCTATTTTCAAGATCACACTGCATATAAGTGCATATAAGGTACAAGAATAAAGTTTTTTTTCTTTAGTGTTAAAAAAAATCTCCAAAGTTGACCTGCATACCTACAGGACTCCAAAATTCTCATTACTTCTTCCATAAAATTTTCTTGAGATAGACTGTGGTTGTTTTTCCTAAGAATTTCCTAGAAGTATTTGACTTGTTATACCAGTAGCATTACTAGTTACCTGAGATGCTGAAAATTGTGGAAACTGAAACTTCAGAAAAATAAAACCCTAATAGAGGTAAGGCGTACAATATTGCTCAAACCAGTAATTACTGGATTTGTCGTAACAACTGACAGAGACAATAGCCAAGCAGTGTGCCCAGAAGAATGCACTATTTCAGCAAAACGAAATCTTTGGAGTTTTTTCAGTTTTGTTTTGTTGGCTTGTTTTGTTTTGTTTTGTTTTTTGTTTTTTTATATCAATGGTGCCATTTTATTCACAAAATAAGTCTGTGAAATATGGAAATTTAGTCTCAACTTCCTTTGATTGCAGCAAGACACAGGACGCCATGGGCAAGGACACAACTGCTGGGTGAGCTAGGACCAAATTTTCATCATGTTCACAAGGAGGTTTTTTCCTGTCAGAATGTACAGGAACTAGAAGGGGCTGGTGAGTAAGGTCTGGATTTAAGTCTTGTCCTTCCTTTCAAGTGACAGAGAAGCTCAGAGGAGGTGGCAGTGGCAAGCTAGGTAGGACACAACTGTGGAGGGCTGGTTAAGCTGAGGATAATTCTCAGCTTTCAAGGATTGACATGAGCTTCCTAGAAGGAAGAGGATTTCTAAAGAAAGAAGATAATTTTTCTTCATGTGCATTAGCAATGTCTTGTGTAGCAGGCCTGACCATCTCTTTCAGAAAAATCTTCATAATGCTATGAGCAAAGCCTCAGTTACGTTTATCAACCCCCTAAAAGTAAACACAGAAGAGTGTTCATGAAATGGTTAGAACACTGAAGAGCTACTAAGGGCCTATTGTCTTCAGCAACTGCTTTTCTTCAGACCCTACAACAAACATAGAGATAATAAGTTACTTTCCAAATGCAAAACACACCTAAGTGACAGAGATTTATAACTTCCAATGGGATTTAGAGCCCCATATGAGCTATATTTTCTAGCTCTTGGAAAATAGCATCTTGCAGCACAGTGAACGCATTAAGGTTTCCCACTCCTTCACTGGTTTAAGAAAAAAAGCCCAGATACACTGCATTGAACAGTGCAGTCCTGGCTTAGTGATTTGTCTTATCACACCTGGAAAAGAAAGAAAATCTCCTTCTGGACGGGGGATGTATGCTGTCTGTAATGGTTTGGACTGAACTGTTACTACACACTTCCCCTGAGATGCATCTGAAAGAATCGCATTTGGACTCCTTCTACATGGTCCAGATTTACTGAGGTTGTATGGTAAACTACAGCCTAGCTAACTCTACCTTGAGGCTTTTATCAGACCTGGAAGACGTCCAGGAAAAAGTAGTCGTGACCTTCCATTCTATTCTGCTTGGTGTATGGACCACAGGACTTGATCTGGCCTGTAGCTCATTCATTATTCCAAAAGGAATGCAATGTGTTTGGGCTGTTTTGTTACTTTTTTCTCTCCTACTTTTTATTTTCTCTTGTACTTTTAAATTTTCTCTCGCTCTTTTTTTTTTTTTTTTTTTTTTTTTTTTTTTTTTTTTTGAGATTTTTCTTCTTTGCTGATGTGAACTGAATGTGCAAATGCCCCACATCAAATATCATATGTTGGATGATAAAGCAAAGTTCTTAGATTAAGGTCTTTTAATACTAATAGTAAGATCTGAGTGTACTTTTAAGTTATCCAAAATATGAGAACATTTTTGAATACATCAGGAACAGTAAAATGTGGTGGTTGTTTTAAAAATTAGAGAACAAAATCTCCTTACTACTTTCATTTTGGGAAAGGATCATAGCCTTTCTGCTCTCATCAGAAATCTTGCAGAATTCTAAGAAAACTCCTATAGGATGGGCATTTTGAGCATTTATTTGCAAACATTTGGACAACATGTACCACAGCTATTGAACCGCATGCTACATGTGTTGTAGTTCAGTACGGTACCACATCAGAATAGGAGAAAGAGGTTGCCTTTTTGCAATGACAAGCAGTCTATTTTATATACCTGATTCTGGTAGAATCATTCTTATTTATACACCTGAAGACCTCTCCCCCAGAATATAAATCTTACCAGTCTGGGCAGATATAGTCACAGAAATTAAAAATATGCTATCCTGGATGACAGCCTGTGTAAAATGCATCCTTTAAGAAAAACAACCTGTTTCTTAAAACAAAGCCAAGTGCAATTAAGAGATAGAAGTTTTCTGCTCTAAATAGTGGGTCAACAGGACACAGTGTACTTGCAGGAAATACACAATTCCCATTTGTGACTGTAAACACTGTGGGGTCCAATCTCTATGGGTAAAAACCAAACTCTGTTAGCATACAGATGTGTGATACCTTTTAAAATCCCTGCAGTATCTTCCTACCTGCTGTGCTTAATTTCAGATTCAAGTGCAGTCATTAAAGGAAAAAAAAGCCCCAACAAACAAACAAACCATAAAACTGTTTTTGCCTATATATGTGTCCTACATTGCACTGCTTTTCTTCAAATATTTTCCTGGTGCTCCAGCTCCCCAGAAATTTTTTGAATACTCAATATTTTAGGGCCTCAGTTCTTGCTTTCCTTTTTCAAGTGTCTCTGTGTTAAAGTGATTGTACATTTCTGTCTAACAGGTTAAAATCACAATTTTTGTTTTCTTACAAAAGCTTTCTTGCAAGACTATCTTTGCAGCATTCCATAAGAAAATCTAAAGGTTTTGTTTAGAATTGTAAAAAACTCTTATAATCTGGAAGCCCTAAACTCCCTTCAAAGGCTGATTGCACTAAGCCTAATTCTCATTTTGATTTATTTCACTTTGAATATAATGGTATTAAATTAGCAAAGACAAGCAATGAACAAAACTCTGGAGAGGAATTAGCCATTGTATCCAGTCCATTAATCTCTTCTTCAATTCTTGAGAATTGTGGCTCACCCAGACCCAGAGATCAAATAAAATGCCTAATTGGGAAAATCCTAAACAAGAGTATCCTGGGGAGCTGGAATTTATTTGTCAACTGTTCAAACAACTATGTTGTTTATAAGTCTTTAAAACCCTGAGACTTTTCTGCCACTATACCTTTATCCAGATACTTTAAACACAGGAGGGTGATTGAGAATTGCTTTCAATTAACTGGAATAGGGAAAGACACTTATTCTAAAAACAGATAGCTGTGTTGTGAACATTCTGCTGAGCATGCTGAGAATTTTAGATCTAAACATCAGGTTTGAGGGATGCTCTGAAAACTCTTAGAGAGTCATAGTAAACACAGCTAATGGATATCCTCCTCTTGTGATAGCATTTGTTCTATGCACCATGACTTAATAAGAGGAAGAAATACAGTATAAATTAATGATGTTTTCTAAAAAAGAAATTCAATAACATTTTTCCAGATGTCTGAATGGCAACTACTTGAGCCTTTTCTCTCTGCTTGTGATTACCCTGAATTACCTGTTGGTTTTTCTGGAGGTCAAAGAACACAACCCCAAGACTGACCTTGACCTGCTATTGCAGCAAAAATGCAGAGAATAGTTGAAGTGTATACCTGAGTTCGAGTCTGATTACATCCCATATTCTCAGCAGTGCTAAAAAAATAGTTAAGTGTTAGTCATCTAATATAAAATAAATTTTCTGACAGCACAGTAACTCATCAATAACCTGACTGCTCTTTCTGTTTGGGAAAAAGAGTCTGTGGAAGAATATCTGCGCAGGAAACATATGAAAAGGTTGGATCCTCCTCTCCACTCCACCCCTTACCTATGTTTTGTGGTCCTAATCACCAGTTTAGATTTGATACGTCACAGAGATCAAAAGTGCCACGTGAATTGATGCCTCTTTCTTGCCATAGAGGATTTCTTGTTCTCAGCTGCAATAAGAGTGATCATGAGATTACATTAAGTTGCTTACAGGGTGAACAAATTAGCTCCAGCATTATCCAGAGGAGTGTCATCGTCTAACCTAAGGTTGTTTTTGTTTATGTTGTCACAGAGTGTGCTACAACCCTCTTGTTCAAGCCTATAAAATTTCAGAGAGGTTACTTTGAATTGATCACATTAATGATAATCTGTTATAAAGGCCAAAAGAAAATCTGTCAGGGACTGTTTAAGTATGGTTGAGAACAGATCAGATAACTTATTGAAGCCTCTTATTCTATGTCTGTTCTTTAACAATTTCATCTTTACCTCCAACAAGCATGAGCCAAACAACTAAATAATAAAACTAGTAGGAACTTGCCAGAATGGAAAATACCTCTGGACCACATAAGACTGATAAAATACATTTTGTTCATGAATTTATCCTTTTTTTCTTTCACACATCTAAGAAATAACAACTTCTCAAATGAAGGAGAACCAGAGGGAAAAATCCAGATTGATCAGGGCTATAGAAACCTTCGTCTGAAAAGACCATAGTGTATAAATTTCTTTTAAAAATATTATATGAATTTGCTGATGGTTATAAGGGTTTTATTCTATATGTTAAGAAGATACCAAAATCTTTCTCTAATTGAAAAGAAAATTTATTTGTTTTCATTTGTCCTGGGAAAAGAATCTCTCTGGAAAATTAAACTCCACTTAAGCTTCTCTCTTCCCACCTCCCAACCCTTCCTCATGAGAGGGAGTCTAAGAGCACTGATTCTGAGTTACGAACTATTTACTTGAAAAAAAACCAATGCAGCAATGAAATAAGAAAAGATAGCAGTAACTATAACTATATGGAAAGTAGAAAAAATGAGGGTGATCCATGTACGAAAAAGGTGTTCGCCGACCTAAGCCCAAAGCAGCCTGAGGAAAAAACAAAAATGGCACCAGCCCCACCCCATCTTTCTCCAGAACTGGGCCAGTGGTGCCTAGGAAGCTCCTTGGTCTGGACAGGGACTCTGCTGGCTCTGGCTGTCTCGAGGTAGGGGCTGCCTTTCCACTGGGGTGGCAGTGGGGTGACAGCAACAGCAGCAGAAGCAGCAGCAGCAGCAGCAGCAGCAGTCACCCCTTGCCATGGGTTAACAGTAGTTATGGCTTATGACTCTTAAAGGAAACAGTTTATATTTTTCAAGCACCAGGGTAAGACGTAAATGACCTCCAAACCAGGTGGCTTTCACTAAATGTAGATCCCAATGTTTGAGTGTAGTTTTTGATGTTCCATTGGTCTGCTTAATTTTCCCAGAGGCTGGTACATGGTAAGGAATATGATACCTGCTCAATACTGTGCTCTCTGGCCCAGGGGTTTATGAGGCTATTTTTGAAATGAGCCCCACTGTCTGACTGACCTCTTCCTGGGGTTCCATGTCACCACAGGACTTGCTTTTCAAGGCCCAGGATGGTGTTCAGGTTGTGGGGTGAAGGAACAAGGCACATCTCCAGCCATCCTGTGGTTGTTTCCACCACTCTCAGCACATAGGACTTGCCTTGGTAGGTTTGCAGGACCATGATATTGTCAGTTAGCCAAGCCTTCCCATATTTGTATTTCAACTATTTTCCCCCATACTACGGAGACTTTACCTGCTTGGCTTGCTTGATTGCAGCGCGTTTCACGTTTTCTGTGTCCAACCAGGGAAATAGTGTCTGTGGTTAAGTCTGTCCTTTGATCACAAGCCCACCTATGTAGCCTGGAAAGGGGTATTAACCCTTTAGATGTGGCGGAAATAAGACACACAGCTAGATGGTCATCCCTCAGAATAGGAAGGAAACAAGTTTTATTCAGAAACACACTTGCTTAAATAGAATGACTCACAACTCCAAGGGCAGAAAAAAGATGATTGGTTCAGAGAGAAGACACCTCTTTCCCAGGGCCTGGTCATGCACCACAACAGGTGTTCTATCTTTGTTATTAATTCTTCTCTATTTTGACCAAGTTATCATCCTGGAAGAAATTCTCCCTACCTGAAACTGAGCCAGTTTATCAACCTGAGAACAGAGCTGAGAAGCTCTGGCCTGGAATATTTTCCAGGCTAGCTTTTCTAAGTGAGTGTCCACACATCTATATGTTGTGTCTCTTCCCTGGTGACCAGGCCCACCAGGCCAGAAGTAATTCACCTTTATGTTTCCAGTCCAGATCCACCTGAGACACTTTAATCTTGGCAGTCCAATCCACCTGTCCATTGTTGTGATGTTCCTCAGTAGCCCAGCTCACGGGTGTGTGTGCATCTTTATGACGTGCTTTTACAACTAGCCTTTCTAGCCAGGTAGTGATGTCTTGTCAAACTTCAGCAGCTCAGATAGGTTTACCTCTGTGCTACTAATTTGTATTTTTCCATTGATCCAGCCACCCCTACAGAGTATTTGCTACCAACTACAAGTCAGTGTAGAGCGCTGTCCATTCCTCTTGTTCAGTGATATCTATAGCTATCTGGATGGTTTTCAGGCTCTGAAACCTGACTTGATCCCCCTTGTCCCTAAATAGCTTCTGCAACTTGCCACAACATAATGAAGCTTTCTAGTTTTGATATATCACTTCTGTTGCCTTTCATGTTCTGGTAGTTGATTACATGGTGAGGCCTCCTCAGCACGTCACCTCTTCCTCTTCCTCTTCCTCTTCCTCTTCCTCTTCCTCTTCCTCTTCCTCTTCCTCTTCCTCTTCCTCTTCCTCTTCCTCTTCCTCTTCCTATGATATTCCAAAATTTTCACCTTTGAGCCAGTTTATGATGGCTTCCAAGATCCCTGGGTGATTGGGATTTCCTATTGAAGCTTGTTGTGTGATCAGAGCAATCGACTTACTCCATGTAGTATCAGTGACATGATGTGTAAATGGAATTCTCTTTGGAACATCCAGCCCAGCACTGGCAGTCAGGGTGCCAGGAGGAGCTGAGCTTTGGTGCCAATCACTTCTGAAGCAGCTCGAACCCCTTCATAAGCTGTCGGGATCTCTTTTTTTAGTTAGGGCGTAGCAAGCCTTGTATCCTTTGTATCCCTGACTCCACAACCCCAGGGGTCATCCTTGAATACTGAGGCTATCTCCTGCCAGAGACTCCAGGAAGGCCCATTCTCCCCACCTGCAGTGTAGAGCAAATTTTTTATATCCTGTCCTGTCCTGACTGGCCCCTGGGCTACTGCATGAACAATCTCCTGTTTAATTTTTTCAAAACTTGTTGGACAGGACCTCACTTGAAATCTACATCACCAGATAGAGAGGGTTTACAGCCTGATTGTAGTCTTGAATATTCTCCAAAAACCCACAGCATCTAGGAAAGCCTATGTTTCCTTCCTGATGGTGAGAACAAGGCTATTTTGTTAACCACACCCATTGTAATGTGATGATGTCCCTCTTACAATTTTTCTTCTAAAAATTGAATTTCCTGGGGAGGTCTGTTGACCTTATTTTGCTTTATGACAAAACCCACTTTCAGGACCATCTGGATTGTTTTCTCCCCTTTCTCTATAACTTCCTCTCCTGTGTTGCCCTACATGATGTTATCAATGTATTGCAAGTGTTTTCACCCTTTCCCAGTGCATTCTGGAAGAGTCCAAGGAAAATTCTGTGGCTTTGTTTCCACCCCTGGGTCACTCTGTTACAGGTGTACTGGAAGTCCCTCTAAGTGAAAATAAACTGTGGCTGCACTCTGCTGCTGAAGGAATGGAGAAAGGATTTATAAGGGGTCAGCATTTTTATTCTCAATTTTCTAAGAGTTGATAAACATTTTACAATAATATAGATCAAAAAATTCAGCATTGATTTTGTTCTGGACAGAAAGAGGCCAATGAGGATGGAATAAGGATCAGTCTTGAAAGGGACAGCTAATCTTCCTATGTCTAATTCCAAAATCTTCTCTGCCAGTCAAAGTGACCAAAGAAGTGACCAAAATCTGTCTGAATCAGGATTAAGAAATCAAAACTGCAACTGATATTTGTTGCTTCGCTGGGCACATCTAGTGTATAATGCAAATGTCTGAACACTTATTTTAGAATAATAGTTGGTGATCTGAATTTAGATGCACAAAAAATATAGACATCTTCTTAGAGTGTGTAGCTTTGCAAGTGGTTTTGACAAATTATACAAAGATATTAACACAAAATATGATTGCATTAAGTAATCTAGTTTACATTATTTTTTTACACATTTCATTTTTCTCCCATTTCTGTGCACTGCATTTTGTCTGAACTATGGTTAATGAATTATGGAGAGAGGAAGCCGTGTGAAATTTTGTATGAACTAGGTCATACTTTCAAACAGTGGAAAGCAATGCAAAGTCTTTCACTAGGTACTCAAGTAGGAATTTTGCCATAGCTAGATCAGACTCATGCTTTTGCCATGCCTGGGAAAGAAATGAAAGTGTGTTATACTTGCATCAATTGCAGTTTACAAGTGAGATGATTCAATTTGTGTCAGAGTTCTTTTGTGGTTTTTAGAGGTTTTGTTTGTATGCTTGAGGTTTTTGAGTGTTCAATTTTTGTTAGCAATTATTTTTTATTTTTATGAGAGCATGAAATCTATCAAATAAGACCTCAAACTGCAGATTAAAATTCTAATTTTTCTCTCACTGCCATGTCTCAACAACAGCTAACTGGCAACAACAAGCACAAGTTATTTAATAGAATGGAATAATTATTTAGGCTGCTAGATATGATAACTGAGATGTCAATGTGTCAATGAATAATCATCTTTATTGGTCTCTTCTTTAGCAATCACAGAACTGAAAATGTTGCAGTGCATGTTTATTTTATTTTTTCAATTTATTGTTATAATTGTTTGTTCTTATGTTTTCCCCAGCTGGTTTGTCTCCAAGTTGTATCCACCCCTAAAATTATCTTGTTTGGCATTCCCCACCCTTTGTCTATCATTGTAAACCCTGCCCCTTGTTCCAGATCCTTCCTTGTCCACCATTGTAACTCTGCCCCTTGTTCCAGCACCTTCCTTGTCAGTCTTACCCTGGGCCAATCCCTAGTTGTTCCACCCCTTTGGAAACTCGACGCCCCATTGGCCCATGTGACCTTTTCTCTTCCCCCTGCTTCCCTCATGGGTTGACCCTGTAAGACCCTGCCCTCCACTCCTCCCCTAAGGACTGACCTTATTGGTCAATTGTTTGTACCCACCCCCTGATTTGCCCCCCCTATTTAATCCCGAGCACAGGAGCCTTGAGGGTTTTTTGCCCCTGAATTCTCCAACTGCAAACCCTTTGGAACCTCATAAGCAGGGAGAGCCTCTGTCACCTCCTTTACCCAATCCTAGACATAGGCGGCATTGAAGAGCCACTACTCCTAAGGTTCTGCCTCTGGGAAATCTTATCCTGGGGCAGTTCCCCACACCTGGCACAGCACTGGTGTGCACCTAAAGAGCTAGCTCGGGATCTGGTAGCCTATGTCACAAAAATAAAAGCCAAACTGTTTTATGATTCTAGGAAAATTAAATGCTAGTAGTTTTTAAAATTACAGCTTTTAACGGAACTTCCAAACTCTGTGTACAATGGCTCATCACTGCAACACGCCCTGAGGATGGGTACCTCAGTCATCTGTACCGTGATCTAATGTCAGGGAACACTGCTATTTTACGTCCCATGTGCCCGAACTTCCTTTTTTCTGATGTGTGATTTTGTGGTACTTCTGGAGCCAGGATACGACAAAGACATATGCCTTTGAAGTTTGACTGTTTCTTTGGGCTGTCCGTGCAGGTAGCTGGGATTCCTCTAGTGAAAATATTTCTCACATAGATTGAAATTTTAACCTGGTATTTATAAATCTAACAAGATCTTGAACTGACTAGAATTTAATGAATAAATTATAACAGTGTTATCTCGACACAATCTTATGCTTCAGTGGAGAAACGGAAAAAAGATTAACTTACTCTACTTTGCATGTATTTATCCCTTTCTTCTTTTAATGGTATTCTTTTGGCTTTTCACACTGCCTAGCTACGTGCGAAGTTCATAGTAATGATACATTTTCTGAGAAAATCAGAGGAGGGTCATAGAACAATTATCCATGAAGACAAATCCAAGTTTTACAGATTGCTAATTGTCTAACATTTCTTCATTTAAAAGTCTATGAGAGTCATGATTACACATTAAGTAGTAGTGTTTTTTTCTATTGATGCTGTGTTCACAGCATAGATGCCCTATGTGAATGACAAGCATAAGGAGCACAGGAATACAGAAGTCTGGTTTCAGATCACTCATATGGTATGAAGTTACATTTGACATGGTGTCTCACAGTCCCATTATTTCTAATACTTTACTCTCTTGTCTTTCAGATGTATTTCAGCTGTCAGAATAATCTTCTCCAAAACTCTACCAGACAATGAAGTGAGACCGACACACCTGGAGTTACTGGGGTCCTTCCTCTTGCCCTTCTTGAAAACTGGGACAACGTTTGCCAGCTTCCAGTTAGCTGGGACTTCTCTGGATTTCCAAGACTGCTCAAAAATCATTGAGAGGTCTTGCAGTGACAGCAGCCACCTCTTAGAGGATTTTTGTGTCAATTCCATGAGGCTCTATGGATTTGTAGCGGTCCGCTGTAGCAGCTGATCCCAGAAAACTTCAGGGTCAGTTGGGAGCTGATCATTCTCACAGTCACGGTCCTCCAGCTCAGGGCACTGAGACCCCCTTGGTCTGTAATTTGTGCTTAAGACAGAGGAAAATAATTTTTTAAAACACCACTGTCTTGTCCATGTCCCTTTGTGTGAGGTGACCATTCTCATCCTGTAATCGGCTGGCATTATTTTTAACACTGTTATTGCCATTATTGTATTGGAAAAGGCTCATTTTATTATCCTTCAGAGTTCTGGCTGGTTTCAGCTCCAGTTGTGCTTTGGCTGCACAAATTTTCTCCCTAGATTGGCAAGCTTGTTTCCACTGGGTTTACACCTTCTTTTTTTCACCTTCCTTATTTCCAAGAGAAGATTCCTGTTCAGCCAATACGGCTTCTGCCCCTCCTTCTTGACTTCCAGCATTCAGAACTGGTGCTCTTGTGCCCTTTGCAGGTGATGTTTAAAAATTAACCAGCGCTGATGAACCCCAGCATCTGCAAAAACATTTTCCCAGGAGACTTTGCTTGCTAATTCCTGAGCAACCTGCAATCTGCTTTGATTGTGACCAGAGTTGAGGTGACACCAATGGCTGTGGCCGATCTCCACTTTGCTCACGACATCCTATCTGACAAGCAGTAGATCAAGGAGGGCATCTTTCTGCATCTGCTCCTTTAAGACCTGTTCCATAAAGTTGTTATCCAGGTTTTTTTAGGAATCTTCAGTCCTTAGTTTCCAGATGTTCCCAGTTAATTTCTGGCAAGTTGAAGGAGATAAAGACAAGGGCATTTGACTTAGAAGTGTCCCTTAGTTCCTCAAGGAGTAATTTGATGTCATCATTGTTGTGGTTAGGAAGTCTATAGTAGAATTCCATGATGACATTCTCATTATTTGTTTCATCTAGTAGAAACTGAAAGATACTACTGATGTTTCCTGATGTTTTTTCACAAACATTTGTCCCATGTATCTGCTTCACAGACTACAAAAAGACAAAAGATCAGTTGTGGTATGTTGTATTGCACTGTTTGTTTCTTAAGTTGCACTGTTCATGGTTCTATATTGCACTGGTATGTTTTTATATTGAACTGAAAAAATGGTTTGCTCTGTATCCCCCCAGAGCTTGTCAAGTTGGTTCAGCCCTCCCTTAGCCCCTCCCCATCGGCGGCGTCCCATTGGTCGCAGGGCTGTTCCTCCTCTCCCCTTTCCCGGAGTTTAAAAGTGCCCGCCATCTTCTCTCTAGCTCTCTTTCTCCTTTCGCCATGTGGACAGAATAAATTGTGGATCACCTTTCTACAGGAGAAAAGAGCCTTCTTTGGGTTTTTGCCTTTGTCTATGAGGATTTCCCACCCCTTTCTGGTCCAGAGCTAGCCGGGCAACCAGAGAGGAAAAAGGGATTCACCTCAGTGGTATGTATAAACAGGTGCCTAAAATTTATATATTTTGATAATAAATGAAGAAAAAATAATCCTTTTCAGCATACAGGTATTTTAATGACAGAAATTATACTAAACAAGTCACATGATAATGAAGGATATTGTATCATTACCTATTATAAGAGATCTCCATATTTTCTTTCTCTGCAAAAGGAAAGACCTGAGTTTCACTAACATCAACTGGTTCAATCTAAATGTTTGATCTTGCTTGGAGGATAAGTACTCTCTAAGAACTTTGCCAGCCTCTACATCCCAGATAAGCTATTTGAAGTTGTACATTGTCAATCAGAACTTGAATCAACTTTGAAATAAGACAAGTTCTGTAATTACAACTGCACTTATTTTACATAAAGTAAGCACACATCAAAATCACATCATTAAGTTGCCAAGACTATTGCTTCTCTACAAAAACTATTTTAACAACATGGTGAAGTGGGACTCACAGGACATTGAGAATAAGGGCCAGGGATCACAGTGCAGCTTAGGCACGGCAAAGAGCAAGAGACTTATTTTAAAAGCACAGAGTAGGAGAAGGCAGTCCTTGGCCTTTTGTGAGGTCTATCCCAGTCTCTTCATCTCTGATGGTTTCATCAGCTTTTGTTGATATGCCTGGTGAAGTCCATGTCTCATAATCTAATGTCTATCCCCCAGGAAACAAATACTTGGAGCACAGGTTTTCCCATATTTTTAGAAAGAAAATATTTTCAAAACCCAAAATATTAAAAATGTGTTTAGTTTTAGTTCAGAAGTTCTGAGGTAGTTTTCATGAAGAATTTTGTGTTGTAATTTCACACCCATTTATTTGGAACAGAAATGTACTGTACAAAAATCTTCTAGGGCAGGCTCACAGCATTTCACCATAATTACAACATGCAATACACTTAACTGCTCCCTTGGCAAGAATAATATTGTTTAATTGGAAAAACCAGCCCAAACAGATTCAGAGCAGAGTTTTCCAGTGTCTCTAAACAATAGTAAAACATCTCAACAAATCTGTCTAGATGGCACACCTGTATTACCTTACAGCTCTCTAGGGTACTTTTCAGATCGTATTTTTAAAAACACACTTCCTACTCTATGGTCTTTGCTCACTTCCTAATGTGTACTCCTTAGGAGTACTAGAAGAGATTTTTCCGTAATATAATTTAATGTAACTCCTCCATTCAACTCTTTTTTCGTCCTTGACTTGCCCAAACAACAAAATCCAGTGGTTCATTGTTTTACAGATTGTTTACATTCAATAATTGTTTTTTTCAGTCAAGAATTAAAAGTTTGTGATAACCTACATATTTACTTCCTGAACATGTCTGTTTTTAGCACACTGTATTAAGCAGAGCTAATATGGTGATTATAGACCCAGATAAACCTCAAAGCTATAGCAAATGAAGAATTGTCTATCTGATGTTCGTTCAAGAATCATCAAGGAGCTAGCTGCTGCTTCTATCACAAAGCCTTTCTCACCCCAGCTGGCTGCTTGCTCTCTGCTGCCGAGAGGAATAGCAATGTCCTTCCAAAAGTTCCAGCCCTTGACTGAGTTCCAGCCCCTGACCCAGCACCGACCACCGCAGTTGCCAGCCACATTTGCAAACAGAACTGCTGCTTCTGGAGATGTAAGTAGTGGGGGAAGCAGCTGATGCCATTTGTCCTTTGTCTCTCTGCATGAGGTTGCCCACACCAGCCATGGGGGAGGGCTGCCCCACCATTCTGGATTTCTCTTGGTTTAGGAGTTAATGAGATTAACCACTTTTGTATCTACTGTTTGTATTTGCTGTTATTTTTTTTGCCTCTTCAGTTTCACTTGAGAGCAAACTGTTAGTTTTTCTCGTATTTGTTTCTGATTGGTGGAAAGAGATTGGTTAATACCATAAGGGGAGGCACCTCATTTAAGATCACCTCTTAAATTATCTTAAAGTAAGAAAACAGAGTAACCCACATGGTTGATCTTGAAAAGTCAGTTGATGCACTCTTCTTTGGAATTCAGGAAAGCCTTTGATACTGTCTCACACAGGATCCTTCTGGACAAAATGTCCAGGATACAGCTGGATAACCATGTTATGTGGTGCGTGAGAAACTGTCTCACAAGTCAGACAGAAAGGGTTATAGCGAATGGAAGTGACATCAGACTGGTGTCCGGTCACTCGTGGGTTTCTGCTCAAAGGAATGCTTGGCAAGTTTGAAGATGATGAAACTGGGAGGAGCTGTTGACTCCCTTGAGTGCAGAGAGGCCCTGCAGAGAAACCTTGAAAAATTGAGGGCTGGACAATCACCAGCTATATGAAGTTTAACAAGAAACCATGCCTAATTCTACACCTTGGAGAGGGCAGCCATGGATGTATGTGTAGACTGAGAAATGAGAGGCTGGAAAGCAGTGCCATGGAAAGGCATCTGAGGGTAGTGCTCAATGGCAAGTTGAACATCAGTCAGGAGTGCCCTGGCGGCCAGGAGGGATAAGTGTGTCCTGGGGTGCGTAAAGCAAACATTGCCAGCTGGAAAGGGAAGGCTGAGTTGAAAAGATCACTCAAGGGATCAATGAGTCCAGTTTGTGGCCTTCCACTGGAAAACTCCAAGAATCACGCTAAGTATCTGAGAGCATTATCCAAATGTTTCTGGAATTCTGGCAGACCTGGTCCTGCAAACAGTTCTCTGGGAACTTGTTTCAGTGCCCAGCCACTCTATGTGAAGAGCCTTTTCCTAATGTCTAACCTAAATATCCCCTGACACAGCTTCAGGCCGTTGCCCTGGGACCTGTCACTGGCCACCAGAGAGAAGTGATCAGTGCCTGCCCCTCTCCTTCCCCTGATGAGGAAGTTGTATACCGTGATGAATATCCTCATCTCTAGGATGAACAAACGAAATTACCTTAGCTGATCCTCAAATGGCTTCTCTTCCAGACCCTCCACCATCTTCATTGTTCTCCTTTTGAAGCTGACTAATAGCTTTATATTTTTTTTATAATGTGGTCCCCAAAACTGTTCACAATTCTCAGTGTGAGGCCTCTCTAGTTCAGAGCAGAGTGGGACAATCCCCTCCCTTGCCCAGCTGGTGATGCTGTCCCTGATGCCCCCCAGGACACGCTTGGCCCTCCTGGCTGCCAGGGCACTACTGGCTCATATTCAACTTGCCACTGACCAGGATTCTAGGTTCCTTTCTCTGTCTCTGCTTTCCAGCCCCTCATTCCCCAGTCTGACCATACATCCAGGGTTGCCCCGTCCTAGGTGCAGAATCTGGCACTTACCCTTGTGGAACTTCATGTGGTTGCTGATTGCACATCTGTCTAATATGTTGAGGACTCTCTGCTGAGCCTCCCTGCCTTCGAGGAAGTCAAGAGCTTCTCCCAGTTCAGTATTGATAGCAAATTTACTCCATATACCTATGAGTTCTGCATCCGTGTTGTTAATGAAGATGCTGTAGAGTACAGGGACTAAGATGGAGGCCTGGCAGATCCCCCTGGTGACAGGTCACCAGTCTGATGGCACCCCATTCACTATCACCCTTTGTGCCTGACCCGTGACTAGTTTCTCACCTATGTCATGATGTGTTTATCCAGTTGTGTGCTTGATTTTTTCTCCACAAGGATACTATGAGAGACAGTATCAAAAGCTTTACTGACATCCAAAAAGAGTACACTAAATGATTTCCCTTGATCAACTGCCTGGGTTAATGTGTTGTAAAAGTAAATTAAGTTTGTCAAACAGGAATATCCCCATGAACATGAAAAAGGCCTGCATTTGGCTGTTTTATTTTTTCTGCTAGCCAATCATTCTAGCTGATTTCGAAGAACCTTTCAATCAGGGAAATTGAAAGCTCTCTTTGGTCATCTCTTAAACTACAGTATGCAGCGAGATTTTTCTATGTTGCCTTTTCCCTCTATGGCCACAGAACCACTAAGCATCTGGCTTTACTTATGACAATGAGTAAGCTCAATTACTTAATCATGTATTTCAGCTTTATGTTTTTGTCTATCCTAAAAAATCTATATTAAAACACAGTTTGCAGGGTTACATCAAACAAAAAGAAACCAACCCAATAACCCAGGTGGAGGATTATATTTCATCCTTAGCCCTGTGTATCATTTGAATATTTATACAGCCTGTTTCTGTACTGTCTAGTATTGGCAAGACAACAATTGTATTTATAGAAAAAGCCTTTTAGTGTTACACTCCACTTTTGGAGTGCCTTCATTATTCAGTGCATGCTCTAAGTAATGGTGATGAGAGGGTTTTTTTAGGCGAGGGAAGTCTTACCCTACGCAGCAGAAATTTATACCATTCTTTTGGGACCTTTAATCTTGTTGAATATTTTGCTAATTTTTCTTCATCTTTTTTCCACTGTGTGTCTTCAGAAAGAGAAGGAAAGAGGAGTCTATACAGAGACTGAGCAGATCAGACACTGTGGAACAATGATGCAATCCTCTGGCATTTTGAATAACTGCATTTCCTTTCCACCTTGTCCCTCACAAAGAATGCAGAGCATCATGAAAGAAAAAATTAGAGTTTTATTGTCACAGAATTAAAAAATCACAGAATATTCTGAGTTGGAAGTGACCCACAAGGGTCATTAAGTCCAGCTCCTGAACCTGCAGAGGACAGCCTCGAGAATCATATCACAAACCTGGGAGTTTTGTGCAAATGCTTCTGGAACTGTGTCAGGCTTGGTGCTGTGGCCTCCTTCCTGGAGAGTCTGTTCCACTGCCCAGCCACTCTGCAGGTGAAGAACATTTTCCCAAAATCCAACCTAGATTTACCCTGATGCAGCTTCAGGCCATTCCATCAGGTTCTGACAATCATCACAGAGAAGAGATCAGTGCCTGAAGCACTACTTGCCCTTGTGAGGGCAGTGTAGAATCTGAAGAGTAAAATTAAATATTGACATTCTACGGCAAGATATGTTGTCAATGCAATGAATTTATATTTAGAAATAATGTCAAAACAAAAGGAAAAGAAAAGATTTTATCCATGGGAAATATGAAAACTTTCTCAATTAAGGGGATTTGGCAGAAAATGAGATAGCTGCTGGCATAGGTTGTTACACTATCTGGAGCTGCCCAGAGCTGCTCTGGTCCTTGCAAAGTGAGGCAGGGCTGCAGTCTCCAGTGTTGTAGGGGACACTGGGTGGGTTCTGTGTCCCCAGGGATGACAGCTCCTCGCTGGGCACAGGAGTCTCCAGTGCCTTTTCCTCCTTCTGGGCAGCCAGAGGCTCAGGGGCATCCTCCTGCCCACCAGCTCCGGTCGGGGTGGCAGCTGCTGCCTCGGCCCCTGTGGGATTCTGAAGGGCAGGAGAGGCTCTGGGCAGGGCAGGTGCTGCCTCTGCTGCCACTGCTGTGCCCATGGGGCTGAGGGAGGAGGGCCCCTTCGGGAAACAAGACTGGGGCTTCTCCTCCTCCATCACTGGGCTCAAGGCTCTGTTCCCAGTGTGGAAGGTGATGCCCTCCTCCCACGGGATCATCTTTCGAACTCTGTACTCTACCCCAGGGGACAGCTCCATGTCTGAGTCATACTCCTCCTGGGACTTGTCTGGGTCGCTGGAGGAGTCCCAGGGAACTTCGCAGTCTGAGGCCTCCTCAGTGCTATCTTTTGCTGACCCCATTGACCATGCCTCTGGCCCCTCCTGCTGCTCACTGAGGGCTCCCAGTTGGGCTCCGGGAATGGGAACTTCACCACTGCCCTGGGCTGGAAAACCCTTTCCAAGAACAAATTGTTCCTAATAGCCAACTTGGCCCTCGTCTGGCATAGCTGGAGGCCATTGCCTCTCATGCCCTCTCGTTCCCTGGGAGCAGAGCCCCATCCCACCTGGCTCCTGCTCCTTTCTGGGTTCCAGCCAAGAACTCTTCCGCAGGTGCTGGGGTGGAGCAGTTGCTGCTCCCAGTGCACTCCCTGGGACTGAAGTGGAAAATCCATCAATGGCTCAGAGAGAGAAGAAAGGAAATCTGGAGACTCTGCTCTTGTGCATCACAAATTTTATTGGGAAACAGAAATTTGCTAATTTTTTCTTACTTACTAGGAAATTTTCTCTTCATTGATGGAATTCTAAATCATTCTTCTTATCCTCCTTCTTCTCACTATTCTGCTTTTTTTCTTCTTCCACCTATTTTCACAATCAACTTATTATTACTCCTCCTGTGGATTTTAAATTTCCTGTTCTTACTACTCTACTTCTATGGATTCTGAAATTATTATTACTATTCTTCTTCTAAAGCTTTATAAATTCTTACTTCTCTTTGTCTATGGATTTTAAAATTCATATTCCCCTTCTTCTTCTATGTAAAATGCTAAATTCTTATTCCTATCCCTACTTTTATTCTCCTATGTATCTTTAAATTATTCTTTTTCCTCTTGTCTTCGTTGTTTTGGTCATCCTCTTCACCTTCTCCATCTCCTGCTTCTTCATTGTCTATGTCATCTTCTTTGCCTTCATTGTCTTCATCTTTGTCATTGCCTTTGTTATCATCTTCATCATCCCTTTGCCCCCTCCATCTTTTCTGTGCTCCTGTTCCTGTTCCTGTTGGTCCCTAATCCTGTCATTCCAAGTCCTGTGGGTGCTGCAGCTGGCTCAGAGGCTGGCTCGGGGGCAATCGCTGCTGTTGTTGCCATGTCTGTGCTATTCCTCGGGTGGTGCCGCCAGGCAGCGAAACCAGAACAGCCCCCGCAGAGCCTGCAGCACCCGCCTGAAGCGGGAAGGACGTTTCCTGGGGGCACACGGCTGCCTGTGGAGGGCCCGGATTGGAGCAGCCATGTGTCCCATGGGGGCTTGGCCTTGCAGGGGGGCAGGAAAGGCACGGAGTGTCCCTGGACTGCACGGCTCTAGTGCCTGCTCCTCAACCCAGGCCTCACGAGGGATGGGTAGCGGGACCCCATCTGCCGCAAAAACTCTCCTTTTCAGTTGGTGGTCTTCTTCTGGGGGCAGCTCTAAGACACTTAGCTCATCCCACTCGTCCTCCTCTGGGGCCAAGGGCTTCATCCAGATGCAGGAGTTGGACCCGACTTCCCAGGGCTCCTGTGCAAGCTCTGGATTGCTGTCGTCTTCCCAAATAGAGTGCACTGAGGGTCTGTGCTTGCTCTCATGGGACACGTCCTGGCCAAGGGACACTTCCTCTTGGGAAAGGGCTTGGCCAATGTGTTCTTCCCAGTCAGAAACTTCGTCCAAGCTGTTGAAGTCCCCCAGGGATGGCTCTAGCCTGAAGTGTTTCTCCCAGGCCGAGAGTTCCCAGAGCAGCCCTTTCTCCAGGTATTCTTCCCAGTCTGAGTATTCCTCAGAGCTGTTGACTTCTCCATGGCAAATCCCTTCCTCAGTGCACTCTTCCCAGTCTGACACTTCCTGGGACAGCTCCGGGCACTCTTGTCCCTGGGACCCTCCTTGGAAGCTGTTCCTTTCTCCCTGGGGTGGCTCTGCCTCCTGTGTACCTTCCTGCTGCCTAAGTTCTTCCTCCATGTGGGATTTCCCAGGGACGAGGCTCTGCTCCCTTTGGGCTGGAGCTGCTGCTGCTGCTCCTGCAACCTTCTCCAAGGCATCCTGATCCTCCAGCTGCTGTTGCTGGGTCTGGAACTGCAGCAGGGCCTGGCTCAGGAGCTGCCCAGAGCTGCTCTGGTCCTTACAAAGTGAGGCAGGGCTGCAGTCTCCAGTGTTGTAGGGGACACTGGGTGGGTTCTGTGTCCCCAGGGATGACAGCTCCTCGCTGGGCACAGGAGTCTCCAGTGCCTTTTCCTCCTTCTGGGCAGCCAGAGGCTCAGGGGCATCCTCCTGCCCACCAGCTCCGGTCGGGGTGGCAGCTGCTGCCTCGGCCCCTGTGGGATTCTGAAGGGCAGGAGAGGCTCTGGGCAGGGCAGGTGCTGCCTCTGCTGCCACTGCTGTGCCCATGGGGCTGAGGGAGGAGGGCCCCTTCGGGAAACAAGACTGGGGCTTCTCCTCCTCCATCACTGGGCTCAAGGCTCTGTTCCTAGTGTGGAAGGTGATGCCCTCCTCCCACGGGATCATCTTTCGAACTCTGTACTCTACCCCAGGGGACAGCTCCATGTCTGAGTCATACTCCCCCTGGGACTTGTCTGGGTCGCTGGAGGAGTCCCAGGGAACTTCGCAGTCTGAGGCCTCCTCAGTGCTATCTTTTGCTGACCCCATTGACCATGCCTCTGGCCCCTCCTGCTGCTCACTGGGATCTCCCAGTTGGGCGGGTGAGGGGCTGAGAGGACTCTGGTGCCTTTCAGACATAGCTGCTTCAGCCATTTCAACATCCGTACATTGCTCCAGGTTCAGCATGGCCCGGTGCACGGCCTCCCTGCTGAGGCGCCGAGCCAAGTGCTGCAGAGTTGAGCTGCAGCCTGGAGGACTCTGTGGGGCAGGGACTGGACTCTGTGTCCCTGCTGATGGCAGCTCTTCGCTGGGCACATGAGACTGTGCTGCCTTTTCCTCCTGCTGTCCAGCCAGAGGCTCGGAGGGCTCCTCCTGTCCACCAGCTCTGGCCAGAGCAGCAGCTGGCAGCTCGGCCTCTGGGGGACTGCTGGGGACAGGAGAGGTACTGGCCAGGGCAGATGCTGCCTCTGCTGCTACTGCTGTGCCCACGGGGTTGGGGGAGCTGGGCCCCACCTGGGAACAAGGCTGGGACTCCTCCTCCATCACTAGGCTGAAGGCTTTATTCCTGGTGCTGGAGGCCGCATCCACTGCCTGCTGAGGGCCTGGACGTGCTGCCAGCTGGGCACGGGGCTGGGGCACCGGGACTCAGGCCTGCCTTTGGTGGCTTTGTCCTCGTCTGTTGCTCTGAGTGTCTTCACAGATGGATCTCGGGAGTTGCTTCCTCCTTCCAGAGCGGCTCTCCTTGGACTGGGCCCTGCGATGCCCCTTGAAACCTTCACCCAGGACAGGGCTCTCTGATGTCACAAAGCTCCCTGGCCACCACTGTGTCCCGTGTTATAAAGGGCCCCAACACAGAGTGCCAGTGTCACCAAGGGCCACCCCAGCACCCCAACCTGAGTGGGGCAGCCGGGAATGGGCCTGGAGTAGGCCCAGCCCTGGGGACTGTTTGGTTTTTGCAGGGCCTCGTTTTTGATAGTAAGGGCCCTGCAGAGGTGGCTGCTGTGAGAAGCTGCAGGAAGCTTCTTCCATGTCCAGCAGAGCCAATCCCTGATGGCTCGGAAGAGGGACATGATGCTGGGCCAATGGGAGTTGTGGGTAACTTCTCTGTTTTAACGTATTCAAGAACAAAATGAAAAAGACACTGGGGCAAGCACAGTTTTTTCCTAGCCAGAGAAGAGGAGGAGGTGAGAACGTGTGAGGTAAACAATGTGGGGACACCAGGGGCAGTGGAGAAGGAGGGGCAGGAGATGCTTCAGGTGCCGGAGCCAAGATTCTTCTACAGGCCGCGGTGAAGCAGCTGTGCCCCTGCAGCTTTGCAATTCAATTCTAAGATTCAAGGGGTGGGGAACAACCTATCCTCCATGGACTGATAACAACACAAATAAAAATACCACCTTGGATTGTCCTCATCTTCCATGAATTTAATACTATATCACATAACCTCTTCGTTTATCATTCATCATTCTTTGATTTGTTACATAAGCTGAAACAACAGCAGGTGCATTGTATCCATTTCAATAATATATACACTATCTTTTGAAAACATTGTACACCTTAGGGAAAAAAAACAGGTATCAAAGCACCTCCTTGACCCCCAATAGGATTGCTCCAGCAGCTACGCATTCTGACGTTGATCCCACTGTAATAAACGAGGCTTGCAACCTTCTGCAGGTTAACTGATTTATTAATTAACAGCTGAGAATGGGGACTCGAGATAAACCCAAGCCCCACACGACAAACCAGAAAATTAATTAACAGTGTGACACGTTGGGTGTTCCTTTAGACTCAAGTTTCCGCCGGAGGAGCAGGTGCAGAGCACCTGGGCAGTCTTTATAACCTTGGCCCCTCGTGGATTGGTATGTTGTTGATCCTCGCTCTGATTGTTTTTTTCCTGGTCTCTGCTTGGTCCATACTGGGGTGCAATTTTGACCAATCATTTTGGAATACTCTGGCCTTATAGACTGGCTCGTTGTCCAATCATAGTTCAAATTGCTGTCCTCAGCCCATGAGGTAATATTCCAGAAAGTTCCTTTCACGCAACTAACCGAACACTCATTAACCCTCCCCGCAGTGGCCACGCACACACACACTGTAGCACCACCAACCTGACAGCCTACTATCTGGCTTATAACAATCCATTAGCAATTCCTACATCACCATTTATTAACAATCCATAACTTCATAACAATTCATTTACAGTTCATAATCTCTTCTCCACAAACACTCTTTACCAATCACCTCTGACCGCAGGCTCCACACTTCTTCATCATCTCTCTCATCTCTCTCAGAGTACACAGTTCTATCCCCTTCTCTCTTTAGCAATTTTAATATCTCCTGTGGATTTAAAGCTATCCCTTCCCATGGTCAAATCTCGGCCATTCTGGTGTCCCTGCAAATCCAACAGTCACATTGAACTCATGGTTTATTCTTTCAACTAGGTCTATAAACAAGTTTTTACCGCTCAAAATAGTCTGTAGGAATTGCTGCCTTGGGACGGTCAGGACAAACTCAGGCCCTCTTTGTATTCTGGTCTTGAAGTTTGCAGTTTATTTTGTAGGGTGTGGGTGTATATATAAGGCCCTGCTAGGAACTACAGCCGCAGCTCAGAGCAGGACAGAGAGAGAGGGATAGAGCAAGAGTAAGAGAGTAAGATGGTAAGAGTAGGAGTGTAAGAGAGTAAGAGAGCTTAAGAAAGTAAGAACAAAGAGCGAAGAGAGAAGAGAGTGATTTTCCCATTTATAATACAATAAATCTTCTTCTATGTTGAATATTCTGATTTCCACTAACCAATCTAGTACAAGATACAAATTCTCTAACATTTGCATGCCACCTATAAGAATCGCTATATTACCATGTTCTACTGCTTTTCTTATCTCTAAATTTTATCTGAGACCCTTCCTGCCGTGCCTAGGGAGGATGTCTGCTTGCTTTTTGGTATTCGCAGCATCTAACATTATCTAAACAAAGGGGCCTTCAGGCATTCAGTTGCTTTCAGCCACACAGTTGCTATCATTTCTATTTCGCTTATATTTTCCGTATTCTCAAAGTCTTTTGCTAGGCACTCGTATTTATAAGGTTTCCCTAATTCATCCTTCCCAACAATAGTCCTTGTCTTCTCCTTGATTACCCCCCCCTTATTTCTTTCTCTTTGATGATATCTGGTTCATAGACTCCCTTTTTCTGTGTTTCTTTTGTTGGATTTTTCTCAGAACATATCCATTTTTCCCTTATAGGGCATTCTCTAACCAACTTTTGCTTAAAATTCCCTATGTTTTCGAAAAGCCAATATGTTTTGCCGTCTTCTGTACAAATTTTCAAATGTAAAAAGTCAATACAATTAGGACTCAGATTAGTCTGTATTCTCAAGATGGCACTCTGAGAGTCTCCTGCAGATAAAGGACAGTAACATTTTTCACAGGGATTGGTTTGGTTTCCCTGGGTGCTCATTAGGGAGAGCGTCAGTATTAATAGGGGTCCGGTACAGGACACTTTCTCATTCTTCTTCATTGGTTCCCATCCTCTTCCAGGAACAATTTACTGAGTACTGATGACTCAGATTATTTGGCATGAGTGTAGCCTGATCCAGTCTTGCCCCCTGTAACCTTCTTCTTACCAGATATTATGTTTCCTTGTGGTGACTGGTTTTCCTCCTTGTATCGACTTGTATCTTTGCTTTAGAGCCTGATTAATGTATATGTGGAGAAGGCTCTATCTCCTGGAATCCTCAGAATCTGTATAAGAAATACCAGTGGTTAATAACCATTCACCAAGAACTCTTTAAAAAATCCTTATTACACCTATAAACATTAAATAACTATTAACTTTTAAAACTTCAACAATGATTATAACAAATAACTTGAGTAACAATTTGCCCAAACCCACAATCTTTCATCCTTATAAAACTTTCAGCAATTAGGTTGATACTCTTTATCACTCCTTTTTGGATTGCTTCCCGAGGGTCAATTTTATTTACAGTGGGAGCGGGTACCGGTCCTTTTACTCTTGTGGTATGAGTCCATCCTTTTTCTTGCATCCTCACTGTGGTCTCTGTGGTTAGTAATACCTGGAAAGGGCCTTCCCAGTGTGGAGCTAGTGGTTGTTCCTTCCAAACTTTAATCAGAACCCAATCCTCTGGTCGAAATGGATGGATCTTAAAGTCAATCAGGGTACTTTGAGGGAGATACAATTTTTCCCTTAAATTTTCTAAAGTACTTGCAACAGTGCAGATGTATCTTTTTATATTTAATTCTCCTTCTTCATAAGTCCCAATACAATCCAGAGTCAATAGAAATGGCAAACCAAACATCATCTTATATGGGGATAATCCCACGTCTGCTCTGGGTCTAGCCCTTATTCTCATCAATGTTAATGGGAGATGCTTCAACCAGCTAAATTTTTTCCTCCACTGATTTTGGGAGAGTTGTCTTTAGGGTTTGGTTCCTTCTCTCAGGTTTTCCTGAGCTCTGAGGTCACCATGGAGTATGGAGTTTCCATGTGATACCTAGAGCTTCAATTATTTGATGCAGGATTCTTGCTGTAAAATGGGAGCCTCAGTCTAAGGTATTGATAATCCCATACCTTGGAACGATCTGTTCTAATAATACTTTACTAACCACATCAGCAGTTTCTCTCACAGTCGAGAATGCCTCAACCCAGTGGGTTAAGTGGTCTACAATGACCAATAGATATTTGAACCTCTGAACTGGAGGAAGTTCTGTGAAATCAATCTGGATATTCTGGAAAGGTCTCTGGACCAGCTCTCTCCCACCTGATAGTAATTTTCTCATTACCTTTCTGTTTATTTTGGGAAATTATGCACCCTTTTGTAATGGTTCAAGCAATCTCAAGAGCCCCAATACACATACAAGTCTGCAGAAAATTATCACAAAAGGCTTGTGTCCCCTAGTGTGTTGAAGTATATATATTCTCCAGGACTTTTCTAGCTAACACCTTACTAAGTACCTGCCTTCCATCAGGTGACATCCATTCCCCTTTCTCATTCTTAGTACCACCTATTTTTTGTAATTCCTTCTTTTCGAGTTCACTAAAAACTGGGACTTCTTCATTATCTTTCTTCCCAAGGGTCCACTAGCTGTAAGATCCTCTCCTCACCTTCTAATGCTGCTTTTTTTTGCCATTTTGTCTGCCAGCTTATTTCCTAATGCTTCTACTGATGTCCCAGTTTGGTGAGCTTTAACATGGACTACAGCAATTTCTACTGGATCTTTCAGGGCTTCTAATACTTCCTTTATTAGATTCTCATGAATTAGAGATTTTCCTTTTGAATTAACGAATCCTCTTTCCTCCCAGATCTTACCAAATGTAAGTACCACACCATAAGCGTACTTCAAGTCTGTGTAAATGGTCCCTTTTCGGTATCTCCACTGCTGTAAACCCTTTAGTACTGCAAACATTTCACAACACTGAGCAGACCACCTGGCTGGCAGTTATCTTTTCTCAACCACTGCCATATTTCTCCCATCCACCACTGCGTACCCTGACGCTCTTTTTCCTTCCACTACTCTAGATGAATCATCCACGAGCAATATCTTTCCTTCTGTTAAGGGCTGATCATACAAATCTGGCTTCACTTTTGTCTGTAACTCTATTACTTCCAAACACCAATGCTCCAGATCTCCTTCCAGTTCGCCATGTAAGAATTTGGCTTGGTTTTGTATTTTTGTCATAGCTAGTTCTAGATTATCAATGTTGGTTAACCTCAGTTCATATTTTAACAGCCTACTTGTTGGGGAAGATGAAACAGGAAAACCTTATAAATATGACTGCCTGACAAAAGACTTTGAGAATATGGAAGCTGTAAGTGAGATTGAAATGAAAGCCATCATTGAGATACCAAACCTTAGTTACTGAACAACGAGAAAACAATAGTATGGCCAGCTGAAAGTAATCCTGTCTTGATTGAACAATTCCCTCTGCTCGCAGACAGGTCCAACGGTTAGAGAAGACCCTACTAGCTTGGCAGAAGGGGTCCAAAGAGTAGTTTTTAGGGTTTAAAGTGTAACACAGTATGCTAATGTAATGATTCTTATAGGCTGTATGCAAAAGCTATAGGATATATATTGGTTAGTGAAAATTAGAATATTCAACACAGAAGAAGATTTATTGTATTGTAACGGGAACCTCACTCTCTTACCCATTGCTCTCTTACCCGTTGCTCTCTTACCTCTTACTCCCTTACTCTTGCCCTCCTGCTCTCACAGGCCTGCTCAGACCTTGACTGGCAGCTCCAAGCAGGGCCTTTTAACCCATGCCCTTTGTAATAAACCACAGGTTCCAAGATCTGGCTTTAGAGATCTCTCCATCAGTCCTGGCCATCCTGACCACCGATGCTCCTACACCTACTGTGTAACTGTCTGTTATCCATTGGCTAGCCTTTTTACTTACGGTAGTCTTAATATCATGGGGAGTGTATACCTTCATCTTCCTTCCAAATGTTAGTTTGTATGCTTTGTCCACTAGAGTTACATAGCTGCCACTGAATGTAAACATGTTGGCCAGCCTCTGACTACAGGATCCAACAATTTTGACAAGTAAGCAACTGGTTTCCTCACCCCACACCATTTCTGGTAAGCATGCCATATGCAATCCCTTCTTCAACACTGACAAACAGTTTAAAAGGTTTATCCACATTAGGTAGACTTAAAAGTGGGGCTTCTTGTAACTTTTAACTTCTCAAATTGCTTCTCATCTTCTATATTCCAATCAAAAGATTCTTCCCTTGCTAATTTATCATAGAGAAATTTTACTAATTTAGTATACCCGTCTATCCAGAATTTACAATATCCAGTTAGTCCTAATAATTTTAGTACATCTCTTTTTGGTTTTGGTGCTGGTAATGTAAGTATTCCCTAGATCCTAGTAGCCTTTAACTTCTTATAACTGAACCTGATCACATGGCCTAAGTATTCCACTTTGGGTTCAACAAATTGTAATTTTCTTTTTGATACCTTCAAACCCTTCTTCCCCAGAAAATTTAGAAGTCTTACAGTTGTTTCTTGTACTTGCTCCTTTTTCTCTCCAGATACTAATAAATCATCAACATATTGCGGAATTTGAATTTCCTTGTTGGGCTGGAACTGTTTTAGTAATTGTTCTAGAGCCTGCCCAAATAAGTTGGGGGTTTCGGTGAATCCCTGTGGCAAATAAGTCCACCTGAGTTGCTGCTTCTTTCCCATTCTCTCATCTTCCCATTCAAAAGCAAACCAGTCCCTACTGCCTTCTGCCAAAGGACAAGACCTTTAAGTCTATGACACTAAACCATGCATGTCTTGCTGGTATCCTACTTAACAGAGTATATGGGTTTGCTAATACTGGATACCTGGTGATTATCTGTTAATCTCTCTGAGATCCTGAATTAACCGATAGCTGCCATCGGATTTCTTTACCCTAGTATAGGTGTAGGTGTGGCGACATGCATGGTTTTAGAATTCCATCTCTTATCAAGTCTTTTATTACTGGTATTAATCCTTGTTTATCTTCAGCTGAAATTGGGTATTGCTTTATCCTAATGGGGGAATTCCTGGCTTCATTTTTATTTCTATAGGGAGTATTTCTAAGAGGCCTCGACCTCCCCCTTCTGCCCACAACTTATTATCAATTCTTTCTTCATTTTCTGCCTTTAATACCAGCAAATTCGCAATCATTTTCCTTCCTTCGGGTACCACCCATATTCCTAATTGCACCTGCAAGTCTCGGCCTAATAAATTACGATCTGACCAAGGTATGTATAATAAATCCACACTTGTCTCTCTGAAATTTGATTTTTATGGTACCTTTCTCTATTACCACTGTCTCAAAAGGCTCATTACTAACACCTTTTACTTTACATGTATGCTTACCTGATTGGCAATCTTCTGGGAATTTTAATACACATGATCTATCTGCTCCAGTATCTACTAAGAACTCAAACTCCTCCCCCTGGTGTCCAATCTCTAAAATTATCAAGGGCTCTATTTCTTTATTGGATAGTCTTTCCAGGGGGTAGAGCCCCTGACACCCCTAATCATCAGCTTCCCCAATTTCAGTTGCCTTGTACAGTTTTATATCCTGTCTCCATTTTGGAAAATCTCTCTTATAGTGCCCCTTTTTCTTACAATAAAAACACTCTCCATCAAAAGATTCTCTAGGGGTCCTCTGCAGCCTTTTTCCTCTCTCTTCATTTTTTTCCCTTGACTCTCCTTTTTCCTCATTCCTACTGTCTCCAGCTATTGCCCCCATTATTCTGGCTTTTGATTTCATCTTTTCTTCCTCCCTCCTTAAGTATACCTTCTGCACTTCTCTCAATAACTCATTTAACCCTTTCTCTTGCCAGTCTTCCACCTTTTCCGTTTCTCTCGTTATATCATTCCATAATCTAGTTACAAACTGAACTTTGACCAACACTTGCCCTTCCGAGCTCTCAGGGTCCACACTCGACTATAGTTGAAAGTTTCTCTTATGCCTAGCCAACCAAGTGCTTGGGGTCTCATCTTTTCTTGTTGGCTGTTGAAAGCCAATTTTGCACTACTGCTTCAAGGAACTGCTTCTCTAATTCCTTTTATCATTAAAGATCTATAATCCTTCATATTCCGCCTACCAAGCTCATCATTTGGGTCCCAATTTGGTAGATTTAAAGGCATCTGTTCCTCTCCCGGGGGACCAAGCCTATTTTCTCTTTCCCATACTTTCATCCCAGCAGTTCATATTAATTGTACTTCCTCTGGGGTGAAAAGGATTCCCAATATTGAATTAAGTTCTTCCCAGGTGTATATACTTGGACCCAATCTGTAATTAAATTAAGTGGTTGTGGGAAGAGCTGAAAAACTCGAACCACGCAGCAAGCTCAACAATCTGAGGAGATCCTTCTACTATTTGAATATCTGATTCCTAAGCTTTAGTTGCTTGGTTCAACCAAGTTACAACTGATTTGTGACTTTTGCCAGACCCATCAGTGAAGAGAGTTACTGCGTTTAAAGGTCCTTCACTTAATGTAGGTTTCTCTCTAAAACTCAATTTTGCTTGCAATAATTTGTGAGCTGAATAATGGACTGAACAGATTCCTGGAAAATTCAACAATGCATATTGCAAATCATCAGAATTTTGCATTGCCCAATCAAGATAATATTTTTCAATGGTAAATAGATAACTGCAAATTCTTAACCTGCTAAACTTAACAATCTTGTTCTGGCCTTAATTACAATTTGTGCAATCATCTCTAAAATTGTAAAAATAGTCTTTGGAAACCTGTAGGAAAGAAAAACCCATTCTATTATCAACAAAGAATCTCTCTCAGAAGGGTCCCATTGAAAAAATGAGATCATAAAGCTGCATTTTCCCCCCTAAAATTGCAAGGAAGAATGGCTTTTCTGGAATACAGCGGTGAGCTTATCGTCTTTGGAAAGCTTCCGTGACCTTTTTGAGGACTGTGTGAGCTTCAGGTGTTAGAGTTCTAGGAGAGTTGATGTTGCAGCTTCCTCTTAACAGATTAAAAAGCCGACCTAGTTCATCATTGGTAATTCCCAAAATAGGTCTGATCCAGTTGATTTCTCCTAGAAGCTGTTGTAGATCTTGCAGGTTGTTGACACTGGTCCAGAGTTGTATCTTCTGTGGTGTAATTGTTTTTTCAATCATCTTCCTTCCCAGATACTTCCAGGGTGTAACTTCATGAATTTTGGTTATAGAAATTTCAAGTCCAGCATTTTGGATTTCAGTAACAACACTAGCATGAGTTTACTCCACGTCTGTCTGTGTTGGAGCTGCAATGAGCAAATCATCCATGTCGTGTAGAATAATGGATCTTGGATGCTTCTGTTGAACTGGAGATAAAGCTTGTGCAACAAAATATTGGCAAATTATAGGTGAATTCTTCATTCCTTGAGTGGTATCTCTGCATGGGTTCACTTTGATTGATGACAGGAACTGAAAAGGCAAATTTTGGAGCATCATCAGGATGAAGTGAGATGCAAAAAAAATAGTCCTTTAAATTGATGACAATGAGAGGCCAGTGTTTTGGAATCATTGATAAAGAAGGAAGTCAAGGCAGCACAGCAGGAGGTCAGTCCATTCAGGCACAACCTGTGATTGAGACTACATCTAGTTCCTTAGAGGGCTTCTCAAATCAGCTTTCAGCAAGCTTTTCCCTAAGCTGTCTAGGCTCCTGCAACGTTCTTTCTTTTGTGCACAGGAGAGGCCTGAGCCTCTTCCTATCCTGTTTTAGAAACCTTCCCTTCTGTTCTGTCCAAACATTTTTTTTTACTGGTGTTGATATTATTAAGGAGCTTTTCTCTATCTTGACCTGTGTCACACTGTATAAATGCAGAGTTTTCCCAGCGTCATAGACAGTCAATAGATACAGGTACAACGAGTGTCATGATCGGCAAAGGAAGTGTAGAGATTGAGAAGGACAGTTTTGCTGTGTCAGAAATAGAGAGATGTCTAGAGAAAAATTACTCCACAAACTAAGAAAGAAGTTCAATATTTTCAACTTTTCAGTGGTTTCTCCTTTTTTGAACCTTGAAAAAATACTGTGTCAGATATCTTGTGTAACATATTTTTATTAAAACTGTTTTGCTTTTTCTTTGATTTTTCTTACTACTTTTATTTTTCTTCTAGTTCTCTCATTTTCCTAACCTTCCATATTTTTTTTCTTTCCCCTCCATTTATGTCCTAGTGTAACTTAACTTCTTTATTCTCCTAGTGACTTTTACACATTATTCATGGTATTTCCCTGACCTGTTCCCTATTCTACTTATTTGGATGTTATCTCCCTATTACTCCTCATAGCTCCCCTTGGACAATCCTTCTTCCAGCTTTTGCTATTGAATTTAGGGATAAATGCTGTGTTTTTTCAGTGCTACCTCTCTTTGCAGAAATTTAAGGGAGACAGCAGTTTATGAGTAGAAGTGAAGAATGTATTTTAAATGGAGTCTCCGGTCAATTTATTGTTTGGCTTCAGCTCATTAGCAAAGCCTGTACAATTAGAGATAGGGAAAAGCTTGGTTAATCTTAATTATTTTTTCCTACTACTGATCCCATGTCCCACACCCATTTTATGTCTTATATCAAAGGAATGCACTAGAAGCCAAGAGGAAATGGAGACAAAAATTTGTGACTGTGGTGGTTTGAAAGCAAACCAGTGGGGGATCCCAAGTTACAATTTAACAGGAAAATTAAAATAAAATGCAGTAGTACAAAAACACTGACAGAACCAGAATCTAACCTGACACCCTGTCAGTCAGGGTGTTGGTAGCAGTCCGTATAAATGGTGGCTGCAGTCCTCCTGGATGACAGATGTGGTTCTGTTGAAGCGGTGCTCCAGTAGAAGGGTACAATTTTTCTCTCAAGATGCAGTGGTGGTGTAGATGGGTCTGGTTTTCCTCTGGGAATCCAGTGGAGAAAGGCTGCTTTGATATTCCAAATCTCAGATTTTTATCTAGGTAGGAAATGCTTGGTTCCTCCCCCTCGGCGGAGCATCTCCCAATGGGATGATGTAATTTTATGAGTCATACAGTGGGACTCAATGGCCCATTAACAGAAGATATACCCTTGGAGGGAGGATGGGTGGAATGAGAGAATGGGAGGAAGGGATAAAGAACACTTCCCCACCTGGTTTTAACAGATGGACCTTTAAGAGAAGATATCCCCCTGGAGTAATGGGGGATGGGTCATGGAAGAGATAAAGAATATTGCCCCTCCTGTTTTTAACAGGTGGTAATAGAATACATACTTTTGGCTACATCTTACATCGCAAACTAAGACAGTGGTATCTTGTAACTTAATTAATTCTGATCAGGATAAATGGGGCAATTAACCTTCTGGAAAGAGTTTTTCAGATTTAACTTGGACTTATTCACATCACAGGAATATTTATGGACTCTGATACCTTTACAGTCACTAAAGCACAATCAAGAAACAGAGACACTAATACTTGTTGAAGAAGTATATGCAAATATAACTTGTGATCTATTCTCATTCCACAAGTACTTCCATTTTTTTCCTTTCTCCTATTTTCTTCTGTAATTCTTGAACCAGAAAGTGATTCTTAAAACCTAGAAGTACAGTGCGTTTAGTTGATCAGTTTATATTTGTGTCTGGACTTAACTACCCACATGTGCCATGTGACTTAAAAAATTAATGAACCAATTATTATATTAATGAATACTTTTTTCATTTGGTTTTCCTTGGAACATTTTGCCAGTCATTATGGATTCTAGCTGTTGTGAGTTTACACTTAAATGTCTCAGTCTTAAAGCCAATATTATCCCATATGATATAAACTTGTGCATAGAAATTGGAAGGCTCCCAGTAAGTGAGTTTAAAACACCCTGCTGCTACATAAAAACCTGTGTTGTTTTAATTCTTCCTAATGCCACACTCAGACAGCATTTCAGTTCATCGAAAGAGATCTGATAACAAATATTGGTCTTTGACAGATTTGGCTGTAGAGCCAAATCTAACTCATAGATTTTTCTGTGCATGGTAAAGTGATTTAATGAAATAACTTGATAAGGCACAACTTAATGCAAAAGAATGGATGTAACCAAACTTTTTTGGATAAGGTGTGATGTGAAGAGAGGAAAAGATAACTAAAGGGCAAGAGAGAATAAGAAAAAGAAAAGAAACAAAAGATTGTTGAGGAGAGGTAAAATCACGAAGTCTATTAATATCCTGCAAATAATAAAATTAATTATGCAATTAATTAAATAATAGTTTATATTACTTTATTATAGAAAATGAAATTGTTTTGTGTGTACTGCTTTCAAAATAACCAGCAATGTACTAAATACAAATATTTGTTCAGGTGGATATGACGTGAATTTCCAGAATTATGGAAGTTTAAAAGATCTCAGCAGGATCAGTATTTTCTTGCTGGCTTTGATATATGAGAGATCAGCATAAAGAAGATTTCATGCATTTGTATAGAAGCCTCTTGGATATTCTGGGAAGGGCCAATTCTCAGTGAAGAAAAGCAGGCACGTTGAACTGCTGTCCAGAATTTCCATGATATTTTTGTCAGTATCTGCAACATATATATAATCAGTTTCTAGTGCTAGACAGACAAAACCACACAATAGACCAACATTTACCTGAGGGATGCTTTGCTCCTGAGATGGATTAACCATCCAATTACAGTTTTCTTACAAATTCTACACTGGCTCTAGTGTCAGAGCTGTTCACTGTGGACATGCCTTCACAAGTATTTATGACAGTGAATGTAAGCACTGGAATAAATCTTCTGGAGGAGACAAATCCCTTCACACTGGAGGGAAAGTAAAAGTGCAGTGTTTCTGCAGTGTACTGCAGCATCACAGGACATATCCAGTACAGGAAGCAAACAGACTGCAGGAACCCTGAGCTATATCCCCCCAAAGCCAACTGTCACTTGCAGCATAGCACCTCATTCAATGCTAAATTAGGGATCCTTTTATTATGTTGAGTTTTAGAGGTTAGATGTGTCAGCCTAAAGTTTGCCATCTCCATTTAGCCATGGCAAGTCAGAAAGAGGCTGTAGAAATCAAACCAAACTCACTCTCAATATTTTTGTTAGTGAATGCAAACCAGTTCCAACACCACCACAGAAATCTTGCCAATCACTGGAGAATCTAGGAATACTGGAGTTGTGCTAAAGTTACTCTGACTCCATATGGTATGAAAGCAGACTTTTGTTACTGTGCCAGCAATGAAAAGCATAATACTGGCAGCAACTCCAGAAATTTATGCAAAGTTAAAATGTCAATCATGTGTTTAGATGTCTAGAAGATATCTGATACAGAGTTAGAAATTTTTATAGCTGGTTTGGGGTTTTTGATGATGTTTTTTATTCTTGGTTGCTTGAGTCTGTTCCCCCCCCCCCAGCATTACTAGTCTCCCTGCATAAATTTAAAGTCATCACTATATGAGATTTAGGAAGCCATCAAAGTTGTCAAAGTTTTCCTAGCTAATTTGTGATTTTTAGTTCGCAGAATTATTCTGCTTTTAGTAAAAATGCCATCAAATGGATCAATTTATGTTTCGACAGTTCTGTATGTCAGTTCTAAGCCTGTTGAAAATCAGAGGCATACATTGAACGGACAGTTAGTAGTCATGTTTGTGGTAACCTTTTCAAAAACACACTATAAATGCTGAAATTTTTATCTCCTGATTTGAGAATTAGTTTAGTCACTTCAGTAGTGTCCTTTTTATATTTAGAAGCACCTAGTTATTGAAATTATTAAACCAAATATGATGAATAATCACAGCATTACAGAATCACACAATGGGTCAAGTTGGAGGCGGGGTCATCTGGTCCAATCTCCCTGCTCAAGCAGGGTCATCCCAGAGCACATTGCACAGGATTGTGTCTATATGGATCTTGGACATCTCTGGTGAGGGAAAACCTATAACCTCTCTGGACAATGTGTTCCAGTGCATGGTCAATAAAGATCAATAAAGAACTTCTTCATATTTGGGGGAGGACTTCCTGTGAATGTAAAATAAAATTCATAATGAAAACATTGAAAGTATTTATTAAAAAACTCTTTATCCTTTTTTCTTTAAAGGCTTCATCCACCTTTCAGAAGGTAGGCTAAAAACCTTCCTCATTTGAACAGTTTGATTTCATTTGATTGAGAGGTGTATGAAGTTGAGCTGGACTTTATTTAATAAGTCTGTAATTAATGCAGTACAATATAGGGAAATGGGAAAGAGAAAGAAGGGCAACTCAAAGCAAGGCTATGTTTTGACCATATCTTGTATTTTCTTTGAGAGGAATTGTGAACTAAATAAACATTGTATTCATTAAGTGCAGAGTGGTCATTCTGAAAAAAATCTAAATTAATGACCATTTTGTTCCATTTCTTGAGCATGGTGAGAGTTCTATTTCAATTTAACAAATTTCGATATGGTGAATATTTGTAGGCATGTTTTCCTTCGTTGTTAATTCCTTCTAGTTTCAGATAACTCCAGGTTATACTGAAGTTCAAGCAAAAATTCTTCTAAAATATATGTCTCTGAAATTCTAAAATTGTCCTTCATTTGTCCTTTACCCTTGGCTTCCAAAGGTTAAATAAAATATACTGCTGAACAAAGAATTTTGTTTTCTCTATGGCTTGTCATGTAAATTCCATATCTTTCTCATGCATTTTAGTCAAAGTCTGTTTCCCACTATAATATTAAAATAAAAACATGCATCTTTTCAGTTTAGACAGGAAAAAAATCATTCAAAAGACAAAAAAACCAAAGCAGCTTAATTTTCCTATCTTTGCTTTATTAAAATCTGTGGGGATCACAACTATATATTGCTAAGAGAAAAGCACAAGATACAGATGTGTGCATTAGAAGGGATAAGAAATATGGTGTGTACTTAGAATCGGTTGAGTGGATGGATAGGAAAGTATGCAACTCAAAGGTTTTAGTTCAGAAAGAAAGATTTAGATAAACTCTGGATGTGAAATCTGGGTGACCACCTCTAAGAAAAAATGAAACACCAACAAACCAAAAGCAAACAAAAAAACCCCAATACAAACAAAACCTTCAAATTTAATTAAATATATGCCATTTCCACTGGGAACAGTAAAGACCTTATGGTGACATGTATAGTCATGTATATAGGCTATATATATATGTATGTATAGAGAAAACGAAATAAGCGTGAACTCTATATGTAAAATTAGTAGATAATTTTTCAGTTTCCCAGAGAATATGGATGAAAAATTATGAGAAGTTTTACTGTTATTTCCTAAAATATTTCCTTTACCACTATTTTGATCACTTCAGAACTCTGCAAGGCTGTTCTGTTTAGCTAATATGAAAATGATTCCTGCCTTTCCACTAAACCATTTTATTTTACTATAAAAATGCTGACTGACTGCCAAGTTGATCAGCTTGCATTGCTTCTATAGGTTTAAAGCTATATTTGCAATGAAATTTGATTAAGAGTTCATTTTATCATCACTTAGCTTGTTGTCTTTTCCTTTCTTTGCAATGGCATTGGTGAGTCGTTGTGTGCAAGTTTTGCAAAGTGGTGCAAAGGAAATTGTAGTGTAAAACATGGTGTGCTAAGAGAGTTAAAAATATCCTACAGCTCATAAAATTTATCCTGTCTACAAATAACAGTAAAATGTTGTTATCAATCCATTAACAAAGAATAACTATATTTAATGACTACAGATCTTTGCCTAAGAGCTAATCAACTTTAGGTGGATATTTCATTTTTTGTTTAAAATTAAAAGGGAATCCTAGCTTCTCTTTTCTTCTGTGCTCTCCTACTGCAGAGTACAAAATGGAGTTGTATGGTAATTGGAAATTCTCAGGTGTAGATGAAGAGATATTCCAATTCCATTCCATTCCAATTTCCAGATACTGAGGTTTACAGAATGCTCATGAGCTACCAAAGGTACGTAGAAAAAAATGCAAAGCTATGTGTCCCTAAATAGTTAGTAATGCCCAGATATACTGATTTTATCTGTCTGAAGTGGAAAGTAAGAGTCATTCTAGCAGAAATTGTGCTATGCTATATATTTGCCTAAACTCTACAAATAAACTTTAATTTCCTTGATGATCTGATAAAAAATCCCTGTATTTTTAATGGCATTGAAAACCAAACCACAAGAATCACAGAAATGTATTATAGAGTTTTCAGTTCTGCTTGTAATTACCCATGGTCTTGGATTTCATAATAAATCTTGTATTCTAACTGAGCAAGAACATAAGTGGACATAATGTTGACAACAAAAAAATAAACAGAATAAACTGGTATTAAAAAGCTTCAGAGCTCTGATGAACTCTGTAATGGCTTGGGAAAACGGCCAGTTTGCTTTGCCCTTTCTTTCTCCATATTGCATAATGATGTGCTAGTGTGAGCTGGGATAGAGTTAATTTTCTTTGCAGTAGCTAGGATCGGGCTTAGTTTTGGATTTGTGATGAAAACAGTGTTGATAATTCAGGGATGTCCTGTTTCTTACACATACAATAGTGATGAGACTGGGGCGGTTCAAGGCTTTTGGGAACAGACACAGCACTGCCAGGTGACCCCAAATGACCTGAGGGATATTGCATATGACCATATGATGGTCACGAATATGGTCATGAATGAAAAACTGTGAAGAGGAGTGTTTGGAGAAGGATGTTCAGAGTGAAGACATTGCCTTCTGAAGTCACCATTATGCATGATGGAGCCCTGCTTTCCTGAACAGCTGCCTGCTCATGGGATAATGAATTCCTTGATTTGCTTTGCTTGCACATGTGGATTTTGCTTTATCCTACTACTTTTATCAGTGGATCACATCAAGTTACTTGAACCTGATTTTCTCCTATGATGAGAGAGACTCAAGTTCTTTAGTCTAGTCTCTGTCCTGAGATTGA
Source organism: Sturnus vulgaris (assembly GCF_052056855.1). Lineage (NCBI taxonomy): Eukaryota > Metazoa > Chordata > Aves > Passeriformes > Sturnidae > Sturnus > Sturnus vulgaris. The sequence goes on from NC_142283.1 coordinate 26,387,540, forward strand.
AGGTCCAAAGAGATATAAGAAGAGCAATTTCCAGTGAAAAATGAAAAAAAAAAGTTGTTGAGTACTTCAGTCTTCCCCATGTCAACTGTCATGAGATCCTCTGTTTTATGGTGTACAGTTTCTTTTGTCTTCCTTTTTTGACTAATGTACCTGTATGAAGCACTTACTACTTTTCACATGCCCTGACAAATTTAGTTAGATTTGTCCCTTGACTTTCCCAGTCTCATGGCTACACTTCTAACCCACTTCCTCATAATTTTCCAAGAACGTGTGTCTCTGCTTCTAGTGCTTATCCTTTTTCATCTTGTATTTCAGCTTAACCAAATGTTCATCTGTGCTGTTCTCCAATTGTCCTTGCCTGATTTCTTGCAAAGCTCTTGTGTTCTAAGAAAAATGTCCTCTAATATCTGACGGATCCCTTCTGTACCTTTATTCCTGAAAGCGGTTTTGCACAACATCTGTCCCATCCATCTTAAGCAACTGAAAGACTGCTTTTCCAAGGTTTAAGGTCTCGACTTTACATTTTGCTTGGCCTATATCCCTTGAGATAGTGAAATTCACCAGGACAAAATCATTGCAGTCCAGACCTCTACCAATATTGACCTCTCCAATAAATACATGACAGCAAACTTTGAGAATAGCTACAGGTGTAAAAATCTTCCTTGCATGAGACTTTTGTTTGTATCAAATTACCGTGGTAGAACAAGAAAATTAAGTTGAACCTGACCAATACCCAAAACTTTTCAGTTAATTTTTTTTCAGTCTTTAGAATTTCAATACCTTAATGAAAAATATTACCAAGAAAAAGTACCTTCTAACTGATTGTGAGTGTATGATGTTTTCATTATCTTGATGTAATGGTAGCATAACTAGACACAACATTTTGTTGTGTAGAAGTATAATGTTAAACAGAGGAAACATCAATGTGTAATGTACTGCAAGTGCCATCAAGGTCTGTGTGTGTAAGTCTCCTGTAAGCCGAAGAACCAAAGAACTTACATATATTAGTCAGTGTAAGCACATTTGAAACTGTGTAGAAGTAATTTCCAAAATATCTTGATTCAATTAACCAAACATCAGTGTTCGCAAATGTTGAATGTCATTTCACAGGAAGTAAGAGGGAGCAATGTCAGCATCAAGGGGTCTTTTACAAATAAGTTGATGTCTCTTCACAACAGAAAGGGTAGGCAACTTTTGTTTTCAAATTACACTGTTAAAGAGAGAAGGCAAGGTGAATAATAGATTAGGCTATTTTATAAGATCTGATAACAGAAGGATTTCAAGTAACTATTTTTCACTTTTGCTTGAAATCAACTTGTAAGGAATTTGCTCCCTTTGCACCCCAGCATCCCTCCTGAGCATCCAATATGACTTTCAGAAGGAAGTGAGATGATATATTATTTGCTACCTTGTGCAGTGCATGCATTTCATGATGGAATTACAAATAGCATTCTGGAAGGTCATTCTTATGATAACCTGGAAGTAAAGTAGTCTCAAATAGAAATTGCGTTTCTAGTTCTGAGATCATCTCAAAAGTTTCAAAGCAGTATTTGCTACATTAGATGTTGGAGAAAATCTACAATAACTTACAGAATATGCTGAGTTGAAAGGGACCCATGTAGATCATCATGTCCAACTCCTGGTCCTGCATAACACCATTCCCAAGAGTCACACCATCTGCCTGAAAGCATCATCCAAATGCTTTTTAACCCTGTCAGGCTTTGTGCTGGGACCACTTCCTGGGGAGCCTGTTCCAGTGCCCAAACACAAGCTGAACCTTTTCCTAATATCCAACCTAAACCTCTCCTGACACAACTTCAGGCCATTCCACTGGGTTCTGTCTCTGCTCACCACAGAGGAAGAGATCACTGCCTGCCCCTCGTCTTCCCCTCACAAGGAGGTTCTAGACTGTGATGAGGTCTCCCCTCAGACTTCTTTTCTCCAGGCTGAACAAAACAAATGCCCTCATTCCCTCTTCATATGGCTTCCCCACAAGGCCCTTCACTGTCTTCATGAATCTCTTTTGGACACTCTCTAATAGTTTCATGTCTTATTTTGTGGCACCCAGACCTGCCCCGGCACTGGAGGTGAGGCTGCCCCAGTGCAGAGCAGAGTGGGACAATCCCCTCCCTTGCCCAGCTGGTGATGCTGTCCCTGATGCCCCCCAGGACACGCTTGGCCCTCCTGGCTGCCAGGGCACTGCTGGCTCATGTTCAACTTGCCACTGACCAGGACCCCCAGGTCCCTTTCCATGACACTGCCTTTCAACTTCCCATTCCCCAGTCTGTACATTTATCTATGATTGCCCCATCCCAAATTCTTAGATATAATCTCCAGTAAAATAGATTGGACTATGGGTAATTGTATGAATTGCTGTTGTGTACTGCAATTCTTCCTTAATTTGAGGAAGCCACATAGCACTCTCTAAATCCAGACTTTTTCCTACTCTTGCAATACCATCACTTTTTACTTTACACTGAAGATTTTTATAAATCGCCTTTAAAAATCTCCTCGGGAGGTGTGGTTATCATAAGATAATCACACCCTTGGGGGATTAAAACCACTTATCTCTGGATCATGACTTCTAATACCCCAGAGATGTGATTATCTCAGGAAACTCACACTCTCTGTCATGCCTAATTGCTTAATTATTACAGTGGCAAGTTCACACTACTATGCAGGAGCAAAGATTGTGTCAGCACTTCTCTTAGAAATTTCTGTTTTGAGAAATCTGCCATGAAAAATCTGCTTGAGGCTGAAGCCTGCAAAAAAAATATTCTGCCTGGGAGAAAATACTCCTACCAGATATCTAAAAATTATATTGATTATATTTTAGCAATATCAATGAGAAATAAAAGTTAACTTTATATGTTTATGTTACAATTGACAATCAGCCAAGGTTCTGACAGGGAATTAAATGGAGTCAGAGATAACTGCATTTATTTAAAGATATTTATAATTATGTAATGATTCAAATTCAGAAAGTCTTTGAGGCAAAAGTATACAGGGTTCAAATGTCTCTCTGAAAGTTTATTATGGCTTCAATAAGAGTCAAGAAGGAATAAAACTTATTGAATTATAGCACTAATGAATCCAACCCAGCTGGATTGCACTCAATAAGCACATAAGTACAAACTGAATTTCTTAACCAGGTTCCAAGAATCACTGATAACATGTATTTGTAGCCAGAAATTCTTGTTTGTACAAGTTTCAAAATTTAGACTTATCTGCAATTTGTAGTTATAAAACTGTCAATTTATATTTGTAGAGCTCGGAATTGCTGTTCTTTTAAATTTTTGATCTAAGTGAATATGGAAGCTTAGCACACAATATACTGGTGTTTTGCCCTGTATCTTAAGTATATCTAAAATAAGGGTAGTAATGGTAACTACGATATATTTTATACTTTCAGCAGTATATTATATAGCAATATAAAAACTATTCTACCTAACTATTATATAGCAATATATAAAATATTCTATTTTGCACGAACTGTTGATTTTCAAATGTTCAGTGTTCAAATAGGCTCATATGAATTTATGGCCCAAAGTCTTATTTTTTCCAAATAAAATTTGACAAACACATAATATATATAATTACGTGGTTTGGGGGGTTTTTTGTTGGGTTTTTTGTTTGTTTGCTTGTTTATTTTAGGCAAATGCAAATTTGAAGAATTTTATAAAGACCATGTGTGGAAAGGGACAGTCTACGGAGATTTTGGAAATAGACCAATGATATAATTACTTATTTTTTTCTTATAAGATAAAATATAAAATTGAACACTGGCTTTTTTATTTTATAGAACATTACTTATGATTCAAAAATGATCAGGAAAATTATTACGCTTCTGTCCCTATATTTCCTAATAGAACAGGACCTGAACAGATTACAGTGGCAAGATAAAACCTGTAAGTTGAGGGATTTTTAAATACTGTTTGTATGTGTGTTGTTTTCTGCTATATTTAGAAGTTTTAGAAGACAGTATATTATTTATGTTTCTCTAAACTGGATATGGCTCAAATGACCATACCATCCACATGTATAAATCATGTGAGCACACAGAATTTTAAAACACGTACTTCTGCATTCAAGAATGTTACTCACAGAACCTGACACATATAAGGAAAAAAACAAACAAAACCTGAGAGTAGATTGTGTGTAACTGTAGTAGCTCATCTGGCCCACTGAATAGCCAGCAGAGAAGATTATTTCTCAGAGAGAAATTTGGGGAAGAGGAGGGTAGACTACATTGATGGACTGCAGTTTGCCCAGGTCTTCTCTAGGTCATGGTTCATGTGAATAGCTAGTGAATATTCTAGTGAATAGCTAGCAACAGATAAACAATAAACTTTCTCTGAAGCCTAAAAAATACTTTAAGAAGCACAAAGAAGTTAGTAGCGATCCAGAGAATGTTATTACTTAAGGGGAAAAAAAGCCTTTTTTTAAGATCATTTAGAACATCAATTCCATGAATATTGTTTAGACAAATTTAAAAGGACCTTGTGCCATTAAAAAAAGAACTGTTTGGCTCTGCTGAAAAAATTCTTCATGTCACAGAATAAGGCTGGTCCACATTCTCTGCTGAATTTTCTGGTTCAGTACTGCATTCATTTTCAAATGACAAGTTTTAATTTAACCATGTGAAATATTGGCATACTTTGCTTCAACTAAATAATGCATTTTGTATGGATTCTACCACATGTTAAGACTTTAATCCTGCTTTCCTGCAGATAAGCAGTCCTGGAAAGACAACTGAATGTTGTGGATGACTGACAGTGCAATATTCATTTGATAATACTGTCAGAAAAGGCAGTTTAATCTGGTAATTTTTTTTTGTTGCTTTATTCATCTATTCTGCTCTATTATTGTCCACTTGGCATTATTGTTTTTTGTAGTGTCTTCCACATCACAGTATGACAATAACTATATAGATGTACTGACCACCAGCAGATGAACAGTGGGTAAAATCAACTGCTGGTTTTGATCATGGAGTCCAAGATGGTTTACAGGGAAAAACACTCTTTTTTGAACATAACTAGTTGCTAAGTGATATGATAGAAGCTGTAGACCCAGGATATAATGTTGCTATCATGAAGGCTTTTTGTTATGTACTACTAGAAATCTGAGAGGGAGATTGGGTCATATTTTACAGAGGATAAAATATATATCACATATAAATCAAAGCATGGTACTCATACAGATAAGTAAATTACAAAATTAGACATGAAAAAGGGGCTTGGTATTTCCTGCTAAGTACATTAGTTAATGGAAAAATATATATTCCATATGAGGACACTGTAGAATTAATGATGAAAATTTCTTGCTCACGGGCTCACGGTTATGGCCAAAGCATATTTGGATTATATTATTGCAAGAAGAAATTCCATTTAAAATTACTTACAATGAGTGCTTGCACTCTGGATATAGTAAAAGATAACTTGACAACTTATTACAACAATCCTGAAATGTCTGTATGAGTATTTGTGTGTGCATAACAAGGTAGTGAAAACTATTAGAGGGCAGTGGAATGGCAGAGATGTGAAACAAGAGGAATACAAAGAGTGAGAGAACCAGAGAAGAGAAGATACAGAAAGCAAGAGAAAATCAACAAATTGTTAATTTTGAGTAGAGAGAGTAAAGAAAAAGGACAAAATCTCAATTAAATTCATGAGAAACAAGAGTGACAAAGCATGAATGAATGAAATGAAGTAAAATAAGGACAATTGGTGATGGCTTGCCAACTGCATTTCTGATATAAATGGTAAAATTCCAGATTATATCCTTGCATTGTTGTGGTTTTACTGGCTGGTTTGTTTTGCTGGAGCATTTTATAAGTACTTATTTAAAGATAGGAACACTGATACTTCTGTGGATTTTCCATTAATATTACTTTAAACTACTGCTATCAATCAAAATCAAATATTTTTTCTTACATATCTTATTCAATAACTCTTACAGATACACCAAATAGTATTAAAAATGCTTAACAGAAATTTTAAAAAAGACTGAAATTTAGTTCTCAGTGCAATTTTGGTTTTGCATAAATAATAACCTTCAGAGACTAAATTTATGACAGCATGGACAATATGGTGCCCACTGATGGCAGTACATTATTAAAGCTAAACATCAACTTTAACTACATTATTTTGTCTTAAGTCTTTCTTTTTCAGTCATCAGAAAAGGTTGAGCTATGCTGTTTCCTTTAATAACTGAAGAAGACAGTATATGCTCTCTCATACAATTTTTTGTGAGCAAAAAAACATAGCTTTATACCTGTCAGTTTAAAAATAGAATATTGTACTAATTTTTTACTTTTTCTCAATCCAAAATGATTTTTTTTTTTTGTTACAGGAAATTATAAATGATATAAAAAACCAACTACACAGAAAAGTAAAGAACATATATCAGTAACTCATGTTTTCTTATCATTCATCCATAGTACATGCCGTACAAAAACTACAACAATTATGGATGGCAATTAAAATTATTCTGACCATAACTTTTAGAACATCTTCCTTTCCTCTAAGCGTTGGAAACTTAATTGCTAGTTTTAAGAAAATTATATATACATATCATATTATGTACTATATAATACATAATAAATACAATTGTTATATATTATATACCTTGTCCACCATGTGTGAATATAGAGATTAAGTTGTTGACAATCTTATAAAATTCTGCTGCTGAACGAGCTTGTGAAGACAAAGCATATTTAAAATAATATTTTCTACATTATCAATTTAATTTAATGGGAGATAAGATCTATCATAATAAAGTAATAGATAAATCATATTTTATTGAATGCTGATAAACCATTACAAACTTTGTTGCTGCTCTCTAGTATAACAAGTCTGACCTTTTGTCAGACATCAGCTATGCAGTATCTTATTCTTAATGAATTTGGAAAATTACATTACAGAAAGAATGACTGTAATGAATGCTCTGTCACTATGATGTGAGCATATGTGACCAGGATTTGCAATAACAGTGTGAAGGTCAGGTAAGAATTCTTACTTCACTACAACTCCTAAGAAATCTTACATAGGTATCAAGTATGCAATCCTTGTGCTTTCTTTAATTATGGTAATATTTATCTGTGAAATATTTAACTTACTTAATATTTGGCTGTGTTATAGTCTTCCTCCATAATAGAATAGTATGGGGTTGATGCTGGGGTAGAATGGGAAAACTGGGAATGAGTGAGCTGAAGCATTAGTGGATGCAGCCTCTGAATTCTGTTCCGTTTTTGAAGACTCTGTTAGAAAATATATGATGTGTTGGTGTTTTTAAAACAGATTAGATTATGCCATCTCCTTCACTTGTGTGGAGGAGTTAGCAGTTATCAGAAACGGATCAAAATCTTAGTGTTAACTCACTCTTCTTTTTATTATATTTTAGTAAACAGAATGAAGCAAATCTTGCTTGGATTATTTACTTTTCCAGTTAACTGTAGAATAGCTTTTCTTTCAGGAGTTTTGTTGTCCTATGGATATTCACATCACCAATGGCAGATATGACAAAGACGATGGTAATTGCAGATAGCCTCGGGATGAATTTCTGTTATGCCAAGTAGCTCTATGTTTTTCTCATGTATTTTAAGGGAAATGTTCTTTGTTGATTTGGAGGGATTTTTTCCCAAATGGCAGCTGCAACAGGAACTCAAAAAATTTGTAGATGATGTATCACGTGTGACAGCCTTTATATAATAATTTATCCTTCATGGCAGGAAGGAATTCCACAAGTGCCACCACTTATTACAATTTTCACAGTTCATAGAGCTTATAGTTGGAGGGAGCTTCTGGGTCATTTGGTACAAGACTCAACCTATGCATCAAGTTTCCTCACGTAACATCTACCATCTCTTTGAGCACATCTGATGGAGCTTTACTGACTTCCCTGTTAGTGGCTGCATTAACCCATTGATACCTAAGCCGAATTTCTTCTGTCAGCCTACCATTTTACAGGATGATTCCAAGTTTAAGCCTCCAGCTTCCTGGAGCACACAAACACTGCTCATCCCCACGCTTATTTGTTTGGGGTATTATTTACAGTAAAATTAATGAGTACCAATCGAACATCCCTAGGACAGAAATATTAAGCCTAGCTGAACATAGTTAGATAACTTCATAGTAAATGCCATTTGATACTGTAGCTTCTTGAAAATCAGTATTTTGTCTATTACTTTCATTGGCAGTATCTGCAAAGAAAATGTCAGCAACAAACTCAAGTTGTTCTATAACATAAGATAAAAAAGACCAGAAATTTTTGTTTAAGAAACTGGAATTCACTGTGAAAATTACTTCTATAATGGAGAAGTAGTGCTCAGGAAACCTCTAAGAATTTTGCTTGGAAGAGCCTTTTTTTGACAACAGGTAAGAAACAGGCTGGTTGTCTGACAGCACCTCAGGATTTTCGAGTTTTAAAATCCATTGTGCCAAGACCTTCTAAGGCAAAAGCTGCTCAATTGTCCACTTCACCATCATATTTCCCTGGCACTTAATTTTGATAGTTTTTCCTCATATCTCTTTTTCAATATTTTTCTGCAGTCACATATTATTGGAGTGTACCATGTTAACCTCTCTTAACTTTTGCATGCTTTCTAGATTACTGGCATCCTTTTGTAGAAGAAAGTCAGATGTGAGTATATTCCTGTGTTAATGCTGCATTAAAAAAATATTACATCCTTTGGTTTACTAAGTTTTACTAATATTTTTGTGCTTTCATTGCGTGTTTTGAATCTCCTGATATCAGTTCAATGTAGCAGTAGTTACTTTGTCAAGCTGATGGAATTGATGGATTCAACAACTGGCATATGGAGTATTTTGAATTGCTGAGTTCCTTCCTTCCTTTTTTTTGTATTTTTTATTTAGGACAGAATTTTATATTAAATGACACATATTTCAACATTTTGTGATTTACCTTTATGTAGTGTAAATCACACTTGTGTCTTGAGATAAGGCAAGAGATTTCTGAAGAGTGATCTCTGAAAATTTCATCACTTCATGGAACATATTTTCTACAAAGAAAATAGAACAAATTTTCACCATTACTGACAACTTGTAAGAATAAACTTTTTCAGTGTAAAACCCTATGTTGAGATGGAAAGTGCCCCTCATCAGGGAACTGATGAAGACTTCCTCAGTATAGTGTACCACCAGCAAGGAAGGCACTTTTCCCCTAATTTCTTACATGAAGGATTTCAGTTGCATATCACTGGGCTGGAGTCCAACTAGGAGACTAAATTTTGAGGAAGATATTTTCATACTTTTACCTGTTAAATATAGATAAAAATTGCTAGAGTGCTAGACTTATGCTCCTGTGATTCTCTGAAGGATAGCTGAGTCCTTTCCAAAGCATATGTCTATTTTTATTTCAAAACACAACTAAAATTGTCTAAACTGGAGAAACCATCTCCTAATTTTGTTTTGAGAAATGACTGATCTAGTCTTGCAGACACTGAGAAACAGTCAGCCTAAGGTAGATACTCAGCACAGACAGTTTTAACCCAAAAACCTGAAGTCTGATCAAGATTTGCAAATCGTGATGTCTAAATGGAAAGCATTAGACAGTCTTAATTATACCAGCTTATGCTTGCTATAACATGAATTAATCCACGGTCATTTCTGGCTCTGTTTTGACATCTATGCTGTCAGTATTAACATTTAACCTAACCCAGAATATCCTTGAAGATCCATAAACAAACCAGTATCAGAATGCTCCTGTAAGTGAAATATTTTAATCATGACTTCAATGTAGTTGAAAACTCTTTAGAAATTATTTTTCAATAAATTATATGAGAAAAGGGTATGTTAATATAAGGAAAAATGAATGGTTCTTGATTGATTCTTAACATTTCTGTCAGAAGAAGAGCTGATTTAATTAATGTATTTTATTAAACACAATGAAGCTGGTTTTGTATATTGAGACAGCACTAGAAAAATATGCACAGTGTAAGCACAAAGTTTTAAGGGTTGAGACTAGATTATTTCTCTGCCAAGAAAATATATTAATGATCAAAGTTGACATTGACAGCTATGGGAAAGAGATAACAGACATCTTACTGTGCAAGATGTGAGCAAAAGGATCCTGTCTCCCATACCTGCCAGTTTGTGCTGAAGGGCATTTAAAGTCTTTTCCCCTGTTGCTGTACTTGGTGGTGAAAAAGGAATTCCAAATACAGAGTCTGTAGTCTTTCCTCCCCCTCTCTCCCATGGCCTCCCAACCCCCCTTACCAGAACTGCAAAGGAAAGCTTCATTCAGTCTTCTTATTCATTTGCTTGAAAATCAGCCAAAGTACTAATCTACTATCACATGTAAATCCTATGGGATTTCTTTGGTTAGGCTGGTCATATATTGGATTTGAAAGCAGGACACTTGGCTGGAGAAAGTCAGGAACATAAATACAGGTTAGTCTCCCTGAAATACCTTTCTGCAATATCAGAATAGGAAGTGAAAAACACAGTTTTTACACAGAATTAAATTGTAGTTGCCTATGCAGCTTCCTCAGAAAAAAATGGTACAACCGATAAAACATATCATATGTGTATTATGCACGTATATAAAATATATATGTTTCACAGTTTAAAAAATGTTATCACAGCTATACACCCTTTTTATAACAAAGCAAAAAATAGTCCTAAATACTGAGGCAACCCTTTCCTTCTTGGTAAGTTGCATTTTGCCCCATTGTGAAAATAATTTAATAGTCACCGATTCAAAACGTTAATTTAAGGATATTTTTATGCATTTTTTTATTTAAGATGCAGCCATAAAAATTTGATTGCAAAAACATATGTCTCTGTGTCTAGATATGTCTGTAAATGCATGTATATTGTGTTTCAAATAAATAAATAACATATTTTGGAGTTTATTTTTACTGCACACATGGGAACCTCAAGTAAGAAGAGAAGTTCTACAGGACAAGATTAAGAACACGCTAAACAGTGTAAAGACTTGTTTGCTGATGGAAAGCAGCTAAGGGAATATTTTCTGTACGGCGGGGAATGAAGAGGTAAAAGATTATGAAAAGGTAAGTGCCATATAAAAAAATGTAAATTAAATCTACTATTTAAGCAGTACTCTGAAAAAGTTCAGTGAAGTAGAGATAAGGTGAGAGGCCAATGTGCAGATTTACTGTACTTCAGAGCACGGTTTCAGACCTCTATTTATTTGGACAAATGCCATCTCCCTTGGATTGCTGAGTATCTCAGAGAGAAATTCTTTAAACTTTGCTATGAAGTTAAACACATTTGTGGACCCTGAGCAAGAGAAAGAGCACTAGAAGGTTTTTTGTTTAATTGTTGGAGTGGAAATCACCATAGTCAAATTTTCTGATCATGTTTATAGTGGTATTTTACACAGAACAGTGAAATTTTGAGAGCACAAAAGGTGTAGAAGCGTCTACACCAGACTAGCTTGCATGTGGTGGATAGGACTCCTGGGGAATAATGCTCTAAATCATTAATCAGTTAGAAAATGTAAAGCACCAGTTGAATTTCATATCTCTGGGCATTCAAATAACTATATTGCAGCTGAAGCTGCAAAAAAAAATTCAGATCACTTGTGAACATGAAATCAGAGCAATGTTTTTCAAAAGGTACCAAAGAAATATAAATAAAAATATTATGTGATTTCATGTTCCAGAGGGAAAACAGACAGTCAAAACTCACAAACTCCAAAATGCAAACTCAAACCCCATCACATTATCATTTTGAAGACTAAATGTCACAGATTTAGTTAGGCTTGTGGAGAGAGTTAGAGTTGTCAGGCGAGACCTTCAAACTATTCCCTGATCTCTAAAAGAAATACATCAGATAGTTCTTTTTGTGAGAGATTGGAAACCAAATGAGGATTTAGCAATGTTAAACAATGGGGAACTTTCCAAGTGAAGCTAGCAAGTACAGATACCTGTGAAGAGTGCAGTTACTAATTGTAACAATTGTCATGAGGACTAAGCAGTCATTTTTTAATGTTTGCTGGTTTGTATATACACTATTCTCTTGAGACGGGCAGAACTCAGGTATTGTATGCATAATTCCCCTGAAGTTATGCAGATGAAGAGCCCAGGAAAGCAGTCCAGTGACACCCATCCTTACCGAGGCAGTGGCTATATCTCAGTGCAGAAATTCTCCATCATGGTGGAGGTTCTGTTTCTTTATGGTCTTCACTGCATGGTCTGAGGTGCAGGGCTGGCAGAAGCTCTGCAGATTCATCAAGACAGGGATTTACTTGTAGGTGTTTCTGCAGGGAAGAAAAAAACTACTGCCAACAGTCTTCACATCTGTGCATCTTCCTTGAAAGGAGGATATCTTGGCTTTGGGCAGCACAATGTGCTTAGCTGCAATCAGGTTTGCTTTGCCCCAGAAGAGTCCCTGGTCCAGCTCGTGTGTCATATACCCTGTGTACTGGGAACCTGCAAAGCTTAACTTGTGGGGCTCCTTCCAAAGCTTAACTTGTAGGCTGCCTCTTCCTTTGTGTTGCTCTTCTCTCAAAGGCAGTATTATCAGAAATGCATTTGTGAGAGCCTTCCCACAGCAGTGACAGAGCTCCTAAGATACAGTTAGAAGCCCTGGTGGTGCTGATTTCAGTGCTCAGCTACATGCTAATATCAGGTAAGCTTGGACATATACTCAGTGTTTTAACTGCCACTGGCATAGTGTAAAAAAATTGGCAAACCACTGAAGAAGGGTAATAAGCAATCCTCCTATAGCAAACTTCTGCAAGTCCTTGTATCATGGGCAGTCTGTATAGTTTTACAGTGAGAAGATGTGCCATGCTGCCTCCAAGAATTAACTTCTCTGTTATTTCAAAATGAGTGCCTGTGGTTTTTTTGGTTATTATCAGCTTTTCGGCTTTCTCCAGCTGAGGAATGTGACACTGCAGACTGAAGATGGCTGTATTGCCAAGATATAGGTCTTGTAAACTGGAATGATGAGAAATAAATGAAACCTTTACATCTCATCAAAAGTTACAATGAAGATTTACATTTCGCAGAGACAACTTCTACTGCCATAGCTCTTCAAAATTTTTTACAAGAAATCTAAGGTCAGACACTGTCACCTCGGACATTCCTTGTTGACAAGTCAAGATATTGCAATCTCAGACATTCCTTGCAGAGTCAAAATAGTTGTCCCCACAGTCAGCTTCCCAGGAAGCCATGGGACTGGTGTTATCTGTGTGAGGATTTTACCAGTTGCTTTTGACTAAAGAAATTTTTCAAAGCTCTGGTCTTTTCAAGGCTTTGATTTTCTAAGGATTTCATTGGAGAGAATTAAAAAAATTCAAGTATCCACTATACTCAGTTTGGATCCTCACTTTGTGGTCTCTCCTGTCATACTGCTTCCAGTATGATTCGTGGGCTTCGAAGAATAAACCTGCCACATTACACGATGTTCTCGGCTTTGCCCTTTGATCCACTGCTTCCTTTGGCTAGTACAGGGTGTGTTTTCTGACCTTAACAGGTCACCTTAACAGGTGGGTATGACTTACTTATCTTGATCACTGCCAATACCTGTAACAATGAGATTGGAGGGAAATTGGGAGCATATTAATTAATTTTTTTCAGGCTTTTATGAAGACATGAGAATATAAAAAAAATATATTTCCAAGAAATTATGTAAATGTCAAGCTAGAGACTATCCCCATACCTTTAATTTATAAAGTTGTTGAAGAAATACACCTACTTTAATGAAAATAATTATATTTATACTAAAGCATTAGCAGATGCTAAGAGTAGACAACTGCAAAGAGAGATATTTAATATAATCCATATAAAAGGTAGAAGTAAAGACAGTAAATGTATTTTCAGATCAGTTCAGTAACATCTGGACATATTTTCTCACATTTAAGTAATCATGTAGAAACTGCTTGCTCTCCTGTTGTTGTGCCTATATGTAGGAAAGAATCAGGATGCTAGGAAGAGTTCCAACATTATTGTACTTCTGAATCTATTGAGATTGCTGAAAATTCTAGTTAACTTACCAAGATCATAGATGGACACATTAAGATCTTTTAGGAGCACTCGTTTAGCATTTGCTTTGCGGAGTTTAACTTCAATGTCAATAAGCTCTGTTAGTTGTAAATAACCGCTTTAAAAAACTTTATGAGCTCTTAATATGAGGAGAAATTGGCACTTATAGTCTGCAGACGTGTGTGGAACACTGTGATTTCCAATATCTCTCTTCTGCATAGGTCTAAAAATTTCTGGCTGGTTTTGTTCCAAAACTAAAACTGGGGCTTTTAGTTTAAAAATCGAGGGGGGGTTGGGGGTGTGGGGTTGGAGGGTGGTGAGAAGTATGATACTTTTTTAGAAATATAAGAGTTTATTGAATGGAGTGATGATGTACAGTTTGGTCTTAATTTTACAAAGGTCACCTTATTTGTTCCTGCCTTTTTTTTTTTTTTTTAATTGTTTAACATTGGCCTTGAATACAGATATTCATGGAAATAATTTAGAGTTCCAGTGTTTTCTGTCACCTTTTGTAGAACTTTTCAGTGAGTAATGAATTTACAAAATCTTAATTGATGCCTAGCTCATTTATGATATGAAGAATGAAGATTCAAGCATTTTCACTCATCTGTACTGTAAAGTTTCTATTTCTTGAGGTTCATAGCTAATAAAAGCATTTTAGGTTAATATCATTATTTCATCTTATAAATTACCCTAATGTCTTGTGAAGTTTTTTAAAATATCTTTTCATTATGCCTAAAAAGGAGATACAGTATGTTTCTCTGGTGCCCAAATTTAGCTCTGTAGCCCTGTAACAGCCCCGCTAGCAGCAGCCTCTGCCCGTGCGGAGCGCAGCTTGTGCGGGTGCGGACGGGGAACGCTGCCTGCTGCCCAAGGGCAGCGCTCGCTGCGGCAGGATCTGCTCCCAGGTGCATCTCCGGCATGCATCTCCCATCCTGGAAAAGGAATCTCTGCGAGGCGGCAGAGGCCACTAGGTGACACTACGATCCCGCGGATGAGCAAGGCAAACATTATTTATACAGCAGGTGAAAAAATATGCCGGAGTAATAGATTTTCCTATAGCAGTTTACATCTATCGCACTATTTTAAACCATAAATATTGCCGTTTTTTCATTTGTTCAAAACATGTAAACTTTATGTAGAATATTCAGATTAAAAATAAAAAAAAATATAAAAACCCCAGGAAACAACCCAAAATGTGTTTGGCCTTATTTTGTTGCTCAGTTTTTACCTTTGTTGACCACCATTGACATAAATGGGTAGATGGGAAAAGCAAAGCCTCTTAATCTGAGTTCTTTTCTGCTGCTTGTTTGAAGCATTAATCCAGGGTGGTATTTACAAAGGTACTATAGACAAACTAAAATTTATAGTCAGATGTTTAGAGTAATATAATTCTTTCTTTCTTTCTTTCTTTCTTTCTTTCTTTCTTTCTTTCTTTCTTTCTTTCTTTCTTTCTTTCTTTCTTTCTTTCTTTCTTTCTTTCTTTCTTTCTTTCTTTCTTTCTTTCTTTCTTTCTTTCTTTCTTTCTTTCTTTCTTTCTTTCTTTCTTTCTTTCTTTCTTTCTTTCTTTCTTTCTTTCTTTCTTTCTTTCTTTCCTTTCTTTTCTCTCTTTCTCTTTTTTTAATTGGTTTTACTATTCCCATTATCACTAATGAAAATTCCAAGATAATAAATGAGTGATTCCTTTTTTTTTTTTTTTTTTTGTATTTCTAAAAAGTGCTATTTTAGATATGGGCATAAAAATAAGTATGAATACACTGTCTGTAAAGTTCATATCAGGTTAACTTGAACCTTATATCTGTGTATATATAAACACATAATCTAGTTAAACGAAAATAACTGAAAATTAAAATCATGCTAATTAATTACAAGGACGTTTTTTAGTACTTTTCTCTTACCTGAAAATATACTTTGAAAGTTGATAGGTTGAATACTATGACAAGAAATCATAGCTGAGCTCAGGTTCATATGAAAGAGACCCCAGAACAGATATAAATAATAAAATAAAATGATAAAATAACCTTAGCAGTGGTTCAGTCCAATTTGTACCACAACAGTTTTTAATGCTAGCAGGTGAGGTTTTTTCTCCTTCTTCTGATGTGTGTTTTCTTGGCGGGGGGGGGGGGTTGTTTTGTTTTTCCCTTTGCTTGCTTGGTTTGGTTTGGTTTGGCTCTTGACTTGGTTTTGTAAATCCCTTATTTTCCTCTTTGAGCTTTTCCCAGAAAAATTTGAGGCTAACAATTTTTGATGGAGGATAGCAATTTCATTTTCCAGTAGCCACATTTTTCATTTAGGAACAAAATACTTTGTTAAGAGGGTTGAACTGCAAATGAGGAACTGCCATTCCCAGGCAATGCTCAGCCTGCCACTCTAAACGGTAATATTGAACTAACCTCAGTATGGTGTAGACAGAAATTCTGTTTTGCTTTTAAACTGCAAGTTTTGCATCCATTAGCTACATGGTTCATAATTAGTGTTTGGGCCAAACAAAGAGTCAATATGATGTCATGTCTAGACAACATGTAAATTAATATGAAAGCAATTGAGTTACAAATTCTATACTAATACAAATTAATCTGAATTAAGTTTAATCCACAGTTATTAACTGATTAAATGTGGCTGTTGGTAGCTACAGGGTGCTGACTTCCATCTGTGATTATTAGGGACACAGCTTAATCACTGATGCTGCACAGGGAAATATTTAAAGCAAATGACATATACAGTGACTCTTAATGTTTGTTAATGAATGGAGCATCTAAGAATGAAAATTATAAATCTACATTTTTAAAATATGTAGAAAGTCTATCTTGATTTTCATAATTAGCTTCTAGTTTGAGTTAGCTTAGTTTACATTTTGTTGATTCTGAGTATGTTTCTCAATTGAGAAGTGCACGTTTCTGTAGGTGAAATTGTAGGCTACTGTTAAAATCAACACAGATTTCTAATATTTCCATTATTACTCAAAATATGTGAAACCTGTTGCCAAAAATAAGCAGGTATGTGTATGACATTATCCCACACCACCAAAGCTGCTTACATTTTAGAGCTGGATATGCACTAATGTAAACAACACAGTGACAGATGTGTCCACAAAAATTACAAAAATGTTGATGCAAATTGAGCAAGAACCAGAGTAAATTCTGTGTAGATTTGCATAATATTTTTTTAGAAAAAAAATGTTACATTTAGGCCATGCATATGGCATTTAAATTGTTTGTCATTCCTAGCAGATTTTCAGTACAGGGAATAGGTAGCATGAAAGTTTAAAAAAATATAATCAAGATGGAAATTACCTCACTACGGAAAGCTGCAATGCTGTGAGTTTCCCACAAAGCAAAATTACAAGCAATTACTAGCTGATATTTTCCGTGAGATTTTGTTTTGTTCTGCGGGTTTTGTTTTCTGTATTTACTAAAGAGCAGCTAAAGAGATTAGAGAAAATATTTTATACGTTTTTTGTGACTGAAGAACTAGTTCATCAGTAAATTGTCTCAAAGCTTTGGAATCTATTATTAATCTATCACATAGTGTATATATAGCTGATAATTGCGAACTATGTGATATCAAAACCAGGGTCATTCCTTTCTATAGACTCTTTTGTGGACATCCTACTCATTGCCATAATAACTGAAGCTGTCATGACAGTAGTTTGTGCCTAGCATGAAGCCCTAAACAGTTCTGACAAGCTGCAGCTCATTAGGGGACAGTCGTTTTGTTGACATGTCTATCAGCTCTCAGGGATGTACCAAGATGAATAGACCCAAAACAATAGCTCCATTTGTTAGAGCAGTAGCTTCTCTAATACATGATGAGACAATCAAGCCAAGCTGCCTTCAGCACAAAGACATAATTAATCAAATGGACAAATGGTTCAAATATTGCTCTAGTATATTCTGTAGTGGACAGAGGTTTCCATGGAAACATTGGCATTTCCATCACAGTTAATGACCATTCTGTACAATGAAGTCCCAAGAAAGATAGCTATGGAGAGAAAAAAACCCCCAAAACAACTAAGTAACTAAATAAATAAATAAGGAACAACTGACAGGTAAAAGAACATGTTTGAGAGTGTAACTCTGTTGTGACAGTGAAATTAATGACTTCATTTTCATCTATTTGTAGAATGCAAGGTTCAAATAGGCCATCATGGTCATCCTGTTTGACCTGCTTAATGTGGGCCTATAGCTCTGTCTGGAACTAGAGCATTGGATTTAAAAAGACATGTAGCTTTATTTAAAGTATTGCAATTGAAGAATATATCATGTCCCTGCTTAATTTATTCCAATATTAAATATGCTGTGAAGAATTTGCACCATATTTTGTGTTTTGCTTCTGTCCATCTAACTTTGCTTCTCAAGCAGTGCCTGTTGTTACGTTGAAAGATTTGGCAAAAATCAATTAGGCATCACTTTCTGCTAATTTGAAACTGTTATTTGCAAACTTCATTCCTTCAGTCTGACTAATGTTTCCTACATAGAAATAACATTGCTTCCTTGTGGTTACTGCACTAGAGAGAGAGAAAAAGAGACAGCAAGAACAGTAACACAAATGGGTCTCTTTAGGGAAAAAAGACTAACTTTATTGAACGGACAACCTGTATTTAAAGCATATTATGGAGAGCTAAGACAGGACAGTAGCTCATTGGATAACTAGGAAAAACGTTTAGAATACTTTAGAATACACTAATACTTTAGAATGTGCCCCAGAAAAACATCAGGTGTTAATCTTTATTGTGAAGTTCATTCTGTTTTGACCAGATTCTGTTTTGTTTTGACCAGATTATCATCCTGGGAGAATTTCTCCCAAACTGAAGTTAAAGCGGGTTATTAGCCTGGGAATGGGAGCTGAGAAACTCCGGCTTGGAAGTAACTTTCCAGGCTTCAATTTTCCTAGCTTTCTAACACAAGTGTCCTTCCCTTCCCTTCCCTTCCCTTCCCTTCCCTTCCCTTCCCTTCCCTTCCCTTCCCTTCCCTTCCCAACTTCCCTTCCCTTCCCTTCCCTTCCCTTCCCTTCCCTTCCCTTCCCTTCCCTTCCCTTCCCTTCCCTTCCCTTCCCTTCCCTTCCCTTCCCTTCCCTTCCCTTCCCTTCCCTTCCCTTCCCTTCCCTTCCCTTCCCTTCCCTTCCCTTCCCTTCCCTTCCCTTCCCAGAACTTCCCTTCCCAGAACTTCCCTTCCCAGAACTTCCCTTCCCTTCCCAGAACTTCCCAGAACTTCCCTTCCCTTCCCAGAACTTCCCTTCCCTTCCCTCAACTTCCCTTCCCTTCCCAGAACTTCCCTTCCCAGAACTTCCCTTCCCAGAACTTCCCAGAACTTCCCAGAACTTCCCTTCCCAGAACTTTTCTTCGTATAAAGTTATGTAGAAAAAGAAGGAACTCCTTTATGAAGAGACAGAGTGGTTGCAACAATAAGACATTTTCCAGTTAAGGATTTTGGAGCTCCCTTGTGGAGGAAGCTGTTGCTGTAGCTGTTGGGAGTCTTAGAATGCAGATCTGTGCTCTGACTCACAAGGACGCTCCTAAGAACTCACTGATCCACGGCTGTCCTGAATGACACTGTTTCTTTCTGAAATTGCGGACAATGTAAATAATCTTTAAGGCTATGCTGAAGCTGGAAATGGATGCATGGGTAGCACAGAGAGGCATCTAATAACAAGGTTTGGTAATTTACGTGCCTGTACCAGACTGCTGGTAGAGGACTCAGACTCTGTCCAGGGACACACATTTGGGAGCTTTTGCCACAGTGTTGGAAGAAGGCCCTCAAATGATGAATCCATGGTAGCAATCTTCTTCAGAACTTTAAAAGGAAGAAGTGAAACGGTGCTGAAACTAATAAAAAGTGAATTTTTACTATGTCCTTGGATGCCACAGTATTGTCTCATCAGGAGGTTTCTGCATGTTTGTCCAGCAGAATCAGGATTTGTAAGATGTGCCTTAGTTGTCATTCACATGACCTCTGTCACTGCGAGCTGCTTTGAAAGTCCAGATCAGTGAGCAGCTGCAGGTCTGTTACCCCCCTCAGCACTGACCCAACCAGCAGCAGCATCTGCCAGGAAGAGGTGAAACCACCACTGCTCCAGGAAAAGAAATTCTATAAAACCTGGGAAACTTTGTACTTCTTAATCATTTAGTGCTGTGAGATAAAGTAAATGCTTTAAGAGTTGAAAAATATAAATGTTAATTTGAATAGAACAACAAATTTCTGACATAATGTATAAAATAATATAAACATGAGTATGTAGTCTAGTAGGAAAAGAATAACAGATTGAGTTCCCACTGATTGGAAAGGATTATTACTGACAAACTGAAGTCCTGGTAAGAAACCTCATGGTTCTTCTGAGTAGGTTTTGGATTTACCGTTATAGTTTAGTGAATAAATACAAAACCTAGAATTTGCAAGTGCTTCTCACTGCAGAAACAGACATGCTGTGTCAAATGAGGGAAAACATCACCATACTTGCCAGGACAAATCCTGAAGCCTTTTATAAATACCGATTGCTGTTTTCATTCTGTTCTGTCTGAAAGTATAGCTGAGTATTTAATTGGCAGTGTTTTGGGTTTTTTTTCTCATCCAGTGCTTTCAATAGTTATATAAATATACATCTGATGATGCAATCCTCAGCCTAACTGCATTCTTTACAATGCTTACTACACATTAGGGATTTCATCTAATAGAATGCTACAGTGAAAATTACCAGATTAAATCCCTCTGTGGTGACAAAAATGTAATCTTAAGCATATCAAGATTTTATGTCACAGAAATAAAGTTTAATAATTTTTCTGCTTTTCGTGCTTTACAAAACCTCCCATGAGACCTGAGTCTATTTGCATTCTGTAGTAATCAGAACAACCAAAAAACAAAAAACCACAAAACCCCAAACCACACAAACCAAACTAAAACCTGTTTAGATTTATTTTTTTGCAGAAATTCATTGAAAGTAAATTATCTGGAGCTGTATGCTTTGCTGGTTTTTTGGGGTTTTGGGTTTTTTTTTTTACAATAATGCTTAATTTTTTTTTATGTTACTATATATGTATTCTAAACTTACTGAATTTTTAAAATCCTTTTCTTTAATTTGGTACAAATACGATATTGCTCTAACTTCTTGGGATCAGCAAGCTCTGTCTACATATTTGGTGTATAGATACTTTTCCCACTGTCACGTTAGAATTCTGTATTTAATATATTTTATCATGTCCCATGCCAGTTATTATAATTTCAGCATTCATTATATTTATACTTCCTGAAGTTCATGTGTCACCAAGCTATTCTTAAACTTTAGGAGATAAGACTCTTTTGTCTTCATCCACTGTCCATTTGCCTTGATTTGTATTAATTTCAGAAGATCATTTGAAATGACTTGCATTCCTCAAAATAATGCATTTACTGCAACCTTCTATATTTTCCTGGCTTACTCTTTTCTCCTTTCTCTCCATTCCTTGTCTTGGTTCTCTTTTTTGTATTTTTCCTATCGCTCTGCACAGCTAATTGCAAGCTCTTACATTTCCCACACTGTTTTGGAATAATCTTTTTTTCATCCTTCCTATTCAAAAGTTGTGTTCTGCTAGCACTTTGCTACTCACATTTGCTGAACACTTCTTTTTCTCAGAAAAATAGAAGTCAAAACTGCTAATGACTTATCCTAATAACACGGGATAAATCATAAAGTCACTGTTAATGACTAATCCTACTAATGACTCTGAAGCACACTCATGATTGTGTTCCTCATGGGCATTTGTAAGCATTAATACTTCTAATAATTCTGATCTTGAAAAATGATACTTTATTTTAGGGCAGATGGGTAGCAGAGGTAAGAGGGGAAGGAAGTTGGGACTGAGAAAAGGGATGAAACGGAGGGAGAGAAATAATTGGCATAAAGCATATTGTTTGTTCTAACATTTAATTGAGATGAAACCATTTAGACAGAAAACGTATTTACTTCATTGGTATGACAGTTTCATACTACTACTTCAGAATGACACCTTGCTATACATTTTAGTATATACGATCCTGATGCTAGTCCCCTCTCACTATTTCATTGAGGCTCTCAGTTTAAAACCAAAAGTTTTCCATCATGTGTTTTCAATAATGAACATTAAACATTTTCAGAAAGAATTATCCTAAAATTTTATTTATTGCACAACATGTAATGAATTTCATTTGATAATAACACGCTGTAAACAGACAAACAAAATTGTATTTCTCATAGTCTCCTATTTCTTCTACATGCCTGTATGAAGAGACACCTGGCTACATGTATTCATACAATCCAGAGAGGCATAGTTCCTGCAAATTAGCACTATGTTAGACAGAGTATCTGCTGAAAGCGACTGTAAATGAAAAACAGAACATTATGTGTGAGCTTTGGAGTATCTGTCCAATAATATGAAAATGCCAGCCTTTAAGTACGTATTAAGCAATTTATGGACTGGGAAAGATGATATCAACTGCACTTGCATTTCAAGTTTTTCACTATAGCTCTGCCAGCATAAACATATAATTGGGATATACTTTCAGTGCAGACAGGGCCATAGTATTAAACCAGTCAACTAACTTCATTTGTATGTTGGTGCTGATGAAGCTCAAATCTGATAAGTAGATGATAAACCTGTGTTTTATCATATAAAATATATATATAACATATATATAACATATATAATGTTTTATCATATATAATATGCACTGGGTATTGCTGAATAAAGCAATGCAATTTCTTGTTAGGACTAAAGCAAATAGGTGGACTTTAATCTTTATATGTTTTTGTCAAAGTAATGTGATAAGCTTTCTAAAGGCTTAGAACTATAATACACTTGACAATGGATATTCCTTGTTTCTTAGTTGATTTTTCTTTTCATTTGGTATATGACAAATTCATAGTCTTTAAAAAACTTTTTAAAGGGCTTTTTAAAAAAACTTCTTCAGAAATGTGAATATGTGTATGATTTTCATGACCACCATAAAAAAATTGTGTAAGGATTCACATGACATTAATAACTTTTCTGTATTTATTCTGACGTTTTTCTGCCAAAGCTCTTCTTTAGATAATGTTGAAGTGAAAATTGTGGCATTTACTTGGAATCAACCTCAGGCAATTGTTTTGTATTTAACTGACTTTCATACTTCTTTCCTTGCTTTAGGATTGTTGTAATACATGGAGTAGTTAAGATACCTTGCTGGGAAATAGAAAATTTGAATGACTAACTAATAAGTTTAAAGGATGCTGGGGATTCAGATGGTATCCCGGTAACTTGTGTCTTCTCGATTTCATGAAGAAAAAGGAAAGGAAATTTTTTAAAAAGAAAATAAATTAATAGCTCTTTCTCTTTATTAATGTGTGGGACTGTATGCTCTCTGTTCTGCATCTAGATAAAAGACCCTCGCATTTAAAGCAAAGGAAATCACTTACACAGCATTAAAAATGCTGTGGAGGGGTTAGAAATCCAGAGCACCTAAAGTGTTGTTACTCAGCCTATGGCCAGGTAGCCTGTCACAGGCCAGCAGACACCAAGTGCCCAGGGAATCGCTGCTAGAAGACCACAAGATCTCTAAAGAGCCAGATGCTTCCTTCAGTTTTTAAAGGCTGTTAAAAACTGGTCAAAAAAAAACCCCAAACCAAACCCAAAACAAACAAAAAAACCCCAGAAAACCAAAACCAACCAAACAAAACCAACCAACCAAGCAACGAACCAACCAACAAAAATAAAAAATGAAACAAGAGGAAAGCAAAATCCCCTAAGCTCTGACCTTGCAATTTTGATGAGATTTCTGCTCCTAAAAGACTAATATTGACTTTATAGGTGGCATTCAGACTTTCTCCACTTGAATTTAGATGAGGTAACATTTATAAATTAATGCTTGACGAAAATTATTTGAATAGTATAGAACTTAGATTTTTTAAAAGTAAAATATTTGCTATGAAATTCTAAAAAGAAAGCAGAATGAAAATTGGTTTGAAAACAATCACAGGCTGGATAAACTGCAGCCTATAAAGTGACAGCCACAGGTCAGAAACAGGCACAGTGACTTCTCTTTTGTTTTATGCTTTACAGACAACACTCATGTCACAGCATTTCAGGCTGTGAGTGCAAAATTATCTGAGTTATTTGTTTATAAATGAATGAAATATTTTCAATGAAAATTTACATTCAGGATTCAGGTCCTGATCAAAATCATATAAAAGTCAACTGTAAGGACTGCTGTATCTGGTTGACTGAAATAGAGAATGCAGCAGTTTCAGAAGAACAAGGAAGTTCAAGAACACACACACAATGCATTTGAGGTTCAAGAGAATATTCATTGGAGCTGTGACGTTCAAGTAATTATTCTTAGATGCCAATTTGAAACTATGGTCTGTAAAGTTTTAAAAGTTCCATATTTATATAGGCCTTTTAGAAGATAGAATACAGAAAAGACTGCAGCCATGCCCTACGTGGAGCAAAACATCTGAATACTATCAAAACTATGGCAATTAAATAGATTAGTTTTATCATCACCAGATGACATAGAGTTGTATATGCCTTCTTCACACTTTATTGAAATGAATTATGATTAATTGCAGTAACTTATTGACTCACACAATTCTAGATATTTTAAGGAAGTTATGTAAGCACCAGAGCTAGATTCTTGTAAAGAACCTCAGCCTCAGAGAAATGATTTACCATATGCTGGATGTCAAGCTTGTGAGGGTTGTTTACATGCTTAAAACTCTTGGAAGCCGTGGTACAAAATGAAGGATAACTTTGGCCATGAATCAGATCATAAGACTCATTTGTTCACATATCCATATGACATATGCAGGGAGAATGTGTTAACTGAGCCACTGTTTCATGCAGCTCAGTCCAAAACTGTCCCTAGGCACAACCTTGTAGTTATTCTGCTTTTATCACTGCCTAAATACAGGAACCTGTATGCTGGGGTGTAAGAAAAATGCACTCTACATGCTCTTTTGAAGAATTCTATTTCATTTCCCTGGAATATATTCCCTACATTGTTCCGTTAATAACCTGAGCTGGAGACCCTCATGAATAAATGAGTAGATTTAATACCAATCCTTAAATTAATTCCAAGTGGTTATTTTACCCTTCACAGCTCAGTAAAATTAATATGTTTTATTTGTTCTGAATGCATACCATTGCTTTTATGATTTCATCATCTATCTTGTGTTTCTGTGAAGGTGTGCAATACCCACTGCTGAGTGTTTTCCACCTGTTTGAATGCCAGCTACTCATGACTGACACTTGGAGGCTGTAGCTCTGAATTTCTTAGTACGTTATAGCCAAATAAACAGAGAATGTTCTATGTGAATGTAGAGCAGTTCCTGTATGATCGCTGTTGGAAATAGACATGTTATTTGATTTTTCTAGTGCATTAATCTTTCCTGATCTAAAGTGTTCAGGGCATGGCTCTTCTAGAGCTGAAGGCAGTCAAGTTTTCACCAGGACTACAGAGGTGCCAAGTGCCAGAGGACCAAGAATAATTTTAAGCTTCTAAACTGTCGCAGCGGGCCCTGGAATGGTGGTGGAGTGCAGTGGCCTTCTGGAGAAGTGTCCCGGGGAGGACGTCCTCTGGGCACAGGCACGTCCTCCTTGCTCGCTCCTGGGCCAAGAGTGATTTCAGCTCTTTTGTGAGCTCTCCACTTCGGCCAGCACAGGAGGAAGAGACGGGAGCCACGTGTGGTGGTCCAAGGTGAAGCGTTATTCTTCTTCCTTGAAGGGGTCCAGGGACGAACTGGCTAGAGGGATCTGAGGGAGCAGGGTTGATATAGGAAAGTCAGGGGGCGAGGTAGAGCATTAAACCAATCATCTGAGGGCTCAGGGGCGGTACAAAGTGGGAAGGGCCAATGGGGTACAGGCAATTTACATGAAACAGCGAGGCATGCTGGGAGTAACTTTTTGTAACCATTACAAGAGGGAGTGCCTAAGGGCATAACCTCCAGGGGAGAGAGGCAGACTTCTGCTGAGAGGCTTTTGGCCTTCCCACTAAACAGGTCTCAATTCCTCAGCAAAGTATCTTTGTATCCTTTGCCTTGCATTCTCCTTGATCCATCTTCCTTTTTTCCCCCTGAATGTGAAGGAGTTAGAAATGAGAACTGCAATAGGCTGATGTGCTCTCCAGACAGTTCTCTGATCTGTACAATGCACTCAGTCAGCAGCTACTGTGCAATCTAGAAGTGGTCTGGGAACATTGTGAACCATAGTTCATGCATTCAAGTTCAGACATCAATCAGGTGCTTCCAAATCTAATTAAGACTACAGGTTTTTCATTATAAATCTCTAAGTGACATCTCTCCTCCAGAAGTTAGATGCCAAGGAAAAATTTAAGTTGATGAGTTTTAATGTTGTACAGACAAGAACTGGAAGCAGAAAATTTAAACTAGAAGGGCATGGAAGCTCACTGATGCTGTCCCATTAATATTGGTAGACTAATGTGAGAGCCATACTAATCAGGGCAAACCCCCAAACAATAAAAACCCTACCTCTCCCAACTCACATATGATTAACCTATATCACTGGGGTTATTACTTCTGTTGAACAATGCGTTTCAGCTAACAAGGAAGACTTTTTTGAAAAACCTTTTTGTAACTCCATGAAGAATCATATAGAACAGGCAGTATCAGCAGTGTAATTTGGACACTTTTGGCAATGTCTGAGTAATTACCAAATATTTAAATTAGCAAATTCTGGAATTCTTAGTAAAAATTGTAAAGCTAGATATTAAATTTTGGAAGATGGCAGCATTTGACCTACACCAAAATATATCTTCTTAAAATTATTTCTTATGTATTTTATGAGCTCTATTGAATTTCCCTTCATAGTCATTCATGTAAGAAAATTGGAAGACTGATGAAGTTAGCAGGAATAAAACATGTAATGTAGAGAAAGGCAGTAATACTGATGAAATATTTAAGTCATTACTGTTCTTTGATTAGGTTACTCTAGGTTAACCAACCTCAAGTAATTAAACAACTAACGTCTGTTCTGTGACTTTTGTTGTTACCTAAAAATTGTGTTTTCTTCACTCATCTGAACAGCTACAGGTCCACCATGTCAGAGCCTTTTCCAGGCTCCCTTTCAAGTGTCCTCACCCCCAGCTTTTTTTTGCTAGGTAGAGGCCTATGATATTCCTAGTAATAACCACTATTTAAAACTTTGTATTTCTCACTATCATCTATTTCTGTATTGAATTCTGGCCCAAATGCCAGTACAGAGCACTTCAAAAACAGCAGCAGTGAGGTCTTCTAACTTTTGAAAGGCTACCTAAATGTCTTATGAAAACTTTTAAAGCAATATCAAAGTTTTTCTATTTCTCTCAGATGGGTATTTATAGGATTTTCCAAATTGAAAGTATGTAACAACTGAAGTCTTTGTCATTTTCTGTGTTTTTCAAAAATGAAAAGTTATTTCACAGTAAAATTATAGTAAAAATATTTTCCCCCTGAATTAATAATTTATCTTGTTTAGAAATATCACCCTTGATGGTCAAATTCTAAAGAATGTATTTGTAGGATGGAAGTACGAGAGATTCAGGATGTGTTTGTATTCTCCATACTTACAAACCTTAAATTTAATCATAATAATACTAAAAGAAAAATAATTTGAAAAAATAATAGATTGACAGTGTTTGCAGATGCAAAAGATGTTTTGGGGAATGCACCTTAACAGGGAATGGGTAGTGAAAAGGACAGGAGTCTGAAATAACGTTGGAAAACACATTTATTATGAGTAGAAAGTGGGCAGGCAGGCTAGGCAGCCTCATTGGCAAATGGATCTCACATGGATCTTCCCTTACAGGATTTTTGTGTGGGTTATATCGAATAAGCTCCAGGAAGTGAATATAAACAAAGGAAGGGAATAGAGGTAGTACTAATAGCTATCTTTCAAATACTTAACTGACTTTCTTGGAAGTTACATGGTTTTCTTGCAACCAGGTTGTCTATTTAAGTTTGATAAGGTATCTAACTAAACTTCTTTTTTGAAAGTACATCTATTATAAATAGGTATGTTTCTGTGTAATTCCACAGAACAGGTGAAAACAAGCTAACTTTGAAAATAACTTTGAAAATAGTGAATTCTGTGGAAGACTTCATGCACCGAAGACTAGTGTGAAACTGAAATAATAATACATTTTGACCAAGGTAAATAATAATAAAGCAAATTCTCTTTCCTTCCCCTGTTCAAACAAAATTCTGATTTGTTTGATGCACTGCATATTTTCAATAGAAAGAAAAAGTGATAAATATGCTGGGATTGAATTTGGCAGAAGTCAAGTAGATGTATTTTAGAAATAATTTAAGAACAGTATTTATTCCATTAAATCATATTTACTAAAACTTAATGCTTGACTTAGAGTAATTGTGAAGGTCTGCATTGTTTTAGCTGCATTCATTTCTCAACTTAAAGAAGACATCCTTGCCATGTGAAGCATAGTTGTCTATAGCTCTTTCTGCCTTAATGATGTTTTGAAACTCAACAGCAAGGACTTCTGGTTTCCGCAGCACTGATGTCAAGGAGGACAAAATATTGTATTTCTATTGGAAGTCAGTTAGTGGGAATCTTGCTATTAAAAAACTAAACCAACCCAACCCTAGCCCATGTCAGCAGTGAAAAATAATACATAATGTGAATAAAAAAATACAGTGATGAGAAAAATTTACACTGGTCTAAAATAAAGGATTCCAGAGGGAAATCTCCATACCTTAGCAATATTTTCAAAGTAATGAAATTTTCAATATGTATGTCTTGAATTTACTTAAAGGACGCTTAAGCCATGGTTGCTCTGGTATCAAAAGTTCAGTTGACTCATACCCTATTTTATTAAATTCTGTTGCTGTACACTTGTGTAAATTGATCTTGTTTGTATATAAAAAAGTTAGAGATATGCCTATGTTCCCACAAATGCATCCAATCAGCAGCCAAAGAATAGCACAGGACTTATCAGCTCACAATGTAACCTCAGCTCTCCTGCAGAAGGAGCATGGAAACACTTTGCACTCCAGATGCATGCAAGCAGTCATTTTCCCAAAATATGAAAATAGCATATGTTAGAAATTCATCATCATTCAAAAATATTTTGTGAATATAGGAGAAAAGTGACTATTAATCAGTAAATTCTTTTTTGTGTGATTATGTTGGGCATGCCTTATGTTTACACATAGAAAGACAGCTGCAAATTTTTGGATAGCAGTGGAATAAATGCAATCCCTATTGTACTGTATAACTGAAAACTGAAGAGTAATCGTGAAATTTACCAGTGTCAACTGCTGTAGGTAGCATAAATAAACATATATTTTACTGAAAACAAATCAAAAGGTTTATACTGAAGCTCTTAATTACATGAAATGCCTTCAAATGATTTTTGATAATTGGCATATTACTATCTGAGATTAAGACTGTTGCTGCCACCTGAGGTATGTGAGGCAGGAGAGAAAAAATTCTATTCTGAGTCCATCCCTATGACTGTCAAATAAATATGGGCCACAGGGCCATACCTGTTAATTTTTTTTAGTGCCATTTAGGAGGTGCATACATAAACAAACCCATGCAAATTAGTCAGATTGCAAACTGGCTTGTAAACTCATCACCAAATGAAGATGTCTACAAAGCAATTGTGTCCATCTATCCATCCAGCTTCTCCAGAAATGTTAAGGAGGAGTATTTTTAGCACAATCTGGAGCACAATCTCCTAGAGAAAACTATTTGTTCTTTACTTCGGGTGAGGAAAAAATAAAATTAGTTCAGTGGGCAGGTTCTCATTCCTGCTGTATCCTGTTCAAAGACCATTGTCTTTCTATTCTGCATTTGAAAGCAAAATCTAACTGCAAAATAAAATGTATTTTCCAACCACTGATTATGGTTTCACACACATTCTAAGACAACGAGCAATTAGTACCATTTAGGAGATTCTTTAAATAAGTATTTGTGTTATATCTGTATACCAAACTCAGAAAATTGAGCTAAAAGAATGTTAAGACTTAAAATCCTGTCAAAATTCAACCAATTTTTAAAAGACTTTCAATTTTTTCCAGTTGCTAATGCTATAGAATACACTTTTGTTGAATTTCTAATCAGTGCAGATATCAGAAATGCTCTGTGAGATAGTAACGATGAGGGTAATACACTGAAGAACTGAATTCCACTTTGCCTCTGCCAAGCAGTCACCTGCCAAGCTGGACAATGAGCAATCACTGAAAAAGTCTGTGGTTAGCCACCCTGTGCTCCTCATTTTCTTGGCACCAACTGAAAGGTCTGTTATCTGAAACCCAGACGTGTTGTAGCATAGAATAGGAACATACTAAACACTTTATTCTCACTGTATATTCCAGACGACTAAGTTAAAATTTCTTATCAGGGAAAATATTTCTAGCTGTTTCAGGTACTCCGACATTTAGAGCCCTAGTAATTTTACCCATCTTTTCTTCTCCTGGAATTGCCATCTTCCTGATGAAGATAAAAGCACTCCCAGTAAAAAGCTTAATGTATCTTTGATGTACTGGAGTTTCATTAACTGAATTCTGATTTTGTGAGTCAGAAACTTTCTGGATATCAATATGTTTGCTTTCAAACCTTGCACACTTTGAAGTTCATCTCTAAACTAGTAAATTAAACTACTTCATTTTTTCCATAGCTGTTACAGAGTTCTGTTATTTTCACATAAGGTCATTTGGATACCCAATACTATATAGTTTAACTGAGATGCAAACTATAAGGGAAAGTGCAAGCACAGCAGTACTGAACAGTGACAAACTACTCTCAGCTAAGGGTTAGAGCTTTGGAAGTTCAGCATAGAAATAGGTATAAATGCCCAGGAGGGATATGGGAAAGAATTGCAGAATCATGAGATTTCAATTTTTGGAAACAACTATAGCTGCCTTTCACCTTAGAATAATAACTGATAGAAAATGCTACCTTGTGGGCAGTTGTTAAGATCAGATCACTGTGGCTGATGTGTGGCCTCAACAAGGCACAAAGACAGTGAATAACATATTGCAGGGCAAAGTCAGTGTAGATCACAAGATTTGCACATGGTAAAACCAGTTATCCATTTCCCAGATTGTATAGGATAAATTGGCTTTAAATTGCACTTGCATTGTTATACCGTCCTAAGTGATCTGGATTTGAAGTCTGTGCCTGTTTAATGATTATGAAAATTAGTATCAGTGATTTGTAGAGAACATTTTGTGTGGCTGTAAGAAATAACCACAGGAAAGAGGCTCAAATTACTCTTATAACAACCAGTCAGAGTCATTGGAGAAAAAATACTATTTTTATTCAAACCATTAGCCATATGATGTTAAGAAAAAATACTGAAACTAGAGATGTCAATCACAATGCAAACAAGATCTGAGAAGAAAACAGACAAGCTTGCTAAGTAAGGACTGGTTCTAACTAAAGAGATGTAGATTCATACAATTGGATGAAAGGAAATCATAGCTTTCTAATTCAAAGGACTGTGTCAAATTTGTGTGTAGAAAAGGAGCAAGATAAAGGAGGTCCATCAGGAAAGAAATATTCGATCTTGTGTATCAAGGCATAACTATTTGGAAGAGGTTGCTCATGCTCAGCCACTCATTAGTTTTCACACTGTTTTTCAGTTTAAGAAAGTCCTTTTTTTGTCACTATGTATTTTTGCTTGGGTGAGGAAACTGGGAACAAAAGGAAACACCAAAAATTGTTAATATGTTTGCCAGACTTGTGAAATAAGTTGCTAATCTTCCTCAAAGCTTATAGTCAGTTAAGCTTTTCTGGGTACAGCAAACTTATTTTTTGTATTTCTGAAAGAAAAAAAGGCTTTCATAACTTTGATGTAATTTATTACTGTAACATCAATTAAACATTTGGCTAACTGAAGTAGGTAGTGGAACATGTTTCTTGCAGTAGAGATATGTGTTTGGGACAAGGTGATTTAAAAGTCACAAAACGTTCAGACTTTCAGTTCTATCCTATTACGTTATTCATTGCTATATTTTTTCAAGCATACATCTTTCTTCATAGGGACAAATTAGACCCGACTCTGTTTGATAAAATACAGGGGAGGTTGAAAAGGCTAATCATGGCTATCTCCTCAAAAGATGTTTCCTTTTTTCAAGCAGATGTAACTGATGTCCACTTTACTTCATATTGGAATTGGTAAGAGGAAAAATACATAGCTGAAAATAAATACCAAAAAAAGCTTTCATGATTGTGAAAAATAATATCATTAGTATGACCTAGATTATTCATTATTGAACTGATTTTTATGTTCTTTAAATAGCTATGTAAGTGCTAAGTAAGATCACTGTACCGATATTACCTAGCACTTGTGCAGCATATTTGAAAATGTTTATAAGCCAGGGTGCTGCTGAAGAAGAGACTCTTCTGCCTGTTTCTCTCACTGATGTTTTACATTGCAGCAAGCTGCTGCTCAGATATTTGACATAGAGCGACTTGTGTGAAATGCTGAGTTATTTCACAAGGCCTGATATGCCTGCAACAGATAAGGAGTACATGGTGCACTATAGTGAAATTATATATAACCATAAACTGTAAAGCATAGCCCTGATTTATTTGAAAACCTGCCAAAGTAATAATAGCAAGAGGAAACTTTCCTAAATAATAAATAATCCCTGAAGATAGATGGGTGAAATTTTATTATTAATTCCTAGGTTTAAAAGCAAAATTGGTCGGCATTGCTTTTTTTCTTCCAGTCCCAATGTTTTGGGAGACAAATGAAATAAACACATCAATTTAAGATGGTTTTTCAAGGACAAATACTATTCTTAATAGTAATGCTGAAAGTTTGACAGACTCAGTTCATTGTGAAGTTCAGTGACTGGCATTAGAGGATCGTGTCTTATACCTCTAGATTTTTTCTACTATTTCAAAACAGTGATCTAGTTATTAAGCTATGTGGTTTAGCTACTGTGTTGTTACTCACTCCTGCAAGGTCAAAGAGAACAGGATACAATGTTAAACTTCACACAGCACATGATGAAATGTGTCTTAGGTTGCAATACAGGGTGTGGCCAAAAATATGTATACTATCCCCATCTGTTGAAATCAGCTGGGGCTGTGATCCTTATCTCTGTGGGAGATATTCTCTGCTAATGGGCCATCTGTTAAAATCAGGTGGAGCAGTCATCTTTTACATAACCCATCCTTCCTCCAGGAAGATATCTCCTCTTAATGGGCCATTGAGTCCCACTGCATGGCTGATAAAATGACATCATCCCTTTGGGAGAAGCTCCATCCACAGGGAGGAGCCAAGCCTTTCTTACCTAGATAAAAACTGAGATTTGGAACACCAAGGCAGCCTTTTCCCACTGGAGTCCAGAGGAAAACCAGACCTTTCCACATCATCACTGGACCTTCAGAGGAAAACTGCACCTTCTACAGGAGCACTGCTTCAACTGAACCACATCTGTCATCCAGGAGGACTGCAGCCACCATTTAATGGGACTGCTACCAACACCCTGACTGACAGGGTGTCAGGTTGTATTCTGACTCTGCCAGTGATTTTGAGTTTGTTCTCTGTAATACTGTATTTCTATTTTAATTTTCCTAGTAAAGAACTGTTATTCCTATTCCTGTATTTTTGCCTGAGAGCTCCTTAATTTCAAAATTATAATAATTTGGAGGGAAGAGATTTACATTCTCCATTTAAAAAAAAGTCTCCTGCCTTTTTTGGCAGACACCTGTCTTTCAAACCAAGACAAAATGTCATGCCTATTAAAAGTGTTTTGATATAGTGTTTCTGAAATTTCCATTTCAAAGACAAACACAACAAACAGCAGAAAAATAGTTGAGTTAGAACTCTATCTTTTGTACTGCAGTATGAGAAGATAGCGCAGAAGTACTTCCCCACCTTCCTAATTTTCTTGCTTTCTAGAAATTATGATGAGCAAGGAAATTTCAAACATTATTCTTTTACTTGAATGCGTTCAACATAGTACCCATCTATATTCATTTGAAAGAGGTCATGTCTACATCCTTTTTTTTAAAGCATGCATGATGTTATAAAGGACAAACAGTTATTAGGATGGGGGATAAAAATTTGCAAACTCTTTTTTTGAATTTTCTTCCCCCAATTTGATACAACCTGTGATGCTAATGGTTTGTGAATCCTTTAAGCACTGAATATTCCGCATGAAATTTTATAGCGCATTATATAGACAATCCAAGGTAAAGGATGCAAAATATTCCCCAGATTCTTGGGGACTGTAAAACCCAAATTTATGTCCTTGGCACCTTCATGCAATTTTACTAATGACTCACGTCAAGGTGTACAAGAATATTTTAGTTGCCAGGGGTTTGATTTAAGAACTTGTCTGTCTTTTTTCATGACCTCAGTTTAGAATTCTTCCTACCCAAAGACACTTACAAAAGCCCAAATGTCCCCAGTGGTTTGGTGAAACATAATTGATGCAATGACTGGGACATTGTGCTGTTCTCAGTAGTCTATTTCCTCTCCACTTGCTGATGTCACACTGAGATGTCAATTAAAGATGATATGTGCAAATCTTTTACGTTGGTAATGAGATAAAAGAAAAGGTTGCGAAACACAGGGTCATAGCTCCACAATTAAGGATGAAATAAATGAAGATGATTTATGGAGGAAAGGCAGGGAAGATAAAAATTGAATACCCTAATTAATTCATTTAAAAACATCCTGCTCAGATGCGACAGAGCAGGATAGGGTTGTACAGTGCAATTTTGTGCACATTACCTGACACGTGACAAATTGCTTCACTGACGAGAGATGGAGCTCCTTCTGAGTTGAAGACATACACTTAACAACAGACAACTGTTAAAGATTCTCTCCTGAGTCAGCTAAGATACTCACATACAGGAAAAAACGAGATAGCACAATACCTACCCTGCAAAAAGTATTGTCAAAGAGATAGTTACCAAGCAGTCATTCACACACAACCTCTCACCCTCCTGAAAAGTGGAAGAGGACTGTGGGTGAGAAATACCATCCAATAGTCAGAAACTGGAAAAAAATAAGTGAGATCAAGAAAAGGAGACAAATTTCTTTCTTCTACAGTCCAAAAGAACTTGTCTAAATAAGACAGCCTCAATTGATCCTTGTTTGCTTTCAGTCAGGTCAACTGGCAAACAAGGCCCACTTCATACCCACTGGTTCTTATTCTAGACAAAGACTGGTTCAGAAGAAAGAAATCTGGCTCGGTTTTGGCTGGCAAAATCCTTCTCCAAAGAATTTAGGTAGAATCCTTAATTGGTTTGGGTTGAGAGGGACACTAAGGTCACCTAGTTAAAAACTCTGAAATTAGCATCATTCTACATCTTCAAATAGCTCAAGCTGCTCAGAGTCCTGTCTGACGTGACCTTGAATATTTGCAAGGATGAGGCACCCACCTAATTTCTGGGCAACCTGTCCAACTTCGCACTACCCTTATTGTAAAATGCTTATTCCTCTTGTCTAGTCTGAATTTACCTTCTTTAAAACCAGTAAACCTTCTCCTGCTTCTTTAGGGACTACTTAAAAATCTGTCCTCATCTTTCTTAAACATTCCCTCGAAGCATTGAACTGGCACAATAAAATCTCCTCAGAGTCTTTTCCAGGCTGGAACAGCCCCAACTCTTTCAGCCTTTGCTCTCAGGGAGGTGGCACAGCTCTGTGATTATATTTTGTGTCCTTCCCCCAGACACGCTCCAATAAGCCATTGTCGTTCCAGTGCTGAAAACTCCAGACCTGAATGCAGCACTCCAAGTGAAGTGCAGGGGCAATATCCCCTCCTGCCCAAACTGCTCTGGATGCATCTCAGGACAGGTTTGACTTTCTGGGTTGTGATCATTCACCAACACCTCCCCGTCCTGCTTAGCAGAGCTGCTCACAATCTATTAATCCCATGGCATTTATTGATACTGGGGATTAAATAAATTAGATTAACCAAGTGAATTACTTGTCCTAACATCTTCAAAGTCTCTGCAGGGCCTCTAAAAAGTTTTGCCATTTTTTTTCTCAATAAGCAAAGCGAAACTGGAAAATAATTTCCTGCAGATGTTGCTGCAGTACTATTCAAGCACTAACTGACCAGACCTGGAAGAGTGACCTAAAAATGTTCCCTGTATCTTGTGCTTCAACCTGCATTCCACCAGGGACTCTCTGATGTATTTACTGCCTTCCTGTGGACAGGCCTACCTACCTGTCTGAGGACAGTTCACCTACCAAGAATAATCAGATTTATCTTTGGTAAACAGTACAGGTTAATGCCAGATTCAGGCAAAATTTTTAGTTAAGCTGGTTAAGGGAACCGATGAAAACAAAAAAGCTTTTGGGTGCAGAACGTCTTCTTTGTACCACAAAATTTCTTTTTCCAGCTGATCAGAGGAAAATTGTTTCCCCTCTAAGCAAATTTTTCCTTATTGACATCCTTATGCCATGTTGCCTGCAACAATATAATTAACCAAAAGCCAAAACCCCTACCCCGGGTAAAAACACAGCCTGACTGAAAACTACGTGTACTCTAAATGTATAGCTATATGAGTTTTACAATTGATTTACAATTTCTCTACTGTCTCTCCGTTTAGGGAGCATAGGGGGTATAGAAATGTGAACTCAGAGACCACGACAATACTTTCTCTTCCTCCACCCCCAGCATGTTTTGTGGGATATATCCTCAATTTTAAAATTTTGCTTAAGTAAACATTGGGCTCTAAGACATGTTTGATTGCCAGCTGGAGATTTCACCATCCTATATATAAACATATCAATCAACCTTTATTTAAAATTCTACATAAATTTGTAAATATACATTAATCCTAGAACTTTTTAGTCCATTTAATAACTTCTTATAGGAGGTGAGTGAAATGATGGGTGCTTGTTAGTGGTGGGATCCTCAGAAACTATGTACAGAAACATCCTTACACTTATAAGGGAAATGCAATGTGAGATGACTTAAGAAAGTTAACCCCCAAATAAACAATTATTTGCATTAAAACATCTGCATAATGTATCTATATCTGGAAATAAAAACATGTATATATGCATATATAGACATATATATGTGTATTTTCATGTATACCCCTGTGTCTTTATATATATATTTATTCTGTGTATACATTCTGACATAGGCCAGATATTTCTGCTTTTCCTTATAAAACCCAGTTCTTCTATTCAATAGCAGTCAAGGAAGGAAAGGTTTTCAGAGAAATTTTTATTCCTGAATCTGAACCTTTTTTCTCCTTCCTCCAGCTCCTCTACCATAGATAAAAAGACATGTACATGTCTTTAAGAACTCTCCAGGTAGCTGATAGTCAGAGCTTTCAAGCTGCTCTCTTCGTGTCCTAGAGTTGGTGTTTGACTTTTTCTTGTCTCTCTTGTCACCTGAACACCAATTTTGCTTTTTTGTTCTGATGAAT
Organism: Sturnus vulgaris; assembly: GCF_052056855.1. NCBI lineage: Eukaryota > Metazoa > Chordata > Aves > Passeriformes > Sturnidae > Sturnus > Sturnus vulgaris. The sequence goes on from NC_142283.1 coordinate 26,424,868, forward strand.
TTCAACCACTTGTGAATAGGATTTTGCCCTTCTGGGATCTTCTCAATTACCCCTCCCTCCCTCTGCCCCTCCCATTTTATAGCAAACCTCACTGCAGTATTTGAAGCCATTGACACACTGTTTCAGCACATATTCACTTCTCTGCACAGCAAATCCCTTTGGGTCAAGAGTAAGACTTACTGTTTCTTTTTTATACCAAAGAGAATTTTTTAAACTCTGCAGAAACTCTGCAATTTCTGAAGCAAGGGCATTAAAAAAATGTTCAGAACTGCTTTCTGTGGAAAGTCAAAATGTGAAAGAATATGACTCTTGGATGTTCTGAATGTAGTTTTTCTACATGTTTTAAAACTGTTCATACATAATAAAGTGGAATACAAATGTATGTACTCACTATTACTCCAAATTAACTTCTGTTTTTACAAGGCTGGGATGAAACTTTGAAGGGTTTGGAATCGGCAATAGAAGACCATGTGAAGTTATGTCACCATTTCAATTTGTATAGTTATTGTTTTCTTTTTGTGATTGTGGGTGACTCTAGAAGAAAACTTCTATTTCCGTTGTGCTCACAATTTACGATTTACATATACCTGTCAGGAGAAGAACAGCAATAGAATGTTGATACTAATAAGAAACTATAGTATCAGGTTTATAGCAAATATAGGAGCTAAGCTCAACACTGTATGGAATATAAAATGAAAAGAATAAGATTTATTGGATTGTTCTTTCTTCATATTTAAGTGGCTGGTAAACTATGCATCAAACTGTGAACTCCTTACTTGTAACAGCTGAAGCAAATAGCCACTTCAGTTACTCTCATGAGTAATGACTTACTGAATCTAGTCTGTAAATAATTGACATCTACTACCTTAAAGTTTCTCTCTGTACTTGGCAAGAATTGTTGCATTTCAGGCAAAATAAGTGGGAATAGGAATGTTTTGGCAAAGATGCTGAAGCCCTTCACAAGTCACGATAGCTACAACTGGCACATACTGTGGAATTCTGAGGAAGGTCAGGCAGGAGTAATTTTTTTTTACATTTTGTTCCATTTCTACCCTACATAAAGGAAATAACATTTATTTCTGATTCTAACTTTGCTTTCAAAGACATTGGCTAACATTTTCAATCTGACATTCTTAGTACACCTTGAACTCTAGCCAATTGTTTGACAAAGGAACAAAGGCATCATATCACCGCAGCAGTTACCCTACCTTCTCCTATTATGCAAGAGAGAACCTTCAGTTAAGCAAAGATTTACAAGATATTTGTATGACCTGCAGATTATGCATGCAGACAGATGGGGCTTCTTGAGATAAAAACAACACACGTGAATAAGAGTGAAATGGCTTGCCAAATAAATGAGTTTGATTGATTTTTCTGATCTTGCAACTCATAAACAATATGAGATTAGGACCTGGAAATCTGAATTAGTTCCTCATATATCCTGTGAACTCTAGCTCATCAATATGATTTCCAGTCTTCTCCTTGTAAGTACAGGTTAGAGACCCTTTCTTTGAGCTCTGCCTAATGCTGTTGAAAATCTTCAGTGAAATGAAATACCTTTAAATAAATTTACCTCTAATAGTAAGTGTGTCTTTAAGTTCTATAAGTTTTGCAACCTAAGCTGATTTTGCCAATGAATAAATATCTTCCCATCACAATAAGTATTTTCAATATAAGGCATATTACATCTTTTGCATTAGACTTCTCATTGAAGGATTACCTTCCAAGAATCATGAAACATAGATTTATAGAATATAGTGTATTTTAAGGTATATGCAATGTGAATTATATAGGTGGGAAAGGAAAGCATCTAATATTCTACTGAAATTCATGAGTCATTCTGTGTTGAGCCAGAAGCTGAGCATTTAAATGAAAGCACAGGAATGTTCATCTTGTTTTTTACCAGAGGTGATCTTGATTTTTCCTTTAGTTGGTCCACATCTCTGATAAGAGAGCCAGCAGGAATTTTACTGTTTCTAGGCTAACAGCAAAGGAAATAGAAATATTATAACTGCTGCCTTGTATATGATAGTCAATTTGAAATACTGCATTTCAGATCCCCATACTGAGCTGTAAATTGCTATCTTCACTGTGTCGGACAATAAGAATATCTGTAGGTTTATATTGGAAGGAAGGAAGGAAGGAAGGAAGGAAGGAAGGAAGGAAGGAAGGAAGGAAGGAAGGAAGGAAGGAAGGAAGGAAGGAAGGAAGGAAGGAAGGAAGGAAGGAAGGAAGGAAGGAAGGAAGGAAGGAAGGAAGGAAGGAAGGAAGGAAGGAAGGAAGGAAAGAAGGAAGGGAGGAAGGGAGGAAGGGAGGAAGGGAGGAAGGGAGAAAGGGAGAAAGGGAGAAAGAAAGAAAGAAAGAAAGAAAGGGAGAAAGAAAGAAAGAAAGAAAGAAAGGAGAAGAAGAAAGAAGAAAGAAAGAAAGAAAGAAAGAAAGGGAGAAAGAAAGGGAGAAAGAAAGGAAGAAAGAAAGAGAGAAAGAAAGAAAGAAAGAAAGAAAGAAAGAAAGAAAGAAAGAAAGAAAGAAAGAAAGAAAGAAAGAAAGAAAGAAAGAAAGAAAGAAAGAAAGAAAGAAAGAAAGAAAGAAAGAAAGAAAGAAAGAAAGAAAGAAAGAAAGAAAGAAAGAAAGAAAGAAAGAAAGAAAGAAAGAAAGAAAGAAAGAAAGAAAGAAAGAAAGAAAGAAAGAAAGAAAGAAAGAAAGAAAGAAAGAAAGAAAGAAAGAAAGAAAGAAAGAAAGAAAGAAAGAAAGAAAGAAAGAAAGAAAGAAAGAAAGAAAGAAAGAAAGAAAGAAAGAAAGAAAGAAAGAAAGAAAGAAAGAAAGAAAGAAAGAAAGAAAGAAAGAAAGAAAGAAAGAAAGAAAGAAAGAAAGAAAGAAAGAAAGAAAGAAAGAAAGAAAGAAAGAAAGAAAGAAAGAAAGAAAGAAAGAAAGAAAGAAAGAAAGAAAGAAAGAAAGAAAGAGAAAGAATTTGCAGATACAGGGTTACAGGGATAAAGGCTTTTATTTGCTTCTTTGTTTTAACTCTGTGAAACTGATGGCCTTTTTATTTATCAAGCAGAATATTTTCTTGTTTATTTGATGTATTAGTCTTAATGTGTTTCCTAATGCTGTGCATCTGGGAACCTTGCCCATGTCTGAGTAGTCTTCTTCCTTCCATAATTCAGTAGGATAAAAACCATGAAAACTGTTCTTGATGTCCTTGGCAAAAACTTCATGCTTTAGATGCTGTTGGGATTATAGGTTTTTTTCTTTCTTCTTGTAGGAGTTATTCTTACAAGCAACTCCTGTGTAGCTATATCTTAATATACATTATTGAATTGTTAATATTTTCACAGTGAAGACTTTATGATATTCTGTTACAAGTTAATGTTTTTTTGGGGTTCTCAGTCTGTTCTCCTCTCAAGTCAACCTATTAATAACTTGAAACTGACTCTGTAGGAGAAGAGGCACTGTGCAGCATTTGGAAATATATGAGTTACTGGTAAAGTTGCATGAAATAAGTGAGTTACAGCAGCAGGAAGGGGCAACAGGGATATAAAATGCTGACCTGATGCCTAAAATTCTTCTGGCACCTTCCTTCAACAAAATATATCCATTCCCAGTTGTTACATTGCATGGTTTTTCACACTTGCATGATTGACTGTCTTGGTACTCCTATGCATTTTAATAGAGCTCAGCATGGTATTATCAGAAAACTTTTTATATAGTAAAGTGTTTTAAATGAACAGTATATCTAATAATGACAAATGACCGACTCAAGAAAACATTAAATATGGGAGTGAAGTGGATGGTTTGACACAACCACAGGACTCTAAGAAGAAGTCTGTTACGTTGTGCAGCAGTAAGTTTGAAGGTCATGGTACCTGTTTTGTATACTTTGTGCACATTTAGAATATATATTATAAGGATGCTTTTTTTTTTATATTTAGCACATATTCCTGATATATTTAATACGTTTTCTGAGAATTACTGTTACAGCTTGACTGAACTCATTAAGGAAGAGAGATTGGGCATGTCAAAGGTACAAAGTTTGGTCGAAAGAATTGATAGTGACTTAGGGAAACAAATAGTACATATGGGGAATCATGACTATATAAGACAGAACGAAATGTAAGACATCTTCTGAACTCACATTAAAAAAGAGGAATATTTTTGTTTGTTTGTTTGTTTTTGTGGTGTTGGTGGTGTTATTCTGCCTGCAGGAGCTGATTTGGGTTTTTTGAAGAAAACTGTTAAAAAAAATTTTGAGAAATATATCTGTTTTTTCCATATATAAGGGGTGTGAAAATTTGACAGTCAGAAGCTTGAAGCTAGGGTAAGAAATAAAAGAAGTAAAAGTAATCAAAATTGCAAGCCATGAAGATGGTCAGTCTGTATAATAGATACCTTGAAGATGTTTTGGAAGGTGTCCTTTCTAGTGGAGAAACTAGACTTAAACAAAAGCAGTGTATTAGGAACGATCTACATGTGATGAATATGCTTTCTAGCTTAGACCATGATTTAAAGTCCTGCTCGAAGGAGACAGTTTCTATAGAAATAGCCTAAATTATAGTTGCATTTCATGCAAATCTGCCAGAAAATCCATGAGAAGCATTCCCCTGGTTTGAGCTTGATGAAGCAGCCAGAGATGTTTATTAAGACACATGTAGTGCCCATGGTGTGAAGGATTTAAGGACTCACAATGAAATAGCAATAAGGGGATGTCAGATTGGAAGCATTCACAGAACATGTTTAGTTTATGTGCTGTGAGGGTTTGGATGAGTAGGGGCTCAATGAATGACCTGTTTTAGCAAACTGTGCATCCTTCATAACCATGCAAAGCAATATGAAAATCCTGCTGGAGGCTATGTTGCAACCAAATACTTGAGCAGAGGATAATTTCTTTCTGTTATTCTTAATCTGTGCATTCATTCCACATAATCTCCCAACGATATTAATAAATGTTCAAAGTTGTCTAGTCAAAATACCACATTTTAAATACTGTTGTTTAAATTGCAAAAACAAGAAACAAAATCTGGGGAAAAGACTGGTTATAGAATGTGGCTGCAAACTTAATTTGGCTCCTTTCTGTGGAGGGTGCAGAGATCCTCTCTGGAGAAAAAGCAGACCCTTGAGAGAGGGCCTCATGGAACAGAATTCCTTAGATAAGATGTTGTTTACTTAGAATGACTACTACTGGAAATATTCTCTCCTTTGCAAATCCCATTTTATCTTTTAAGAAAGTAATTGGTCCCATTTTTCAATCCCTCTAGTAATTGGTCCCTTTCAACCTAAAATGCCTAGTAGTTGGCTAACTTCAGAATCCTTGATATTATTGGTCCGTTTCCAAGACACCCTGACCCTACAAAAGCCCCCATTGTACCCCACCCAGTGGATTGCTGCCCTGGGACCCCTTCATAGAAGAAATTAAGTCTGTGGAACATCCTCTGCTCCCCGATCTCTTCCTCTGCTAACCAAGAAGGTACTTTGCAAGTGAAGAAAACACAAAAGAGCTGATAGACTAGATTCTAGGCTATCTTAGTACCTTGTGGCTGAAACCTGCCTGAGACTCCAGGAAAGGCTGTCCCTCACAAGAACCTCTCTGGGCTCCTTGTGGCAATTCGGGGCCAAACCCAGGCTCCGACAGCTGCACCTTTTGGATTATATGAAAATTTATTCATTAATTTTGTGATCCCCTGCCCTATCCTTCAGTTTTGAACTTCTCAGCATGAAGAGATTCTTATTGTGGAAAGGAACTCAGTTTAGTTCCTTTAAATCCTTTCCATAATCAGAACTTTAGGAAAAGTATTTAAGATTTTTATCCATACCTCCAGCTTTCCAAGAAAATATTTGGAAGCAGATTGACTGCCTTCATTTATGCATATAAAACCATACTTTTGTTTGTGGGAAGATTTGAAAGAATATTTAAATATTTTAAAAATTTAAATTGTGTTATGGACATTTTGTGTGAGAAATGACAAGTTTTCCTGTCTCTGCTGTAGGAATAAATGTTGATGCCATTATTTGTGCAGGTGTTTATTGATTGCAGTGGAGAATCTGGGATGAATTTAGTGTTGTTAACTCAGAAGAATTTGTGGAAATCTTAATCTGAAGCAGCGTGGTTATTGATAGATTTTTCTCCACGTGAGTTTCTGCACAGCCTAAATTGTTCACTATTAAATGACATATTTATTCGCAGCAAATTTCTTTTTACAAAGAATTGCAAAGACTTCTAAAAAAGTGACACGCATGCCATGCATGAACATGACATTGCCTCAGAGCAAACTGTATGGTTTCTATAGTCAATATATTTTGACATGGAAAGCTCACCTGGAGCTGGCCAGTGCAAGTCGATACCATTTCTTTTCCTATGTGTGCTCTGTTCTCTCAGTCTGGTGAATAATGTGTTTCTGAGGCAGTTTGGTGGAACCTAAATTTGTTTTGTAAAAAAAAAAGGGGTCTTTGGATGCATAGATCAGCTAGGTATCAAATTACAGCAAAACAATAGGACTAAGATGAAACAAATTTTTCTCAGATACGAAGATGTGTAATGGGACGCTTGTGATTCCAAACAAAGTTAATTCAGAATTTGCCTTTCTCTTGAATGGGATCAGAACTCAGTTTAAAAATATAAATTTTGTACAAGAGAACATTAGTGCATTGCTTCTTTCAGCAATCAGTCAAATTTTTTAAAAAGCAACAATAAATAACAACTTGTCTTTTAAAGGCCAACAGAGTAATTTAAGCTGTTTTTCCCTTGCAACAGTATTCAAATAGAATATCAGGATCAGAATATCAAAGCCACATAAAGACAAAAGATATCATATAATATAAATGTTTATTTCTCTTAAAGCTGCAAAAAGCTCTATGAATTTTCTGAAGATTATTACATAGACCAAACATTTTAAGAGGGGGTTTCTGTTTTCCCCTAAATTTTCTTCTTGAAACAAGAGATTATAGTTTTAAACAGTCTACTATTGATGCCAGCCAGAGCTATCAAATGTTAGTCAAGAGTTTTTAGTTATCATCTCTGACCTCTTTTTCTTGTTTCACGTATTGTCTTTGAAAGGATGACATAAACTTCAAAATACACAGTTAGTATTGATTGTTATTTTAATAGTGGACAGTGGTTGTAACAGCACTCTCTTGTATCCAGTTTATTTTGCAAAGAACTTAATACAATCTACTGTAATTAGAATATAGTGTAGCATTTTCTTGGTGTTGTGGTTAAGGTGACTGGGGTAAGATATTTCAGTTGTCTGCATGCTGCACGGTTCAAGAAAGCACATCTGTAAATATTTTCATCTTCTCTAGATCTAGAATAAAATGTGACTTCAAGACTGGAGATTCAGATGTGGATTCTTTAAGCATAGTGTTAGGGACTTCGATTCAAAATTTGAAACACCAACAATTGAGGTAGAATTTAAGTTAATGGAGTTGATGAAGAATAAGGCAAAGAGAATATTTAATAAGTTTAAAACTTTATGGCATAGTTTTAGAGTTGACAGGAAAATGTTTCTCTGAGAGCCCTGATAATGAAGTTCCTTTCAGCATTGATGTTTACAGTCCCTGTTTTATTATTTATGTGATAGCTCACAAGATAATTATTCATCACAAAATCCCTATTAATTCTTAACGCTTGGTGCTGTGGGTACAATAAACATAGTGTATCTATTAGGCTGATTTTAAATCCATGCAAGAGTAATGAAGAGAGCATTTAATAACAATAAGTAGGTTAACAATAGCATTTACTCATCAGAAGGACTTCCATCATCTCAAGTTGTTATAAACTGTGAAAAAGAAGAGATGGAACTGGATGTAGGATTTCAAGTCTGAGTTAATTCCATTGACTTTAATGGTGCCTTGGGCCAAATGAATTATTAGTGAAGTAACAGCAAACGAAAAAGTTCCAGAGAACTATAAAAGTTGCCTCACTTGAGATTATATATTAGCTTTCATTTATCTGGAGGCGATTATGCTGTGGAGACAAGCAATTGGTTTTGCACATCCACTTTCTCTTCCCTTTCTCATGAGTGTTTTGGGACAGAATACTTTTGCTTTGCTTCTGCTGACAGCCTACTTTTTTTTGTTTGTTTGTTTGTTTTGTTGGATTTTTTTGATTATAATAATAATTTTATTCAATTTCATTAGTCCAGGTCAAGCTCTTAAAAATACTTAAAATATCTTTTTCAAGTTGTCCTTCTGCTGTTCTCTGATGTGATGGGAAAACCCACTCTGAAACTTTTGAAAAGTAGTTTTGAACTGGATGATATGGAATAAACAAGCCTATGGACCATAACATTCTATGAACAATATTTAGTGGCTTCAGAGTTACAGTGGTAGTGCTGAGATGATGGATGATTTAAATGTCTCTTTTCCAGCCTTGTTGGTTCTATGATTCTGTATCTCAGAAACACAGCCATCTGTCCTAACAAGGTGTTTCTCCATTCTTTGCATGACCTTCGTGCTAATAATTGATTGTTGAATATTCCACTAGAATAATATTCTGACCATATTTGATACACATATGGATGATTACTTAAAGTAGTTTAAATATTTTAAAATTTGTTGCAACAGAGCTGATAGGTTTTATTTTTTTAAATAGTAATCCTTTGCTTATTTTCTATTTTCTTTTCTCTGCAGATGTGCCAGTTTGGTCAGGGGTTGTTACAATTACCCATCAAAAAATATTTAGCATTTCCTGTTGTACTGCCCTCACAAACCAGGCAATACAACATCATATGATATCAGTGGTATCCAAATTATATTAAATTCATCAAAACAAAACAAACTGAAACCCCCCCCAAAGAAAAAACAAAAAACCCCAAAACCAAAACCAAAAAAATCCAAAACAAGCACACAAAACCCAACCAACCAAAAACAAACCAAAAAACTAAAAATCCAACCATTCAAACAAAAACTAATGCAACTGATGCATTGTTTCTTCCAAATGCAGATATGAAAAATTTTCTTTGAGTATCTAGAGTAGAATTCTACTACAGCCTGTGGCCCGGTAATCTTGGATTATTGCATCTACTGTGTCATCCCAGAGTAAAAGCTTTTCTCTGAAGATCTAAGTTACAACGTGGCCTCTAACTCCTGCACCCTGTACGGTGATCATTATTCAACATTGGTATCAAATTCTCTTTCAATCCCAAAGAAAATATTCTATGACTTCTCCATCTACTTTGTCCTCCTGGAGCAGGTAGGGCAACAGCTCTAGCTAGTGCAGGAGAAAAAAGTTTGTCTTCCCTTATCCCACTCCTTTTCTGGCCTCTGCAAAAAATTCATGCTGCAATTTTCATAATGGTGATGATGGTCTGCAAAAGTTTAGAGAGCTCCATGGACTCCAGGAAATACACGTGTCCTCCATTGCATCCCTTCTTTGGGCTCCACACAACTTTTCCTGCTGTAAGGCTTTCTGCTTCCTCCCAGTGGGCGGGTCCTGTGAAATGTGGAAGTCTTACAGGAGACATAAATGGAAATGTAAAAAGTCTTCCTCTTCAGTATGTCTTCTTCTCAGGAAACAGGAGAGCTGCTTTCTCCTGTGAGAAATTTGAGTCGAATCATTCTGTTTGTCCAGTATTAAAAACCTGTTTATCATCCTTATTGTATAAAAACCTCTGTGTAATCAAGTTTATTTCCTTGACCCTGGCCCTCACTTTTAATGATATAAATGTGTTGTATAAGGAAAGGTATTGATTTCTGTACTTATTTTTAAAGTCAGTTTTCATTAAGAATTTTTTTTTTAATAATTTTTATTTTTTAATACAAATATTTTCTATCCACTGAAATGTCCTGTCTTCAGAAATGAGTGTACTCCCATACTTGTTTTTTTTTACTATGGAAAATCTAAAGGATTTTATTTTCCAAGACCTGTAATTTTTTCAGTTTCCCCTCTTCAAATCTAGCATTTAAAATGTTCCTTTGATCTTCTTACATCTTAGTCCTGGCATAGGAAAAAAAATGCCAGTGTTCAGGTGATTGGAATTTTCATTTGCATTTTAATGGTCTCTTTTCTAGTGGCTCTGCTTATGTATCCCCGAAGAGGTACAAAATAGAGCAACTGTTGTTCAAATGTGACCATTAAAACAAAAATATATGTAATAATAATTCAGATTTGTTGCTATATGATTTTTAATAGGCAGATTTCAGATCTTCTCCATGCCAAGTTTACTCTTGTTTTATGACTGCTAATGAATTATACATACCAAGACTAAGATTGTTTTATAATATCTCCTTTCTTTCTGCAGTGATGTGATGACTTCATGAAAGCATTTTTCATTTTGTGAGTTTTTTACAAACAAATTTAAACTGATTGTGTTTGGTTATTCGCAATCCTTTTGTTTGTAATATTTTGATCAGTTAAGTGGGATGAAAGGCTTTCTACCTCTTCATGGGTTGACAAAACATTTTATGAACAGGAAATAAGCACTTCTGCAATCAATTGGAAAGCAGCATTATTTTTTCTTTCTTGTAGATGAGAGTTTTTTTTACATGTGATCATGTGAGAAGAATGACCAGATGGCAAATTTGCACCAGAACCCATCCTTCAGAAAAAGCTGTGGATAGATTTGGAAATAGAGGTGGGTGGAAAAGGAATGGAAAACTTCAGAACCTGAGTAGTTTTTAATACTAATTACTGAGCCTTAGCTGTTGATTTCCCTATACACGTTGTATTAAGAGTTATCTACTGAGGGAAGATATTCCATGGTAAACTGGGGTGCAAATTTACAGTACATTGGTTACTCTGCATTAACTCCCTGTGAGGAAACAGCATGAGGCAACTTGTTTTACCTTAAAAGTGCCTTGCTTAAAGGTGCTCTTTGTATGGAGGAGTCAGTGGACTGTAAATTCTAACCTGAGCTTATTAACATTAAACTGTCTGAATAGATAAAGCCTTATTTGTCTGACATAATTTTCAAGCATCTCTCTACTAAAGACTTGTCAATGTTGATCTTCTACAGTCACAATTACAAATTCCTTGAGTTCATGCCTGTGTTTATACAGTAACTGATGTCTCCATTGACTATATATGGCCATAATTCTTCCTCATGATGATCCTCACTTACTATGAAGGACCAAAGGTGGGTTTAATATATAAAATAACCGTAAGTGCTACACTTTTAGATATGTTCCTTATGAGACATGAAAAACTTGGTAGCAAGCCCTTGTGATATTACATGCCTGGAAGTTTGAGAGCTATCTGAGTAACAAATTAAGCACCCAAACTTCATCAACTTGAGAAAGTTGGCATTGCAGCTTGTAGCACCATACACCTCTAAAGGGGCATGATTGTGGTAATTGTCAGTGATTGTGTTCTAGTATTTCCAAAGGAGATTTGAAGTCTCAGTAGACAGGAAGTCCATCGATGATGATTGGGTAATATTTGCCACTGATTACCATGAATATTTTTTTGAGCAGATAATGAGCTGTGTGAATGATGAGAAATTGTACAGCAGGTATAGTTTTCAGAACTGACATTTTTGAGCACTTGATACCTTTGCTCTTCAGAGTTCATCAGGTTATAAATCTCCACAAAATTTATCAGTACATAGAAGTAAAAAAAAGAAGTTGGAGATGGTCTAAAAATATTTCAGTGTGAAGGTCTTTTGACAAAGAACTAGAAAAAAGGGAAACAAAACTTTTTTACTTTCCCTCAAAGGAATGGAGATGGAGTTTTCTGCAAAAGACAACAAAAATCCCATATTCAGTAAAAGAAGTTTGCATGAGTGAAAGAAGACAGAATCAGGTGATATTTCTTGATTGGGTCTGAATTTAAAGAATATTAATATTTCACAGGAAATAATAGCACAACAATTTTTCTTGCTTAAAGATATGTATTTTTTTCTTGAGATGTAATGCTAAATGTCAATTGCCAAAAGTTATTAAAAAATTAATTTACTAACTAGCATACTTTTGCTTTCTGCCTGATTAACTGTCCTATAAAACTTTCTACATAAAATAGGAAGTGTTTTTAAATAAAGATTAAAAACTCAGTTCCAGGCCTTTGCATTGAAATCCAGGAATGACACATGCTTCAAGTCAGCATGGATCCTGATTCATTGTTTGTAGCTGAAAAGAATCATATAGGCTTTGTGTCTTAGCAATATCCTAAGAAGATAACTAATAAGAAATAACATATATTGGTAACCTCTCTAGAATCACTTTCATTTTCAGAGAATGCTCTGGGCTTGACAGCTCCAGGAAAGGGCAGGAGCAGACAAAGAGTGTAATATAAGCCTGAACACTGCTTTGCTGGCTCTTTTTTTTCCCCCTTCTCAGTATCTGTTATAAGTAAAAATAGATTACCATAGATCTTTTAAACCCAGACTAGACATTTGAACTGTCATTTTCACCTCTGATTTCCATGAAGGTATTTTACAGGCACTCAGTAATGTATCCTGTATATCAAGACACACACACACACACACACACACACACAAAAAAAAAAAAAAAAAAAAAAAAAGAAGAAGGAAAAGAAAAGAAAAAAAAAGAAGAAAAAAGAAGGACAGAGCTCAGTGCTTCTGTTCTGTGGTGGTGAGAGGCAGCGCGCTGCACTCTTTGTAGTCCACAACTAGGGAGTTCAAAAGCTCTAACAAAGGACTTCTATGCAGCCCATCCTTTCTTCTGCTACTTTTATTCTGAGCAAAATGTATTCAGTTAACAAAGAAATGGGAAATAGTGATCTTAAAACAATTTTCATGCCAGAAACTGGATTTTTGGTGGTATAATGAACTGATGTCCTGTAAAAGGTCGAAAAAAATTAGATCAGTGAAAGTATTTGATGGCCAGGAGGAATGTAACTTGTCTGTATTTATACAAACTTTTCCTCTAATAGGACTGCCCAGTTACTTTAATATAATCAATAGGAAGAGTCAGACACATGATGAAAACTTGCTCCAATTCTACCCATGTGTATGACATGAAAATAGAGAACTACAGTTTGGATGGACCATTAGAAAACTGCAATGAAATCATCCATTGAATGAACAAGGGCATGAAAATGCTCAAGTTATTAATTTAGTATTTGCACAAAAGATTCTTGGGAGAGGTTTGAAGTTAGGTTTCAGAACTAGCAGGTCTCCTGATGATTTATTCTCCAATTTAAGTCCAAAACTGGGTGGCAAGTGAAAGATAATAGCAATAGATAATTGACAATAAAATAAAAAGCACCTGCAGGTGAGATACATACAATTTATTATTAGCAAATCTGTCAGTCCATAGAGACTCCAAGCTGTGTTCTCCTCATCAGAACAGGGACATGGAGCTATGGAAATGTTCTACACTGTGGCCTTACCTGGGTCATTTCTTGATGAAAGGCAGTGGTCATTTCCTCAAAATTTGATCTAAAAACCTTAATTCTATGTCCTTTTGCTGCTCTGTGCTTTCTGCTATTTCAGAAGGCCTGGTAGAGATATTAAAAAAACAGCTTGCAATTTGTGATCTCTGCCCTATCACCTTTGAAAACTAACTGTATTTTTTTACTACTTGGTTATGCACTTGATAAGATTATCTTCACAGTAAAATGTGGAAAAATCTTTATTATTGGAAGTTTGGAGTTTTAAGGATTTGTGGATCTCTTTCTAGGAAAAAAAATAAGAGGAGATTAGAAATCATGAAAATAAAACACTGAAAGGAGGATAAGTAAATGAGGCTGAAAAAAAATTGCGGTTTAACTGAGTTTTCTTTGTTACTACTAATGATTATTGCCATCTGAGAAGGAAGTGTATATTGATCAGAGAGCCAGTGCATATATCTATATTAAAAATAAGAAATGTTTCTAATCTTCACAAAAGTTTTTCATGCTCTATTGACCTGTCCATGGAGACCTGTCATTGCAGATACAATTATTGAGTATTCTATTCCAAAATCACAACCAGTAGAGGACAGTGTTTTCAAAAATATCTGAAGAATGACCATAGGTTGTTGACTGGCTGATGATACCATTACCCATGACATTGCTTTTAGGTCAACATTTCTGAAAATGGTAAAACTTTCTAGAGAGTTGACTTGTCACAGATAGCAAAGGTAAGCACTGTTGGCAAAATGTAGCATTTTGTAAATTCTGTAAAGTTTGTTTTGCTAAAATGTTTCCTCTGCTCACCTTTAGGCAAACAAAAATATGTAAAACAAGCAATCCAGTTACTAATAAAAATATTCTATTTATAGTTGTGTATTATCAATCTTTGGAGGGTCTTTTTGCATTGAAAAGTTAGTCTTGCTTCAGAAAATTCTCGAGAGAGTTGTAATGTGAACTTTTTAAACAGTATTTTTCTCCATTTTGCATATTCTTACATGGCTTTGTCCAAGTCTACAAGAAAATAAATATATACAGTAAGTGTTGGGTTTTTTTTCAGAAGAATAAGAACTCACACACACACACAAACACACACACACACACACAAAGACACACACACACAGATAAAAAAGAGAAAAAAAAAGACAGGCATTGACAACAGAAACAAATTTTGAAATCTGACAATAAAAATAAGTAGAATTGAGATAAAGATTTGCCATGCTTTTTAGTAGCTATATTACAGTTAGCAGATTAGAATTACAATTTACATGAAGGATCAAAAACATAACAATTATGTATCCATGTTTTGTTAAAAGGAAAACTGAATTAAATGGAAAACGGAGTAATATGCAATTAAAATATCTGCAGAAGGAATTATTCTGCAATAATGATGTTAGAAACAATAAGCTGTAAATTGTGCCCCAGACATCTATTAAAACAAAGAATGACTTCTAGGAAGTTACCAAAACCTTCTTGGAATTTGATGCTATCAGTTCATCAGAGCATAAAAAGATATTTGAACTACACGACCTTTATGAAATTTGACTTGGTTTTCATGTTTGAAATTTAATTTATTATTTTGTTAGGTGGAAAAATTGAGTGGAAAGAGCATGGGGTGATCACGTTTAATTTTTTTTCACTAGAGGCATTAGAACAATTTGCAGGAAAGCTTTTCCCTTCAGTTTTTGAGAGTTAAATACAGGCATGTATTTGTGGAAACAAAACTATTCTTGCCTACAAACTATTTCATTCCTCGAATTGATGCTGACCTCTTCAACCATGTAAATTCACCGTGTTTAGAACTCACTTCTTACAAGCTTTATAGTAGCAGCATACTGCCTCCTCAATTCTGTCTGTCCATAGGAAGCAACTCAAAATAGTTGGAAATATCTTTTCAATCACACTACGTGGGATCTAAAAATTACTCCACTTCTTTCTGATCCTTGAAAGGACACTCAATTCATTTTGACATCTTGTCAAAAAGGTCTACTTTCGTTTTCACGAAAAGCAATGGAGAGATGCAAGGTTCCCTAGGAAATAGAATTAATCCTCCACTCATTTTACAACAATCCTGAAACTAGGATCACAGGTCCCAAGCAATGTAACATTTCTGTCATAATAAAAGAAATTCTGTAAGTCTTTATTTCCTTAAGAGCAGAGTGAAGTAAGGAAAAAGACCATGAGAAGCAAAAATATTTGGGTGTGCTGCATGTTAATTCTAGACAGTAGTATCTTAATAAAAGCCTCAACCAATTTTATTTTTATTTCTACTTCTGTTTCTTATTTTATTTTACATTTATTATGCAGATATAAAAAGCATAGCTCTTGCTAGATCTCAGATGCAGGTTTGATTTAAAAACAGTAAGTTAGTATACAACATCTAAATCACAAGCTAAACTCTCTCCTGTGATCTGAAGACATCTCCTGTCTCCAATTAGATTTTTTCTTCATTCTTTTTCAGATTTTAGAAATAAGGCTGAAGTATGAGAAAAATCTCTGGATTCATACCAAATAATTTGCAAGGTAATTTTGCAGTGGAAGCTTACTATATCTTTTTTTCCAAATAGGTTCAGAATTTCAGCCTTTTCAAATGTATTCTGAAGCACTTTTATGGCATGATTTATGACATCTGTCACTTCCACAAGTAGCCCCACGGATTTAAGGGGGATTACTTCTGTGAGCAAATGCCACCTAAAACACAAGATGCCTACAGAAATTAGAAATAAGCCTCCCTAGTGCATAACTGGTCCCTAAAAACTTCCAATATGACATTTCCAGGTTTACTTTTTTTTTTTGACATATGTTTTTGCATTGTAAATGCTTTGCATTGTAAATGAAGAACCTTCTTTTTTTATTTTTCCTCATGATCAAAATACTTCTGATATTCTCATTCCTATTTTTTGGGTTCCATAGTATTCCATAATAATCATACAAAAATAAGACACAGATCTACACCCATGTTTAGGACATCATTCAATCATTTAATTTCTTTAGTGATAACTCTTCAACACATATTCCTATTGTTCCTTAACACTTCAAGACCCACCATGGTTGTAGCCTTAGAAGCTGGAATTGCACAGCATTTAATAGTTTGTAATTTCATATGATTTGAGTAGTGTTCTATACAATTTGCATTTGAATTTTGCACAGCAAGCTGACAATTATTAACAATATATTTTTCCCTGTCCTGTTTGCTTAGCTCTGTCATTCATGGAGGGTTACAAGTGAGTTAATTTTCAGAAAGAGTGGCTTGAAAGAGCTCTGGAGCTGGGCTGTTTATGAACACAGCCTTTTCTCTTATTTCTAATTAGTGTGAAATGGCTCCAAACAGGAGTCAGTACTGCAGAAGTCTGTGCTGCACAAAGCCAGCCTTGTTAACGGACACAGAGAACAGTTTGTTTTGTCGAATAAACAACTTTGTCATAGTGCTTTTCAAAAAGAATATAATCCAGTTTACCAGCTGCCCTCTGAATGTTGAATGCTGTTGATGTGCATCTGGAGGTCTTTCTTGAGGATTAAAAATCTTTATTCCTATTTAGAGTCCCAGGCCTACTTAGAGAGAGATTCAAAAGAGAATCAGTCATAAAAGTACCATTTTATTAAAGCTGATATATATTCTTTATTTATAGAGTTGAACGGAAACTTAATCATTGCATATTTTCTCTTAAACTTTCTGTTGTGCCTTGCACAGTTACAAAGTGATGCATGCAGTCATATACTGATTCTTAATAGCTGTTTGCATAGGCCTTGGTGCAATTTTTGAAATTAAATGTTGCTCTTTTCTGTCATGAAATAAGTAGTGGAGATAAATGTTCTTTTGGGGCTTCTGCAGTAAAGCAAGTCCTAAACATTTTAATTTTCCAAGAATACCAGACCCAGTCTTATTGTAATTTCTATAATGTTGCATATGGAAATGGATAGTTTCATCTGGCAAGGAAAAATCTGAAATTACGCATGAAGCTGCCTTTGGTGTTGACAACAGCATTGCTATTAAAAGGTAAAATAGGACACTCTTTTATGTGGTTTCTTTTCTCATAATGGTGCAGAGATAGTAGCCTTGGACTGCCCTGTATGATTTTACTAATCTCACGTTGATCTTTAACTATAATGGTCATGTAGTCTAAAATGAGGACTAGCTCAAAGGCATAACTTAATGCTAGCTAATGATCTGAGCACTTCATTGATAACCTCCCATTGAAGAAGCTCTGAGTCAATAAGGGAAGTAGAAAAGCAAAGGATATATGAATGTGAACACTTAGTAGTAGGGATTTCTGTGCACTTCTTAGGATACCAGTTACACTTTCCCTGTAATTAACAGGAATTTTCCTGTTGTCTAAATGGAAGGAGAAACTGACACTTTAAAATTTCAAATTACTGTGTGTCGAATCCTGAGGCTCAGAGATGCATCTGACAGAAAGAAAAAGAAAGGGAAGTTTAAGCTATGAGAACATTACACTTTGTGTATTGCTTTGCAAGAAATATTTGTCACAGTAGAAGGATAAAAGAATAACAGTGTGTTCAACCTGATCTCTTCTCCCAGGCACTGTGACTGCCATCATGTGTCTTACCTTTCGAGTGTACATTGCCTATGCTCTGCAAACAGTGGAGAATACTCCTGAGCCTGAGAATTTATGTGACCTCCACTGTTTGAGAAGACATTTTAGGATGTCATGAGATGTTCTGGCTGTACAAACTACTAAAGTTACAGAAAGATAAGAGATTAAATACTGCATGAAAGAAAAATATTCCTTCAGTGCTTTTGCGCTGAAATTAAACTGAAGTGAAAGTCTTTGTCCCACCTATAAGCAATGCTTTCCTTCTTCAGTATAAGTAGATTCTGAGACTGTCAAGTATGATGATAATAAGCTGGGGAGAATAGACTTTGTCAAACAGTTCAAGGGTGACTATTGATTTATTTTTTAATTTTGATATGGTATTAATTATCTCTCCTTCCTCTTTTTTTTTTAATGTTTCTGTTAATGATTATTTATGGCTAGTTATTTCTTCTTTGTCTTTTTTGTTCCCTTTTGGTATTTTGTTTTCTTTACTTGCTATCTCTACACCCCCCCACATTCTGAGCATCTGTGCTTATCAACATATCAGTAAAATGGAAGGGCATAGACTCAAAGATCTACAATAGGAAGAATGAACACTGGAGTTATGATGGATATCTTTGAAAGGAAACTGTCACTTGTCTCAATCCTGCTTTTTTTTCAGCTTTGGCAAGTACCACTTTACCTGTACTTTCTAATTTGGCACTAGTACGCAGCTCAAAGCACAGAATAAGTATTTTTTTCTGGTCAACTTACCAAAGAGCAATGTGAGCTTGTTGAACATGCAAGCATATAAGAAAACTAAAATTAAGAGTTATGCATATCATGGAAGTGCCATTGAGTTGAAAGAATGAATATAGCAGCTTCCTCCCTTCTTTCCCTTCCCTTCTCCCCTTAGCGTCAGACAGAATGCCTCGGGCTTTCCATTTCAGAGACTTAATAATATAAAACGTGTGACTTGCTTACTTGCTAGCACTAAGAGGGTAAAAGTCAAGAACTAGATCTCTTTAGCTCTGTCAGAGTGGAAGAGACATAACAAGAAAGAGTCTCTCTACTGAATGCCCTTCCCTTTCCTATATGACTCCCTCACCTGTAGTTAGCCTAATTAAACTGAATAGGGGACTGCTCTTAATTGGCTCCTTGCTCTATTAAGTAATGCAGATTACACAATTGAAGAAATTTGAATTTCTTGGAATTGAATCCATCCTCTCAATGGTGGGCTTTGAATTATTTTTTTCCCTTGATTTTAAATGTTTGTGTAAGAGGCCAAAGATGCTGAAATGTGTCATATAGACAGATTGGAAAATAAACATTTTCCAGTAATTTCTTTCTTTAATTCCTTTTTTTTTTCCCTCTCTGTAAAGTGTGTTACAAGATGAATTAGAAAGTTAAGTGTCTCCAGATTTCTGAATTTACAGGTCAGATCTGAATAAGTCCACATTATGCCTTTGTTTTAATCATTTTGGGTTAGAGATAGAAAAAGCTGTAGTTAACCAGAATACTGAATTTTGTGGAGTTCCATGTCCTGCAGTACAAACTAAGTGAGGTTTCAGTATGAACTGATATCTTCACAGTCAGACCTTCAAAGAATTTTGGGCTATTATTTTCCAATCATCCTTTGCAGTCAGTAATAATCATAGAATTTGAAAAGAGAAAATACTCATCTGCTTAAGGCCACTTTGCCCAAAAGCTACTGATACAATAATATTACCCATTTCATGGAATATTTGTGAAGGCCTTACTCTTGTATGATCATCCATTTCCCCATTTCTCTATACATGAAGAAAAAATGTGTGTTGAGTCTCACTGAATAATTCTGAGACAAATAAGAGGTTCTCATTTTAAGATTGGGATAGATCATTGTTCTAGTCAGCCTCTGTGTTTGAGATCAGATTTAATGTTTCAGGACTTTATTAACATACCTTATAATTTCCAAAGCGACATTCTGGAACGTCTATCTTGAGATATTTTGATGTCCAATGCCTCTGATTAAATGAATATTCTCTTCTCAGCCCCGTTAACTATGACCTTCTATCCTCTTGCACTGTAAGGACATTATTTTCATTCCTCAGTTTTTTTCTATATGCACTCTAGTCTTTCAGTGATTCAATTTTTGTCATTTCTTTCTAAGGTTCAAGAATAACTTCTACTGGCCTCAAGGCTATGCAAAGGCAAGACAATGACAACAAAGGTTACTTCCACAGAAGCCTCAGAATTCCTCAGGACACAGAGTAGGAAGAAATATCTAGAACAGACGGGTAAAGAAAATTGCTAGGGAAAAGGAACAGTGAAAATCCTGGTCTTTCAGGAAACGGTGGGGATCAGCTTCATGCAGAAATCAAGATTTCTGTGATAGGGACAGGAAAACAGAAATTACAGAGAGACAACAAGGAGCATTACTGGAAAAGGAGGAAAACTTCACTAAAAAACATTTTAAAAGTTGTAATTCATACTATTGTTTAGCAGTATCTCTAAAAATGTGCTGAGTAGCTAAGGGATCATATACACTCTTCTCCAGTTGTTTGTGTATTGTGTACTTACATATTAACACACAATTTTAATTGCATTGTTAGCACTCACAATCTGTATTCAATGTCTCAGAAATAAGGGCCACAAAATGCCATAAATGTGTCTATTTCACATATACAGTGTCTTCCTTTTTCAGCTGAGGTACTTTCACAATCATTTACAAATGAACCACCTATGAAAGACTATAGTCCTTGTCTTTGCCCTGGTTAGCAATTTGAGATTTTTGCCATTATCTGAGTGAGGAAAAGCCTTTGGAAAAAATCCCCAATGATTAGGATTACTTTCCAAGTTTCGTCACTAAGCTTCAAGAGATTTCTGAAAGGAAAAACTTTGTGATTTGATAACATCGTTACTGCACTATGGTTTTTCTTTCATCTGTCATTGCTGAATTTCTAATGATACAACTCTGAATAGGCAGAGTATGTTAAATTTTTCAGTGGGAGATGAGTAGCAAAACACAGACCTTCATGTAGTTTTAAGAAAAAAAATACTGTGATTGGCAAAAGGAAGACATTTGTTTTTTTACAGTGAGAAAGATTCTCTTCAGCTAATAAAATTGCCTATTAAAACTACACTTGTATTGTATCATTTAAAAAACTGTGTAGAGTCAATGCAGTAACATTAGTCTCACAAAATAGTTTGACAGTATTGAAGCTAGTAAGTGCTCCTCTGATTTGTCTCCTATGTCACCCTTGTGTTAATATAATATATATATATAAATATATATATAATGTTTTGATAATGCTTGCATTTAAATAGATTTTCAGGGGTTGTTAATAAGTTTTAAATATTCTGTATCCTCACTGAAATACAAATTCATGTGGAACAAAAGGCGTTTCTGAGAAGAGGAAAGAATATCAACTAATATGGAAATCTATCTCCAAATATGTTGTTTATATGTATACCTGGTGACTGACGTTTGCAAATACCCAGTGTAGACTTGAGTGAATATGAAAATATTTTTCACTAAATCCTCTCTTCCTTTTTGAGTCACCCCCTGTATAGTCCTTCCTATAACCAGGTTAACTTTGGTGCCATTTTTTTCTTCTCTAAAACTCTATCAATCCTCTTCATAAAACAAGCAAACACAATCCCTTCTTCAAAACAAAGAGTAGGAAGACATTCCTCTGTGTTTCTATAGACCCTCTTATTTTCATTTATGCAAATTCTTCTCTACTTCTAACCCAATTTTATCCATCTCCAGAATTCCTTGGCTGCTATGGCTGCTACTTTGAATAACATATTTATCAATTCTTCTATAAGTTTTTTGTTCAGTTGCAATTGCTCTGGTTCATGCAGCCTTATATAAAAATTTAAAATTGGCTTGGGAAGAAAGATATTTGTAATGATATCAATTTCAGTGATTTTGTGAAATGCTACTTGCAAAAACGATAGGTAAATACTTTGAAATTCACAGTTTAGATTGAACTGTATTCACTGTTTGTATGGTGACTCTGGAAGAATCAATTGCATGCTTATTTCTTTTTAAAGGACTGTTCTCTGTGTTCTAGTGAATTACACTGTGTTCACTGTTTAGTTGCTACTATTATGTCTTCAAGTTAAAATTAATCAGGATGCAAACCTTGTTGTATGACATGTTTCTGGCAATGCTTTCCAAATAGTACATATTTAACCCACTCTGGTTTGATGCTGTTAGTCAGTGAATAGAGCAGTGTAAGATACATTAAAAAGATATGGAGATATGGAGATTATAATGAAGATATAAAAGAACATAGCAGGTAAACAGATGCAAGACTGAAATAAATGCCAAATGAAAAATGACGCACTCAAGACATTGTCAAAAATCCCATATTATGGATCACTGATTTTGTAGCCATTGTGCCGTATGAATATATAAAATAATTTCCACCAATACCATGCCAAATGAACACAAATATCTTATTACACAAATTATTACATTCATAATACTTTGGAGTTTTCACTGTTGTTAAATGATAAAAATTCTACTATTTTCTGTGCTGAAAAGAGACTGAAATGCTTATTTACGGAAAATGATCTTGATCAAAAGTAATCTGGAAGATAGAGAAGTACCTGATCCTGTAATAAAACTTTCTCAAATTTTTAGCTATTTAAGAAGTAAAAGAGGAATTCTCATTGGTTTTGTTTCTTCACCTGTTTTTTTAACACCGCTTAATTTCAGAATGATCTAGATTCCCTTTGTTGGAAGAAAGCATGGTAAAGATAAAGCCTGAGTGTCTGTAGGATGGAGTGGAAAGGAGCCTGGAAGTCTCCTTTCTACTGTTCTGGAGGAGCTGCTGAGACAAAAGAATATCTTGTCCAGTCACAATTAGTGGCCTTGTAAATGTGAGCTGCTCTTTGGAGCATCACCAGTTTTCATGGGTCTGCATAAAAAATGAGATAAAAATAATTTCCAACCTTTCCTAGTGCCAGTCATATCTAACCTGTAGTATTTTGTCTCACCCTTGTGGTAAAGGCACACAGTGTGTTACTCTGTCAAGCTTTCAGCATTAATGCCCACAATGTTCACTCTTTGACGAATGCATTGGCATGAATGAAGCAGACATTGGAGCTCTTTTCTGTTTATCCAACGGCCATAAAAATTAAGATAGTGCTATTTTTTCTTGTGGGGCTCTACTGCTATGAAACGTGGTAAAATAACAAGTCCTTGATGATTGTCCTGATTCATACTCTCTCTCTCAGGCACAATTACTCATTCATCTTTCTATTCTGATTTTTCCTGAAGATACCAACTCCATAACCAGCAGTTCTTTATCTTCAGACAATGT
This sequence comes from Sturnus vulgaris, assembly GCF_052056855.1. NCBI lineage: Eukaryota > Metazoa > Chordata > Aves > Passeriformes > Sturnidae > Sturnus > Sturnus vulgaris. The sequence goes on from NC_142283.1 coordinate 26,447,997, forward strand.
CTCTTTCTTGTGCATGAATGCCTCCAGAGGAAGAGCACATCAAGCCCTAGGTGATCAGAAATTTTTCCCCTTATTGCTCTTTACTTTCTTTTTCATTTGCCCTGTAATAACCTCATTCTCTTTTGTCATTCTCGTGCCTTTTGTAGCTTCTTTGCTTTCTCACCCTAGGTACTGCACCTATTCATCTGTTGCAAACAGGAAAGACCACTCTCCCATTAACTCCCCTTCTGGATTTCTTATAATTCCCACATTGAGGCATTTTGCTATATTTCCTTTTGTCAAGGTCTTTTTCTCCCTCAAGATGTCTAGTCTGTCTTCATCCATAGTTGTTCAATTGCTTTTGACAAATTTGATCACATATTTCTTCGTGAAATGTTGCCCTGTGGGAGTCTCACCAGTATAGCTCTCCTCTTTCTCAGGTAGCTCTTCTGTAGAAATCTGATTTCCCATCACTCCTTTGCCTTTGGCTCTTCTCTCTGTTTCCTTGATACCCACATTTTGCATGGTTTTGTCTACTTAAATACCTCAAACTATTGTCTCTCTGATGTTAACACCACAATTCAGACATCGAAAGCCAGGAGGTACAAGGAAAGAAAATCTGCACTCTGATACTTGCTATCATCTTATAATGATCTTGTCCAGAAAAACCCAACAAGCCAAAAAGCTTTGGAAAACCAAGATTTCAAAATAATCTTCATCAAATATTTTTAAAAGTAAATTTAATGCCATGTTTCCTGCTGCCATATTTTCTTAATTTGGAAAGTTTGAAGAAAATTGTAAAAAATAAGTACCTATAGAAAGATAATATAAATAAAATCAATGCACTTTATCACCATTCAGAGCAAAAAGTTGGGCAAGGAAAGAGTAAACCTAGAATTTTTATTTATTAAAGAGATTTTCCTTGAAGGAATATTGGGAAGTGCTAATGTTTCTTTCTGAAATCCTCCTGTTCATAGAAACAATATTGTGAAACTAAAAGGGGAAAATTGTTACAAAATTAAAACAATCCAGATAATTGTGATTATTTTATCCTTTTGTCATTTGGCTTGCTGTGTTCTGATATGGTTTTGATAACTAACTTACATTTTGGTTGCTCTTGCAATATCTAAAATGCAGTCTCAGATGATATCAGAACAAAACATCTGAGGTAAACAGGACTTCCAGACGCTCAACCCTTTCAGGTGTCCTGGACTTGCAATTTTGAAATCTCATCTCTACAAAGAGAGCATTCAATTTTCTAGCTTTTATGTTCCAAATCAAGAAATAGACAGGCAGTAAAAGGAGCTTAATATTCTCTTTGACAATCCTTTCCAAGTGAATTTTTCTTTAACATCAATGAATAGCCTCTTTTTCTTTACCATTAGTATTATTCTTCATATCAAGAAGTGCACTGCTGGAAAACAGGAAGTCAAGCAGACAACTAACTGAAGGAAAACACATATATTTCTATATGTATCCTAGCAAAGTAGATTCTTTCACTTACAGTATTGTCATATTTTGTGCTAGAAACAAAGAAAAATCAACAACGTTTCCACAAATGTTAAAATTTCATCATACAACCCTTCTTTCAGAAAATATTTCTAATAATAATAGCCATCCTTCAGCATATATCTTAAGAAATTAGCCAGTAAGAAGAAAATACAAAGTCAGCAAAACACATTTGCAAGTATATGACATAAGGACTTTTAATAAACTATCCTTGTTCTGTAAGGTTAGTGATTTCTTTTTATTTTTTTTTGCTATGGCAAATGGAAGCAGAATTTTCTGCACAATTTTGACATGATTTTGTTAAGATTATTTAAATGTGTGACAACAAAACTTCTGCATTTCTGGATGAGATAGTGCGACTCTTCACCTCACAATGTTTACCCATGGAACAGGCTTAGACAAATTAAAAAAAAACAAAACAAAAAAACCCAGCAAACTACCATCCTCACCTATCTTCATATACACTTTTCTAAAACTGCTAAGAGGCAACCAAATCTCAGTGTATTAATTTATGCTCTCTATGAATTGCTTCTGAGTGGGAATTGCAAGAGCTGTCTCTTTTAATACCATACCATAGGGGAGATGAAATTATCATCTTTTGTTAATTCTTTATTCCATCATTGACAAAAATGAAAAGCACTTTTTTTGACAACCGGGCTCCTTATTTTTCTGAGCAATCTGGAAAATGAATGGACTAGTAATGAAGCATAATCTGACAGATGATGGCAGGAGGTAGGACTAGGGAAGATGATTCTTAGCATTAAACCCCTGTACAATCCTGCCTCAAAAACAGAGTAATTAATCAACTGGGCCTAACATATCATCAGATTAAAACCTTCTTTGCTAAAATGGTGCAAAGGAAACCCCCAAACTGAGTCTGAGTAAGCAGAGAATGATATAGAAACACTAAAATTTCCAGAAGCTGCCTCTCAATTCTTGCATCTGAAAAATGAGTAATTTTTTTTCTCTGTCAGTCTTGGAAATTAGAATTGCTTCATACCTTAGAGCTTTCAGAAGGTTTGCCTTGAATTTGGAGAGGTGAAGAAAATAGTTAGGATTCTGATATCATTGTTTATTTGCAGAGGTCAAACACTTGCATCTTAGATAAATGCCTGAATTTTGAATGTTGTCTAATCACCAGAGGTTGGAGCCCTATAAACAGCAAGAGTATGATTCAGAGAAATATATTAGTGAATGGCTTGATATTGCTTCTTGAAATCACATTGCATCCATATTAGAGCAGAGACACTTTTTTTTCCATCTTAGCAGAGGTACAAGTACTGTGTCAAACTGATAATTGCAGCAAAATTTCTGGGCCTGCATAACATGAACACCATGAAAAAATGAATTGGGATTCAAAACTTCCATTACTGATTAGCAATGGAAAAATCTCAGCTATCATTGCCCAAGATAGAATTCCATCTCTTAATCTTGACAGGCAATGCAAAATTAACCAGTAACTCACAATAGGGCATGTACTCCTGACTATTGTAAGTTGAATATTAATATGTTGCAATTTGGATTCACACACAAGTTCCGGTGAACTTCTTTATTCTGTAATACTCCTTTAGATGTTTTCCCTTTTTTATTTTTTAATTTCACTGAATGTTCAATTTCTAGCAAAGGAATACAAAAATAGGAAGTGATGAGATTAAGAAAAATCGATTTTTTATGAGATTAAAAACTTTGGGCTTTTGTAGAACTTAGTGTGAAGTTTTGGGCATTGTCATTAATAACATACAGTTTCAGCCATTTCTTTTGGCAGACATCTTCATGAGAAAAAGATGGGAGCCAAATTCTGCTTCTACATCCAGACAATCTCATCAAAACTGAAGGAGAGATTGCTCACAACAGCCTGTGAACTTGATAACAGCTGTTCTCTCACATTGAGAGTCTACTAGCTATGTCTCCTTGCACACAGTGTATTCCTAGGCTTTAGGCCAGCTTAACCTTCAAGTTTAGTTGTCCTAAACTCTGCAAACATCAGTTTTAGGGTTGTGAAGTTTATCCTTGTGATATAGTATGGGTTGAATCTCATTCCATTTAAATTCTAATTGACTTGCCAAAAGAAAAGGTTTGAGGGGCAGAGCAGGGGTGAAATGAGACACTAGATGTGATGTCTGGGAGGTGTGGCAACGTGAAAATTGTCTAGGTTGCTCTGTGATTGATTGATTGATTGATTGCATCCAGGACAATTGGGAAAGTTTTGTCTTAAACACACTGTTTTCGGGCCACACAAGGGGAAAGGGTGGTAAGAAGCAGATCCTATACATATGAAGAATATTCTTTTAATGCAGACTCTCCTGTTTTCGTGGTAAGACCATCTGCTCAGACACAAGAAGCAGAGTTATGGAACCACCAAGGACCCTAGAGCACCTCCCCTCATCCTCCCCAGACTCTTCTGGAAACTTTTCATCAGTAGATTCTTCATGCCCCATAGTGTTGCATTACACATGGAGAATTGTCCCCCTAGGGAGGAATCCAGGAATTTCCATGGTAACTTGGAAATCTGACAAACCATGATAACCTGACAAACTGTTTTGTGGGCCCCCACACCCAGTAGATCAAGATTGCAACCATTACTCTGATCACAGAAAAATAAAATTGCAGCAATCAAGTTGCTGGATCCATGGGTTGGGATACCTTTCCTGTCCATTATTTACTTTTATCTTTCTTTCTTTTTCTTTCTCTCTTGCTTTCTTGCTTTCTTGCTTTCTTTTTCTTTCTTGCTTTCTTTCTTTCTTGCTTTCTTTCTTGCTTTTTCTTGCTTGCTTTCTTGCTTTCTTGCTTTTCCTCACATATTTTCTGTGTGACATTTTACACATTTACAGAAAGGAACCAAAATGGCTGCATGCCTTCTTTCCACTGCCCTCAAATTCCTTTAAAATAAATCTGCCTCATACACATACACCAGTTTTGTTTCACTGTAGTTCACCCCAGGGATGTGTTAACAGAAACCTGAGCTACCCTTCCTCAGAGGCAGGTCATAAGAGGAGGAAAAAGTAACACTGCACATAAATAGAAAGAAAAAAGTTTTCTCAGAAAAAAAATACAAAGGGAAAATTAGCCCTCTTTAATTCACTTAGATCACCAAGTTCTCACAGGACAAGCAAAATATCAGTAAATGCTGAAGCCTAAACTGCTAGACATCGCACTCCTGGAGTCCATATTTTGGTTTTCAGTGTGACAGCAAATTCTTGTTGCCATGTCCTTAACTTCTGCTAATACAGACTTGCCAAAAATTTGAGCATAAATCTGTGATTCCTTTTTCTTTATTCTATTCTTTTATTCAGCAAGGACAATTCTACATATTGGGATGATTCTTTCTTTACACTATGAACCTGAAAAATTTAAGTCCAGAAATGTCTGTAGAATAAGTGTTTCTCATGATTTTAAACAAAGTAACTGCATAAAATATGGATTATGTTCCACCATCATTTCATATCATAGTGGTAGCTCTGAAAGGCAGACTGAAATATAATCTTCAAACTAAAATCAGTGTGATTTTTATTTACCACAGCAACACAGGGTCATTTTTCTGTCATATCTCTTTTTCTTGTCTAAATTTCCTTTCCCTTGCTATATTGGAGCCATAGTGATGTCCAGGCTATTGATAAGTATTTTAGGCTGATCCTCAATAGGGTGGTAAAGTGCACTTTAAAAGCATTTTAAAATCACATTGCATTGAACTGCTTTGCAGAGCAACCACTCTTATGAAAGAATCTCACCCATGAAGACATGCAGGCAATAGCATCTTGGATGTATGCCACACATCAATCAAATATAAGTGGTGCTTGAAGATTATTATTACAGGATTTATTTCTAGTTGTCAGCAAGCAGCATTGTTCAACAGAATAGACAAGCAATTAATTTAACATGCCCAGGAGTACAACATTCTTTAAAGTTAAAAGGGACATGACGGAAATTATTTCCTATGATTTCAATTATAATATGCTATTGTTCATAGCCATAGCTAAATTATATTAAAATTTCAATACACAAAATAGACAATCACCTGCAAAAAGCGATATTGGTTCCCAGTCTTACTTTTCTTTCCCGATTCTGATATCACAACTGATAGTACACATATGTTTAGAAAAGCAATGATTGGAGGGCAGTATTCTTGGGTCATGGCCTTCACACTTTAGTCTGTCATTCCTGTTTTCCTAAACAGTGAGAAGAAAAGAGCTGCTTATTCAGCTGGGGCTCCCACTGCCTGTTACTGAGGTCTCTGAGTCTTTAGTGTAGGAAAAAACTTTAACTGAAATATTTTATACCGGCATAATTAACGGTGCATATATACGTCTCTCTACATAACGGAGAAGCTGAATTGTGCCAAGAAGTTTTGCGTAGATTTGTGTTTGTGCATCTAACATTTCTGTTCTAGTTAACATGATATGGAGGGCTTCTGATCAGATTTGACCTCATGCAATGTGTTTCTGGACATTATTTCTTATCCATTTTCACCGTGTATGTGCCCATATAACAGATGTCAGAATGACATGCAACTAGGGAACAAGTGTACTGTTTGTCCTTAGAACACAGGGATAGTTTTGTGTCACTGTTTATTGGTTTCTCTCTTCCTAAATAAAAAGATGTAACTAGGCACAAATGCAAATTTAGTGTTATCAGGTGCCTTATGAAATTCTCATTTTCCTATAGATAGTGTAAAGGTTGATATTATCACAAACACTAATTTTTTGAGATATTTTAAAATTAGATTTGTTTAGTTGTTTGTTCTCTACTCTTCTAGTAACCACTGACAGCTAGATGCCACTTACACAGGTTTCCCATTACAAAGCAGTAAGGATAGAACCTGTACTGAAATGGAGGAAAGCCAAAGGCTGAGTAACACACTCAGTGTGTTATTTCAGTGTAGAAATATTGGATATAACTATGACATTTTATGTAGTGAAAAGCTGTCTTTTCTGGTTTTGAGCTGGCTACTTCTATTTTTTAGTTGCCCTAAAAAATTCAGTTTGATAAATTAAATAACGTTATTCATTAAAAATATTAAAAGTAAATAATTAAATTAAACTCAATTAAATTAATTAATTAATTTAAAACACATCAAATTTTTTTACCTTTTTTTAATATTTTCCCATATGTGACATTGGTACAGGGATATAAGTGTGTGTGTATACAGCTTAAAGAATTAATTACCAGCATCCTAGGATAATTTTACACATAAAAAAGAATGTAATGTAAAAAAAAATGTAATGTTACAAGAAAGAATTTTTTGTTACCTCAAAACTGTCCACTCCACTCCACTCGACATAAACTGTCATGGCTCATCTCTGACATAGTCATCTCTGTTTCTAAAACTTTTTTTTGGATGGTCATAAGGTCATTGTGAGAAGGAAATATTTGAAAGTATCCCTCTGCACATCCTCTGACACACACACACACACATTCACTTGTGAGAAAGACCAGGGTTATACTTATATATGGATACATTTTTCTCCCAATGACTGCAAGTAAAGTTTTAATTCCTGCTACCTAATGGTCTATTTGCCTTGAGTATTTCAGAATGGTTCAATAATCACTAGCCATGTGTGCATTTTGTTGAATTATTTAAGCTTATTTCCAGAGGGAAAAAGACAGGGAGGAAGGCAACTGATTCAATGCAAATGAAAAGCTTTCGAAGCTCCCTATGGTGAAGATGTGATTACAGTCAGACAGTTAATAACCCAGACTTAGAAAAATCTGAAGGTTTTAAAACTGTCTGGCCAGTCAGTAAATGAGGTTTTTCCACACTGTTGACCAACTGCCATGCACTGTAATGGTTTCAGATTTCTTTGGATTGTGAGTGGACCCATAAATGAGGAAAGGACCCCCTGCTTCATGATTTAGAAAAACAGTTGGGAAATCTCAAAGGTTTTTTTCTGGATTTATGCTTGAGCTTTCAGCCTTCAATTGCATCCTTTCTATTAAGGTTTTCAGAGATTACACCAGGCTGTCCAGCTTTTCTGGGAAAAAGTTGGTTTATGTCATGCTTTCTCTCTAGAGCTGACAGGATCCTCTTCCCTCCCATCACTGTCCTCAGTGCTCCTTTTCTCCTGTTCCTTGGCACAGACAAGCTCTGCTGCCTAATATATTATATGTTTAATATCTTTGGACACCTGGCAGCGAAGGAAAATCAGCAGTAGTCCACACACAATTCTAACTCTATATATAGGTAAGCAGCTCTGAAATGTTCAAAGTCCCTCAAAATAAGAGGTGTGTCTGTAATCTATGTGTGCTGCATGGTGGCTGGCTCAGAGCTGTTTCAAAGGGATCCTGTTAGCCAGCCACGAAGAACAGCCCCAATTTATGGGCATTCCAGTGAAATTAAGCCACTGTAGACTGAATCTGATCTCCAGTGAGCTCCATTATAAATCATCTGTCTTGATCATCTTGTCCAGTGTGCAGCCACGTGGAAAGGCATAAACACTTGCCATCTGTCCAAAATGGTAGAAAGAAGTGCAAAATACTGTCCATCCTTATGTTTCCTCCCATGTAAGCAGCGCCGTATGGTGTGTGCTGCAGAGGACACAGAGGATGTACCATCCCGGAAAAGCAGGGTGCAATTTCTTTGACAAAGGCAGTGCACCCAGAGGAGCCTGGCCAAACTATCCTCATCTGCCATGCCTGTAGCTCAGGGCTACAGCAGCCATAGGCATATTTAAATTATCTGCCAGACAGTTGGCAGCCAAGAAAACATAAGCAACATCAATTGAGGGATGTACCTGCAGGGAATACGTTTCACATCCCGCCCTCCAGAACTGACCTTCAGGGACACCCCTTCACAACAAATTGGATGCTGATATACTTGCACTTCTTCCTTCCGTTTTCTCCAAAAGCCAGCTGAGAGCCACCGAGTCCTCTGAGATGTGACTTCAGGCCTGGCACTGTGGTTCTGCCTCCCAGACAATGAGGTGTGCTGTTTCCCTATCTTAAGCATGACAAAGAGACTGCAGTTTTCTTTCTGTCATTTTCTCCTTTTTTCCCCTAGTTTTGGCAAAATTTCCAAGCCATGTTCAGTGCCTTAAAAACCAGTTAGACATCGCTAATTTTCGTACTGATTTGAGGAGGAATATATTGCTGTCATTAATGTTCAAAATAATATTTGTTTCATTGAAAGGAGACAAGTTGCTCCTTGCTCTTTTGTTCACATTCTCTCAGAACATAGATGTTGCCTAAGAGCAGAAATAGAGAGTTGAAATCAAGAACTTGGAAGTATATGTGAATTACACCTTGTTCTTTCCAAATATTTTGTTTTCAACTTCTTTTTTTGCCTTCTGTGCAAAGTTCAGCCTTCCTTCTTTCGGTTCCCCTGATTTCCTTATCCATTTGCTGTTGGCAGATCATCCTTGTATTTTTCTCTTGACACAAGACAAACATCAGACAAAGTCTGAGCTCTTCTGTTTTCTGTGATCATTGGTTCAGTTCTCAAGGGAACTTCAAACCAGTTTTCAAATATGCAAGGAATACTTCTTCCTGGTCAGATTTTCCAAACTACTCCTTTTTTTGCTATCTCTGTTTGAAATGGGCACTCAGAATGGCATTCACGTATTCAATCAACTTTAATTTAAAGTTGTGTCTATTGATAAAATTAGTGTCAGATTTGAACCTTCTCAAGAAGTGTTTTCAGGTGGAGAAGGGTTTGGGAGATACTAACAGCAGTCAATCATTTACACTAAATATTTGGTATCAATTGACAGTACATGCACATATCACTCCTTGGAGTACATACAGCAAGACATTATGCCAACCCAAAAATGCCAGAAGTTCAAAAAGAAATGGACAAGAATGGAGAGAAGTTTTCTACTTCTGAAAGGAAATAGAAAGGAGAAATATGGATAATTAAGTGCATGAAGGATAGTAAAAAAGCATTACATGGCAAAGTATTCATGTGATTAGTTCATATAGCTATTTCTGTAAATTGGATTTTAAAACGTAAAATATTCATGTATCTCAGGCTCTATTACATGTTGGTGGTAAAAAAATGCATGATGAAATGCTCAACTGGAAGAGCTGACACATGTAACTCCAGGAAGAGATGCATAACACTTGATGTCTGTTCAGTTTTAGAGATTTTTTTATGGCAGATACTCAGTAGTGAACTTTTTCCTGTCAGCTTAGAGTGGGTTAATAGAGTAATCAAGCTTTCCTTATGAAAAAAGCAAGCAACCTTCAAATCTGAGACAAAGTTGCTGTCTAACATGGAATTGTTATTTCAAGCTGTGCATTAAGAAAAAACAATCTTTAATACAGGACAAAAATGTGAGTGATTTCTAGATTCCAAGAATTGATTGCACATTATGCAGATTTTTATGCTTCAAAAAAGAAAGGAATGAACATATTACATCTTTTAGGAGCTATTTTCCTAACTAGCATAGCTGTCAATGCTGCATTAAAGGCCCTGATTGTTTCCTTGTAGAGAAAAGAAGAGACAAGTCTGGAAATCAACAAGGGATTGCTAAGGATTTTTATATTAGCCTGTAATTAAATAATAGTTCATGTTGCCTTCTTCCACTGGGAATTATATCCTTTTCACCTCTCCTCTGCTAAAGCAGAGACATCCATTACGATGAGTAGCTACAACACTTGTCAGATCCAATCAGCTACAAATGACTGAAAAGCAACTGACGTGTGCTCTCTTAAAGCATGGTTTCTTCTCCCCCAAAAGCCCACTGTCCTTTCACGTGCATGTAACAGTCAGAAGAGATCACATCACGCCATGAAGAAAAACAGAAGCATATGGTACTAAGGGGCCTCTGCAGGAGAGGGCTAAAATGCCAAGGCTCACACATAAAATATATGCAAAAATATGTGTTCATATAGAATGCCAGATAGAAGCAGATGACAAAAACAGCACAGAAACACAAAATTTTGCTGTCACTTCAGTCACCTCGGATTATTTTTTTCTCCCCCTTTTTAATGTTGTCTAGAGTTCTCCACAGAAAATAGCAATTGCAGGTATTTAACTATGCATAAGCAGTCATAAAGTTCAATTTTTCAGTACAAGGAATGTATTCTTCCTACTACATTTTCCTAAGTCTTTTAGTAAGCTGAAACATGACTACTGACTTGCAAACTCTCAAGTGATTACACTGTCAGATTTATCGTCCTTATCTCATTGATATTAAATAGTGTATGTAAAGGCAGAGAAATTCACTGCATGTTCTTAACCAGCATGTAATGCTCTCTCTCGCTTTGTCTCTCTCTCTGGAGACACATCGCTTCTACTTCTTCTAACCCAGATAACAGCATTTTCTAAACTAAGCAGCCTTTCAGGTGCTTTGCAAAGAAAATTAATGAGCTGAGGATTCTGCCCGCTCCTCTTAAACTTCATATTCGTAAGGTACTTCTGTTGCAAAAACTCCGTGTTAAAGAACAACACGTACTAAAAGATGCTTCTTTCATCATGTTACTATAAACTGAGGCAGCAGATGTTTGAGGAACACTGTGAAGTGTATAAACATAGTTACAGAGCTTCTGTAAGCCATAAATTGACTAGAACTTTAAAATATTATTTGTTGAAGAAGATAATGTTTATTTCAGTTTGTGATTCCATCACAAAGAATGTTTAATGGAAGTAGGGAATTTATGGAGACAAGATCACCAACAGAGATGCTCCTTGATCCATAAAATGTATCTTAAAGCATTTTGAATGCCAATGTTAAGTGATGTCATTGTTTAATTCCTGTAGGAAGCCATAGAAATGACATTATGCAGGAGAGGGTTTAATTTCAGCAAAATTGGTGGTTTTTCTCATTCTAATTCATGAATCTTCATACCTTAAATGGCATCTTTGGAAACAAAACCGAAATCCCTATAAAACAAATGCTATCAAGAACTTTAATTCACTTACTAGACTTTACTAGAAAATTTTATGAGAAATTTCTCTCTAATAATAAAAAATATGCACTCAGTCTTTTGTAGCAGTGGAATGCATTTTTAACAGCCATCTGTGTTGATTTGAAAAAATTAAATTTCTTTCTTTAAAACATGTTGTAAGTCTGAATATTAATGTGTAGGTCTAAAAGGGTTTGAGACATCAATTGATTTTCATTTCAGTAAGATTTCCTGCCTTGCTAGTATGCATTGGATAGAATTAGGTAGCTTTCTAATCCAGATTTTCATCAAAACATTCCAATATAACCATGCTGTTAAAAAGTAGCTGTTCCAATGTAGCAAGTTATGCAGGAAAAACATTATTAAAAAAAAAGCACAAAAAAACCCCCACAAAATTAACCCCGAATGTTCTGCATGTGTTTATAAGTTTGCTGAATTAATTTTATTATGATGTAAATTTACTGAGAAGTAATTTGTAGCTATATGACGAAAAACATGTAAGACTTGGATAATTCCTCAAGTCAAGATGTCAGACAGCTCTGAAAATGCATGACATTTATGTAAGAGATAGATTTTGAGTTAGGGAGGGTCTTTTTATCTGACAGGTGATAATATATTCTGGTTAGGCTGGTTTTGATACAGAGGTTTATATCCTGTTTTCTATAAGTGTGTCTTTTTCACAGAAATTGTAAGGAAATTATATTCCTATAATTTCCCTGTGTTTATTTATCTCTTTATTTATTTTTTTTAACTTTTCCAAAAAGAAGGAGGATGGTTCTGAAGGCAATTAATAAGCAAGCTTGGGAATGTCATCCATACTATGGAGGTAATATTGTTAAACATAATGAAATACAGAAAGGCATTGGAACTTTTCAAGGGACTATTTCCATTTTAAAACTACAAAGTATGAGAGAGAGAGAAACCTGAATAAAATAAATCAGTAGTTTCTAAGCAAAAACTACAATATTCCTGAAAATACCTGCAAAGAATCACAAGGTTTATTCCATCCTTTTTCCTAATAGTGTAGAGTTTTTTCATTTTATTCAGTTTTTCATTTTTATTCAAGTGCTGTCCTAATTTGTTAATATTTGACACAAAACTAATCAAGTCTATTTTACTGACAAAATTATCATTAGCCCTAGACTAGAAGAGAAACATGGCTAAAAGGTGAAAAAAAGGCTTTCATTTTGCATCTGGTAAAGAAAAAATAATTCTAATCTAAAATCGTTGAAATAACTTCAAACATTTCTATCAATTAACTCAAATCTCAGTTATTCTGGCCACACTTTTTACCTGATGGGTAGGCTAGCCAGTGGTATAGAAAGCACACCCTGACATTACTACTGCCTTCTTCTGTCTTCTGCTGCAACTTATTTTATGTTTTGTTTTTTGAGGTTTAGACCACTCCCACAGGAAATAAACTACTTTTGAAGTGGTTATGTAAATCTGTGCAGCAAAATTAGAAGTTGCATATGTAAAATGTAAACTGACACTTCGAATGACAAAAGTATTTTTATCACACTCTTGATGTCAAGCACTTATGATATAAACCACAGTTGATTCACACCAGAACTTCTCTCTGGTGAAACACTCAGTTTTTAAAAATGCTTTTTTTAAGGATTACTATGACAGGGTTTTTTTCAGTACAGGCAGCAGCTGTCCTGTAAAGAGTGGAGGCTCTCATTAATATAAAAAAAATAAACCACATTTTTTCTGGTGACATCAGTCTTCTGACACCTTCAATATTTTGGGATTTTTCCTTTGAACTCATCTTGTTCTTGAAACCTGAGGAATTTGAATGCATTGTAACTATTTCTTAAATCTTATTAGTTACAGCTCTGACAAGTGACAAAGATTTTACAATCAAGCTAAATACAAGTGATAAAAAGTTCTTACATGCATTTCATGAAGCCTTGTGTTATAGCTATTCTATCATGTAAATCATAAACTCACAGTTGCCAGTCTTAGCACATTTAGATTCTTGGGTTGGTTTTTTTTGCCAGTCCTTTTATTTTTTTTGGAGAATAATATTGAAAATGCATTCTCTTTACACACAAAATCCTATTTAGCAAAATAGAAACTACATAGCAAGAAACATTGAAAATATTACAGTTACAGTTACAAGAAAGGAATGAAGATTCTTTAAACTTTATAAACTGTCAAACCAAAACTGGATGGATGGTCAGAGGTTAAGGAAATGTAGTAGAGGTATGCCAAGTATTATTTGTATTTATGGTTCAAAAAAGTAAAGCAGGGAGGGACACACAAAGCATGTCTTACTGTCAGGTAACAGATATGGTGCTGCAAAATTTCAGCCACAAAGAAAACTAAAGAAACCTCATTATTTGAATTTAGGTTAGCATATAATGATGACATACTGGGTCCTCCAAAACCAAAGAATCTGATATTGGTGCAACCTACTTAATTTCTAGCACAGGAATAGCAATTTTTTTCATCTTTCCAGCATGTGTAAGTATTCTAAATTTGCTGTTTCCAAAAATTATTCAAATTTCCAGTTGAAATGTATGTGTTTATTTGATTTTGTCTTATTCCAGATCCAACACTAATTCATAAACCTGTCAGAATGCAAGTGCTGGTTTGGAGATCAGCAGCTCTATGCCATGTCAAGGTGTATATCTCAGTGAGTCAGAATGACTAAAATAATGGGCTCTGACCTTACTGCAAGTCACAAGGTGCTAAGAAATCAAGTAAGTGCAAAGAAATGTCATCGTTCAGAAGGGTTTTGAAATCAGTATAATGTGATTAGCTGTACTTTCTTGTGACTACTAAATTGGTATTTACATTTCCTAAAAATGAAGAATACTTTTATAAGTTTTTATAAAAGAAACAACCTAACTTTAAAATAACAGAAGCTAAATACATATTGCCTTATTCTGCTATAGTAATCTAAAATTCAGATTGAAATAAATTCACTGAATATTGATATTTCAAGGTGTTGAAACTCCAGGAGTTAATTTATTATCTTACAACTGTGAGATTTGGATCAAGAATTAGCAGCTGCTAAACTGGATGCAGAGTACCAGTAAAAAAATAATTATTGTCTCACTACTCTCTAGCAACCAAGTATCAAATTACCACTTAACATTATTCTATTGTATAAATAATGTGTGATAGATATCTGAAAGTTGCCTAGCATGAAGATAATTACATTTAGACAAATAATCTAAACTCACATAGCCTGTTTAGAGGCCTTCCTTATAAGAGAAACAGCTTGGAAAGGGAATATAAAATACTTAATTCTCAGTAGGCATTCAACCCAGCTGTTGGTACAGGGGTTTTTATTCTCGAGGGAGTTTGCATCTCCTTGTATATTTGGTGGTGGATTAAGTTGACCATGCAATCCATTTTCACTGTGGACTACACGTTGAACTCATACAGAATAATTAGGGTTACTACCATGCTTCACAAAACTTTGCTCCTAAAGGCAGACTTTATTGTAAAGACACAGACCTAGGAGTCTGCACCTTCTCAGCAGTCTCTTCAGCCTGTGTCAGCCAGTTATTCTCTGATGGCAGCTACACCATGCCATCAGTGTCCCGTCTGAAAAGTGCTGATTGTCTTCAACCCAGACCCACGAAGTACATTAGTTGTGTGCTGCTTCACTTCACATGATCCATGGTTCAAATCTGGCAAAGATTCAGGATCCCAGAGGGCCAAGTTCTGACAGACACTCTCATGATCAACACATATTACTTCCACTGCATGGAAAGTAAGGCTGTGATATTTCATATTTTAAAGACTAGTAGATCCACTTTAGAAAAAAAGAAGCAAAATATTGCTATTGGGTTAAAAATTATTCAAATGTGGTGATTTTTAAAAGCATGAACTAAACAATGAATGATTCATTCTAATTAATTATGTGCACATATTGCAGTTTCACACCCTCTTTTCACTTGACAGGTAAATGGTTGAAGACTGAAGACTTATTATAGATTTTACATCCAGTCTATGAGGATTTGGACTGATTCCACAGAACAGGTTCAGGTCAGCTAAGTTCTTTCTTTCAAAGCATCATGGGTGTCTCTGAGCATCATTGCGAGCTTGTTCTGGCAGTAAGCCAGGCTTCAAAAGCCTTTCACCGTGCAGTCACTGACTCACTAATGGGCAACTGCAGGCTTTCTGATTTTCCTTTCATTTCTTGTGTTCATTTGACATAAATTTAATTAAACCAAATCTGGTGTTAAAGGAAGAAGAGATAAAAGTGATATGTCACAAATTAAAGAACTGTGTATGATACAGGAAACATGATTTTTTTTTCTGTTCCTGTAAAATATTGTCAATTTTAGTAAGCTCACTACTTAGAGTCTGCAAAAAATGTGCGGATATGCATTATTAAGAATAATGTGCATCCAGGGTTAGATGAAGGTCTCAGCCCTGTATTCTCTGTAGTAAAACCTTTCAGAGAATTCTTATACTTTCTTTCATACCCACACTTCAGGTAGTCACCTCTTCACAGGATATGAGACAAGTTTGCCCTTCTGCCGGCTATATATCCATAGTTGTTAGATAGCTCAAAAGCATACAACAGCAGAAACATGAAAAGATCACTTATTAAATATAAAAAATCATCATTTTTCAAAGGTCTCTTTTGGTTTTTACTTAAGGCTAAGGAGGTGATAGTGAAAATGAAAAATATCATGCTGTTAAAAAGGTTTCATTTAATTGCTTTGAATGTTGCTTTAGGAAACATCTAACTTTCTTTTTTGTTCTTTTTAAAAGTCCTTTTTTAAAATTAAAAGAACATTCAGACTGGAAATATACTAATGTGAACTGAAAGGGTATTTGCAAGCTGCCCAGAGATGTTCTGAACCAATCACATTCAATGGGGTTCCAATACTGTCATTTCATAAGAATTATATATAGGTTCCTAGCACTGAAAGCATTAGCACCACAAGAAAAAAAACATGAACAGTGCAAGGAGGATCTAATGACCAGTGAGCAATTTTTGCAAAGTCTCATATTTGCCTATGTGATCTATAAGCTATGAATGCATAATTAATGTATGGGCCAAGTCCCTGTGGTCAAACTGGCTATTTATCATAGCACCACCTCTCTGCCCTCCTTTCCTTTATAGTCTGTTTTCTTTTTGTTTGTTTTTTTCCCCAGGTGGGTGGGTGGGTGTTCAATGATAATTTCTGCAGCTTCTGACGCCTAAGTACAGTGAGCTGCTAGAGCACAAGTGATGGAATCGAAGGGGTCCCTGGGCAGACCTCACTGAAGGTGAAGGTTGTTTTGTAGTGTTTTCCACAGCTGTGGTCCCTGTCTGCACCCTGGCTCCTGCTTAGGGCAAGAGGAGAGTACACATCACCCCTCAGCAGTCCTTGTCGCCTGTGGGGGGAAAGCCTCTCTGCAGTCCAGTGCCTGGTGGTGGGAAAGAAACTTCTGCAGAGTAAAGACAAAGGATCCTTTAGCACCCTGCAATGCCCCATCTCTATTCCAAAGCTTTATTCACAGGAAACTCCTTCAGGATGAAAAGGAAGTATCTTAGAAGAAAATAATCAGAAATGCTTTTTTTAGAGAAAATACTTCCAATACATACAAAAATTATGAAAAAAAAAAGTACATAGAACTGAATAACTGAATAAAGAACATGAACTGGTTTCATTTTTTAAAACTTATTTCTCAACGAGTTGTTCTAATAGTTTGTGTAGTTTAAGCCAAAGACACGTATTTTAAAAAGCAAAAATTTAACTCTGTAGAATTCTTGTGAAAACCAAAAGATATACATGAAATTAGGACATGTTTTCCTTGACTAATTAAAAAAAGAAAAAGCAAAAAAAGCTGTTTCATTTAAACAGACAACTTCCCATCAACCTAGTTCTCAATGAGGATAAATTTAGCATCTGACATAAGCAAAGACATTTAGGGTACACTTTCCTAAAGCAACTACTGCTGCTTATATGCCCATCTCATTTTGACTTCCAGTGCACACTGGCCCTGACACTTAAGAAAGTCCTAATCTGTTTTTCACAAGCAAAATATTATAGGCATATTGAAAAAGGAGAATATTAAAGAAAAATTAATTACAACACAGTGCTATCTTTTTTACAGACTGTAAGTGCTTCAATCACATAGTGTGGCAGAGTTGATGGTCTGCTTTAAGAAAGTGCTAATTTTTATGACTATTCTAACACCACAACAATGTAGGTCCTGACAAAATCATACTGGGAAAGCAAGTGGCTGCATCTGTTCCTCCTAGTTCAAAAATTCATATACTGTGTGTATCTGAGTAAATGTGATAGTATATAAAATTATACTCTTTGTTTTATCTATTCTTTTGTGATATTGGAGATTTATCAGGGTGAAGCACTTTTTACCACAAGGGCTTCAGCCATAATTATTTATTGACGTTAAACCCATAAAGAAGGAGAGGACGAAAACATATGACAATCCACATACTGCTTTATCTTCTTTCACAATCTATTTTTAGACAGGCTTAGCAGAGTTAGGCAGAGGCGTCCTGACATTTAAAAAGCTTATGTTAATCCAAAAATGCTGCACCTCTCTATAAACACTGGGACACTTTATCAGACTGCTTTGCTTGCTGCATTTTCTCCACTGAGAGCATCAAGGCCAGCCTGGAAAGCCTTTTCTGGAGCTGCCTCAAGGTCTTTTCTACACCTTCTCTCTCTCAGAGTACTTCTACACATTAGTAAGTTACTTAGAAGCTAAAATTCTGTTAGACCTTTAGAATGAAGCAATTAAGTAAGAAATAAGCATGTCAATTTAGTTTCGTGTAATCTGTCATGGAGAGCTGATGTACAATCTTATAACCTTCAAAGAGGAAGGTAAAGGTAAAATCTAATATTGCTAAGGATGAGAGAGCAAGGGAACATTTGTTTCTAGAATTAAAAAGTAAAGGAGGATGACATGAAACAAATAGTAGCAGAAGTTTATTTAAGCCAATATAGCTAAGACACAACAGAATTCTGGAAATATTACCTAAAGACATATATATATGAAACTACTGATTTGTCTATACACTCACCCAAAATAATGGTGTTCTGTTCACAGACAATAATCATATCTAGATCTAAGACTCACATATTTTGCCTCATCTTTCAAAACTGCAAATTGCCCTTTTATAGAGCAGGCATCACCAGGGACTGCTTCTGTTCTTACTGAACATTGGGGGTCTCAGGGTGGTTTCTGTGATGTAGGAATGAATATGCTGCTGTTCCTTTTTCTTTGCCAATGTGCTACCTAAATACAGAATATTTAAAATTTTGTACATTCTTATTTCATATTTAGGTATTCTATCTTTACTTTCCTTCCTGACATGTTAGTGGCTCACACAATTAAAAAGGCCTTTAAGAGATATAAAAAACCCAGTATAATTTCTATGTTCACCTCTAAAGAAAGCTTTGGTAGTGTATACCAAGTGTTTGGGGATTTTTTTGATGACACTGTTTACTGCACAACCAGAGAAAAATATTATTATTTCTAGAGAAAAGGCTTTTTCCTCCCCACAGTTTCCATTAACACTATTGTCAAATTGAACATATTTCATATTTTTCTATTGCTGAACAGCCCAGCTGTTCTGCCTCTTCCACATTTGTACTTTGAAGTGGAAGTCAATAAAAAAGCTAAGGGTAAGGAAGGGGAGTTTTCTATGAAAATTGCATATCCCTCCCCTTCAACAAAAACACAAAGGCTATTTATATCAAGCTCGCTGTCCCTGATCTTCAATATGTTCGTGACATTCTCACCTCCCCTTCAGCAGTGACACTGTAGCAGGTCTTCACCCATTGTGCTTAAATACAGTCTTTTAGCAAAACCTTGCTCCTGTCCCTTGCCAGAAGGCATGATCTATTTTAAGGTTAGGTGGAGGTAGGCACCAGAGAGCTGTTACTGTACTCTGACATCAGGAGTGGGAAGCTAATGATTTATGGTAAAAGTGGTGCACAGGAGCTTCAGAAAGTCTTGAGAGTTCACCCAAAAGCACACACCTCACCATTTGTTTTAAACCGTAACCTAAAGTCACAATAACTTTTGTACCCAAGGGTTAACAAAGCTTCATAAACATCGTCTCAGGGGGAAATGCTTTTTGTCAATGTTAAATTTGGCTTAGAAATATGTTCCCTGAGAATTTTTACAGAATGAAAGCCTACGGTTTGATACAAGATAAGGGAAGTAATTGCTTTCAAAGGATTTTGAATCCTGACTTTGTTATCTCCTGGTCAAAAGTAGATTACTTTCTTCCTAAAAAACCACTACTTTACCAAATAGGAATACTTGGTCCAAGGAAGTCTCAGGGAAAAATACTGAATTTTTTTCAAGATTGCATAAGATTTGATTATCAAGTTCTCCATCTGAAAGCATATAACAGGATACCTTGAAGAAGTCAGAAAAGCTTTAGGCAAGAGAGACAGGAATGTTTACATAAATGTGATAGGAAAGGAAACTCATGTTTAAAATACCCATAAATCAGAATAAGTAGAGCACACATGCAGCAATACTCTAAAGTTTCACAAATTACACTGTTATCACTGTCTTTTCTTCTCTCCTACTGTGTGGTTTAATCACTTGTCTTTAATTGGACTATAAAGATACCGTGTCAAGGACTATGTTTTCCTGTATGTGTTTTACAAAACTTAGCACAGTAAATATTTATCTTCCTGGGACATTTAGGTAATACTTCAGAGTAATTTACACACTATTTTCAGAATATTATATAGCCACCTGTAAAGCTGGTCAGATAATGACAATATCTGAATAATTTATTTTAAGTAAAAGGTTCTAATTAATCAGATAAATTACCAGCAATTAATAATTTAAGAAATCTAACTGTAGGGTGCAATCTTTCACTTGCAGGAGAATGAACCGGATGACCCAAGTTCTTTCCAATTTCTAGGAAATAAAAATTTTAAAAAGTCGGTGATACCTGAGAATTTTTTGCATAACCTCATCTAAACCCACAATTTTCCCAAAGGCAGAATGAGACATATGAGAAAGGGCACCATAAGGATTCCCGAGGGAGTCAGAAAGTGGAAGTTGTGTGCAAGTGCCTCTGGAGAAAGGTTTTTCCTTGATACATTGGAGAAAATCAGCAAAGTCAGATCGTATTCTTTCCCTCTCACCTCACACCATGTAAGAAGCTCCTTCCTCCACAGCGCCATATATAATAAACATGAAATGGTGACATGTTTGCATGTACAGCAGACCTATCCTCTGCACATACAAAGTGCTTACATTTTGGCAACTATGACCTCACCACCTATTTCCTCTGTTTTGACCATCCCTTAAAAAAAAGCAAGAATTTTTTAATTCTGCACATTTAATTAATTCACATAATAGCATATTTCCAAAATGAATTGAACACATTTGCTCAATGAAATAAGCAAAAGTATGGTTTACTCAAAAATATTGTCTGAGCAGAAGGCTAAATTTTCTTGAGTGTATTAGCTGCTACACATTTTTCACTTAGCACTAGTTAGTATCAAAATACTGAGCTTCTCTGTATCCAGACTGAGGGCTGAACCAATCTGACAACTAAAGCAGTTGAACTGTGCTGATGAGCTCCAAAGAGAGCCAAACATCTGTCCCCATTTTGCTGTTGCATGTTCCCAACAGACATTTATGCATTAAATCTATTTATCAGATGATACTTTGTGTAAGCCAAGACATAGCATGACATCATAATAGGATATATTACAAATATAGGAATATTGCTGCTTCGATAAGATATTCATATCAGAAAACAAACATTGCCATTTGATTTATCTTCAATACCTTTCTTCAATATTTTTAACCCTGTATAAACAAGACAAAAAAAATATATTCACAATTATGCAGAATGTACTGCTCCATTTAGGATTACAAAAAATGTTCCCTCCATTCAGGGTTACAAAAATGAAATAGTTCTGTCTTCTGCTCTATTTCCAGACTCACTTTCATCCTGAGAGATTTAGGAACTGTTTATCTGCAAGCCCAGAGCATTGCCTCCTCCTTGCAATTCAGTGAGTACATTGTATAATGAACTTTTAAACATTCTGCTACTGGTAGGTACAGAAAGAGATTCCATCAGTGTCCCCATCCCATGTTCCATTAGGCATATGTATTTCTATTTAAGAGGTTAAACAAGAATTTTGAGAAAGGGAGGGGTGCCTCTATTAAAGAGGAAATCCCCTTGTGCATCCTTCTTTCTTTTCACAAAGCCATGAGAAGGAATACTGAGTGTTGGTTGATTTTAGAATTACCCAGCCATGAAATAAAGTTCTGTTTCCAAGTCAAAAAGGTATTTTGGTATTAGAATTATGTTAAAATGGCAAAGAACTATTACAGCATATTTACAAGTATTGACAGCAAGTCTTTTACAAGACTGAGACCCTCACAAGGTTTAACATGAAAAGGAGCTTCTGTGAAAATACTCTAGTTCTACTGGCAGCAGTTCTGAGGACAAGTTCTACATCAGCTTAGCAATTTCCTGATTCAAATCCTTCTATTCTTTCCTTACTACTGAAAGTTTAATTTTCATAGAACTGGAATACTTCAGTATAACTAAAGCATTTGGGCTTTATGTGGGGTAGAAATAATGAATAATGAGCAGGAATTGTTGATGATTGTCTCATGCGTGAAGCCTTATGATATAGTGATATATTAAGCATATTAATTTAATTTGTTATTTATTTTACTGAAATATTTTTCATGTTAAACTAATGTAAATGTTGGGAATTATATGTAAGTAAGTGTCAAGGAAGAAATATTGATACAATAAGAATCAGGAAACCAAGATCTGAAGGAAATTTTTGCCTATCATGACAGTTCATTTTTTCAGTCAAAAAAAGATAGTGAAATGAACAGAAATAAAATTGAAAGAAATATCCATATTTCTTTCGATATGATAATCACAAACCTTGAGCATTATAGGCAGATATAGAGATATGGAAATATAGTAGTTTAGATAAGAAAACAATCTCATTTAAAGGGTTTCTAAGAAATGAAAAAAAAATTCAGTTTTAGTATTGTCCTACTTCTAGGACAATTTACTAGTTGTGTCTGAATTCAGAAAAAATAAGCTTAATATTTAGACAGTCAGAAATTTATAAAGGGGGATATTATTAGGGAAATATTATCAAGTGGAAGCTAGATAAGACAAAAAAATTGCAAGACAAAAGAAAGCAAGAAAAAACGACACTATTAACTTGCATTTTATATTGACAACCAGTGAAAATTTTAAAAACTGCTAACAGCAGGAAAATAATTTGTTTTAGAAATACCAGTAAATTCTAACTTTTACATGTTGATAGTACATTTTGTGTAATTATATAGTTCATAAGCAACAAGCAGAAAATTCCATCTATTGCAGAAATCATTAATTTTCAAGAGACATACACAGTAGAGTATTTTGAGTTCATCCTTATGTAGTACTGAGACTAATTTTTAGAATAATTTAGACTTAGAATAATTTATGCTAGAGGCATTGGTTGTATGACCTTTTGCAATGGTTACTATGCATTTGTTAAACTGATACAAATCTGAGTTCTGTGAACAAATAAGTGTAGCACAAGTAATCCTGTGATCAATAATGCAAAAGTGCAGACACTTTACATTTTCCTTTGGTTGACAATTCCTCCATTTTACTAACTCAGTGTACAAAAGCTTGGGGAAAAGGTATATACTAAGACAAAACACCAGAATGCATTGCACATAAAAATTGCTGACGGGGCATTAAAACATAACAGAAGAAAAAAATTCTCCTCATCTTCTGAAACACGGCTTAAATTTTATATTTGGTCTATAGGTCTGTTCAATCACTTTCCCATGTGATTTTCGAAGAACTGTGGCTGACATAGTCCCTTGATCTAAATGAAGGGGGAAAAATCTAGAGGAGAAAAGGACCATAAATACAATATTCCTTCACAGATTTTAGCTGAACATCAGCCATTACCCCTTCAGGGCAATCTTTTTAACAAAAACTCTCTTAGATGGGCATGTCTGGAAACACTAAAAGCACTTGGGCTAAGAACGTCAGCACTAAAAATACAGAAGTGGCTGGAAATGCTGTTGTGTGTCAACCTTTATTTGTCCTTTAAACCAAGAAAAAAGAACAAATGTATGCCTGTAGGCCAAAATGCAGAAGCTGGGGATTTTTTTCTGCTCTCTCTCCAACTTACACGAAATTTTTACAATGAATTGTAATAGGAGGTTCAGATGACAAAAATTACAGTGGTGTAGCCAGGAAAAATACCCATGGGGCTTTCTGCTTCCCTTGTGCCCAGCCTGAACTATCAGATCAGCCTTCTGGACTCAAATGCAACACTGTCAATAAGAATACATCATCTTTTTTGTGGTATAGAAGAGCTGTCGGTTGCAATTCCCATTATTCCAAGGCCAGGATTTTCCATTAGTGTAGCCACCTGCTGGGTTTCTCTACTCAGGTTTAATGGAGTCTGAATTTGAATTTATCACCATCTGTGGGAAGACAGGAAATGAGAGGAGCATCACTAATTCCTTTCTTCATTTACTAAGCATAAGCATAATCTTTATAAGGAGATAGGCAGAAGCAGCAGTGATCAGGGAGACTGAGAGAATATTTTAACTCATATTGACATCAGAGTTCCAGACCAAGAAAAATGCAGTCTGTTTGTCAATCAATTCCAGCAACAAAATGAATGTTCTAATTTCGTATGAAATGTTGTACCAAAACATGCAGATGTGGGATATTATTTCATTTTTGCTTCCAAGAGGTCTCTGAAGACTTAATAATTTAGACTACTAAAAAAAAAAATTAAGGTCTTGTAATGTGAATAAGTTCTCAAGAAGAGTTGAGAATACCGAATTATGGTTTTTAACAAAAAGGACTAAAATAATCCATTTACACACTTTATTCTTGCTTTCCTGTCCCAAAAGAAAAATCGGAAACAAAAGTATTAGAGAGAGGAAATTCATGAATTCAATAGAGACAAGTGTTCAAGGGCAATATGAAAACCGTAATAAATGAAACAAAAAGAAGATTTACTGTATTATTATGAAAAGGAATATGTGTTTATTACAGAACACCTAAACCAGATGAAATTGATGTTGTTTCCTTCTTAAATATGACAATAAACACTCTTGGTGATGATTTCATACAACACAAAAACTGAATTTGTAGTCATCAGTGGTCCAGGAATCACAACTCCAATTGCCTAACTATACAATTTGCTGTTCCTACCTCTTGAGGTTGAGGTCTATGCTTTTCTCTTGTTCAAACATAATTGCTACTTTAGAATGGACAGAAGAGAAGGTGGAAGTTCAAAATGCATATTTCAAGAAACCTTATGAGATACCCATTTGCCCTTATCAAAGGGGCACTGACAACAAATCTACATTTGTAGAAGGGGTTTTTTTGAGCTCAAGCCTTTCTCATGAATTTTGCTCCTTGTTTGTAGTCTTTGGATTTCTTATTTTGAACTTGTAAGGCTGCTCTCTTGTCATGTGGGTCAACAAAATGATTTGAGCAACTGGATAATTTAAAGGAATGTTATTTGTTACTGTGAAAAATTTCCACAGTGATTTGAAAAAAAAAATGCACAAACCTCCTCTAAATAAATAATTATGAAATGTTTTTCCCCTTCCTTTTATTTTTAAAAGAAAAAGGAAATAATAATTTATTTTTAAAATAAAGAAATTTTGTGCATTGCAGTATAACAAAATAAAAAGCCTTTAATGTATGTTTCTGGTGAAAAATCACATGACATTGGGTCCATAATGATGTAGAGGACAAAATAATCTCTGATTTTTTGATGACTTGATGAATAAAGTGGGTGATTGACTTTAACTTGTTTCATTGCAATATTGATTGTTAACTGATTTGTCATGTTTTGGAGACCTCTTGGTCTTGTCAACACAGCTGATAATACTACTACACTTTGCTTTACCACACTAAGTTTAGCCACAGAAATGACTCCTGATAATTCTTATATGATTTGGTTCAATTATAATTGGCTCTCATTTTTGTCTTATGCCTACCGTGGATTTGTCCAGGCTTAAAAATCAATAGTGAAACACTAGGGTGTGCATGTTGCTGCAATTACAGCTTTATCATTAAATATTATGAATTGCCTTTGACCATAAGTATTTCAAGATTTGGTCACTGTTTTTTCATTTATTTTTTAGGGCTACATTATTGTGTGGCCATAAGGTATCCTAGAGATGGGTAGAGGAAATATTTAAACTACCTGAAATCCTTTTCTCTCAAGCAAATAAGCAGTTCATCAGGTTCTTGCAGTGATCCTTGAGTCACCAGGAAAAAAAAATTCTGCAAAAAAATGCAGAACCTAACATGCTAAGAGAAAATAAAGACACATATTCCCAAGGGGAACTGTAAGGAAAGTCTTTTATACTAGAGGTTTCCGTGGTTTCTGATTACTAAAGCTGAAGCCTACTGGAACTTTTTCACCCAATAGAACTGTTTTTGTTAGTGAAGTTTTTTATCTGTTTCTAGAACTAAAAGGATGATGACTACAGAAATTTTACCTATTCATTGGCTGACGAATTTATAACACAGTTTGAACACCTTGCTTTTAACTGACACTGTAAAAGTATCTAGGTTTTGACACAGCACCACTCCAAATCTGAAGGCATAGGAGTATTTTAAAGGCTCGTGTGTGTGTATGAAAGATTCAGAATCCAAGCCGGGACCTGATCTGCATGCACAAACCTTAGTATCAGGGAAGAAAAACAAGGAGAGGACAGCAAACTCAAGGGGTAGTTAACCGTGGCTTGCCTGTTTTGTATGATGTCACGCATATGGTTATTGTTATTCATACTGAGGGTGGCAACTTTAGCGATTCAAGACTAACACAAGAAAATCTGTCAGCTCTAGTTAAATTAACATTGTTATTACCTCAGGTCAAGCAGATGGAGGGCAAACTTCTCTGTTGGATTCTGCTGCTCTTTAATTAGTGTCCACATTTGTTATGTCAACATGATGCATCATGTTTAGTTTAAAGGTTTGTTTTATTCCTGATACAAATGCTTACAAAATTGAATTTTCTACATTCTAAGAGTTGATCTAGGAATCTGGGGACATGTGATAAATGAAGATTCCTTCAGTTACATTTTGGAAGAAAACAGTCAAAAGAAAATGTGTGATACTTCCATAGCATTACACATGTGTTCTTCTGTTTTCTTCTTGAAATAAGTCTGTAATACACTATTAGGAACTCTTTGCCCATCAACAATCCTTTCCAACAAGGAAGGGAAATTTTTCATCTCTGTATCTATACTGCTATATTTATGGTGGTAAAACAAGTAGTCTACAATAATTTTGCATTCAGTAAAATCTTTTGTTTTGTTTTATTCTGGAGAAAAAATAACCCCTATCTTGTAGACTGCTTCCTTGGAAAGTGCTTTCTTCATGAAGAAATCATGAAAATAAGAACAGGAGAAGGAAAAAAAACGTAATTGCCACATTATGTGTGCAGAAACTCTTTCATGGAACACATATTTTAAAATTATAATAAATAAAAAGCCTGGACAAACATTTATGTTTTTCACTTAATCCTAGGAAACAAAAGAAATCTTTCAGCAACTGCCAAAATAACAGATGAACAAGACTGATGGTTCACAGAAGAAGAAAATAAACATTAAAAAATCCTCACAGTGCAATGCTTTTAAATGGTTGTCAGATTCATATTTGCTTCTCTGAAATCAGTGCTTTACAATGTGTGCAAGCATTTATTATTGCAAATTTGTAGGATTTATAAGGAAGAGTTTTTCTGGCAACTACGCAGTCAGCATTAAGGAACCTTTTTCATTTCCTTTGTGAGGCTTAGTTCTTATTTGGTGGTTGTAAAACCTGCCTTCAAAAGGAAAAGGAAAGGACCTGTAGACGGGCTGTGCAAGACATGTTTTGTGTGGTCTGTAGTCTTAAGAGAGACCTCTTCAAATGAAGTGAGTATTCGGAAGTGAATCAATGAAAGGTCGCAGTGGCCGTTTACATCTGGTCAATGTCTTCTGCAAAAGAAAACAAAGTTTTATCTCATTTAGTCTCATTAGAATAATGACTTCCTTTTATTCCTTCATGTATATCATGCTTCCCACCCTGATGCTCCTCACAAAAGAAGGGGGGGAAAAAAATATAGAATTTTAGAGGATCAGATATAGCTGTCACAATAGCAAGAAATTTTTAACAGATTTCCTTAAATACACCTCCATAATCTTAATGTGTACAGACGTATATCTCAAGATTTATTATAAGGACGTATTTTTCAAAATATTTATAAATAAGATAAATGCTCTTTCTGACTTTAATATTCTTTAGCTTGTTTACATATGGCCTCTTACTATTATAAAAGTTTCCATTCACTTTTTATTTGAATTTTTCTGTTTTGCAAATGAAGGATCTTCCCTGATAAAAGTAGTATTTATTTTGTTGGATGTCAAGAAAAGAAACAATTTCAAATCTGGAGTGGTTACAGGAAAGTGAACATAAATTCTTTCTAGTTCAAAGATATTTGACTTGATCAATTACATATTCTAAAGAAACCTGAACAAAAGCATGAGAGCCTGATTACATAAAAGAGATGAAGAATTTCCACTTAACATTTTAATAATCCTGCATGTTGACTGGCCTGAGAAAATCAGAGCATGTAGACAAGTTTGTTCCTTGTCTCTCAGCTTTGTAGGGTTTTACATATCAGCGGATCCCCTATCCCAACTCTGCTCTGCCATTCCTGGCCCCACTGTACCTTTACATCTGCTGTCAATCCCCCCTGCCAGCTCTGGTCAGCCCTACTTACTTCTGTCTCCTTCAACTAAGAAGACGAATGGAGTGAAATATTCTGCCTCTCTTTCTTTTGCTCTAGTTGTCAAGTGTCTTTTGAAGGTTTGAGTATCCTGAGATTAGGTTATACTAGGAGCTAAATCTAGGATGTAAGGAAAAATACAAGATTCCCAGGACCGCATTTTTAGTAATTTTTAGTAATTTCAGCATGAGGTCCTATACTTGGGACATCAGAAAAACTAAATGTCAAGAGGAGTAAATAAAGAGAATGAGAATCTAGTTTCTACATGTCATGTCTAGAAACATCATTTATCTTTGTCCCAAAGGTTTAATAACAGCATGATATTTGATGATACTGGAACAATTTAATTGCAAGTATCATAAAATATTTCGGTGTTTCCAGTCTAACTAATTTCACTAATCATAAGCCATTTTGGTCATCACAAGTCATACCATCTCCTCTGATTAAAAAATTGCAGCTTTGAAAACCTTCATATTTTGTCAATTACCCATGTAGAGAAAATGGATATACACCAAGTTTTCCAGACAGTTTTCCCAGATGGCTTTCCTAGAAAGCAAAAAGAAAAAGAAATCAACAAAAAAACCCCGAAACCAAACAAACAGAAAAAATCCCAACCTAAAAAACCCCAAACAGCTACGTAAGATGTTCCCTTCAGTTACAAAAAAGGAGTAAGATTGTTTTGCAATGTGACATTTAAAAGACTGCTCAGATAAATTAGAAAGCAGTGGTTTCCAGACTGAAGCTTCTAACAGAATAGCTTCCTCTGTTGATCTTCCCACTGAATGTCTATTTCAGTTTTCATCTGCACCGATCTCTGAAATCTTTTTTTGTGTCTCACTGTTTCTTCAGTAAAAACCCTGGCTTCCTCCTCTGCCACTGAAACCTTGCCAAAGATTGGGACAGAAAGGTGCTTACTAATTTCTCCCAGGTTTTATCAAGTGCACATCCCTAATTACTTTTTCCTAGCCTGGATTCTTTCCTCTGCACAGTTAAAGGTGTTTGGGAGAAGCTGGGAGAGCACTTGCACAGGGAGGTGACTTAAGAACTCTGTTAGTACAAGGTGAGAAACTGATTGCTGATTGCTCCTTTTGGATTACTTCTGGCAGCTTGAAGATCAAATTGGAGTCATTTTTCTATTAATGTTTCAAAGAGTTCTTTAATTCTGATATTGTATATGAAGCATGCACATTGTATGTAGTAATTTAGATGTTTTTACTGACAGAAAATCTTGGTAGAAATCAATAGCATATCAAGAGCATATCAAGAGCATTAAAAGCATTTGGTGTTATGTATGGCCTCTAGTAAAGTTATTACTTTTTCACCCGAAAAATGCCATGGAACATTACCTTGTCCTTGAATATATAATTAAACATACAAATGTATTTAATATTGAAGTTAAATTTGAACATGTAGGTGCAAAATAGAAGGATATAAAACACATGTTTAATGAAATATCAGCAGTGCTTTTGCCTGTAAACAATCTTGTATATATTCTTCATATCTGCCCAGGTCTTCTATCCAGACTACTTTCTCTTTATTTCCTCGTGGAAATTCCCATCAAGGGAAAAAAAATTATTTTAAAGTTGGAAACAATTGGTATCACTCGTGTCATCAAGGAAATAGAGTTTGTCATTGCTAAGACCAAAGAACTCTAATAGATTCTGTATTGCTAAATTACTGTAATTCACAAGATTGTACTGGGGAGATATTTCACAGGTGGTAACAACATTACTTGAAATATTTTTAATCCAGTTTATCCAATTACATCTCAGTTAAAACTTTGCTCTTGCAATTTTGAAATGCAGTAAATACATCAGTAGTCCTTTGCTTGGAAACTGTGGTTCCAGATCCTTACATTTGACAGATTCTGAGGCAGAGAAACCTTGCTTAAATAACAAAGAGCCTGTGGAACTAAAAAAAAATTGTTACAGGAAGAAATTAGAGCATAAATACTTAGACAAGAGCCTATGGAATTAATTATGTGAATAGAGTAAGATGTGTTTTAAGCATCTGTGCTTAAAAAGAAATGTTGGGCAGTAGGAAAGACTATGTTTAGTATCAACAGGCAGCGGATCAACAGCATTAAAAAAAATGCACTGGTCCAAAATTATGCAAACCCATGGGGTTTCTTAACCACTGCAAGAGTGTAAATATTGCACCTGTATTTAAAATAATTTAAAATGTATTTAGAAAAATTTTTTTTAGAAAAAAATGAAGATAAAATTGTGTCAAAAGACCATTTATCAAAGACTGGGAGGTTAAAGAGCTGC
Source organism: Sturnus vulgaris (assembly GCF_052056855.1). Lineage (NCBI taxonomy): Eukaryota > Metazoa > Chordata > Aves > Passeriformes > Sturnidae > Sturnus > Sturnus vulgaris. Next base: position 26,478,349 of record NC_142283.1, read on the forward strand.
TCTAGATAAATTTTCTATATACAGCAAGAAATGTGGGAAGAGGGGAGAAAAAGGAACATTACAAAGATATTTAAAAGGCAATTAGGAAACAGTAGCAAGTACAGAGGCAAATTGAAAAGGGCAATTCTAAAAAGTTGCTATCTCATGGGAACAAGATATTTGAGGCTAAAAGGGCTCGATATGTTGGAACCTCCATTCTCTCTCACTAAGTCACAAAAAAGGAATTAGAATTTTTAGCATCTTTTAAATTTTACATTTTAAATTACAATATTTTATTACTTTCTATGGGTATTTACAAGGAATTACTTTCCCTAAAAGAGCACTTTTCTTTTTTAAATTCCAAGAGTAGTGACAATATCAAACTCAATTTTTACACTGTGAAAAAACTCAATAGTTGCACTTGCAGCTTAGAGGACTCTGCCAAATATAACACTATTGTATTTCTGTGGGCTATGGGTGGGGAATAGTAAGGGTTTTTCTGTCTACACTAATCATTAGAATTAGAACATGATAGTTTTGAAATTAAAACTGGTTATAACTTAATTTATACTCTGTAGACCACATTTTCAAAAGGAAAAATAGTTGTGACTTTAACTGGAATGATAGAACAGATATAAAATTATATTATATATGCAGAACCTGAAATCTTAGTCAGTTAAGGTGAACAAGGTAGAAACCTAAAACTTTAAAAGCCATAGCACATCAGTCCTTGCTGGGCTCTATCACTTTTGCCACGTGGAGAAGTAGATAAATGTATCAGAGAAAATAAAGAGCTAGAAACACCTTTTTTTTTGGTTTTTTATTTTCAAATTAAAAGAGCACCTAAACATTAGCACTTTGGATTTTGAAGCTCAATTAAAAGATAAAAATTGCAAAAACAAAGCTCAAAAATAACAACCATATTATAGCAATACTCTTCTGTCAAGCAATACAAAGCATCAAATCAAAGTATCAGAGGGGACAAATTCCTAAATTCTATAGAAATTGTCTGCTGCTGCTATTAACTTGCCCTGATAGATTAAAAAAACAAAGTATGTTTACAAACATTAGCCAAATGCTTCAATACTATTTACTGAATAGATTTTCTTTGATTCTTTAGGATTGTTTATTAGGAATTTGAGGTTTCTTTAAAGTCTGGATTTTTCTGAACTATATTGACCATTGGGGGGAAAAAAGTCTGAATTTTGGTAAATATTTATTGTGTCAAATATTTAACCTATTTCTGACTCAGCTTCTCCCTGCAGAGCTTCTTTCGTCCATAACCTATTTGTTAAAACAATGTCTATGTTGTGCTGACTTGCATGATCCCTCTTCATCTGTCTGACTCTATAACTCTTCTGTGTTTCTATGAAGCTTTAATCATCAAATACACTGCATGTCTTCTATACAGCAGCCTAAACAATAACAGGTCAATGGTTCAGTTCTCTCTTCATTGTCAGTAGTCTGTGTGCTTTGCCTCTCTCAGAGTATTCTCATTTTAGGTATGGCCACACACTTTGGTGCTGTAGTAACAGAAGCATTAGCAGGAGTGGTTTAGTTCATGCCTTGTTTATTTCTATTCTAAATTTAGTTATTGTGTGGATTTTAGTTTAACCAGAGAGATGATTTAAGCATTGTTCCTATCTTGGAAGAAATTTCAGTCCTAGTGTCTGTCTCAGCAAGATGGAAAAACATGTGCCTAATTTATTGACTAAATAAGTAATTATTAATAAATTCATACGGAGCTGAAGAAGAGAAGAAAGGAGAAAACAAAGGCAGTATGATAAAAAAATACACTCCAGCCCTGTACTACTGCAATATAGTGTCATGAATAAGAAAGTGCTCAGACTACAATCTACTTAAACCAGAAGCATGGAAGGTTGGAACTAAACAGATTTTCAAAGCTTAACAATTGCTTCTTGCTTACAAAATCTCTAGTAGGTGTCTTATAACATTCTCCAATTGGTTAGCAATGACCAACAATAACCTGATCATATGCCTGTGTGGGCACAGCAATACTGTTCCCTGAAACAGCTGAGAAACTCATACAATTTTTCATCAGAACATAACACTGAAAATATTACTTATGTTCATCTCATGTCGTTCATCTTATTGTCTGCTCTACTCTCCTCATCACTAACCTATAGAACATTCTATATAATATTGTGAAGCAGTTAGAATATCAGGCTGTAATTTCAAAATTCTTGATGTCTCCAGACCAGAAAGAGCATTTGAAGCTCCATCTTAAAAAGCACAGTCAATAATTTTGTTCCTTAGGCATAGAAGACCAATGAATAACACAGCTTTACCCATGTGAAACACATATATAGAGGAAATAAAAGTTTTCTCAGCAGAGAAATAAATTATACTTTTCTCTTTTTTCCTCTGCAAAGAGTTTAAAAAAGATTAATTTTATATACAACGTTGATAATGTTTTCATTTATCTGTTGTAATGGAGCAATACATATGTAGTTATATACATTATAAACGTACAATTAATGCCCATTCTTCTCAGACAACGTCTCTGTCAAAATGAACACTGTGATTTGAAACACACATGTAGAGATCGAAGAACTGCATGAACTCAGAAATCAGCAGATTATCAGTCATTTGTCGACTGAGAATAGTTAAAGAGCCTTTAATAACATTAAATACATGCAAACATTTTTCAGAGTAGTTGTCTAAATAAATAATAACTAAATTAAGAAACTAAAACATCTGAGACTGTAGTATTGCAAGACAAACTTTTTGCTCAGTTACTTTTAATATAATGCTTATTCTGCAAAACCATCTGCCTATGGAACTGCACAATCAAAACTGCTTTAAACATTAACCAAGAAGAGGCACAAAGTGATGAACCAGCCCTGGTATGCCAGCTCAGCTTCATATTTGGAAAGCAACACCAGTTATCAAGCAGTCAACTATGACTGTGGGGCCTGTGACCACTAGAGACCATCAGAGGGACTCCTGAGACAGATGAGCACGTACACAATGGGAAGGGAACATATATTAATGATTTTGGGGAAATAATTATCATATGTATGCTTATTCTGTGAAAATCAATGAATATGTATGTAAAACAGTATATATAGGGGAGCTTCTCTATACTTGAGATGCACAATAGGAGGAGATATCCTCCATACATCCAGAGCTGTAATAAACATGCCTGCTACTTAATGCTGTATTGGTGTTAAGTGGTTTTAGACTGTATTTCAGTAACAGTTTCTGGGGACCCAGAGAGTACACTACTCCAGATTTTCAATGGATCTCAGGAACCACTTGGAAACACTTGGTCAAGTATTGTAGGAATTGGTATTTGAAGTATACTTTAAGCAATCACAAAATCTGGCCCAAGTCTGACATCTTAATCCGTAAGATCAGTATGCAATACCTAAAGAAAGGAGGCAAAGAGGAAACCTAAACCTGTCTCTTCAAATCATCAAGCTCGTGACCTTCAATGAAGATGAAGAATCCTTCTGAAGAAGACCAGGGGGATCATCCTCATTTGAGTCCCTGGTTACATTATTGCTGGGGAAGAAAACTACAGATTTTTTTAAATTGATCCAAGAGCAACTTACTTAGTATTATCAGAACTTGTAAGCACTGTGGATGTGACAAGGAGAAAAGGTAGTAGATCTTTTTTATGACTGCTATCATTTAAATAAGGAAAACAGTGGGGGACACACCAGATTTGTTTATCTTGGAATGTACAGGGTCCCTTACGGGAAGAGATTTGTTGAGTAATTTGGATGCAAAAACTACTTTTGAAAATGGAGAAATAAAATCAAAAATTAAAAAATCTAAAATTGTGTGAGCAAGAACTTTTATATTGCAGGAGCAGGTAGAATAAGAACCAATACCTGAGGGATGGAGAATTCAGTAATTCCTTTAGTGTGGCCAATATATGTAGCACCCAGAAAATCTAAAGTGGTGATGCTGGTAAAAATGCCACTGCAGCCCAGTTCTAAACTAGTAAGTAAAAAAAAAAAAAAATCCAGTAAAACTAGACATGACACGAGGATTGACTAAGTTAATTGATAAATTCCTGTAATGTGGTTTATTGGTAGAATGTGACGTTAAAATACCCCAATTTTACCAGTAATGAAACAAAATATTGGAGAATAGAGGTTAGTACGAGATTTAAGAGCAGTAAAACACTCTTTTAACTTCCCTTATAGAGGAAGAGAAATGGCTAACAGTACTCCTTAAGGATGCATCTTAAGGATGTCTTTTCCTGTATACCTCTTTACCTTCTTTGCTTCTTTTTCTCTTTAGAGAGAAAGAAATTGTTTGCTTTATAGAGGGGGAATTCAAACGTTGGGTGGAAGGTGCTGCTAACATGGGCAGTGTTACCCCAGGGCTTCAAAAATAGCCCCATTATATTTGGCAATCAGTTGGCAAAAGAACTGGAAAGCTGGAAAAAAGAAATTCTACACAGAAACTTACTACAATGTAGATTGTATTCTACTAGCAACCAAGACTGAAAGGGAGTGTCAAAGAAAAAGGTACAACTAGACAAAGAAGCAGTAACATATCTTGGTTTTCAGATCTTGCAGGGATAAAGAAGTTTGGTGGAAAGCTTAAAAAAGACATTTGCCAGACCCTAGAGCCCAGGACTTTAAAAGGTCTATGAGCATTCTTTGGTATGGCTGGGTGGTGTAAGTTATAGATTGCCAGTTAGGGGCACTGAGAAAACTTGTGTATGATCCTCCCCCAAAATATACTTGGCATGGACTCCTGAGAGTCATGGGCCTTTAGAGCCCTAAAAAGAGCCTTGATGACAGGCCCAGCTTCGAGACTCACGGACCTAAGCAAGTTTGCTTTGAGCTATTTTGCATGAAAGGATGCACTTAGCCAATACCAGGGGTATTGGCTCAGCATTTGGGGTCATGGAAGCAGCCTATGGGGTACTTTTCCAGACAATTGGACAACAAGATGTCTCCGTTTGAAAGACAGGTATTTGCTAAGGAAAGGCAAGACCCCAATCCCTGAGATGGAGAATGCAACTCCCTCCCTTCCAATTATTATAGTTTGAAATCAGGGGGTTTCAGACAGAAGATATGGGGATAGGAATAACAGTTCTTTACTGATATCTAACAAGGCAAACAGCAGAAACAACAACAGCTATAAAAACTGACAACAGAACAGAACAGTACAGCTCAGCTCCAGTCCCTTTTGGCCAAGGCCCTTTCTCCCTGCGCTCAGTTCCCGGTGCTGGGGGCAGGGCAGGGCCCGCGCAGCTGAAGGCGCTGGGTGATGGCGGCAGCGACCCAGGGGTGAGAGGGATGGGGGAGCGATTCCCCCTCACAGTGTCGGTCGTGGTGCTCGGCAGAGTGTCCGGAGGTAGGAGGATGAGGCGGGAAAGCAGCCGAGCAACGTCCGACTGCAGGGAACGTGGCTCTTGGCGTTGGGACTGCGGGAAGGACGCTGGGTAGGAGCCCTGGCCGTCTTCCTCCGACTCCACCAGCGAGCGAGGGAGCAACAGGGAGAGTCCGGGCCCCTGTGCCACCTTTCCTTTTCTGGTATCACCCTGCCCTCACCCCTCTTCGAGAGAAAAGTGTTAGCCCAGCTATCTGAGCTAACACTATTGTAGCCACAAATACTTAGCATAACAATGGGAAAAATTCCACAGAAAGAAACGGGAACAATTCAACCCCCTACACACGAGTAAAGCATGGCTCTGATGCTTGAGAGTGATGGCAGCTGCAGTGCTTTAATCCATTAAACGTGAAAGCTGACATAGATTACAGTACACATACCCCACAAGGTAATGGCTTTGGAATCCAGTAGGAGAATGCTGAAATACCAAACTGTCCTGTTGGAACAAGACAATGTTGAATTTAAGGTGACTACTTCTATGAACCCTGCCATATTTCTCCAGGCTTCAGAAGAAGCCCAAAGACCTTTGTATCACAGCTGCCTGGTAACACTGAACAAGTGTGTTCTGGCAGATTAGATTTCAAGAGCAATCCCATCCAGGAGACCCCAAACTGGAGCTATACACTGATGAGAACAGCATGTAACAAATGGAAGATGATCAGCTGGGAATGTCAAGCTCAGGCTTTACCTTTTTAACCCATCAACACAAAAAGCAGAATTAATGAATTTACACTGATTGCTAGAAATCACTGAAGGAAAAAGAATAAATATATAGACTCATTCAAAATATGCTTTTATATATTCATATATATATATTTCATGCTCATGGAGTCACATGGAAAAAAAGGGGATTGTTATAGGCATAGGTGTATCCTATTAAGTAAAAAGAAGAAATTAGTCACCTACTAAAGAGTGTGCAAAAGCCGGAACAAGTGATGCACTGTAAAACCTATCCGTTTGGAAAATCATCAGTTAATAAAGGGAATTGATTAGCTGACAAAACAGCTAAAGAAGTTGCTGGAAACAGTATCTTACTAAAACGTAGGAAAAAGTTGGATATCCTAGAACAAAAACCAAATTATAGTCATCAGGACAGGCAGCTAGACACATTATTAGAAGCTATGGAAAATCCACCCTGTTTATTTACACTACTGTACACTGACAATTTTAATTCAACCACAATATAAGAAATACTGAATTTCTGAGCTTCTTGAGAAGGATGAAGCTGTTAGAACAGTTAGAATACTGTTACATGCCATGTGATAGCATTACATTGTGTTTTTAAAATACTCTGTAGCAGCAGAAAGACAGATTTCTGTATCTTTAAAAAATCTACATAGACAAGAATATCAGCCTTATAAGATTTTTTTTGTCGATCAATCAAAACTTTTGTACTCCTTGTCTTGAAATTGCTTTCTGATACTTGAGATATGTATCCAAAAAGGGTAGTTAATTTAAGTAATTTTGTCTTTTTCTCTCAATGTACAAGGTCATTAATTGCAACTGGGACCTTCATAAACCCTAGTCTGCTGATGGGGCGAGAACTCTATTGTTAAATGTATTATGGCAGGGTTGTCTTCGGAGATTGCCTGCTTGATTGCTTTGTAAAGGCCCAATGGCACACAGCAATTAAAATCCATAGACCTTTATAACCCTACTGATGTTTTATGGGCCTTTTTGTGTCCTTCGGTGTGGTTTACCATTTGTGTGTCTCCCAGTGGATCTTCTTTTCAGAACTCAAAGTGGATTTTTTTTTCCAGAGTGATAAAGCTAGTTATATATCATGCAAAAGGTTAATGACTATTTTCAAAAAGAGCTTATGTTTAATGTCATAAGGTGAAAGTTATAGTAAAGAACAATTAAGTAAAATCGCTTGCCATTTTCTCATTCTCAAAGTATTTCGATACTACCACTACTTACATAGAACCCACTGAGTTGGTAAGTTACAGGATGATTTATAACTTTTCAATTAATTTTGTAAAGCAAGTCTAACTTCTTAAACAGAACTAAATAATTGGACAGTTTTTCTATGTGTATCCATATACACATGGAATAAAAAAATGCCAGCTTTCAGAGTGTGATTCCTAATATCTCCACTCAGTGAGTCTCTTATGGAACCATTACAGAGTGGTGTGCCCATGAACATTATGTTCTTAGAAGTATGTGGCCTCATACTCACTTGTTTAAATGCTTTCCTTTGGTCTCTCTTAACAATGAACTAACCAACACAAGTAACAAAATCATAGAATAGTTAGGATTGGAAGGCTCCTCTAGAGATCATCTAGTCCAATCCCCCAAAGACAACAAGACAACTGTCTAGTAAATGAGAGCCAGATTTTACCCACTCCTGTGGTTTTACAGACAGAATGTACTTTCAATAACGCTTAAGTATTTGGAATCAGAATTAATATATGATCTTTACCACTAGTGATCTTAATATTAAAAAATATATGTATTTGTATGATTTCTCATTTTATATTTGTATTATGTTCTGAAGAACAGGAGAAATGACTGCTAAAATTCAGTGTAGAATAGCTATTAATTAAACTTACACCAGTGATTTAATGGACGGGAAAATGCTTGCTACAAGAGGGAAATAATAAAAATGTCCCTGACATCTCATGAAAATTTTTTTAAAATCCATTTCTGTATGTAGTACAATAGGTGCCTTCGGAGAACTAAGTTACATAACACTTTAATTCTAAAATGGTATATAGACAAAAAAATGATAGAGTGGTAGAGAAAGAACTAAAGATGGAACACGAAATTCAACATCTATGAACTTATTTTTGGGATGCCTTTTGAGAATGCTGTAATTCACAACTGCAAAGACAGTTTTAGAGCCTAGCAAATAAGGAAAGACTGTTTATATGTTCTTCTGTTGAGAGAAAGCACAATTTAAATTTGATGTACCTATGACTTGTTGCTTTCCACATCACTTTAACAATTTGCAAATCTAACTGCATTTTTAATTTTGTTCTCAATACCAGTTACTCTAGACACTGTGGACCCCAAAATCCATATTGTTGTAAGCTGGAGAGAATTTGGTGGTCAAAGTGGCTCTTCAGAAATTCTCATTAAAGTTGCTTAAGCCCAAAGCTATCATAATTAAATACATTTGGCTTTAAAGGTATAGCTAGATTCCAAAATTGTCCTGCAAAATCTCTATTATTACCAGTGGCAAGCAAGATACTAATTGTTAGAAGCTAGAAATATTATAAACCAGTGATATAGAGGAAGGTAATTACTTTTAGTTAAATTAATTGTATTTCACATGGAAATAAGAACCACACAATGAATACAGAATTTCATAACACCAAAGTAGAAAAGACACTTTCTGATTTGGTCATCACAGCTGATGGTCTCCACACAGCCCAACAGTTAGTTACTTGGACCCAGTTTACCTAAATATATATTTGATTATCTCATATCACAACCACAAGTATCCTTGATGTCCTTAGTTTTTTAGCTGCTATTATTCAGGGTTGTTTGAATATTAAGTGAACCAATTGGCATTGAATGTATTTTATAGTCATGGATTGCTCTCACTTTATCAAAGAACAACAGCATAGTATCTGCCCTCACAGCAGGTAATTGTTCTTTATGGGATACAGTTTCTACCCCTCTGTTGACTTATAGTAGTTGGGATCACAAACAAGAAAAAAATCTGTTGAACCTCAAAACAGAATTTGTTTCAGCCCTTGGAGTTTTCATTACCTAGGCCTTGTCTCTGAGGCTGGAGATAAAGAGCCCTTGGTCCAGTTTTTGATAAGGAATAATAGGCAGGCAGTCCAACAGCAAATTTCATCATAGCTAAGGTCCTAATATGTGTTCGAAATGGAAGTGCTGAGGGTTGTTATGCAGACAATTAACTGGATCTGAATTTGATTTCTTGCAAGTTAAATTGGTTCCGGTAAAAGGAAGGGATTTTTTTGTATTTACTGTCTCCTCATCCACCCTTACTTTTAATAGAAAGATGCCCACATGTCTTTCTCCAATGCAATTGTTTATTTAGAGAAAGGTAGAATCTGTACATTTAAAAAAAAAAAAGGCACAACAATTTTGTGTTTGCTGTGATGTGGAATATAAGATAAATTTGGAACAGGGATATTTTCAATGAAAGGGGACATATAGTAGCTTTCTTTATAAAACACAACTGTTTACTGACAGATTAATATCTTTCTCCTTGTTGAATTCCTTGAGTGCTTTCAGCATTGCACTGGAGCTATTTTATTTGGAGCTTTTTAATGTGTACACAATTCTTCATGTAGTGTAAGCTGTATAGCTAAATTGAAAGCAATATAACTGTTATGATTTATTCTAGGTGAGAGTATGATCCTTCATAATGTAGTTGTAGTCAATCTTTTTCTTTCTGTGAATAAAAGATTCAGTAGAGGAAATACCCATAATATTCAGCTATCTTTAAAGTCTAAACCTGTTTTTATCACTCAGAACACTTATATGGGATTGAAATACTACAAGAAAATGTAGTGACAGGAAAAGGGAGAATTGATTTAAACTGAGAGATGGTAAGTTTCGATCAGCTATTAGAAGGAAGTTCTTTGCTGTGAGGGTGGTGATGGACTGGAACAAAGATGTTGTGGATGCTTCATCCCAGGAAGAGTTCAAGGCTAGGCTGGATGTGAGCAACCTGGTCAAGTGCCCATGGCAAAGGTGTTGGAAATAGATGATCTTCAAGATCCCTTGCAATCCAATTTATTCTATGATTCTATGAATTTGCAGTGCATACTTTCTAACATAATGTATGGAATCATGTGTTACTCTCCCACTTGTTTCATTTTAAAATACAACTGGTCAAAAGGGTTTTAAACTGTGTTCTAGCAAATATGGATTACATCAGAATAAAGAACAGGAATGAGTACTTAGTGCCTCTGAGCCATATGAAACTACAGCACATTCGTGAATAGAGGTTTTCTATTTATTGAAAGGTAAGGCAGTAATGGCACTTAGAGTGTGCTTGATCCTCAATATCCCATGGTGGTTCTCAGATGTAACGGGAACATACTGACTCAAAGCTATAAGCATGTTGAGTGCCTCATTTACAGGACTACCATTACCATTCAAGTGGTAATGTTGGTGTAAAGATCAAGCAGTAGTCTACTCAAAGTGGACATTTTTCATATGTGGATCAAAGAGCAGGACCTTTCAAGTGCAACATTTCCTGAAGACTTCAGTACTATGTAGATTGGTTTTGAGAGGTGTAATGTCTTGCAGATACATGAGCAGAGTTCACTGAATTCAGAAACCTGTAGCCTGAACTGCAAACTCTGGTTACTCTTGTTCTACAGTGGTGACAGGGTTTAATTGGTTCTCTATGCTTCGGTTCTGGAGCTCTTGATGGAAAGCAACTGAAATTGAAGATTTCTGCAGATGTCTCATCCTGGTAATGAGAGGAATCTGGTTGGTCTAGTTTTAAGTAAAATAGCTGAAATAAAAGCTAAATTAAGGCTTTCTGACATGGATGATCAGTGATTGCAAACCAAAGTCTTAAAATTAGTTGACATTTCATATGGTAATCAAAATGGATTCAATGAAGCGACTGAGCTATCCATTGAGGTCCTCTCCACCATGACATTCATTCAGGAGAAGTAACTCATCAGAGACACTTTGATTAAATCCGTTAAGACACTGTGGGAAAGTATCTTTTTTGGGAAAATGAATACAGTTTGAAAGGTCTGAAGGCTTATGGTGTTAGATTCTGAAGGTACTGCAAATAAGACACAATAGAAAGCTGTGTTTGGTATCTGAAATCTAAGAAAAGACAATTCTGTCTTTATGAATAAAAAATGGTAGGTTTTTTATTACACAGTTATATGAGGCAGAGATAAAACATCTTTCATAAAAAATGATGTTGCAAGCTAACTACACGAAATATGAAGCAAGATTAGAAATTCTTGCAACTGCTTCCAAATAAGCAAATTCTAAGTTTTAAATACTCTAATTATGAAAAGTCTAAAGGAATATTAAGCAGAACAATGTTTACATTAAATCTACATTTGCAAAACTTCAGTGAAAATATACATTTTACATAGGACAAGTTACCAGGTTTGTCCCCTACATGTATATCTGTTCACTGCAATCTCTCAGATATGCAAGGATAGAAACATGGATTTGCAAAGTCAAGATTTAATTTATTAGTCTTTTCAGTATTGATGATCTCCAATAAGTATGAAATGTAGTGTTAATTAGAGTCTGAAATGGGCTCCTTTGTATTTCTTTTTGGTTTACATTATATTACATTATTGTTTACACAAATGACCCCTGCCCCTGTGAGTGTTCTGCCAGAACACTATTTTTCACAATCAATTGTGCATAAAGTTGCTTTTATTCTTTGTTTAAATTTTTATTTCTGTATGGAGACTTTCAATGAGATAGACTCAAAGTGAGAAAATTCTAAAATTATGTTTGTAAGTTTTATTTTTCTTTTCAAATCAGTAGTCTGTTTTAAAATACTAAATTTCTTTTGAGCCACAAGCTAAAATGATGTGACGTTATGGTATAGGCCATTCACTTAAAAGCTGGACTCGATGATATTTAAAACTCAGAATATTCTGTGATTCTGTGATTCTAAAATAGCATGCAATATTGTTTGGAAACAGATTTTTTCTTTGAACCAGTCTAATATAGGATTCTTTTCCAGAGAAAGTATTTCTATAAATCTGCATAAGCACACACAAGTCTACTTCCACTTTTCTTGAAATAATAATGAATTATTCTACTCCACAAAATATAGAGGTTCAGTGATAAGGCTAAAACCTTGTGCCATGTTTGACCTTTCCATTTCCAAGCTCTTGTAATTATGTCTTTTATGTGTTAATACACACTGAAGAATAAAAAGAGCTTTTAAAATGCCTTTTTCATTTTTCTTATAGTCTATTTTCCTTAAGATATTGAAGGATTAATGCATCTAACTTCATTAGTCTCACAGTGTGCCTGTTAGAGCATCCCTTTCTTCATACCATGCAACATCTCTTGAGACACCAAAACCCATCTCTCAGAGTTTGCCTTAGGAGACCACCACCATGGCTCTCCAAAAACATGAACAGCAGAGGGCTGTACTGCCTGGTGCTTTTCCACAGCAGGAAATTCCTTCTCTCCTTCCAGATCTCATCTTATGCAATTACTATGGTACACTGTAGCAAGAGAGATATATTCTTGTTAGGAGTCAAGACTAAATAAATTATAATACAGCCAAATACTATGATGTCAAGCCTTTTATGTCTCATATGTGTACATCCAGAGATAACAATCTCCAATAGTGTTTGATTGGAGACTTGAAAAACAACTAAGTCTTTCCTCTTTTTGCTTCATCAAAGATTCATCTTTGAACTGCATCTAAAACTAAATTAACTTCAGCACACGTTCCCAGCACCAGTGGTGAATGCGGGAATTATCAGCTCCTAAAATCAAGTCCTTAAAAATGCTAAATGCTTTTAGATAACTCTTCAAAATTGTGGACTGAGAACAGACATTTTGTGTCAGTACTTCCTGTCAAGTCTTTCATGTGGGCCTGTTTAATAGACATGAGTCTGTGTAACCACAATAGATGGACAAAATCTTGGTAAATGATCCTATCTAGAAGTAAGGTAAAGTTAGAAAGGTCTAATTGTAGTCCAAGAGCAAAACATCCAGAAAAATAAATAAATAAATAAATAAATAAAAACACCTGTCACCATATTTATTCAGGAGTTACAAATTCATTGCCAACAACAAAATAAAAAATTCCATATAAATGCAATGGCACCTGAGGGCTGTTTCTGTCTTATGGAGTAAAATGAGAATGAGAATTATGAGAATGAATTATGCGAATAATTCAGGTTTGCAGTTCAGTAGATCAATAAGTAGAGAAGCTGAGTGCTTCAACCAAAACCACAAACAGTAAATATGATTTTCTACCCTATAAGCAGAGGCATTAGGTCCCACTGTAAATATATAATGAAACAGTATGACATATAACCCCAGCTACATTATAGACTCCATTACTCTGGAGATTTATGAGTAAATGTATGTTATTCACTATTGACAACACTGTCAGCTTCAAGTACAAACTGAGTATTAATATTATTATCAGAAAGATTTCCATGTCTTTTAATACAGATGCAAGCAAGACAGCTGGATACAGTTTAAGACACTTAAATACATTGTTCATGTGTTTGTATGTGCAGAGGAATCTACAGGCCTTCAAGTATACAAACACCATATGAATGTATACTTGCTATTACAATACCACGTGGGCATCAAACTTTAATGAAAGTTGGAGAAATAAGCTGAAAACAATAGCAGTGACATTCTTCCAGTGAGTTGGAAATCTATCATTTCAATATAGGTGGGCTGAAGTGGGAATGAAAGAAACACGAGCTCTTGTGAGTGAATTATGTACAATCGTTACAGGAAAAATGAATTGAGGTCCCACCACTTCTGCCTACAGCATGAGATACTGTGTCCAGTGCTCTTGCTTCTGGAGGTTAAACTGATGAGAGCTCTTAATTTACATGTCATTTACATAACAGCAAAAACAGGCTGTAGCCCAAGCTACTGAACACTACTGAAAATGAAATCCCTAATCTTTCAGACTTATTTTGAGGGAAGAGGCAGAAACTATAGGAGAGAGACAACCAACATTAACAACTCATCTGGTTTAAGTAATACCTGAATTCATCACAGTCACTCCCGCAGTAACTGTAAGGACGTGGCTCTGTCTGATGCTCCATCTAACACTATTCCAGATGTATTGGCATGGACCTTGACTAGAATTTCCATTAAACTATGATTTTATTAAATCTCATGATGGCCATGAGATATGGTCATATAAGACAACAGAATAGTTACTGGAACTGTAGGTGGGCTTAAACAGCAGAATTTCTGAGTAGGATAAGCTTGGGGGGGATAATGAAAAGAGCAGCTTCAAGATATGAGAGTAGTCATAGGACCACAAGAAAGAGGCAATTTCCAAGAAGATATAATTTGTCTGACAAAAGGATTTGTGCATGTTACATGAAGCAAGGCCTCCTGCAGGTATGCAGACCAAAGGTTATCTTTGTGCCTAATTCAGAATTGTTTTCATGAGAATTTGTGAAGCCTCATGAAAGTGTGGGTAAACCACTTCTTTCAATATATATATATATATTTCAATATATACTTGTAATTATCTTTTAGCTCAAGAACCAACAAATATCACGTGTTCCCGCCGGGGAGAAAACAACAGAAAAATACAAAGGAAACAATATATGGACATTTGAAAATATGTGAAAAAAAGGAAAATATTTTAAAAGTTTAAGTGTCAGAATGCAGTGACTTTTAACCTTTTTTAGTATGACATATGAACAAGCTATTCCTTATGGCAAGCACAATAAATACAGGGAATGATTAACTATGAATGACCAGAGACCCACTGGATTTTCAATAAAGATACAGCTGAATACTACCTATGCTGTATTTATGATTGCATCTGTTTCTATCTAGTGCTTATTAGAAGCAGATTTTATGACTTTTTTTTTCCAATACTGACTGTCTGTGCAACTAGTTGAATGGAGCATACTTCCATTTATCTCTTAAATGCAGTGACATAACTGAGGTTTTTTTAGAGTAATTTAGGAATGTTTAACAGCAGTCTTATCCAAATATTTTCCATTTACTCTTTTTTTCCTCAATTTGTATTAAACTACAATCTACTTTCAAAAGTTATGAAAATATAGCTGGACGATGGTCTTCACTGAGAAGAAGAGAAAATATTGAGAAAATAAATGTAAAAGTAAGTTTATATTATAAAACACTCTTCAGAAATTAACATTATTAAAACAAACAGGTGTTCAAGTTTGTCCAGGAAACTCTGTCCTTTGACAGAAAAGCAGTGTATACCTCATGGATACTATTTCATAAATGCCTTAAACTTTTCATTGTGGGGCTTGTGGTCCTACTTTTGATCATGCTTCCTATATTTTCTTTTACTGCTTCTTAGCAGTAATATATGACAATCCATTTTAGTTTTAGCCTCTCTTTAGTTTTGTCTCCATCATTACATCCAAGACATCAACGGATTTATTATGAAGGCAAGACAAAAAATGCTTGAAGAGTCAATAAAATAAAGGAAAATAAAGTGACATTATGTACCTTTGGACATAATTATATTGCTGTTTTTGCTGTTGTTTGTTTGCTTTCTGGGAAAATGGAGAAATGTGTAAAGAAAATAATTTTATTTTCATAAAGGAGTTGATATTGAACTGTATATCACAGCACAAAATCCTACATTTCTATGCAACAGCTATGAGAATCTCTCCTAGAATGCTAATAAACACATTTTCTTAGAACTGAGGGAATTAACCATCTTACTGTAAAGTTGAACAATTTCTAGTTTATATGAAACTACAGAATGCTTCATTAAGGATTCTGGACTTTTCCCAGTGTTCAGGTACATCTCTGCAGGAAATGTACACTGTTAAAATTTTCAATCTAAACAGTACAGCTGAAATTTCCCATTGATGAAGAAATCTCCCCTCTGGTGTGATTGGATTTTAAGCATCTGACTGCAAACTGTGTGCACAGGCTAGCAAAACTGGACCTTGGTATTGTAGGCAGTTCTGTCTCATATTTCTAGAAAATGTATTCCTGCAAACCTTATACAAGAACAAAGAAAATTTCTTAATCTGTGTTCTGAATTTTCTATAACAGATTTCAGACCTAAATAGTAGAATACAAACCCCTAGAATAAGAACAAGGAAAATTGACAGGGAACATGCCGTGTATTAAGGCTGTACCACCACAAGAGCAGTTTTTGGTAAGTGTGAAAAGCAACAAAACCCCCTCCTTTTTGTGCAACAAAATTAGGACCAATTTCTCTTGTGTCATTCAAACAGGCCTTCCTTGGTTGGCTGATTTCCATCACAGTCATCCTCTTGGGAGTCAGAAAATTATTTCAGTAGCCACTTTGCAATAAACGACCTATGTAGTGTTCTAATCTGTCAGGTTCTATTCCATATATACATTTCTTTCATATTACATTCACATTCATATGTACATTACTGTGGCTAGTAAGCAACAATAATTTCTGTAAAAAGAAGTAAGAATCATGTTGTAATTCTTAGTTCTTAATTATCTGCTAACTTTTTTTCCCTCCAATTCCCTGCTCTCCCCTTGTCCCCCTTTCCCACCCAGCTTTAAATTTTAGCTATATTTAAATGTTTGCAAAACAGGTGGTGCAAGTATTTCCTCATCCTTACAACACAGCCAGAATCTGGTCTATATCATGCCGGCCTTCATGAGTGCAGTTGCAGCTTTGTATTTTGTGTATGATAAAAAATAATTATGTTTTGGTTATTATCATACTCATGTATATATTAATAATATTGATTATTTAAGGCTAAACATTTTAGTACCCTCCAACAGAAATGCTACAGCTGATTTTTTGTTTGGCTGGGTTTTTGCATTTCTTTGAAATAAGATGTATATCACTATTTTTGAAAACTTGTGTCCTTTTGATAGAAACATTAAGTATTTTTTTCCTAGTAAACAGCAGGTATTTCTGGCTTCCACATCTGCTCAGTCAGCTTGGCCACTTATTTTTCTGCTGTATTGTGACTCATTTTACAAGCACAAATCAAAGACAATATCCTTCTCTTGGAGAGCTTGAGGTAAATTTTAAAAGGAATGCTATTCCAATAGGCAAGCTACTGTCCCAGCCTTCAACTGGACTGAGCACCTAATTGTATTTTATGCCTTCCTTTTAGGGTGTAATAATCCTTTCTGGCAGTGCAACTGTCAGCAAAGAACTCCTTTTATTATATCTATTCTAGCATCTGAAGTTGTTGATGAAGTGTGGTTGCTCCTCTATCAGTCAGGTCTTAACATTGTGACTATGGTTAGTTCTCTGGTTTGTTTTTTTTTCCCCTGGGACCTGGCAACTCTGACTAAATTCCTAACAAAAAAATATCAAAAAAACCTCCTAAAACCAAAACTGCACATTAAAAAAAAAAGACACCCCCCCACCCGAAATACCAGAAACCAAAATATAAAGAGTGAGATGGAGAGGAAAAGGGAGAAGAGGGAGAAGAAAAGGAGAAAAAAAAAGCAAAAGTTTTCATGTCAGCAGATTTCCTAGAACATGAAAATTAAAGATGAACAAAATTAATTTTTCATGAACTGCCTTCAGGATTTAGCTTCTTAATCTTGCAGCCTGCTTGTTACACTAAGGACTGCAATTATTTTCCATGGAGGGCTGAAGCACCAACAGATCAGTACTTGACAACTAAGTATTGATTAATGGCTTGCCCTGTGGAGTAAGTTTCTTGTTGAGCTGATGTTGAAGGGGGCATTTCAGACATCTTTGTCACCTTATATGACTCACGTTTTTGATCCATTCACTGTGACAAAATTTTCTTTTATTCAGAATAGAAGAATTATATCACAAGGACTCATTCCTTTCTTCCACTGCAGTCATAGGTTTTTTTCTAATTTAAAATGTGGCTCTATTTCAGCACCAAAATTCACACAAATCAAACTTATTAATAAAAGCCAAAATCAATAGCTATTATTGAAAAAGAAGAGTGACCAGTCTCATCATCAAACAGCTACTTGAATGCCAGGAGATTTAGAGTGTATTTGCATTAATGTCTGGTATCTCACAAAGAGCATGTTGTAAGCATCCGCATATTGACAGAGCTTGCTCAATGAGCTGAAATAAAATAAACAGTGACCAAAACAGTGATTTTTCACAATGATGTCATTAGAAATGTTGTATGATTTGATATATTATGTGATATAGATATTTTGTTAATATATGTACAAAAGTATTGTATCTTACCATGACTATGACAGAGATAGAAAAGATAAAAGACATGAAGAAAGAAAGGAGAGTGAAGTGTTCAGGGGTTGCTAACTGAGTGTACATTTGAGCTGTAAGATATGAAAAGAACTACAGTAACGTGTATGATACTCAGTTCCCATCCATACCTTTGCTGTTGTTACCCAAAACAGTCTAGGTGAGGACAGTGCATGAGCCCACTCCAGGTCGACCCCAGAGTACAAGCATTCTTCTCATGCCTAGTTAGTTTTTTGCCACCTGCATTGCATTAAGTTCAAAGTTTGTCTTAATAATGTATTAAAACTGTGCATATTAGCACTTAAATATACAGCCCAGCAGTTGTACAATCTGCCAGTGGATCAACTCTACTGTTGATCTAAAACTTCACATTCCATCCCACCAGAATAAAGGCCATCTTTTTAAAAGGATCAGGCTGATGAACTCTATTGTTGCTGATGCTGCCTTGGCTCTGCAAGAAACAGCAAATACTGGGAGAAAGACACTCAGGAAGGATTAGTTAAGTCTTTGGCACAAAAAAATATGCTTGACCAGCCACTTTTGGGGTGTCCTGAATCACTCTGCTCAATGGCCCTGGGGCTGCACCCTAGTTTGACGCTGTCTGTCTATGCTGAAACTGCCTTTCAGAGCGGTGGGGTCCTTTGGAGCTGCAGGGTCCTTCCATAGGACAAGCAGATAAGGGTCTCACAACCAGCACAATTGATGCATCCTACACAACGATGCAGCTGTCTGTGCTTTGGAACATACTGCCTTTTTGATGGATCACTTTTTCTCAGATAAAATAATGCAAAAAAATTCATTTGTACAATGACAAATGCAATGTCTGTTACTTCTGTAAAATACTTCTTTTTTTATTGAACTGATAATTGAATCTACATAATTTTCTAGTGTTTTTCATGTATTTTAATAATAATTAATTTTTATCAGAAATCAGTTCACAGAGCTAAAATATTCTGATGATGAATTCTAATCTAGGCATGTCAGTATAGATTTTAAAAATATGCTGCATATTTTTAAATGAGCAGCAGCACTGCACTCCTTGAGAATAATCATAGAGGAGGTGCAACTAATCAGGACCCTAGCTTAGATGTTCCTGAAAAGCAGATATTCCCAAAACTGAAATGCCATGTTTGAGTTTCTGCTGGAAGAGGACTGGTGAGAGGATCTAACATTTGACAGCTGTCTTGATTATAGGTGCTGCATAGAGAAGAATTAAATATAAAACTTCTAAAGGCAATGTTTTTCTACTACACTTACAAATGCGTAAGCTGGGGTTATCTTTGAAAAAAAATGAAACAAACCCAAAATGTCTTTGTGGGCCTTTCCTCCTGTGTAAACTAGAGAACAAGCAACAGGAAAGGAAGTCTACTTAAGGAACCCTTTCACCAAGAAGTCACCTGCCTGTGACTCAATCCTATATTTCCTCTTTGTCCTGAAATTCTGATTTACCTGATACCCTTCTGTCTAGTCCTGCCACAAGGAAGATCCCATGCTTTCGATTCTTTCTTGATACTACTGTTGACAGAGCATGACATGAATTTATTTTTTTTTCCAAACACTGTGCATACACAGATTAGTCTTGAGTCTCAACATCAGTGCTGCAGCAACTTCCCACTTGCACTCCAAGCCAAGCAACAGCAGCAGACAGTGGATGCTCTCCTTTACAGTTTTTATAATTAGAGTTTGCTAATCAAAGCCACATCTGTTTGAGAGGGTACAAAAATGTCTTGTCCTCATCTTGAAAGAGTAGAGAGTGAGAGGGGATATTCTTTTTCACTGGCTAGAATTATGGCTGTCTGCCTTTCTGTCCCAGTTACAGCCCCAGCTGCTATGGTGGTGGATCCCATCTGTGTGCACTCAGCCAGCTGTACATGGAGAAGAAAGCCATCAGCAAACTGACTAGCTTGACCTTACTTCCCTGGAAGATGAGGCTCTTTTTACAATGAACCTTGTATTGTAAAAGGAATCCAGAAGTTATTGCCTCAATTTGTGAGGCTCTAAGATAAAGCCTGTTCTAAATAGTAGGGAAGGAACAGTATCTTCAGTTTCACTAGGTAGTAGCTCTTAGGGAATGCCAGATCTATAGTGATGTCTACATATACCCCTTTCCCTAGTAAATTTACTTTATGCCTATTAGAGAGGCCTGATTATTTTTGCTATTTATATCATTGACTTTTTAACTTAGTCTTTTATGTCTGTTTTACATTTAGCCTATTGCAGGATAGGTGCTCCGTGAAATGGTGGTTTCACTTAAACTAGGATGAATGGATGGGGCTGCAAGGTAGCAAAAATTCACCTTTCTTGTGGACCAAAGTGAAATGAAGTAGCAGAACAAAGCAGGCAGCCTACTGACAAACTGTGAAAGAAATAGAAGTGTATGACTTCAGCTAATCTTCTACAGCACTTTTTTCCTTGCTCTTTTTCTCTATCTCAACAAAAAGCAGCAGGGAGGAAGGCAGGGTCAAAATTTGCAAGTGTCACAATATCCCTTCAATTTAAATTTATCTGAGAGTTCAGCCTTCAGGTAATCTGCTCACAATAACGAAGTAGGGTGATATTTGGTTTCCTCTGGAGATGGAGAGAAATGTACAATCTGGAATCCTCATGTGATTATCACAGTATCAGTGCTTTACAAGTCTTCATATGTACAGTTCTTGTAGGTTGTTTTCATGTTCTCCATTCTACCTAAATATTTAATGCATTTTTCAATAGTTGTGACTCAATCAATAATTTCTACATTATCACTTTGATCACCTAGGAATATAAACTTTAACGCTGTGCATTAATGTCTTAAACTTCCTCAGGCGGCAAACAAGTTGAACTGGAATGAAAGCCTTATTACATATGTTTAGTCCTTTATATAAGTGTCCATTTCATTAGCATTTAATGGTAAAACTGTAAAGTTTTTTGACCTACAAAATCCATAAATAGAAAAGAAATTATTATTTTGAGACTATAAACGCCAGGCAGGTTTTACCAGCACAGGTAATATATAAGAAACCAAAAGGATGACAATTTTAACCAACAAAGGAAGAAATAAAGAGCAGTAAGATTGGGAATTATTGCTATTTTCACTGAGATGGTAGAGTCTGACCAACATTAACCTGGATATACCCCAGATTTGGCTATGCCTCAGAAATGAACATTTCTTCAATACTACTGCCACATTTATTCACCTTCAGATTTGGCAGGGAAAGGGAAGCTGGAAGAGGGAGAATAGCATGGGGAAAAAAGTACAAAAAGTAGGGAAAAACCCCAAAACTAAAACCAACCAAAAAAAAAAGCCACCAAAATCCCAACAAGCCTGGCAGCCGTGTTCAACTATCCTGTAATGTTCTTTTTAAGATCTGAATAAGGTTGTGCTCTGATCATATTCATTTACTGAGGCAAAGCTCCTGCTGTTGGGAATTCTAGTACTGAAATGGTTATTAGCTCTTTGCTAAAGGCAGCTATTACTCTAGTTATCTAAAGAAAAGGAAAGACAAGGCCCTGCAAAAATGAGCTTTTAATCACTGTGTTGTGCTATTTGATACTGATTTTAATCATCTCTCCCACCCCTTGAGCCCTATTTTTATTAAATTACAAAATATAAACGGATTTTGAGACCTCCAAGCGATTTCTGATTTAAAGTTCTGAAGTTGGGTACTGTAGAAATAAGCACCTGGAAGAACACTGCATTGCAAATCTTTATAGAAATATATAGTAATTTACCAAACACTCTTACAAAATACATAATCAAATAACGGTTAAATGCAAGAAAATGAGTTTGCCACATGTAAAAATCAAAAGTATGCAGGCATTTTGTCTTAGCACACTGTGTAGCTGTGCTTATGACTGTAAGCTGATAATGGTTTCATAGGAGCTGTGTTGGCATACCTACATGGCCTCTTTAAACCCACACAGCACTCCTTAATTTTTCATTTACCTTTTTTTCCTTACTTTCTCATAGCTGTATGCTGTCCTTTGTCACCACTAGACTAAAACCCTATGGAGCTGTCCTTCACCAAATACCCTTAACACAATAACATAACAGCACAAGATAAAGAAAACTGCTAAACAACTATAAGGGAAACACAACACTCAGCATGTTCATTTGAAAATTGATTGTGGCCTGTCCAGAAGGTAAAATTTCCGGGCTTGGGTAAATATGAATTCCTAGGACATATGACCTAGAATTTGAGACAATAATTTAAAAGAAATATTTTATAGAATGAACACTTATTTTCCCCATAATAAGGCCCATAATAGCAATGTGCAAATCACTGTTTTCACTGCATGATGGATTAACTGAAATTCTTACATATGCATATAAATATATATATATATATAAAAAAAAAAAAATATATATATATATATATATATGTATTGATTACCTGTTTTTCATTACTATGCATCTGTGGCTGGCCTCATGATTCACATCATTAATATAATTAAATATTTCTTCTGTCATCAAGAAATCCCACCTGCCTAATGGGTAGAATAGGATCTTGCCTACAGCTCTTTTGTGAAATGTTTTTCTGTCTGTGGTTTTGTGCTTCCAAAATAGAGACAAGGTAATAAAATGTACCATAGTATTCCAGAAATAGAATGTGGCAGATTAGTTTGTTGTCCTCTTTGTTAAGGTTAGCTTTGCTTCTAAATAATACCATTCATGTAGATTTTTGTGAAATATATAGGATGTCCTATATAGATCTGTCTATCAGATGTGAAATATATGATCACTTTAAGCCAACTTCTGGAACAGAATAGCACATGGCAGTCAGCTGTCTTCGGACTTCCTTTGGTAACCCCATAATATCAAAGTAATTTTATTCTTTCCTTTCTTATTATTACTGGGAAGTTACTTTCATTGTTCCTTTTCAGAAGAAAATTCACTCTTAGGCATAACAAAAAATAGATTCCATCTGTACCAATGCAACAGTTTTCAGAGTAGAAAATTCTAATGTTAGTCTATTAGTGATACTGGATGATATTTAAATGATCCTGAAATTAACAGTCAATCTAATTGGCTTCAGTGATATTGGACTTCGTTGTTTTTCATGTAATGAATGCTGCTTGAAAAGGAGAAGAGACTCAGTTCTTAAAACAATTCTGGTACTAGTACTATTGCTCTAGGAAAAAACCGAACAAGCACCCCAACAATAAAGGGCTAGCAAAAAAACCTACACACTCAGTTTATTGTGCAGTCTAATTGTTACTGTAATTATCCTGAGTATAGCCCACAGTTACAATCATCAGTGATTTTAATTCTGAATATAGCTCTGATGATAACTAATTAAAAGTTAATCCTTCTCACTGTGTCATCACCATCCCTTATTTTACAGGCATGGAAATGGAAATTTTTACCTGTCATAGACAGATAACATAGCTATGATTATAATTCTGTAAAGTAGCTTTATCAAAATAATTAGAGGTATGATACTCCATTAAGGTCAATGACTTCAGAGACATACTGACATAAATGAGTGGACTTTTCATTTCCTTCTTTGTTGTCCTGTATTTGTTCCCCTCCTGTGAATGGATATTCACCTGGGATATGTTGACAGAAGCCTCTCCAGTGACTGACATATTAAACCTTAGGTCGGAAACGTTAATGAATCAATTAATGGGAATACCTGAAGTTCTGGGGACATGCACAAACTTACTTTTACAGGACGCTTCTACAGTTTGGATAGTGAAGATGGGGAGATACACAGTGCTAAAAACATGTAAAGAAACTTTCAGTATTTTTCAATATATTTTGGATGTGTATACTGCTGGTACTCTGTGGAGTTCACACTCATGGATATTGACATGGCTATGAGCTAAGTCAATTAAATTGCTGATTTCCTGTAGAGATGTACCTAAGACATCTCTGAGTATTAAATAAAAAAATATGAAAAGGTTCATAGCCATTACCAACCACTTTCTTCTTGGAGGACGTTGTTGACACCTAAGATGTACAAACAACTACAGTCCCAATGTCATTGTGTTAGTTATATGTGTGTGATAAAATATATAACTAGGTAAACTGGTTTAGCAAAGTGCCCAATATTTCCCTATTGTAAGAATTTTTTTCAATATTTATGATGTTGCAAAATTTAGGCATTTTCACTTAGATTTTATATACAGATTCCATGCATTTATCCTTCCTTTTCTTCCCCTATAGATATAATTTAGATTTTTCTGAATGTGAGCTAGCAGGAATATGTATTGGCTGACCTCTTAAAAATTGTAGTGGCTTACATATTTGATTTTCTCAAGATATTCTGATAGGCAGGTTATCTCCAGACTTTGACAATATGAATATGTCATTAATCATACCTGAGAAAACATTAAAAATTAAGGTGATTTGGACTTGAAAAACTCTCCTTTCCTGGTAATTAAAGTTCTCTTGCCTTTTTAGGATTTAATCTGTGGAACACAAAGAGTTGCCATCAAACATAGTAATGGGGACCTGGAAAGTAGTCTCCTTTGGATTCATTATAAAACCTGCAGTAAAATACATTTATATGTGTTGCAAAAAAATGGCAAGGCAATACTACTTCCTTAAGAGAAATGCTTAGTGGGATTAGTTTCCCTTTCAAGTTTCATTGAATCTTCTCCTAGCAGCTTAGAGGTTTTGGGTGGAGGGATTTGCTAACTATTTTAGTGTCTGGGTGCCAGTAGCTCTGATATCTATTATATATCTTTTTCCATGAAAGCAAACAATCAGTTTAAAAGAAATAGAGCTGAAAAATTAAATTCTTCATTCAATCAGTAAAAAATAAAACAAAACAAACTTGAAATAGAATTTTCATTCAACTTTAAAACATAATCAGTCCTTTCACCTACAGATTGGCTGTTTTCATTCAGTAACACGTTTACTGTTTCTTTCACATTGTAAGGTGTAAATTTCATCTGTCAGAAGTTTGATAATGTACAGGATACTGTAGGCTACAAATGCTATGTGCTAGCAAAAGTAACAGCAATGTAACTTGCTCTAAAAGGTTTAAAAATCTGTCAGTTTTAACTACTTTCTGTCTATGAAGATATACTGTTTTCTGTGTAATTACCAGACTCCATTTCCTTTGAACAGCAAAATAGCAGTGGGAATTCTGGGAATCTATGAAGGTCATAATGGACAGTGGAAAAATCAACAAGACTGTAAAATACAGCTAACCAAATTCACCCTTTTCCTTTGTTTGGTGCTTATCATATGACTTCAGTTAATAATAAACCAGCTTTGTACTCAGTGACCATACAAAACCGAAATAAGACTTGAATTCATATTTGGAAAGCCCCCCGCCCCCCCATATTTAGCCTTTTATCCATTCACCCACCAAATTTTCTTAGAGTTTTGTCAATATGGCAGGCAACCTAAAATCTATGAACTATTTGGGAAAAAGCTCAGCCCACAGAGACAGAGTGCTTATTTTCTGATTGTGCTAATCAATTTCCTTGCTACCAGTTCATCTCCTTCCCGTGGTTCAGGTTACTTTGTGGTGTGCTTGTTGAATCCACTAAATGCTAAACAAATATGAACTTGGAAGGACTATATTTACCCCTACTGTGTATCACAATTGTTTTATGTTTAATGAACAGCTTACTACTCTTCACACTAGGAACTGTGACCATGAAATCAGTATTTAAAAACCCTATTAATTTATTTAGTTCATCTGCCTGCAGATGAAGGTTGGTACAGGGATAGCACTATTGTGAAAATGCAGCAATAGTGTAGTTATTTTTCTTTTATAAATCACTTATGCATAATGCATACATTTATTTTAATATAAACATAAACTGTTTAGAAGTTTATCTCTCATTATGTGGGTTCAAAATGAATGTTGTGTTTCCTGATGCAGCTCATCCTGGTATATCTGATGTAAATTGAAAATTTCTGGGTTTTGTCTACCTTGTGCTCTTGAAGAACCAAAGGATCATGTCCAACCTATAGACCTCAAAAGAGCAATTTTAGACTCCTCTCCCCTGTTACATTCTGTTCCCCAAACACTCAAAATTTTGAAGTTACATCTTTTGAAATTTAGATTATCAAATTCAACCTCCCTCTTACAAGTTTTAAACCCTTTTTATTTACGCAGATTTTAGGCGAAAATGCAATGGATACTTAGTTTATGTGTCCCTTATGTTTTCTGGCTCCTATTTTTTAATGTTTTCTAATACTTTTTCCAATAGTTTATCCATGCTTTTGCTGTGCCAAGTGATGTAGTAGCCATGGACTCTGCAGTCATGTGCTTTTTTCCATTTGTGCTTTATATCTTCTTGAGTTTGGTTAGAATTAAATCACTATTTTATAACTACAGGGTGCCATAATGCTCTTGCTTTCTCAAGAAGGTGTTTGGAGTGTGGCCAAGTTTTGTTTTTGTCAATGACTAGTCAGACTCTACACTGTAAATATTATTTTCAGCCTTTTTTGTTTTTAAGTCAGTATCACTTAAAATGATATTTCCTATTAAACTGATTTTTCAAGAGGAAATCTATTGATTTCAAAGACTTCTTGACTCCTGGAGACCATTTATGATCTGTTGTTTGGTTTGACCCTATCATTGAAATCTGAATGCTTTATCTTTTAATCATTTCAATCTGTCTTTTAGTCCATTCACTGCTGATTTCCAGAAATCCGTTCCTCAAGTAAGGTTTTAATCAGCAAGGATAACACAAGCTGATCAGTATTTTTAATTACAGCACCACAAGTGAGAGGAATGAGATAAATTATAATGAATTCAATACTGGTTTAAGTTCATAGAATCATAGAAACACAGAATCATAGAACCACAGAATGGTTTGGGTTGGAGCTGATCTTAAAAAATCATCTAGTTCCAATCCCCCTGACACAGACAGAGACTCTTTCTACAAAAACAAACTGCCCAGAGCTCCATCTAACCTGACCTTCCAGAGACGGGCAGCCACATCTTGTCTGGGCAACATGTGCCAGTGCCTCAATACCCTCCCTGTAAATAATTTCTTCCTAATAACTAGTCTAAACCCACTGTCTTTCAATTTGGAACTATTCCTCCTTGTCACGTTCATCCCCCAGCCTGCTTTTTAAAACTGGGGATTGCCCCAACTTCATATAATTACTTTGCACTCGGTCTTGTTAAATTTCTTGAGATTTCCTTGGCCCTACTTCTTGAGCTTGTCCAGATCCCTTTGGATGGCATCCCATTCTTCTCAGATTGGTATCATCAGCAAACTTGCTGAGAGTGCCCTTGATCCCTTTGTCTGTGCTGTTAATGAAGACAGTAAATAGCGCTGGTTCCCATACAGACCGCTGAGGTACTGAGGTGTGCCACTGATGTCCATGGGGATAGAGAGCCACTCACCTGTTGGATGCAACTGTCCAACCAATTTCTTATCCATCTAACAGTCCACCCATCTAATTTATCTGTCCACAGTTTGGAGAGAAGGATGTTGTGGAGCATTGTCAGGGGCTTTACAAAATTCCAGATAAAGGATATCTGTATCCCTTCCCTTGTCCACTGACATAGGCACTCCATCACAGAAGCCCACCAGTTTGGTCAGGCAGGACTTGTCCTTGGTGAGGCTGTGCTGGCTACCCCAAATCACACGCCTGAGCAGAGCTTCTAGGAGGATTTGTTTCATGATCTTCCCAGGCAGAAAGGTGAGGCTAACAGATTGGTGATTCCCAGGGTTTTCCTTTCTACTCTTTTTAAAGATGAGTACAATGTTTCCCTTTTTCCAGTCACCTGGGATTTCACCTGAGCACCATGACTTTTTAACAACCATGGAGAGTGTTTGAGAACTACATCAGCCAATTCCCTCTAGGATGAATCTCATTTGGTCCCATAGACTTCTGCACACTCCGGTTCCTCAGATGGTCATGGACTTGGTCTTCACTTACAATGGCAAACACTTTGTTCCCTCAGCTCCCATCCTGCTTTCCAGCTACTCAAGAGGTGTGAGAAGAAAGGGTGCCATTGAAGACCAAACATTGACATTGAGACAAAAAAAAAGTAGCTGAATACCTCAGCCTTCCCCTTGTCCATTGCTACCAGTTTTCCAGCATTGTTGAACAGGGGCGTTCACCTTCTTTGACCTTCCTTTGCTGGTGAACATACCTGTAAAAAGCCCTTCTCATTATTTTTTGTATCCCTTGCTAAGGTCAGGTCCAGCTCTGCCTTGGTCTTCCTCACCTCAGCTCTATACTGTAGCTGTTGGTTGTGGTATTAACCCTTTAGATGTGGTGGAAATAAGACACAGCTACATGGTTCCTCTCAGGATAGGAAAGAGAGACAACTTTATTCAGAAACACACTTACTTAAGTAGAACAACTTGGAACTCCAAGGACAGAATAGAGATGATTGGTCCAGAGAAAATGACACCTCGTCCCCAGGCCTGGTCATGCACTGAAACAGGCGTTAATCTAATGTTGTTAATTCCATTCTATTTTGACCAAGTTATCATCCTGGGAGAAAATCTCCCAAACTGAAGCTGCACATGCTATCAGCCTGGGAACAGAGCTGAGAGACCAGGAGAAGCTCCAGCCTGAAAGTGATTTTCCAGACTGTAATTTTCCTAGCTCTCTAACAATGTGTCCACACTACACAATCAAGCTTCATACCTACAGAGCAAAAAAGGTCGTGTCTCAAAATTCAGGAGTTATGGGAAAGAATTGCAAAAGTGGAACTGATAAATGTTTTGAAAATTATATTAACGCAAAATTAACATGCTCTTCAAATGAATGCTGTTATGTGAAACAGATGTGGTGGAAATTAAAAATGTATTCTCAACAATCACAGAAATTTATTTAGAATTCCTCAGTTAAATATAAAATTTTAAAATTATTTTAAAGTATTTATATAAAATATATAAAAAATTGTCTTAGCTTTTAGTAAGCATGACAGCATGGCAAATGAAATTGGTGCTCTAAAAATAGAAGAAACTATGAGTGAATTAGAAATCCCAATGGATTTAATGCACTCAGGCTTAAGCAAGTTTCAAGTTACAACCCCGGATCAGAAATAACTAACATATGATTGTAAAATTGCAAATTCTTTCGACTAAGCTAAACAGTCAGAATAAAGTACATGGAAAAGGCCATTAAATGCCCATAGTTACGACAAGATACAGAAAGATACAAGCCCGCTAGCCTGGTCTCAAAAATATTCAGAATTTTTATGCAAATCTTGAAGGAAAGTTGATTAAAGACCTTGAGGGAGGGAAGGAACCTGTTACATGAACTCTGCATCAAAACTGTGCTATAAAAACTTGATATTTTGCTTTGATGTCTTGTGGACAATAGGATTTCACTCAATATGAGCTACTTAGGTTTGGCTAAGCATTTGAAATAGCAGGACAAGCAAAATTATGAATGAAATTGGCTTCAGTAGATGATCTGGAAAGAACTTACCTTAGCACTGATGCTGAAATAGCAGATATTAGCTCAAAGTTTCTTTGTGAAGATTCTCAAGGTTAAATCTGGAGACACTCATTTTAGTAAAATAAAAGAAAGCTTGGATTATTTATTTCAAAGACGGGAGTCAAAAGGATAAACAAAATTAAAATCTATAAAAGAAAGTGCAAAATAATGTTTCTAGCTACTACTATTTATGCAATAAATTTTAATACAATCAGATTAAAAAAAAAACTTGTGATCAATTGCAGAATTGGAGTGAATCATCAGTATATTGATGTGAAGAGGGTAGATATGATCTTAGAATGATCTGGGTGACATACTGTCCATGAAATTATGAAAGTTATTAACATCAAAGCACAAGATGTTGGCAAGAACCATATAAAAATTCTTAATAATGATCACAGAGACACTGTTTTACCAGTATATAATAGCACCACTGAAAAACTGGGGACTGGAATGAAGACAAAGTGAGTGGAAAGATACCATCTGAGAAGGAACAAAGAGAGCAACACTTAGATGACACAAGCACAAACAGGTGGTTGCCTATGAACTGCAGAAGAAAATTTGCACTGTAAAATGTCAGAGCAGTGAGTTTCAGAACACTCTCTTTGCAATGGTAGGAGACATAGATGAGTAGCCCAGAAAGATCTTTCCTGTGTTGAGTCCTACAAAATAATTTCAGAGTGGCCACTGTTTTCAATACAACTGAATTAGGCTGAAGTTCCTCAAATAAAGATTTAATTATTATTAGATAGCCATTACACTTCCGAGCTTCCTGAAATTATTTCAACATTAATTTCACTGAAAATATTAATAAAACTGTATTTGATGCAGAGGGCTATTTTTATGGGAAAACATCAATAACAGTATCAGCTAAAAGATTCTTCTGGAAAATAAAGCGATATTTTATATTTATTTTCCTCTTTAAGTTCTTTTTTCCAGTAGTGACGACACTAGTATAGGCATGACTCAGAATTTGTATGATGAGGAATGGACTGAAGAAATGTCCTTTTCTCTTTCCTATTTTGGCTATTAAAAGTATTCTGTAAGATGTCAGGTCAGCACAGTGCCCAGAGATTAAGTAAAATTTCACATAATAGCAAAAAATAATTTTAATTGCAGAATAAAATTCTTCTCTTAAAAAGAAAATCTTCAAGTAGAATGTTCTCAAAGAGCTCAGAAAGTGACTTTTAATACTGACCTCATTTAAAGAAAAGAATGTGTTTCTCACTTTAACTCTTTTCATCATCACGGTACAGAGCTGCATCTTAGGAATATTTCCCATATTTTCCTTTCCTTGCTAACATATTCCCCTGATTAATTTTTGAAGATGCATATTTGACTCCAATATATATAGCATTGAAATTAAAAGAAAAACAACAAGCGAATAAATTTAACAAGTAGGATTAAATAAACAAAGAGAAACTTTTCGATCTTTATTTTACAGAAAGAAGAGAACTTAAACCACATGTTTTTCCTTTGAGATGTATTTAGTTTGTACAAATTTGCTCAATTCATACCTGTAGTCTTATTAAAATCTCTGGGAGCTTCAGAGACAGTATAGTCTTAAGGACAAAACTATGCCTTCAATAGCTTCCATGTAATAAGGTTTGAATTTGCCCATGAATGTCAACATTATATCTAAAGTTCTCATTTAACACTGTGTCAGATCTGGAATTAGTGTGATAATTGCACCCTTATCTGTTTTGTTTTGTTGTTTGTTTGGGTTTTTTTCTTTTTTTTTCAAGTGGATTGAATTTATCATTAAATCCAAGACTGTTGCTTAGTGGAATTTGTGTTTTGTGCACAAAAATTAAAGCATTTTCACTAAAACAGAATGTGTAGAAGATAGAAGATGGTTGTCTTGAAGTGAATCCAAAAGTCAGAGCAGACTGTAACTAGGATGGAATTGTACTGGGTAGGGGTGCCTGAACATTGCAGATACTAATTATAAATCAAATTATATCTATGGGGTCTCTGTCTACAAAGCTGAAGGTACATTTCTCCAACTCATTCCCTTCTGGATCATGTTACCGTAAGACACAAGATCTCCAGGGGTCCTGCTGCAAGTGAAAGGGGAAATGTGTTTTTTTCCAAGGGTTCCCGTCTGACTCAAACCCCTCTGGGCCAAAAAAAGAGAAATTCATAAGCAATCAACTTATCCATCATTAGTCATGAATGGGGAATATACATGACAGCTAGGGAATTTTGTTGCAATAACTCCAGTTTACTAGAACTGTGCCAAAAATAAATTATTTCATGCTTTGTAATAAAATTCACTCTCTACAAAATATGCAAATCACGGTGGGAGATTTTCAGTATGATTCACCTTTCAAATCTCAAGATCCAAAACCAGGCTCCAGGCTGTGCTGTTTAAACTGTCAGTTTCATAAGTCTTAGCCATTAATTAAAATAAAACGTAACATTTCCTGAAAATAAAGTCAAAGTGTGCCATTCTAAGACTATGTTTAGAGATTGTGCCATTTTGACTTTAAAGGCAAAAAAATGCAGAGACAGAGTGAATGTAGTTACCCCACAGTTTAAATAATCAAGAGTGGCACTTTGACTTCGATATTACTATCAGATCACCGACCAAATGTTTATGAGCAAGCCCACAGTCTCTCTGGAAGGCTGTTTCTCAACAACCAGGATAAAAACATGCCTTTAGATTGTTAACAAGGGCAATGAAGATATCTGAATCCCAAAGATAGTCTAAAGATCTCTAAATGCTGTACAATGACCTTTTAACTAGAGTCATCACTTCTACCTACATACACCTACCAAATATGCAAGAACTTTTCCTTGTGCAGAGTACATGAAATGTCAGGCTACTTACAAGATGAGATAAGCCACCCACCCACAAAACTCCGGGCTAATGACTCTGATTGAGAAGGCTCCTGAATAAACTTTTTGTGCAGAAGTATGCCGTGCTAAGGGGAAGATCTCTTCCACAACCCTAGACCTGCCACCTGATGTCTTTTCCTGCATTGTGTGTTTGCATAATTATTTTCATTATTTGTTCTACTAAAAATAAAAATGTAGTTGTAGAGAACAGAGTATGTTTCAAAGTGCATAAAATTACACTATTTTGAGCAAAGCATAAGAACATTTGGTCAAAGGAAGGAAAGCACCCCTCAAGAGACCTGTACTCCATCTGATGTATTTTTCAGAGCAGTCCCTCTTTGAGAGTGTTCCAGACTATTCTGCACTGTGTATATGATTTGATTAAAGCTACCTGCAAAAAAAATCTACCTAATGAGATGCAGCTCTTCACTACAGGCATGGTCCATACGCCACCTATTTCTTTTGTCATGTCTCATGTGTTGTCTTTAAGCTTACTAAAAACTTAGCAAAATAACTTCTCTAGATAAAAAGCAAGCTTCTTCACATATCTGCAAATAATAAATGTAACATATATGAGGCTGACAGTAAACATAGCAGGGAATTTGAACTTACTTGAACTCGCATTACACTCTAGACATTTCAATTGTGTAATATATCTTACTGTGTGATATATCCTAAGATATCTTAAGTTAAGATACATGATAGTCAAAATTTTTTCCGAGAAATAGAAAGGGCATCATCTTAACTTAGCTGCATCCCTGTAGGACTTCTCCAAATTCTTCTTCTATTATAAACCAGAACAAAAAAGGTATCAAGTGACTTCTGTTTGATCAAGTAACCAAAATATTGCTGCTGAGGTGAAGATGTGGCAGCATTGTACAGTATCTATTTGTTCTTGCATAATTCATAATTCCTGCTAAAATCTCTCTCTCTCTCATAGAATTTTAGTTGAAGTGCTTAGGTCTATGCTTAGTTTAAATTGTATTTCTCATTTGTCAAGAGAGTTGGTTTCCTTTCCCTTTACAAATATCTGTCAACTTTGAAATTACCTCCTACCTGATATCTATACAATATAGAGATGGGTGATTTATTAAGCCAGCAGAACCATGTACATCTCTTGTTCCTAGATTTTCACTAGCCGCAGTTTTTGAAATTTAATATTATTATAATCTCCTTTTCATTTTCTTACTTTCAGAGTCTTTGTGAGAATGGGGGAGGGGCAGCAGGAGTGTAGGAGTGTGAGGATTGTAATGATAAGTATTCAATTATGTCAGTTATTAAATGTCAGCTTCTCACATCTTCAACCATTTAAAGACTTCCATTGATGCTTCCGTAAGTGACAGCAATAACAGAAAATAAGGATAGTTTATGTAATTCGGAGGCAAAATATTCTTAGTTAGCCTGCTCCCATAGGATTTTGTTTGAATTCAAAACAGGCATAGTAAATAGACCCATTTTGACTTTGTAGGTGACCAGAAACTGAAGTAGATAGACTTTAAGAATCTGAATTTAGCCTAGGTAGCCCTTTCATTTTGAAAAGGACTAAGACATGGACAAATATTAGATTCATGAATCTATCATTATTATGTAATTGCAGACTCCTTGCACTTACAACTTGCATCTATATTTAATTACAGATGAAGAGAGGGCGAGGGTGAGGTGAAAGAAAACAGTCTCTATTTAATTAATTGCATACACACAGATAAATATACATGAACATATATGTACATATGCACAGACATTTACAATATTCCTTCCCTCAAATATATATGCAAGCATGTTTTTTCCTTTAGGTTTTAAAAATTATTAGTGTTCCAAAACTGCCTTTGGAATATATATGAAGATTATCTATGAAGACTATCTAACTTTAGAACTATATACAATTATTAAATAATTCTATTTTAACTGACCTTTGGAATCAATGAGATTACTAGTCGTAAAGCAATAATATTAGATTTGGGCTTCACACAAATCTTGAGCTGAACTGGCTGTGTCACAGAATCACTGAATGGTAAATGTTGGAAGGGATTACTGGTGGGCTCATCTCATCCCTGTTCAAGCAGGATCTTCCTAGTGCACATTGCACATGATTGCATCTGGATGGCCCCTGAAAATCTCCACTGAAGGAGTTGCTACAGCCTCTCTGAGTAACCTACTACAGCTCACAGTCACACACACAGTAAAGAAGTTTGTGTTCATGTAGAACTCCCCGTGCACCAGTTCCTGCCTGTTGACTCTTGTCCTATTGCTTGGCACCACCCAGCAGAGCCTGGCCCATCCTCTTCACTCCCTCCCTTGAGGGCCGAACTCTCTCTGCCTTTCCTCCTAAGAGAGATGCTCCAGTCCCCTTATCATCTTTGTTGCCCTTCACTGGACCTGCTCCAGGAACTCCATGTTTCTGTCCTGGGAGCCCAGAACTGGACCCAGTACTCCAGATCCAGCCTCATTAAACCTCATTTTAGTTGTTGTCAAAAAGAAATGTAGATTAGTTGGAATTCTGAGCATTAATCTTGCTTTATGTCACTTATCTTCAAATTTTAATGAAGTTAATGATTGTAGAGAATACTCAGTACTTTGTAGGAATTTTTAGGCAGCTCATGGGAATGCCTTCTTTGTTAATTATATTTTCTTTGATCTTCTGCATTTAAGATTCAGACCTCCCATCTTGTAGATATTTATGCATGAGAATGGTTTCTCACATGTACACAGCATAACTAAACTCAGTGGAGCTATTCAGGTATCAGGGAGTTTGAATACCAGGATCATTGACTAAAGATCTGCACCAGGGGAAACCAAAGAAAGTTGCATCCTAATAGTTTGGCCAACAACATAGCAATTTCTTACAATGTTATGACATTAAAACTAAAAGGATGTATTGAATGCAGATTAAAAATTCTGGCAATATAAATGAAATCTACTGAATTAGACATTTCCCTTCCCCATTTCAGATGAGTATTTTCTTTTACGACTGTCTGATAAGAATAGCTAGTCTTGAGGAAGAACAGCTTTCAGAAGGAAGGCTCGAGGGAAAAGGAGGGTGAAGAAGAATGAGGCAGACAGAGCCCAGAGTGCTTGGCTAAACTGATCTGTATCTTTTTATTTTCTCTTTTAAAGCTTTCAAGTTTTAGTTGTTACCTTATGGGATATAGTAAGAAATTATGAAAAAAAAAAAGAAAAAATCATGCAGATATCACAACTGAAGTGAATTGAATTTGAAAACAGATTCCTCTAAGATCTAAGGAAGCTGCAATATTCTGACAAAACTATAATTAATATTTACTGTTTTAAGTTGAGGAATAAAAATGATGCTGTTAAGAGATGCTTTAAAATTACTTTTGAGACACCTATGGTCATTGGTGGGTTAAACACATGAAATTTTCAAGATGTCCAGTGGGACACTTTAATCTCTAAATTCTACTCCAGGTCTTTTTGAGACCAAAGACATGTATGCAGAATTTAGTTGCCTGTTCCTCCCAGCAGCCATCCCATGTACTTTAAGGAACTCCTGCTGTTGACTAGGAAAGGTGTGATTTGTACCCATGAAATATTTGAGAACACATTAAATCAGGAGTCAGCTCACAAATTTATGTGCAACTAAAGGCAGATTTCCAGAGAAGAAAAGACCTCATGGCAAAATCCAAAACAGCAGTAAGGATGAGAGGTGACAGATGACAGGTGTTGAAATGGGGCACTGGATTTCCTAAATTGCAGTCTAAACATCTCTGGAAATCTTCTTTATTTTGGCTGGGGTAAGCTAGGTGCCTTAAAGTCAGCTCCAAACCAACCTAAAGAACAGTGACGCAGAGAAATTAAACTTTGTCAGAGAAGGCATCCCCTTGAGGAGGACAGTGTGGTGAGAATGTGGTTGTCATACACCTTGCCATGGACATCAGCCTTCTAACTCCAGGAGACAAGCTCGGTTATTCACTGTCCACACAACAGGAAGATAATTCCAAAGACAGACTCAAGTCTCTTTCTCTCAAAAAAGTGAGAAACTATTTTTCTTTTGCAGTATCAGTAACTAGACGTGTCCTTTTCCTTCAAAATCTTAGGCAGTCTACATAAAGTGTGGAAGACTGATATTTTTTCTTCTATTAAAGATGTCTCAAATCGTTGAAAATGACCATATTGAAGAATTACACTTGAGATACATTTGCAATGATAATGGTAAAAGAGAGTGTGTACATATGTATCCGTGTACCTTCTCTTAAAATTTGTGTGTTTCAGCACAGAGAATGCAAATTAAGAGATACTAATGAGAGACTAATATGAAAATGTGTCATCCAGAGAGTATAGCATGATACAAACTAATTCAGAGATTTATTTGTCATGTTTTTTTATCTAGTATTTGCTTTATTTAGCACTTTCAGATAGTCTTTGGTCATTTCAGCTGAATTTTATACCAATAGCATTTTATTAATATTAAGTAATTTAATAAAAGCTAATACTTCACATTGATGAAAAATCTAAAAAAACTCTGTTAAATGTTATTTTTATCCTATATTTATAGAGCATATATATTATTTCAATGCCATTTCACAGAATTTTAGTGGTGATACACTTGCAAATGTTACAGTTAGAGAATGTAATGAGAAATTACATATCTGAAGCAAAAGTATAATTTTCAAACATGCAGAAAAAAACATCAAGTGAAAATAACATTTCTAAAAAACCCTAGTGAGTATTCCCTGAAGGTGTCACAGGTGCATACAAATTTTAAAGTTACTTTTGCAATTGTATCAGATGAATTTTAATTCTTTCTTTAGTAATATTTTGTTCTTCACCCAAAATTTTGTTTTTTATTAAACTGAACTTCATCTATAGTCTTCCCAATATAGCCCATACTTCATGGTCAGATTCTGAGGTGGTTCTCAGCTGTCTGTATTCCTAATACAGACAATTCCTGTATTCTTAATAGTCCAAACTGAGGATCAGCCTGTATTTCAAAATATTGTTCTACTGGCTCGTCTATCAAGTTTTTGGGATTTTTCTTTTTTCCCTTCCAGAAAATCAAGCCTCTCAAGAGAGCTAGGCTGTACAAAACCTAGATTTTATCCAGACACAGTGATGAGATTGACCCGGAGCATAAACTTGGACCAAGTATCTGAGTAGCACTGTAAAGTTTAAACAGAGCCTGTGGGAGTCCATAAATGACTGTGTACTCTTTATTGAGGTCAGTGAACACTGAAGGGAGGGCTAAAATGGGGTGATTGTGTCTGGGTAGCAAAAACAATTTAAATTTCCTGGGAGACACTTCACATATTCTAATTTAGCAACTACCTGCTCTGTCAGAATGAAGTGGGTACTTAGACAGAGAAAATAGACCCATGAAAGCTATTAACTGATTACCTTAATACATATAGATATAAAACTAGCTGCAATAATACATTCTTGGTGACTAGATGTGGGTGGAAGTGACCCACAACAGACTTTTTATGTCCTTCTGTGCTATGCCTCAAGTCACACATTTTATACAACTCCAGTACTATGCCAAGGGTTCCTGGTCAGAAATGTCCATGCTTCAACAAGTGCATGTCTTTTCCTCTCACCACCACACCTAAAGGAGTGTGTTTCCATTAGCCCAGCTTAGAGCAGAAAGTTTACAAAGCAACAGAAGAAGTCTCCAGTTCTCTGTAAAGAACTTTATACCTAGGCAGTAGGTTTTAATGAAGTGTGGCATGTTTTGGAGCAAGGTAGTAGCATACATAAATCATCTTTCTGACTCTCTTGGTTTCCATTAAAGATTGTAGATGTAAGTGTGGCTGTCTGGCAAGTCGTTAGCTGCTTGAGACTGGAGATTAAAAAAGTTAGAGTCTTACAGGACAGTGTGAGAAATAAATTGTAACAGCTCAGCTCCTCTAGAATACATCCTCCATCAATTTCTGGTAATGTTTAAAGATTGAATTAATCTAGGTAAAAACTGTTTGTCAATAGGTCAGTTTTAAAGTAATTTTCTTAATATTAATAGCAGGGCAACTTGAGATCACAAGTCAAAGTTTTCTAGCCTGAGGCAGTACTTCTATCTTGATGTGACTACAACCATAAATAAAATAAGAGGGAATTGATTTCGTATTTGATGCTACAAACTATTTAGAATGTTCTAGAAGGGTATTTAAGAAAACAAATCTCTTTACTGAGAACAAAATACAGAGTTTAAAAGATTAGAATTGATTAGAGGAGTCAGTCATGGACTCTAACGTGCATGTGTCCTGGTTCCAACCAGGACAGGGCTAAGTTTTGCAGCAGGAAGGAAGAGCATGTCCAGGATCCGGGGATTTTTCTGTACCACCACGCCCCACACACAGGGATCACTTCCTGGTTAGCTCCAGTGTGCTGGGTTCTGCATGGAGAGCATGTGAATAATTTGTCTGGCTTGTAAACTATTAATATTGCTGCTACTGCTAAGTTTTCTTATTTCATTGTTGTTTGCAGCAAAGTGTTCTTATCTTCACCTGTGGTCTTTACCTTTTGTGCCCCCAATTCTCTCTATCCCAACACAGGAGTAGTGAGGTGGAGAATGAATGAGTAGCATGACATTTGGAGTGTTTTCAGTGGGAACACTAAATTAGACACTCCTATTCCTAAACTACAACAACGTTTCTTTATCTTCCCGCTGACCTCACAGTGCTGCTGATCTGGCCCCCTGTCTTGAGGTGTGGAAAATGCCAAAGTAACATCACCATAACTGAAGCCAATGACAGCATTTCTCAACCTTGCTCTAAAAGGACACTCAGAAGAGGATATTTTGCCTATTCATCATTGCCACAGTGCTTTTTATATCTCATGTACAATTAGTTTACAGGACAAAAAGCCCTATGGTTCTTGCACGTGGTGTCTGCTTCCAGATTATTCCCAGTGATTTTCTCTGCAGCTATATGCAATATGTTGTTGCCTGTTGCCACTGGTTCACAGAGTGCCCCTGTAGCCTAGGTCCCTGTAATCAGTCTCTTCCTGATATTCTATTTCACATTGTGCACATTAACCTGGTGACATATGCTTTTCAGAATATTATATATTAGAATCCCAACCATTTTGCAATAGAAATGTTGACAGTTTTGATTTAGCCATACTTACAAAGTGAGTAGAATACAGAACTTGAAGGGGTAGGGTCTTGTGTAATTATATGCTGTGTAATTAAAACAGTTAATGATAACAATTGGATGGAGAAGTACTTGGAGTACTATATTCAGTTCTGGGCTTCTCAGTGCAAGGAAAACATGCAGCTACTAGAGAGACCCCAGTGAAGGACCAGTATGGTGTTAAAGGAGTTGGAATATTTCCCATGCAAGAAAAAACTGAAGGAAATACTTTTTCACTGTGGGGCGACTGAAAAGGTTACTCACAGAAGTTGTGGAATTTCCATCCCTGGGTATATTCAAAAGTTATCTGGACATGATCCTTCAATTTATTTCAGGTGATCCTCTTTAAGCAGCAGATAGTAGGACAAGATGATTTCCAGAGATGCCCCCTACAGCCTCGACCATTCTGTGGTTCTGTGACTCTGAGAAAAACAAAGAACGTACTTTAACTACAAAAAATTCCCCAAAAGATATTTAGGAAATCAACTAATTAAAAAAGGAAATACAAAGGAGTGTATTTGAATTAACTATTGAAAGCCTAAGAAGTGAATCAGAACTTGAATAACATATTGACTACCAAGCAGGTTAGCAAGGCAGTGGAATGAATATATCTTGAGGCTGTCCTCACATCTGAGCCTGTGCACTAACTCTCTGTGACTGCTTTGTCACAGAGCAGAAGAGTAAATTGACATTCTAGTTAACATAGGCTGAAAAATGACCTTGATTCGTCACTTTGTCCCTGCCTTAGCAGGGTACCAGGGTTAAAGAAGGTCACTTGATTCAAAATCTGCAAATATTTTGTCCTAACAAACTCACAAAATGACTGCATACTTTAATTGTTATATTGTTTACTAGTTAATTAATTGAGGACATTCATAGTCCAATGTTAAAAGAATTGGTCTCTTTTTTTAACACATTATTGGCGTTTTTTAAGCCAATTTAACATTATATATTTTCAAATATCT
Organism: Sturnus vulgaris; assembly: GCF_052056855.1. Classification (NCBI taxonomy): domain Eukaryota; kingdom Metazoa; phylum Chordata; class Aves; order Passeriformes; family Sturnidae; genus Sturnus; species Sturnus vulgaris. The sequence goes on from NC_142283.1 coordinate 26,518,786, forward strand.
ATTCTGGACAGTGCTCTGGCAAAAAAGACAGTAGTGATGGCAAGATGCCTAGTTTTTGTGTTGCTGTGGTGTGACAGACTGGCGTTTCTCTGTCAGTGTTATTCATACCTAAAAAAGGAGTGGGTTTTGAGTAAAACATGGAAATGAAAGATAGCATCTGTAGAATAGACCTGGTTTTATTTTTGCTGTGCTTGAATTCAAGTTACTATATGTTTCCCAGACTTTAGTATCCAGTCAACATTCACCACATGCAAATATTGAAAGAGGTAGAAATCCACAGTTCATTGTGTAGTTTTCTAGAGAGACTTCACATAACTGAGAAATCCAGACATAAATGAGAAGTTGGATACTTTTACTACTACAGCCTCAGTACAGGAACGAGTCTACAAAATTGATCTTTAAACCATGGTGATTAGAAAATGTGCACATTTCAGTGTATCATCATACATTTATTGAATATACCATGTATTTCCTTCCAACACTGAAAGCGGAAAACCTCATAGTTCCTAACAGACGTTTTCATTCTGACACAAAACTTTGTAACAAGAAAGAGGATTTCTGGAAAGCATTTTCTGCTGTGGAACTATGTTGAAAATGCTAAACAAATTAAGAGCCATACAAGAAAAAACATTAGAACGTATTCTTATATACACATAATACTTTTTTCTATGCCTTTTAAATTTTGAAGCGATACTGTATTTTGTGAAGTGAGTTGTATATGGCAACCTGACTGGCTTCAGAAAAAAAGAAAAAAGAAAAATATAGTCACACAGAGATTGCTACATGTGAACCTTACAGAAGATAAACAAAAAATATGTAGGTTACTAGGAGGGAAATGTAAGCTACCTGAGAAACAAAAAGAAGACTGTAAAAACATCTAAATCTTGAGCTTTCATACAATAGATAAGTAATGTGGTGAGGAAATGGTTTGAAAAGAAGTTTCTAGAGTTAAAGTTGAAAAACTAACAAATCTATATATAGGCAAAGTAGTTAAAAGAAGTGGCACTTCTTAACATGGTTTGACAGCACTGAACAAACAGAGAAAATATTGGAATCAGTCTCCAAATCCTGGCTCTGGGTTAAATCAGGCACACTGGGAAGACCCAGAGGTAAGAAGTGTAAACGGAATGGAATCGACTGGAGAAATGAAGAGGCAGATGTTTTCTGCATTTGCTGCCTCGAGTGCATGATTAGCATAATTAATCTATATTTTTTTGCGCTGACCCAATGAGGGAGTGATTCTTTGAGGCACCTGGTGAATAGAGGCATTGACTAAACTAAAGGAGGTAATTGGTAATGCAGCTACATTACAGCCTTTGTGAGTAGCAAGTAGGTACTTTCAACTCATCATAGCTGTCTACAACTTGGGGAAAAGACAGGAATGTGATTTCAGTGCTTATGGCCAGACCCATGTCCTGCAGAGATCATCGATGTCATTGCACCAACTGCAAAAGTGGAGTGGCTGCCTGACGGCAAAACTGGTGGAAAACAGTGACTGATCAGTGTCCTTCTGCAGACTCAAATTTTATTGCTCCTGGGCACGAGGGAATCTGTCAGTTCAGCCTTTCCCTGCTTCTTTCTTTCATCTTCTTTCATTTTAAAAGCAACCTCTCTAAAGAACTCCAGGTGGCATTGTACATTATAAGCCAAGGATTATAATTTAAAATACCAATGTCTTACCAAACACATGTGCAAGTGAGCAGTAACTGAAAGCTCCTGAAGAGACTGCATTAAAAAGCTATTTCTTTACAATTTTGTGTCCTTAATACTGGTGAAGAACTAAAAAAATTCTATCTGGTGTGTAACTTCAGGAAAACCTCTATTTTTTGGTTTTCAAAAACAAGAAGCAAATTACAAAATTCTTACAATTCAAAATACCATTTTTCAGAACATAAGTTTTGATGTGTTCATGTTGAGGTTTTTGTTTCATTTTGGGGTTTTTTTAGATACTTAGTTGTAGTGAACATGAAAGAACACTTTTGGATTTCCATTGTTGAATTTTCAAATTTAAAAATAATAGGAAGAAAGAGGGGGGAGCAAATTCCTCAGGGAAACTAGCTATGAGTTTGCCTCCTCAAACTTGGAAGCTTATGTACACAGAAGGAAGGGCTGAAGATCTACATTGCCAAAGAAATAATGAATTAAAACAAAGACATTCCTTTAAAAGCTTCATTAAAAGACAGTGGTTGAAATTAATGTCTAGTTTGAAGAACAAAATTATTTACTGAAGAAATACATAATTGAGGATTATACCATTTTGATTGACTGATTTTGATAAATTGCAGAATTAGCTTAGTGCTCTTTGTGTGCTACTTCACTATGTATGTGTTTAGAGAACCAGGCTATAAAAAATAAGGGAATTTTAAGGCAAAATGAAAAGGGAGATGCAGACAATTTGGGCATGAGATATTCACTTTTATGCACATTATTTCATTCATTTATGCATTTGTTTGCCTCAATAGCCTCTTGCTCTTTTAGTGGTATGATCGAAAATTTATTTAATGTAGGTTAATATGAAGAGGTATTTTAGAAAAAGATTACTATTTTAATCTGGCACTAGCATAGGCTAGAATGAGAAAAAAGAATGTGAATGTATGTTGTGCTGTAGAATAAGAGGGACCAGGAATTGCTCTTCGGCTTAGGAGGTGACACAAATATGTACTAACAAACCATTTATTATTTCATTTATGTAACTCACTATGTCTCCCCAGAACTATTCTTTCATTCCTAATATCTTATATCCCATAGAAAATTTTGCAGCTTCTTATGGAAAAACCATATATTATTCATATATTCATGCCATTTCTTCCTTTATTTTAAAGGATTACATTTCTCAAGCAAGTGATAAGATTTTAGGAGTTGCACTCTGGTATGAATAGCTGTCAAACATAGTAGTTCCTGCAACTGCTTTACATTGCAAAAAAATTATGTGCATGTTAATTATATAGTTAAAAGTCAGGGTAGAGCTTCCAGCCTATGAATACTGCAGTTATACACCCACAGCATTGTGACATAATTGATCAAAATAATGCTTAGGGTCCTGTCATTGCACATTCATTTGGTATTCATTAGAGTATCACTGATCATAATGATTTCATTTAGGATTCAGAAATGCCATATGTTTCGCCATAGGTATTCATGGACACTTAAAATAGATTTCTTCCTCCCTCGAACTGTCTGATGCAAAATGCATTTGCACCGAGAGAGTCCCTCCCTGTCTACATGGCAGCAGAAGGGCAGCTCTTCTGTAACATCTGAATTAGCAATATGAAGATTCTTCCCCCCATGATTAAATGGAAGATTGTACTATTAAAAAAAAAAATGAAAAAAAAAAAGAATAATTTTACTTTTCTATTTAAATAATGAAGGTGTGAAAGAATTTGTTATTTTGAGACAGATATAGAAAATGCTCACTTTCCAGTACTTCCTCTTTATTAAGAAATAATCGTATGTCATATAGGTAAGATATGTTAGAAGAGGATTTTGGATTAAGCAAAAACCCAAACAGAATCAGGATTTGGAACCTTAGACTTGCTTTTGACTCAGCAGAAATCTGTTGTTTCTTTTCTTAATCTGTCTCCATTTACACAAGCTAAAGGACTTCTGATTGACATGAAGTAAAGTTCAGTATCTACACATACCTTCCTGCCTGTGCCTCTCCTGAGTTTATACAGGTCTAAGGTAGAATGAGCAGAGCCTTATTAATGATCATACGTCAATCTATTAGAAACACTGGTTTCTCCTTCAAAATGCTGCATATTTCTGCTTGTATTGCCTTGCCATTGCTGATGCTAAATGTCCCAGGTTAGACAGTTGAAAAAAAGGTTGCCTTTCTTTTCTTGTTGATTCTGGTTTGAGAAAGTAAACTGAAATTCTTTTTTGCTTCTGATATTTCCTGGATAAGGATGAAAAAAATTGATTAGACTGAGTATTTTCACCCTCTCATGTTCAGCAGAATTACCTGGAAGTGTGGAGGCCTTTTCTGTACTTTCAAAATGCTTGAGGATTATGTGTCCCTAATGACATTCATGTAATCATTTTTCCTTCCTCTGAAAGTGGCTGGACCAAGATAGTCTTCCTTGAGGTAGATTGAGCATTAAACATGATTAAACTTCTCTGGGCTATAAATGCTTTAGTATGTAAAAGCTGAATTCACTTTCATTCTCATTCTTTAACTTCTTAGAAAGAAAACTATACCATGACTGTCAATGATACAAACTGAAACACAAATCTCAGGAGGCAAATGCTTAAGTCAAAAGGGAATGGCTTTGTAAAACTACAATATTTTCCTTAATCTTTCAATTAGTTCTTTTTTTCAGCCTCATGTGGCTTCAACACACATTCAGGCTACATTTTCTATTTCTTAAGCCAGTAACCATATCTATTATCAAATATACATTATTGTAACGGGTTTTTGTAGCTGGAAATAGAAACATTTCCTTTCCTCTACCACTAAAAATAAAAAGAAAAGGATGACATAAAGGAAATGCGTTTTCCCTTCAGTGAAGAATTTTACAATTTCTTGCATGTCCTGCAGAAGTCATTCTTGAATTGCAAGGTATAATTAAAATGCACTTTCAACTCCTGTTGTTAGACATTGCTGAATTAACAGGAAACTGGAAAGACCAAGGTGAATCTCAAATGTCTCACTAGATCTTCCTTTTCTCCCCATGGCTTCCTGAATAAACCTTCTGTCTGCCTTTATTTTATCCCCAAAAGCAAATGCTCGTATGTCCATGTTCAAATGCATAAAGTTGCTTCATTAATACAGGTACAGAATGATGAGTACCATCATTAATTTAAATATTTTTTTAATCTATTTTAGTCTTAATCTTTAGAAACTTCATATTCTTTCTCAAAAAGCTGTCAATTGATGAGGGGCACATCCCTAGTCCTGAATTACCTTCAACCTGAATGTTAAGTCTTCTAAGGCACTTGAGTTATTGAGCTTCAGCATATTCAGTCCTTTGACGCAATTTTCTCTCTGAAAATGGCTTGTCTCTGTGGCCCCAACATGCCAGAAAGTCATACTTTCAGTCATGAATCAGAACCAGATTTTGTTTCCTTCAATCTTGGTATCGTGGCTGGATCCACATGTACCACAGGAGCATGCACACTCCAGTCTACTCTGGGAATAGATGTAGAAGCAAACCAAGCTACAATACAAAATGCCTGTCTAGTCCTAAGCTTTAGGAGATACTTTCAGACAGATAGAAAGTCCTTTTTTCCTTCTGGTTCCACATGCCTTGTGAGGACATGCATGCCACATGCCTTATAAATGTTAAATTTGGTGTAGGAGTAGAGAGTATATATACAATCTCTTCTTTAAAAATAGTTTTTAGCACTGACTAGGACTAAGAGTACACAGAATTTAATATTTTTTCTCCATCTTCTGTGGATTTATATCCTAATATGTTTTGTCTCATGGTTTTGATATATATTTACTGTCTGAAGTGAGTGGCTGAGGGATTAGCTGCACTGTTAGCATTCTATTGCAGCTGTGATATTTTAAATCACTGCAGGGCTGGTCAAACAGATGAAGATATGTGCCTGTGCAAACACATACACATATGCAATGGAAAATGCTCTTTTTGGTGGGTGAGACAACAGAGAGAAAGGCATATGGTCCCTGACCATGCCATCTTATGCTAATTGGTTCATTACTGCACAAACACGAAATGATTACCATAATAATTTTTAAAGAACATGTTCCCACTTTATGTTCCTTTTGAATTTCTGGTTTGTCTCCTTTTCTTGTGTTATAGGTAAGTATTACCCCACTGATTCATGTGAGATCTGTGAAGCACCCATATGAACCACCAATCTGTGTTACTTTCAGCATATGATTAATTAAAATATTTGTTTACTTTTCTTATTAAAAAATTACAAAATGTATGCTAATCAACTTATATTTAGGTAATACTAAGTGTTTTTCTAGCAAAGTTTCTTTGCTGCTCAGTAATACGTTTTGATAAGGGTTTACAACAATCTATGACTTCAAAAGGGGCAAATGATTTGTGAAAAAAAACCCAAAAAAATCCCTTTTTCTTCCATTCAAAAAATCCAGATCTCACTATGCATAACTTTTCCCGAAGTATTTATTCACTCAGAGGCATTTGTCCCCTAAATAGGGATTGCATTGACAAACCCAGACCTTCTCTAGCATCAGTGAGCACTTTACAATTTCCTTTTAAGCCGGCATGCTATCTTTTTCCAAGAATTTCTTTAGAGAAAGCTTTAACAAGTATTCAACTCTGTTTTCTGGATAGAAGGCAAATTCCTTTCTGGCATGTATGTATGTGTGCGAATGTAAGTGCAATATATAAGTGTCAGATTCCAAGTTTTGAAACAGATAAAAGGTTCTAGACCTCTTGCTGTGCTAGACACACTGGCTCATGGGACAGGAAACTTTTCCCATGGGATATGTGCATGTACAGCTTGATTCAGCAGGTTTGTTTTACATTCAAGAGACACAATCTGTGTCTTCTTCAGCTGGATTGGGACAACATTTACCTGCACTGAGGCGGTGAGGAGAGAGAAGCCAAAGTTGAGAGAAACTCCAAACTGAGATTACTGCCTTCAGAACAGCTGATGAATTGAGACTGAGGAATATGATAAGGTTTTGTTTACGAGATAATACTTCCAAGATATCATTCCCAAGTAAAATTCCTTATACCAGTGATATTAGTGGAGGATTGTATGATGTGGTCTGTTCCACAGGCAGGAATAAAATAAGACTGTCAGACATTTTCACGAAGGGCACTTCTTAGATGTGATGGGCCCCAAAAGTTCATCTGTTCCTACATTTCAATTAACTGTCCAAGGTGTTTGGAAGTACATCACAGAAAAATCTTGTGGTTCAAAGACAGCAGTAGTGGTACTGATTGTCCCTAAGAAATAAGGTAAAAAATGGGTATATAGCATTTCTGCTATTTTTTGTGCATAGGCTGAGAGTGCAATTCATTTCCTCAGACAGACATTCAAAAAACAAAGCAAAAATAAGTGAAGCAGACTGATAAGAAAGTTTCAAGTCATAGATAGAACAAGAAATGGGTCTTCCATCCTATAATATATGCAGGTTTTGGAGAGACAAAAAAAAAAAAAAGAGCCAGACCAACAAATAGATGCTTGCATCTAACCCTAGAGGTTAGAGAAGTCTATAATACGAACTTTTCAGTTTTATGGGTTTTGGTTTGGGATTTTCTTTTTTTTTTTTTTGCTAGTTTGATTGGGTTCTTTAACAGAGAAAAAAATATAGCAATACAGAATGAATAAGGGTTGCTAGCATTTCATACTAATGCTCAGGGAGTTTCTTATTTCAAACTGGTATGCTTTCATGGAACTCCACTGCTCCACCTAGATGTATTCTTAGGACTGCTTCATCTTTAATGTATGCTGCTGCATAAAAGAGGAATAATCTCTTAACAGAAGATGATTTGGGCATGGCATGAAAGAGAGTCTTACTCTAATTGGGTGGAGTAGATAACTGACCTGAGGTACCCACAGCTCCCAAAGAAGCTCTTGAACAGTTCCATGGACAAGAAGAGGCGGCTGCTGTGTTTGATTATAATTTCTACTGTTTCTTAATAATCTTATGACTACAAATACTGCATCACTACAAATGATGATGCTAGTGCAACCTATTTTTCTGATAAATTTATATTGCAAAAGGAATTCTAACTTCATGCAAGATAAATTGCATTGCTGGAAGCTCAAAACAATTCTTTAGTGACATTGAATACTGGTTCAAATAAATGTAGTATTAGGAAATGAGACCAAACAAGAGATGAATTTTGGAGAACTGAAAAGAAGATTCCTCACGTGTTCCTATTCCTCATGCATTTATTCCTTCTTTTGACTGTTTTTTTGGTTTTAGAACATTCCATATTTTTGACAGCCCATTTGTCGTTAATATAACTATATTTTTTAAACTATAAAAAGTTTTAATAAATAGAATTTTATATTTGCAGGCTTGCAGACCTCTTCTACATAATATATAAATATAAGTTCACAAGAGTCAGAAAAGGCTGAATGAAAGCTGAAAAATTTCACCAACTCTTATGGCAGTCAAGCTAGTTTGAATTACTCAGATTTAATTAAAGATCAGAAATCAAACTTTTCCCTACATCTTTTTAGTTCCACAGTGTTGGTTCTAGTAAGCCACTTAGAAGCACTGAGGTACCCCAGCACACTGGCACATTTAAAACCAGGCTGCACTAGAAAATGTGTTTGTAAGAAGCACAATTCATGGATAGGAGCTGACTTGTTTAAGCTAACAGAGCTTTTGTCTTCCTCTCACCTTCATCTTTAATTCTGTGAATTCAAGATAAAAGTGAACAGTATTGAGTAGGGTTTCATCCTCAAAAATGGCATTTTCCTTGACTAGTAATCCATATTGTGTTATAATAGTGTGTAACCACTAAGTGAATCCACTTTTGTCTTACCGCCCTCCAAGGAGAGAACCCACTCATTTAAAAGTAGTGGGAAGCCTTTGACATATTTTTGGATACTTTATACATGAGACTATAATCAGAAATTTCACCAAGACAGTACTGACATTTATTACTTACTAAAGTTAAAAGAAGGCACAAGTCTCTGGAGATAGGAATATTTCCTCTCCTCACTTCCATAAACATTTCAGGGCACCAAATGTTTGTACAACTTCCCAGTCTTCACAGTGTGGCAGGTAAGGTATCCAGTGCTGTCATTAACATATACAAATATTGTAAATATACAAAGATATACATATATAAAAATATAAAATTATAAAGCCATGAAAATATAAATATATAAATATATAAATATATAAATATATAAATATATAAATATATAAATATATTCATCTTCAAATTTTTATTTATATATTAAAGGCGTCTTCAGGAAGAAAGCTTTTTTAAAAGCTGGGATATTTTAGAGATTGACTTGAAAGTCAAGTCTGAGCAAACAATTATACCTTTTTAAGTACAGACTGAGTTCAAAGTTTCATAGAGGGCACTATATTCACATTAAATTTCAGAACAACTGAAAAATTATATACCTAAATCTCAGCCTGTTAAATTCTCCATATAAATGCTCTCCAATGAATATGCAAGTAATGTAAATACCCATCTTAATGAAGGATAAACTGTCAAATGGAAGTGCAACATACTGTAAATGAAGACAATACTAAAAAGGCAACTCTTACATATGTAAATAAGGATCAGAGGAATCTTAATTATCATCAAAATTTTTTTACTATTTATTTTCATTTAAAAAAATAGCACTGGTTAGGTAAAACTTGAAAGCAAGCACAATATTTAACTACCATTTAGAATTAAAAGAAGATCCCAAAAGATATTTCTGAGATCAGGGAAGTCCAGAATACAAGTAGAAGAACAGCCAGATGAAGACAAACCCCCTTCTAGTAAGAACACTAATATTTTTAATTGTGTTTTCTCTACCATGGTAGAATGAACATTAGCAGCTGGTTGTCCTTACCTGTAGAAGTACAGAAGAAAGATAAATAGCAACTTAATTATGACCAAAAAACCCAATAAAATTGCAAAAAGAAGAATGATTAATCTGATTCATGTTAGTCATGTTAGAGGTGATATTCTTCCCCCAGAAAACAAGTGTCTCTCTGCACTTACCTACAACATTATCCTGTTTATCACAGAATAATGAGATTGGAATATACATCCTGATATGATCTTGTCTGACTCTTCTTTCTTTTCCAAAATAATTATTGACAGAGAAAATGTTCTAGATAAAATAACGGCATATTTATTATAATTATTATTATTTACAATGATAAAAATAAAATATCTTTTTTGTATTATATTCACTGAAAAGTCTACTCAGAGTGATACAATGTACTTGATTTCTCTTGTTTTTTGCAAATAAACTGTCCATTTTACTCAGCAGAAATTTCATTTTGATTATGATTTTACCTAGATAATGTCAAGATCGTTTTGTTTAAATAATAAAATATTTATTTTTTTATATTATGGATCTATATTATAATATATCGTTTCTGACTGGAGACTATATGCTTAGTTTTTACTTTCTTTTTTCTTTTTCCTTTCATTTTTTTTTTTCAGAAGAAATGTGGATGAAATTTAATCTAAAATGGCAACAAAATTCATTAGCTTTCACTTTTTATAATCTCCCTCTTCCCTTAAAATATGATCTTGGGAAGATTCCTCCAGAACTACATTTTTGAAGTTAACTGCAGGTTGTCAAACATGAACCTTACATCTAAGGCATTCAAATGCAAAAAATGTTCAGGTAATTTTTTTTTATTTAGGATTTTCCTTCTGCATTACTCCCATTGAGACTAAACTACTCTATCTCTGGACTTGTTTTAATCCTATTTACCAAATTTTTTTCATTGTTATTTTATAATTTGAAGCAGATGAGACATATTTACCAACAAAGATAACCTCCTTGAAGGTATTTTTGAAATTAGAATAATGAGCTGCATCTTAAGAAAAGTGAGTTTGCATCTCATTGAAGTAAATGTTTAAAAAGGTAGGTACAAACCCTCTGAAGCCAGTAAGGCACTGGTCGGGTACTTGTGTGACACATCACAAATTATCACCAAAAGAAGATTAGTGGTCAAATTCTGGTAAGCTGCAGTATTATTGAGGGCAAAGTTTTACTAAAGAGACATCACAAAACAGAGAAGAATAAATAGTTGCACGATGTTTTATTTTTAAAAGACTTACACTTAGAGGAAAAAGTCATCCACAAAGACCCACTTCCAGGAAGGGTAGAGGTACTAGAACTGGAATTATATTCCTTGTAACTCTCATGAGCTACAGGGCACTTCGGAAAGAGACTTCAGTCATACTGAAGTAGTATTATTCTTAATATATAATAATATCCATCATCGAAATGTTGAATTTTGCCCTAGAATTAGTGAGTGAACATAAATGGCAGTTTATTCTTTTAGGTGGGAGGGAAAGAAAGTATACAGAAAATGTAAGGAAGAAAGATAGAAAAGAGTGCCATTCCAGAAGTAAGAATACATGAGGAAGCTAAATAAATTTTATATAATAATATACATGAATGTTATATATAACATGAAAGCTATGCTTTATTCCTGTTTTTTCCTAATTTCTTTGATTGAAATGTAAAATCACTTATTGGTAAGGTGTCACACCTTTTTGATAAATTTTAATATTAGCCAGTTTTTAAATTTGAATGTAAACTAAATTTTAACAAAAAATATTGTTTTTTAAAGACTCCCAAGCATGATAGCCCAACAGAGACAAGGATGCTGCAGCTCCAGGACAAGTACAACCAGTAGTAAGGCTATGACACCACAGGAACATATCTAAGTGGCCAGACAGACATATTACAGGCATGCAGTGCACTCACACAAGCACAAACGACAACAACAACATCATCCTGTTCCCCTCTCTGGATTGCCAGGATAGCAGTCCACTCATGGAAAAGCGTATGCACAGGTGGGCAGTGCAGAGCCCTTCGGCAGGGAGGTTCAAACACTTGGATGTATCCAGTGGCAGCCACCAGCACCCAGTACCCTCCAAGTAATCTTTAGGAAGCCTTGTACGATCCCAGGAGGCTCTTCCCTGCATCCAACAACACTTCCTTACTCATCTCAGCCCCAAAGGTGACCTAGAGAGCTGTTTTTGATGGCTCTCTATGGTCTCCAGAAGCTGATATGTCCTGTGATTGGTCTGGGGAGAGCAAGGGCAGCCTATTTTTTCAGAGCAGGCTATTTTACTTTGCAGGAAATTAAATATCAGGGTTTTATCATGTAATGGAATAATTCTGCCATTCTGTTGTGCAATACTGTCATCAGAATTAAAAGAAAAATATCCCAGTGAGTGAATCATTCGACCTTCTAGTGCAGTGACTTAAAAGATCAGGACCAGCTCCCAGATAAATAGAATGACTCTCATGCAAATAAAACCTTACAAAATATTTTATATAACTTCTGAGCTTTAGTTGAGATTACATTAGCAATCATGAAGTAAACAAGTACTTAAATATTTATTCTGAAGGTGTTGCTGAATGTCATTAGGTGTTGGCAATTGTGCTAAAAATACTTGGACTCTGAGTAGCACTTGCAGGTTTCAGAGAAGGACATTGTAAAAAATATTACATTTTACAGAAAAAGTTATTTGGACTTCACTCCTCAGAATATATGCAATAAAGCCTTTTAATATTTTGATTTGTTGGTTTACAATGTTGGACAACAAGATGTGCATCAACAGAAAATATTTTGAGCAGAAATGTCTGATGCTTGACTCATTCCATAAAAATTTTGAAGTAGCTCTTTGTGAATGGGGCTGCTTTTAGCTCTGAACTAATGGAAGAATAATGATGTTGCTAACATGAAGGTGATGTAAAAGACCTACTCTTAAGACAGTAAAACTCAAATAAACTCACTTAATTCCATGCAGTTAGATAATTTGGGTATTAAATAAGTACATTTGAGGAACTAGTTTTTCCCTTAAGCAGTAATTTAGGAAAATTTTTGTCATATAGTCTTACTCAGGAAACGTCAGCCCATGACTGCAGTTTGAAGCACACCTATGGCAACCTAACTGTGATTGGTTGGCAATTAATTTAGCAATGCTATGCAGGAGAGATAAGTTAATCATTGATTCAGCTGATCTGGTTGATTTGATTTGCAGAAGTTGAATTTAGAATATTGTTTGAAATATCTTGAAATCTTGGTTTAGTCTATAGATTTTACCAAGCTGTCTATAAATGGGACTTAGATTCAGTATAGTTAAACTAATAAAAGTGCAGGAAGATTAATCTCTCTTGTTTACAAGAATTCTTCAAAATCCTGAGTGGAAATTATTGAGGATGGAAAAAGATGGTCATGTTAGTGCATGGTGGTTTAAAAAAACACCTGAGAACTGAACTCCAAAAGAGCATCTCTGCTTTCCTCCGCTCTGCTCCTGTGAGAGAGGGATGGAAACAGAGACTATGGGTTGAGATAACAAACTACCAAAAATAAACAGCAATGGAAAGAGAAATCCACAGTAACAGCAGCAATATTAGTAAAAAAACATAGAGAATGTGCTTTACACACAAAAGGTGTTCACACCCCAACCCAGCTCCACATGGCCAGCCAAGACAAGGACAAGGTGGTGGATGCACTCCCCAGCCAGTGTTTCGTGTCCCTGAGCCTGTGCCAACAAAAACAAGATGGAATCATCCACACTGTGCCACCCATTTTTCAGACCGTTGGGCCCAGCTGTGGTCAGCAGAACTCAGCTCGGCTCAGCTCCTCTCCATTCAGCTTGGCTTTGGCTCCTCTCCAGTCGGCTTGGGCACGGCTGGGCTTGGTCCTCCTGCAGCACAGTGCCCACGGCTGCTGAGGCACATGTGCACTCCCCTGGGCTCAGCTGAGTTTGGCACCTGGAGCTGTGCTCCTCCCAAGGGACAGGAAGTGTTGGGCAGCGGTGGGAGAGAGACAAAATCTACAGTGTCTGTCCTGCCAACTTCCCCAAGAGAGAAAAGGAACAAAATGGTGCTGTCTGCAGGGTGCATTCACTTTTTAACTCCCCTCCAAGCCATGCCCCGCAGCGATGAAATGCTTGGTATAGAATAGTACCCTACCCACACCCATACAGCTCCAGGCCCTTCCCTCCACACCACCAGCAAGCAAAGCTAGGACATGGTGTGCTTTGGCTTTAATAGGTGTTGCAGAATTAAATAATTAGGTTCAATAAAGTCACATTTTGTGGGTGTCAAATCTTCTCTAAAGGAAAGGTAGATAAAGTTAATTTGTCTTATAATGCTGGCTTGTTCTCTTCTGAATATTCGAAAAGGATTAATTTTCAAAAATCCCTCTAGACATGTTTGTTTCAACTCCTTTCAATAATCAACTGGTATTACTTACATGGAATAATATTCAGAATGTACTCCTCAGACCTTATTTTCAATTCATCTTTAATTGCAGTAAGCTGAAGAATGTAAGGAAATTATTTTAACTTAACTGGGATCATGTCTAGAGTTGGTTTATAAGCACTAAAAAGTTCTACATAACATAAATGATAAAATGAAATATTATTATGGAGCTTTTATCCTATGAAGCCCTTAATTTCACAGGTTTATCATTTTTATTATTTTATCTGCATAGGTTTCTTAGTGAGAAGTCAACTCCAAACAAAATACCAACAAAAGGATGAGACACTGTCTAATGCTCACAGTTAAAATTCCTATGTAATTAGAATGCAAAAAAGCCCAATATGCTTTATTTTTATTTTATTTTTTCACCACTATGCCAGAGGTTACAAAAAGGTCATTAACCTTTTTTCATAGTGTTTAGACCACTTCATTGCTCTTCTGATCTGAGAATCTTGAAACAAATGATCTTTTGTACTTGCATCCTAGCATTTGTTATGCTCATTTACTAAGGACTATTCATTATAAAGGAAAAAGGAAAAGTCAAAGCCAGACGTTTCAATCTGGGGTCAACAGAAGTTAATCAAGTGGGCAGTTTACAAAAAACTATAGATTTCTACCTTGTTATCTAGAATGAGGCCTCCAAATTGGAGAAGTTAAAGCAATCTAAGGACACATAGGATAGTTTCGCAGTGCATGAGTCCAAATTTTAACATAAACATTTAGCTTATTTCACACTGTATAGAAAATATTTTTGATATATTTATGTCTTGCAGCTAAGCTTCTACATTTTAAATATTCATGTTTAAAATTTGATTTCAGCAAAGCTATTTTTAGGTTATATTTTAGGGTAATTTGCATTTTAAATTTATGCTATTTTTACCACGTTTTATGAAAGTGTAATAGGCTGGTCCATGCCATATGTAACACAACTGTGTTCCCTTGGTCTAAGAACTATGCAAGAATGAGGACTGACGTATCCATAGCTACTGATAAGACATTTACAGGTGTGACAAATCTCATAAGAATGAGTGTGAAGGAGTTCTCTGATTAAATGTGAAGGGATTTTAGTTTATTGATAGCTACAGTTTTATTTTATTTCTCACAGAAGCTGCTATGACTATGCTCTCTCTTCTCCCCATGAATAAGCATCTGCATTAGTCAGCTCTGCAGTCTCCTGTATTGACTCACTACCTGAAAGCTTCCCAAGGCAATTACTTATCTATATATCATACCTGATACTCCCAAGAAGTTTGACATTTCATCTGCATTGAAATTACTACAGTAAGCATGTCGCTGAGGAAGATAAAAGTTTTCATCTTACTAAGGCAACAGTATTGTACTATTTTGGTAACTCAGGTATGTGTTATTGTCAACAGAACTGTTTTCTATTGCATATCTTACAATTCTGTGGGGAAGACATGCATAAAGGGATGTGAATGAATTACAGTAAGAGAAGCTACATAATATACAACCATCACCTATTTTAGAAATCTACTTTCTGACCTTTCCGGTCATAGTTTTAGTGCACAAAAACCAGTCTGAGACAAAAATATGAGTCAAAATCTGGAATCATGGAATCACAGAATGATTTTGGGTGGAAGGGATTATCTTAGATATTATCTAGTTCCAACCCCACTGCCATAGGCTGGGGCACTTTCCACTAGACCAGGCTGCTCAAAGCCCCACCCAACATGGCCTTGAACACTTCCAGGGATGGGGCATTGACAATATCTCTGAGCAACCTGTGCCAGTGCTTTACCAACCTCACAGTAAATGATTTCTGCATAATATCTAATCTAAACCTACTCTTTCTAAATTTGAAGCCATTACATCTTGTCTGTCACTACATGTCCTCATAATACACCCCTCTCTAAACCTCTCATGACCAACCTCTTTCAGGTACTGGAAAACTGATGTAAGGATTCTCTGAGCCTTCTTGTCTCCAGGCTGAGAAACCCAAACTCATGAGCCTGTCTTTGTAGGAGATGCTCCAGTTCTCTGATTATTTCCATGGCCTCCTCTGGATGCTCTCCAATAGGCCTTCTCATGCTGAGAACCCCAGAGCCGGATGCAGCACTCTGAGTGGGGCCTCAGGACACCTGAGTAGCAGTGGAGAATCACCTCCCTCAGCTTGCTGCCCACATTTCTTTTGAGGTTTCCTGTGCTGCAACTGCACATTTCCAGGTGATGGTGGACACTTCCTGTCTACTAACATCCCTGCTCTTTCTCCCCAGGGCTGCTCTCAAACCACACTCTGCTCACGAAATATTTTTTGGGGGATTTTCCTGACCCACATGCTGAATCTTGCACTTGGACTTGTTGAATTCCATGAGACTGCATTGGCCCACATCTCAAGCCTGTCAAAGTCCCTCTGGATGACATCCCTTCCCTCCAACGTGTCAATTCCACCCCATAGCTTGGTGTCACCATCAAACTTGTTGAGGATATACTCAGTCCCATGGTTCATGTTTCTGAAAAAGATGTTAAACAGCATCAGACCCAGTACTGATCCCTGAGAGACCCTCCTCTCCACCCAGACATCCAGCCACTGACCACACGTGCTTTGAGCGTGACCATATAGCTCACTGAGTGGTCCATCTGTCAAATCAATGTCTCTCCAGTTGACAAACAAGGATTTTGTATATCAAATAATTTGACTTGGAACTCTTTTTGATTCTGCCAAAAACCGGACTTGTGTTATTCTGGTGTTACACAAACAGATTTTTCTAATTTCAATGTCATTACTGTAATTGGTAAGCACGAAATCTCTGGCTGTAAATAATGATTTGGACTTGAGCCAGGTCGAGTTTTGTTGATTTTGTTATATTTGTGGTGGAGGGGTGTTGCATCTGTGTTCTGGCCTTCTGATGTTGATGGATTTCTTTTATACTTTCTCACACTCTTTCTGGTAAACAGTGGATGTTTTGCATTCCTCCTTGGAGGAAGAGAGAATTGAGGGACATGTGATGAACCAATGGAGTCAAGAGGTCTTACCATCACTGTCCAATACATGCTCATTGTTGGGATTCTATAAATAGACATGTAATGTAAATAAAGCTCTTTTCCTGCTCAACCTGCGTGGAGTCAGGTGTGAGTCTCTCTCTCTTTCTCTCTGTGTCATTCTATGACAGAGGGGTGGTGATTTTTTAAGCTTTTTTTTTTTTTTTTTTAATGTCAGAAGAAAATCTGTTCACATAATTTTAACTGTGCAGCATTCCATCCATTCCCCTGCAGTGACATGAATTTCGGATGGAGAAATAAATTTATCTTGGGGATATGAAGTGTTCTTTTGGAAGAACATTGCAGCTATAAATGGCCAAGATTCAAACATACATTGAGTTCACTGGATTGTTCAGTTGTCAGCACATCCTCTTGTCAGCTGTGAACAAAACGAGTACTTGCAACACTCTGATACCTAATATATTCTGTTTTACAAAAATCATTACTGTTTTATGGAAAAATAGATTTTCCTAAGGAAATTATAAGAGGAAGAACTTATGATATCATCAACCAGGGGTTTGTTTAGACTGCTAGGAAGTGGCAATGGAAGGAAACAAGCTGGCATGGAAAAAATGTTGAAAAAATAGGAGGAAATTAAGAAGAAGCAATGATTTTAGAATTAGTAGAAACTCATTGTATGGAGGAGACAGGTCAGAAGAATTAGAAGTAAAAAACCCATAACATAAAAGAGAGGAAGATTTTGACAACACAGTCTAGGACTGGTTACACACTGAGGAAAAAATGTGCTAAGGAACCAGAATAGGGAGCATTACATGCTCGTGAGCAGAGGACAAAAAATGAAACCTACTACAAGGCAGATAAAGAAGAGCTTAGAAGTAGAAATTTTTACTCATTTTTGTCTTCAGAGCAAAGGAAAGAAGCTGTAGATGTAACTCTGTTGCATTTTTGAAGATCGTAGTATGAACACAATACTTCCAAATAACATCAAACTACCTGCTACCAACCATGTTTTTTGTGCATTCATCATTAGGTAAATAAAACCTGGGAGAAGAAACAGACATACTTGTAGAAATAAAATGTATCCTGGAGAAGAATGCTGAACTAAATTTAACTCAACATACTTCTGTTTTTTTAGTGGCTTCCAAGTAGAAAATTGAGAAGAATAATTTAAATTAAATTTACTTGTCTGAGCAAAATAAACTTGAATCAGGAGTGCAGTTAATACATAGAGTAGAATTATTTAATTTGACTACAGTACTCTCACCTAAGAAATATCTGTGTGAGAGCAGTGACTAAATAGCAAACACACGGGTCATGAAATAAAGGGTCTAAAAGATGATTCTGGTAGTCATCTGTGTAAGCAGATGTCTCCTGTCTATAGGACACACTTAAAGAATGGTCCTTAAATTTGTACAGTGGATATGTTATGGCTGCTGAGAGACCCATTGTGATAACAGCTACTTCAAATCTGGACACCTGTGCTGGAGCAGGCACTGCACTGCACTGCACTGTTTGTAACTTTGTAGGTTTATGAAGACGAGAAGGAAAGGACAGATTTTTTTTAGGTAGTCAGGTACCCAGATTCTGTTTAAATCAGTTCTTAACATATTCTAAAAATTATCTTCTCTGCAAACTCACTACCCTGTTGTTGGAGGGAATGTAGATGAAATGATGTTATCAGGTGTCAAAATGAGAATGGAGCTGTGGCTATGTGTCCTTTTTATTGACCATAATGAGCATGCATTACAGTGGGACAAGGTCGGAGAGAAGGAAATTGGAAGAGACGGAACACAAGTAGGACTACTGTTTGTACAAGTTTTGTGTTCGGATAATCTCCATGAGCTGAGTGATAATTTGCAGCTGAATCTTTGTGTTACAGTTAAGATTATGTTTACTCTAGATATGTGACTCTCTTGGTTTGAAAGACATGTATCTGCCAAAAGGGACAAGGGCCTTTTTTTTTTTTAAATAGGAGATTATAACCCCCCCCCCCCCTTCATTCCACTATGATTTTGAAATTAAAGGGCTCTCAGGCGAAGATATGGGGATAGGAATAACAGTTTTTTACTGATAAACAAAACACAATAACTGCGAGGTCAACAGCAGCAGAGCAGGCAGCCCGGTGAGCAGTTCTCCGGCTGTGGACACCTTTCCCCTGCGGTGCAGTCTCCGCTCTGGAGCTGCCAGCCCCGGTGAGCAGAGAGGAGATGCGGGGATCCCGCGGGGCTGGAAGGAACCTGCGGTGAATGGCATCTGTGTCCCACATGGGAAGGGCGGAGGGGAGACGCTGCTCTCGGGTCCCAGGGCAGTGTCAGTCCTGATGCTCCGAAAGGATGCGCTGGAGTCGGTAGGAGATGCGGGGGAACGTCCGAGCAGGGAGGTTTTGGGATCCCACAGCCGAGGAAGGCAGCTCCCAGCGTCAGTGTGGCAGAGCCGAGTTTCTAGTGACCATCCTTCTCCGAGCCAGACCAGAGAGAGAACCAGAGAACAGCGCCCACCCCACCTCTCCTTTTCCTCTATTGCCCCTCTCCTCTCCCCTGGGAGAGAAACTGCTGCCCTAGCTATCTGAGCTTCTGGGTGTAGCCCCGAATACTTAGCAAAACAATGGGAAAAATTCCACAGAAAGAAAAGGGGAAAATTCAACCCCCAACAGTGACAGTTCCCTTAGTTTCTGTGGCCTTTTAAAATACGACTGCACTAGGGGATTTGCTGTGGGTTTTGGCACCAGCTATCTTTCTCCCTTTCCTTTTTTTGTCAATTACAGAAAGTCAGGCAATGAAATCTGAAAATTATCCTTTCAGGCATTTGGCTGTGACACTTGGTTTTTTTTGTCATCTTCATATTTGCCTCTAGCTTTGACAAACTGAGATGCTGGTTCTGGTTTACTGCTGGTTTCCATTCCCTTTGATTCTGTGAAGGTATATTGGTGGATTTTAGATTTCAGATTTTTCAAGGATTGTTATTATCAGAACCAACCCCTTAACTACATGAGAAAGAGCTCTACTTGTTTGTGACTCTATTCCTTTGAATTTGCATTGATAAAAATATTTTTGTTCTGTACATGCATGTTTCTTGGAAAGCTGAGAGTGGATTTTAATCATTAACCCACAAAAGACTTGTATTTGGAAAATATAACAAACAAATAAATCACAGGTCACGAATTTTGTACCCAGATCAGAATTCAAGACTTCTGTTACTATAAGGCTGTCAAAACTCTGGCTTTGATTTTAAATTATGCTTGGATCTGAAGTTACAAATCAGTTTCATTGAACTTTTTGACATCTGTCTTCTTCTTGAATGTAGTGTAAGGCTAAACAAAATCTTATTTTAGTACTTATTAAGGAATCCTTCACCTAAGGCAGTAAAAGGGTACATATAAGGAAAATCAAATAATTTGATCCTTCTCGTATATTGTATGTTTTCCCTTTACATTTCAGAGTCATGAAAGGCTTTTACAAAGGCTTGTATGAAAGTAAAATGTTTACAAGATGTAGACACATATGAAAAGGCAATGTACTCAAGTAACCCATCTGTAGCAGTCACACTGGTATCAAAAGTCAAATAAACATCTGTAAGCGAGAAAATAGAGTGCTAATAGTTTCATATTCCAAGACCACTAATATCTACATTGGCTGATACACTCTTAATACATTTAAGGGGTATATTGCAGTCTATCAAGCTGTCCAGCCCTACAGTTTATAATTTTGAGCTCATCACATTAATCTTTCAATTTTAGTATTGCTTACAATAATTCTTTTAACTAATTGTACAGAGAATTTTGCACATGTATATGCACTAATTTTTCAGAATTACTAATAATATTACATTGCAAACAATGTCTATAAGTTTAATTTGTCAAAGTTTCACATTATCTCATTATGACTATTTTATTTAGAAGTTAACATGCATAAAAAATGAACAATATTTCCTTCTATGACAGAAATTTCTCTTCTATTTATTTTGTAATAAGATAGATAAAATTAATGAAAATTTTACATTTGTATATATGTGAGCTTACTACATGACAAATGAAAAAAAGATTGCTTTGGGATTTCACAATGCAGTTATACTATTGAAACACAACTGTATTGGTACCCCAATGTGGAATCATAACACTTAAGAAATGAAATATGATTAATCATCCAGTTAATTCAAGCAGAGATAAATGGCAATTACTGTAGCTTGGGGTATATTTTCAAAGCTGGGAAGAGGTTTAGCCTCCAGGTTCCCAGTGATTTTAATGGGAGTTGCATAGCACAATCCCTCTTCATTGCTTTGAAAAATTGCCTCTTGGTCTAATGCACTGCCATTAAAACTATCAAGAAAAACTCACGGGACATGAAAGCTGCTCCATCTTTTTGACATATTTCTCTATGGAAAAAGCATGGACTGGCAGGGGAGAAAACCCGCCAACTCCAACGAGAAAAGCCCTTTTAATTTAAACATTCTTGCTTTCTGAAAATGAAAAATTTATGCTTAATTTTATTGCATGCTATGCAATTCTTAAATGCTTATCCCATTATTTGGGGTTATAACAATTGCAACCACTTTGTGGATTTTCTGATGAGATTTTCGTAATATGGATGAGTCCTAGCTGTATTCAAAATGTGTGGTGAATGATAGGAAACTTCCTTACTAAAACAGAATGCCAGATATATTAAAATCTTTTCCAGATCTTTCCATCAGAAAACACAGTTACAGATAGAAAACTGCCAAGACACCTTGCAGCATTGAGGTTTGGGTTCCTGGGACTCAACTTTGCTCCTAGACAGCCTGAAATCAAGCGATTTTGATTTGACTCCTTCCTCAGGAACTTTTAGCTCCTGAAGTCTTGAGACACTTTCTCCATTACCTGTCTGGTTTCACAACCAGTGTTAAAAACCACTGTAAATCTAAATTCTGAGGCTCCTTCAGGTTTCTCCCTGCCTGCAAATAATGCTGTTGTTTTGAAAGAGAAAAGTCCTATGCACAGAATTAGTCACAAGTAATTTTCTGATTGAATGAACTATTTTTATTTCCCAAATTTAAAAGAAAAAGAAAGTTAAAAATGCAATGTCAGATCCCAGTATGTTCTACTTAGAGTTTTGTGGTGCTCATGCTTTTAAACCATCTACATGACAGTAAAGATGTCAGCCAGTTTTGTGGAGCTGCCAGTTGGAATGAGATAACAATTTTCAGAATAAATAACAATTGTATTAGAGAATGTAATGTAGTTACATATGGGTTAAAGGAGAGTGTCCACATCCTATGGTTCTGATAAATGCTGACAGCAGTTCAGATGGAATGAAACTTGAAGGACAAGCATTAATTTGACTCTGCTGCCTTCTTGTGATAACACTGCTCATCAGAGATGAGTTAAGTAGAACAGATTACACAGCAGTGAGATTTAAGGGTGGCTCTCTGAAGGGAGTCTTGTAATGCTTTATCTTAAAAGAATTCCCCATCCTACTATTTTCTTGTGAGATGTCAGTTTACCCCACAATTAAAATGCGTGAAGCTTGCATATGTCTGGGAAGTGGGAGGGTGTGAAATAATACAAGAAGCAAACAGAATTCAAGCACCTAAAATGCTAGAAATAATCTGGAAAAAATGCATTAGAATGACTAAACGAAATTCATTCCTCCCTCCCCGTGCTTGTTATT
Organism: Sturnus vulgaris; assembly: GCF_052056855.1. Classification (NCBI taxonomy): domain Eukaryota; kingdom Metazoa; phylum Chordata; class Aves; order Passeriformes; family Sturnidae; genus Sturnus; species Sturnus vulgaris. The sequence goes on from NC_142283.1 coordinate 26,541,264, forward strand.
TCACTAAATAATAATAATAATAATAATAATAATAATAATAATAATAATAATAATAATAATAATAATAATAATAATAATAATAATAATAATAACAACAACAGACAGCAACAATAAAATCAAACTTGTGAGAGAAAACCAGTCACTGGTACAGACAACCTTAGGAGATGATGGCAGAGGCCTCATGAGCTGTTACAAGTAATTTCCCAGAAGCCATTTAATCTTAGAGGAGACCAGAGAGCTGGGTTCTCAGTTGGGCACCTGAGGAGTACTTGTGCAAGTAGAACTGAAAAAAGTATTAAAGATAAGCATCATGTGTCTCACTCTCTTGCAGCTGGTAAAGAAATGCCTGTGGAGATACTAGAAAAATTCTGAGTTATCATTCCATATAGAACTGTAATAAAAATTGAAAATAGTAATGAATTTGCCACCAAGGCAGAAAATTTACAAAATCACCAGTCTAATTTTGTAAAGACTTAAAATATGTGCTTGTCTTGGGGTGATGAATTTTTTGTCTGGAATAGTAAATAATTTTTTGGAAAGGGTATACTTGAATATGCATTCAAAATGTAAATTATTTAACCATTATCTCAGCCACTAAACAGTATAATGAGACTTGTGAGACTTACATGAACAATTTCTACTCTCAGTACTGAAGAACAATTTGAATCAATAAGTGACTATTAGGAATATAAAAGCCTTAAAGACTTTGCATTGCACACAAGAACAATTCACTGTTTAGGAAGTTGTAATGTAGAATAAAGATGTAGCTATAAGAAATGTACTTCTGAAATATATCCATGAAGAGCTCAACTTACACTGTCAAACTCTGCCAAACTCATTTGAACTCTTATTTGAACACCTTTTGGATGTTTCCTTAATTTCTTTATATTTGTATTCTGAGACTAAGAACTGTATCTGTACATAAAATAATTTATATTTAAATAAATTTTACCAAATCATGTAAGTCTTTTCACTCATATTCATCTTTTCCTTTAGGTTAAACTCTATTTTGAGAACTGAAAACAGGTATATGGACAAGGCAGGGGTATTTAATGCATTCTTTGCCTCTGTCTTCAACACATATGATGAACCAAGGAGGTGTCAGTACCCTGAGCTGCAGGACCATGACTGCAAGAATGATCAACTCCCAGCAGACCCTGATATAATGTGGGATCTGCTGCTACCAATCTATGGGGTCTCATGAGACTCATCCAAAAATCCTTAAAGAGTTACCTGATGTCATCACAAAATCTCTCCCGATGATTTTTGAGCAACCTTGGGAACCCAGACAGATCCCTCTTGACTGGGAGCTGATGAATGTTGTCCTGATTTCCAAGAAGGGCAAGAAGGACCCCAGAAACTGCAGGCCTGCCAGTCTCACTTCAGTGCCTCCTAAGGTTATACAGATTATTCTAAGAGGTATTGAAAAACACCTGGAAGACAATATAGCCATTGGTCACAGCAGCACAGCTTCACGAGAAGAAAGTACTGCTTTTCTTTTGTAACCTACCTTCTGGATTCCCTTGATCAAGGAAGCCAGTGCATGCACTCTTTTTGGATTTAAGAAAAGCTTTTAATGATGTCTCTCCCAGTATCCCTTCTTGACAAAATGTGCAGCACACAGCTGCTCATCCATCATGGGATGGTGACTTGTCACCAGTGGAGCTCCACAGGATTCCATTTGTGGCCCTGTGCTCTCCAGCATCTTCCTTGGCAAATTGGAGCAATCACCAACCACATGAAGTTCAAGTGCCAGATTCTGTACCTGGGATGGGACAATCCTGGGCAGCAAGAGCCTGAAGAGCAGTGTCTTGGAAAGTGACCACAGAACTAAATGCAGTAGCATTCAGTTGGCAGAAGAAAAGAACAGTAAAGCAGAGTAACAAAAAGAAAAAAATAAGATTCTGTTTGTTTCTTTTTTGGAAACATGCTAAAATTTTAGGTTTTGGTCTTTGACCTACAAACTCATGTCCCATGAAAATGGATTTGGATTTCAGATAGTGTGTTGACCCTTACAGGACCGATGAGAAGGTCAGAGACAGAGATGGAGTACAAATTCCTGACCAAAAGTTCATGAGTGAATATTCTTGAATACTGAAAGTTTTTTAAATTTTAAAACTTAAAATTTCAGTCTCGTTTTCAATTGAATTTGGTGATATACTTCTGACTAGTGACTTTATCAAGTCAAAATATGAAAAACAACATAAGCTTTACAAGTAGAGTGTAAACTCATTTTTTCTTTTACTCAGACTCTTCGAAATGTTGAAAGCAACACACATCTGTCATGAAAGAGAAATGAGGCTGAACAACTTTAAGAGATTAACTCCATCAAGGTCATCTAAGCTGAATGATCCACAGGCCCATAGTCAAATCACTGATATATTAAGGTGGGGTACATCAGGGCAAAGACTTGAGCTTATGTCTTTTCTAAGTGTTTAGCACAGGTCGTTATCAGAACCAGGATACTGTGCCAGAGTAATATTTCACCTGATTGCATAGAGTTGCTTTTCTGTAAAAAGTGGACAGAAGTAAAATACATGAAGATTTGTTACTAAGAATAAAGAGTATCATTATTACAATCTGAGAAAATGACCAGATCTAAACTTTACCTGCTCATAAGACCTGCTGTACTCTCCTCTGAGATTTTTAGAGCCATATTTTAAAGAAACTGTAACACCAGATAGAAAATATTTCCCCGAAGCTACATGTCTCTGTGTACTTAATACATTTGTACATTTGTAGCTGTCACCTTAGAATCGCTGACCTAGACAGTGTGCCCTAAGAAAATGTAACAATTTTGTCTTTTGCACAGCATATTTGTTACTTTCTTTTTGATCTGATATTCAGCCAAATGAATCACTAAGTAGAATAGACAGAGAAATGGAGCTGATGAATTGAAATATGACTAAGGCACAAACATGTTTTTATTTGCCTAACTTTTATTTCTCTAATGTTTATAGGTGATTATGTGACAAGTTTCCCCTGCACTCTTAGGTTTCTGTGAATGCACATGCTTGAGTCCTCTTTTGTTTCTCTCCAGCCTCGGAGGAGGTTGCCTGGTTCAGATCTCACAGTAGCAACCCAAAAAGCTGCATTTCAAAGTCCATTACAGAGGTAATTTTGCAATACCTTTCCACAAGCTGAGTCTGGGGAGGGCCAGGGCCACCCCTATTCAGAGCTCAGCAGAAATGTTTATTTCCCCCCACACTGGGGGGGGCAGCGGGAAGAGGCTCTGCCAACGCTGACCTCGCACATCGAGGACATTGTGGGACCACCCGACCTCTAAGTGCTCAGTGGGACCATTCCTTCCCCCTGCAACACAGCAGTGGCCGGGAGCTGCAGCACCGGCACCAGCTGGGTCCAGCCAGGAAGCAGGGAAAGCTGGAAAACTGGCATGTGCATCTGGAGCTGCCCCACACAGCACCAGCATCCCCCATCTGGAACTGCTCCGTACGCTCCTGCCTGCCCAGTCTTTTGTTCTGGGGAGAAGGATCAGCCGAGCAGCTTATGTGCCATGCTGTCTTTGTTTTCCAGTCCACGCAGTCTGTTATGGCATTGCCATCTTGGGAGGAAGGCCTTCTCTGCCTTCTTCTTTTCTTTGTACCCAGGGTGTCCATGAGATTCAGCACCTTTGGGTCTACTGGTTATTGACATTATCTTCATTGTTGCTTTGTTAGTAAACTTGTTTTTTCACTTAAAATCTTCCTGCATTCTCTTTTTAGGTGAAAGCAGAGTAGTTAAAAATAGAGGGGAGGTAGCTCATTTGGGAGTCTCTGCCCCCATATAATTGTCTTAAACTAAGACAAAATGCTAACATTGGAATTAATGACACTTCACTTAGACCTATTCTTTCCACGTTATGCTTTGTGTGGCAAATTTCTGTTTATAAATTCCCACAGAGCAGAGGAAGACATTTTTGATTACTGTGGTAAAAGCATGCAGCTTTGCTGTGAATTCTTGCATAACCTAGGAAGCATTTGAAAGTAGTAGAGATATCAAAATGCTTGAATAACTGAAGACTGAAAAGATTGTATAGTCTCAATTTGTCACAGTCAGTAAAATCCCTTGAGCTGTCTTTGTATTTTAAATTTTGCTGCAAGGAGCTGTAACAAAACACAACACTGGCCCTGCTCATACATACTCTTTTGTAAAAGGCCGCAAGGCAAACATTTCTGGGGAGGCTGCTCCCCCTTTACTAGCTTATCAACCCCTTGCATCATGAAAGACAGCAATTGTGGATCACAGTCTAATAAAACTTGGGGTATGTCAGACACATGAAATTTGTGTGCCACTATCTTATTATAAGATTTTAGGTAGGCTGCCTATTTAATTTCAGTTTTTTTAAAGTTTTTTGCATCCTTATGTAACCTTTACCAAAGCTCCTATGTTCAAAATTCAGTTGTTCTGTCTCAAGAACTTTTCTTGATTAAATAAATTAGCTTAGTGATCCAGCTTCTACGTCGTGTTAAAACTCAGGTTGCCAGCAATTATTCCTTCTGACAAAGAAAAATTTATTTATTGATGTCTGCGTGTAACACCATTCAAATAAACCTGTTTCTAAGTGAAGTGTCTGATTTACTGCCTGAGACTATCTGAAAAACATGACCATTCAGTCCAATCTCAGATTTACACCTCAGTTCAAAATGCACTCAACTGGGTCATGCTGCCTCTAGCCCTGGCTGATAATGAACTGATCTGTGATTTGACATTAAACTCAATTATTGGAAAAGGAAAAAAAAATTACATCTTTCAAATACACTGGCAAAATTGTCACTAGATTTTATCTTCTGTTACATCAAAGAGACTTCAGGATAGTTTTTCTCAGGTTTTATTGTTAAAACATTTTAATTAAAAAAGGTCTGCAATTTTCTGAATTGCTGATGGGAACCGGGTACAAAAGCTTGGATTTGCATATGAAAGCAAAACCCCTATGATATCTAGCTGTCAGCATTTTTTTCAAATGGGATATAAACCTGTCAAAGACTCTTTAATGTTATAGCACATACTAGAGTCTTACTTCAGACTAAACTGCATAAAAAGTAAAGGTAGTTTACTCTGCCCTAGTTGCCTTCCAAGAACTTGAGATAAAACTTTTTCAGCCTAGCTTTTTTTGACTTGAACATAGTGGCTCTCAAAGTGTTCAAGGTAAGCAATATAAATGCAATTGATGTCTTTTGCTATACTTTAATGCAGGGTTTTTACTTTCATTTTTCACAAAAGGACATGAGATTATAATGAATTTTTATGCCTCTTCCCTCTAGATACATGCCTCATCCATGTAGGCACATTTAACCCTATCAATTCAAGCATGCATAACACGGTTTAGTATATATATTGCTGTACATATATTGCAGGACAGACTCTCACTGATACAAGCAAATTACTTCCCTACTAATCCCATTGATTTACATGGAAGTACAGAACTCATGTTGGTTTCATAAGCATTCACCAGGACTCATCTGCACTGTATCCATACAAGGCTTGTTGCTTGTAGGACTACACATATTTCACCCTCCCCTTCTTCACATAAAATTTTAAATATGCCTTTTATTCATTATATCCTAAGCAGATGAATGTCACGGAGAGGAAAGTTGAGGTTTGGGGTTTTTTCCCCTAATGCAAACTTTTGCTAATACCAGCTCGTATTCATAAGGGCAGCAGTCTTGCATTCAAGTTTCTTCTCCAGTATTGTAATTGAATGCAGGTGTGCATGTTTTCTTCTAGAGCTGATGGCCACATATATGCAACCAATTTCCTCTCCTTCCTCAAGTGTGTTTTGCCCTCTCCCTCTAGTAGCTTTGGACATTTGCTGAGTGTTGCACACCACTAACCACTTATTGATCCTGCTCTTCCTGAGCACCAAATCAGAGAAACTGGGCCAGAGGTCTCCTCCATTCTTCTGCCTGAAGGAAGAAATATGAAGTGGACAACTCTTCCTTACTGAAGTGCTAAATATATAGGTAATGATACTTAAATGAGTAAATCCAAACATAATTCAAGCATTAAGTGTTGTCAGTGTAAAATGGATGCAAAAATGTTTGTTTAGCAGTAGTTTTCATTAGATTGTGGGTTCTTTCTGAGGACTCTCAACTTTATATTTTCTGAAACCATTTAGGAATCAAGAGGCTGAAGGACACTAAAACCTGTATCAACCAACAGAATAACTTTTATTTAATTATTCTGAGGTCAAAACTTTCACTTACCTTCCCTCTACATTAATTTCTTTTGGCTTGTTTTTTCCCCCCTTGGATGTTTTCAAGGTCAGCAATGTGTTGACTATTTTTAGATAACTGCTAACCCATGTACTCTATTGAGTACATCTTACTCCCCATCCTGAAATTTAAAAACTCAAACCAGCTTTAACACTTCTAAATATAATACCGGTTTTATAGCTGCTAATCTGCTGAGTTTCACAATGAGGTAGTTTTTTTCATTAATTCTTTGCCTTAAGCCATTCTTCTTCTATAATTTTGTTTTACTTTATGTTTAAAAGAGTACCTCAGCATTGGATGGACTTTGCATAAACTGAGTCTCATGTATTTGACATTGACAATTTGCTTATTTTTTGGCCTCTAAAATTCACTAACTTTGATTCTCCACCTATTTACCTTTCATCATGGATAAGTCACTCTTCTACTTAAAAACAACAAAACAAACAAAAACAACAACAACAAAAATTTAATGGGAAGTATACAGATAAGAATAAGTCTATTGTAACAGCTGAAACTCCAGAACAAGAAAGTAGACCTATTTTCTTCTATTTGAAGAATTTTTTTATTTCTCATATTGATAAGGAGAGTAGAACTAGAACAGGGGAGCACAGCCATGGAGAAATAGATAAATGATGTAATTTAGGCAAACAGGATTTGTGCAAAATGCAAGCAGGATACAGCTCAGCTCTGCAAGGCTGACAAAGCAGAAGTTATGCAAAACACTTACTCAAAAGTGGGGGTTGAGGAACAGCCGCCTAAAAAAGGCACTAGACGTTAAGACCACTGAAAAAGACCCCAAAGAACCAAGTAAGGACTTCTGCTAGGGGTACAACCGTGTAAAATAAAGTAACACATACACATAAAGTAATCAGGGATAGCTGATAAATATGTGAACACTGCATATGACAAAAATCTCCATACCTGATGCTGAGGGCACTTGATTAGAGGAAGGATGCTCTGAGTGAACAGCGTGCTGCAATAAAGAATGACAGATTTCTAATACTCAAAACTGTTATAAAGTTTCTATCTGGCCAATTTCAAGATGTTCTATATATGAGAATTATTATCTCAGAGAATTTGAGGAAAAATATATCAGACTATTAAAAATACATTTACCGTAGCTCCTGTAACAGAGAAGCATCATGTAGTTTTTGAAGTACTACGCTAATGTGCACCCCAAGTGTCTTGGTTTAAGATAATTTAAGGGGTACATCCTAGAATGGGTTACCTCCTCTATAGTTTAACTCATTCCTTTCTAGCAATAAGGAGAAACAAATACAAGTAGATATAAGTGAAAAAATAAGTTTATTTTTTAAAAAAGTGACAGGCAAAAATTAACAGTAATAGTCGCTAGCTACCAAGTTGCTGAAATCTCACCAATCCGAGGTAACAATGAGAAAATTGAAATGGCAGAGTAACAGGTCCCCTGGATGCTGGCCCCCGTTGCCAATTGCTGTAGGGAGACAAAGGCAAAAATGGCTTCCTCCCCCTGCCCCTTTCCAACTCCCAACCTCTCCAGCAGTGGCAGCTGCTCCATCGGCAAATGCAGCTGGCACTTGGTCAAGGGCTGCGACTTGTGGAGGGCCTTTGCCTTCCTCTCAGCAAGAGATGGCAAGGCAGGCAGCTGGGGCAACTTGTACTTGGTGCCTTCTTGCCTTGGGCAGGTGCTGCCTGTGGGCTGGGGTGGCTCAGACCACTCTGCTCCTCTCAGTGTGATGCTACAGCTGCAGACAGGCACTCCCACAACATGCCCGCAGCTAGTCCAGGGCAGTGAAACCACCCTCTCAATAAAATAAAAAACACTTGGAGCAACACCCTTGGAAGAAAGAAACAATCTTGTTGGTCATCTCTCCACAGATTTGCAATACAAATTCGGCCTTTTGTGAATATAATCAAAATTTGACTTGAGATGTCTCCCATGAGAGCAGAGGGAGGTTTTCTCCCATTTTTTACAAAGACATTAATTAACTAGCCATGTTAAGCACGTCTTTCTAAACCATTATGGCAAACCACTTCATCATTGACTCTCCTTGAATGTAACAACACTTACATCCTTCTGTCCGGGTTATTTTTATCTTCACAGCTGAAATATTGCTGCATGATCTCTTACTAGGATCTCCAGCCAAATTTCACAATATTGTGTTGTTTTGTTCTTCTTTCCTGCTTATACAGTTAAGGTAAAACCAAAGTCATTAATCAAATTAATCACATGAATCAAGTCTTCCAATTGTCAGTTATTCCATGTAAATAGAGAGTGGTTGATGTTCAGATGCATGTTATTTTTATGTATGTTTACATATATAAAAGCAGACCTTACTCAGTTCTTAGTGTGACATATTCATTCAGAAAAGAATGGTAGCTGTACCTGAGCCTTTGGGACAAGCAAGTTATAGTGAAATGACCACCATAGTGACTGCAAGAGTCACTTTATCAGTATTTAAGGAAATGACATTGAGCTTGTAAAATTTTACGTTTTCCCCAAGTTACTCAGTCTATCAGCTACCCCACAGCTTGACTGGGCTAACAACAGCTTATATGCTATTGTCATATGTTGATATAAACTAGATATAAACTAACAAAAATGCTAAGCTTTCCTGTTTCTTATTCAATATTTCCATTAATAACACAGAAATAGATCTCAAGTGCACCTCAGCAAGTTTGCAGATGACACCAAGCTGAGTGGTGCAGTTGACACACTTGAAGGATGGGATGCCATCCAGAGGGACCCAGATAAGCTCAAAAAGTGGGCCCATGAAATCTCGTGAGGTTTAAAAAGACCACATGCTGCACCTTGGTTGGGCCAACCCCCATTATCAATATAAACTGGGGGATGAATAGACTGAGAGCAGCCCGTTTACAAAGGGGATGCTGGTGGATGAGAGGCTGGACAAGAGCTGGCTAATCTTGCAGCCCAGAAAAACAACCATGTCCTGTGCTGCATCCATAGCAGCATGGCCAGCAGGGTGAGGGAAGAGGTTCTCCCCCTCTGCTCCACTCTGAGACTGCACCTGAATGTTATGTCTAGCTATTGGGTCCCCAGTAGACAAAGGACATTAACCTGTTGGAGCAAGTCCAGAGTGAGGCCACCAAGGTGATCAGAGGAATGGAGTGCATCTCCTCTGAGGAAAAGACAAGAGAATTGTGACTGTGAAGCCTGGGAAAGAGAAAGCTTCAGGGTGACCTGACTGGAGCCTTAAGACAGTTTACAAGAAAGATAGAGACAGTATTTACAAGGGCATGTAGTGATAGGACAAGGGGAAGTGGATTTAAACTGAGAGTGGGTCTAGATGAAGTATTAGGAAGAAGTTGTTTATTGTGAGGGTGGTGAGGCACTGGAACAGATGATTCAAAGAAGTTGCGGATACCCCGCCCTGGAAGGATTTAAGGATAGGTTATATGGGACTATGAGTAATTTGGGAAGGTGTCCCTGCCTATGCAGGAGGGTTGGAGCTAAATGATCTGTAAGGTCCCTTCTAACCCAGACCATTCTATTATTCTGTGTTTCTCTGTATGTTGACTCTTTTCCAAATACGCCCACAAATTCCTTTAGCCCTTATGTCATTCAGTATCAGAGTTCAGTAGAATTTAAGTTCATGTTCTTCTGTTTTGCCCTGTCATTAACAGATGAAGAATATGAGATCTTGAGATCAATACACTGTGACCTCACAGTTCAGGGACTTGGGGCCCTAAAGCATTTGTCTACAGAACACTAATTATTTCTTTGTCATCAGTCCTCTTTCACCAAATAAGCCCTGATTGGATGTGTCTTCCCAAGACAAATTTTTATACTGAACATCTGCTACTGCACAAAATATGCTTGTCCTTAAGAAGCTCCAATTAATTATAATCAACAGCTAAAATGATGAAGGTGGAAAAGCTATTTCCATATCTGTGTCTGGCAGGTAGTCATCCAAATTGTATAACAAGAGGTATCTTTCAAACAGGGTCACCAGTACCAATATTATTCTTTTTGTAATGCAAGTATTCATCATAAAATAATTTCCCTAATAATAGATGAACAAATACATACTGTAAAAGTTGATTCCGCCTCAAAGCCTGATATAGCTGATGTGAGTGGGAGGAGCCATAGGCTTTTAGGGAAGCTGGGCCTGGCTCTGAGAGGACCAAGACCTTGATTCTCCAGTGTAATGGACTAGTAGCTGAAAATAAAATTATTACTTGGAAATATTAAGAAATATAAGGGCAAAGTAAAAAGGAGGAAGAGTATGGTGATGAAAACAATGCCAGGACTTATTTTCTTAGTCCTTCAAGGAAATAAAGGATGTCTTAACAGAGAAATATAAAAATATTTAGAATTCAGAATAACAATCTTTAGCACTTTCCCAAGAATATTCTGAGTTGGAAGGGACTGACAAGGATCATTGAGTCCAGGTCTTAAGTGAAAGGCCTGTTCAGGGATCAAATCCACTCCCTAGGTGTTATTAGCACCATGCTCTAACCTTCTTAGGTGCCTGCAGGTGGGTAATTTGAAATCTCTTCCGTACCCTGCCCTTTTAATCACACACTGGGATGAAGCAAAAGTACAAAGTATTGCCAGTTTGAAACAAGGTAAAATAACCTGATTTTGGTGGAAGAAGTACTAACTACACAAAAATGTGGAGAAAAATAATTGAGAACTTTTCCCTGTAAAATATATTTTACTACATGCATATTTGATCTCTGTGGAACAAAAACATTTATCTCTTTGGAGGAATTGCGATGGGCCAATTGATGATTTTTTCAAAGCATTTTCTTGCTTTGTTTATTATACTTGCAACAGTACTCAAAAGCCAGGAGTGGCTTGCATAACGTCAAATTCTTTTGTTAGCCCATGACACTTGCTGGAAGGAGGGGAATGTTTCATGGGTATATTTCACAATATATTCAAATATGCATTGTAACCACGTTTGATAGGCATGAAAGAAGCTTAGTACATCTTACACATTATTTATTATTCAGGTTTCCATACAGCTCCTGGTGTTAAGAGTCCATAATTGATTATTAAAATATGTGCTCTAATCAAAGTCTCTGGCTGATTCAAAGGAGACTTTAAGATCAAGTAACTAAAACACATTCTTTTCAGATATTATAGAAATTACAGAAAGGGAATGGTGCATTAGTCCAGACTGCTGTCAATAAAAAATTATTCCTTACATAATATTTTCCAGTACTTTGTGTAATAAAACTCTTGGTATTCTTAGAGATGGAGCTTTTTCCCACCATTTCTCAAGGGAGATTGTTTCATAACCGAATAGTGCTTAATGTCTAGTTTGATTTTCTTATTCAGTAGAATTTTCAAAACACTAGTTTGCACATCTTTATTGATTTATTTAGCAGAACATAGCAACAGTAACATTTCAATATGCATTTGAAGGAAAAAAATCAGAAATATAGTCTGTCTTCCACACTGAAAAACAGCATGTGGATTCCTCCACTTACTGCACTGAAGAATCTCTGCGCTACCTCTGTTTATACTCAAAAAATACTAAATAAAAGCAAGGAAAAGGAAGCAAATTTTTGAAATTTTTCTACCTTTACCTTTATCATCTTTAAAATTTCATACTTGTTTTCAATTATTTAAGTTGTTGCAGAATTTTTGTCTTAGCTTGTAATAACATTTTCTGATTTTTAAGAAACAAAGGGAGTAAGTGTTATATTAGTTTTGTTAAATCAAAAATATTCAATTAATGTTCCTAGTGTTCTTTTTCAGACATTATTTTTATTGTTATTTCAAATGTGTAATATTGTGATTACTACTCGTGTTAGTGACAATAAAAATACAAGGTAAGGATGGAGTATTAAACATAATTTCTCAGTTTTAGGCTTGGGCTTTTTTTTTTTTTTTTTTTGGAGTAAATAGCTGTTAGCGCTCATATTTTCAACCAGATAGTCTGTATTTTTTAGAGGAACCTTAGGAAGGGTCACAGCAGAGGAAGTAGACTATTTTATTCCAGAAGTCCTCTCATTTTCCATTTGAGAGAATATAAAATAGTTAACAAAACAAAACATCTTCAAATCATAACCACACTTCTCTTCAGCAGGAGGACATAAAATTGGTAAGATCCACTGCAAAATGAAAAGAATTTTTGTGTATTTTAAATTAGTCTTTGCAGGTCTTTTTTCTGCTGTCATGTTTGTCTGTAAAATGAGGCTCTTCTTGTAACAGCTGAAAGATCACAGTTAAGCCTGTGAACTTCTGACAATATGTGAGGAATTGCCATTTAAATCTTACTCTTAAACTACGTCATAACTTCTGCATTCACTTACACTATTCCTGGACTTACTGGCTGCTCAGAACTACAAAGAACATTCAGTGCGAATACTGAGACTCTTGTGTTTTCCTTGTCTCCTGCCTACTTTGGCACAAAAATAGACACTGATTATTAAGAGAAAAACAAAATAACCACAAATATGGGAAACCTTGCCTTTATGTGGTGTTCTCTCTTAGGATGTAGGCATACACATAATCTAATTGCTATGGGTTTCTAATTTTATCAAATAGTACCTATATTCTCACCAATAAATTTTGTTTAACACAGAAAAGTATGTTCAAACAGTCCTCTTCTGCTCTTGGAAAGAGTGACCCAGATGTATAGTAACAAGGGCCTTCCATAACTAAGCTGAAAATTTCTCCATGGCAAATGAATGCGTTGATGCATAGAACACTGATAGGCTCCTATTGCAAAGAAGTCATCCAGGCAAAAAGTAAATTTTAATAATCTCAAAAAGTAATCCAGCAGTCAGAATGGTTTGAAGCCATAGTCCTGGCTCTGCCAGCGAGTGTACTGTATTGAGTTTCTTATTAAATTTCACAGTTTATAAGATCCTCATTATAAAATACACAAATTCAATACACAAAAAAACCTATCAGTACACAAATACACTTTAGCAAGAACAGCTATATGAAACCAGGACACCTACTGTCTCTTCTGTAGGTTAATTTTCCTTTTTCATGCTGTATATGTGTCTCATTCTGTATAGATTACTGAGTCGTCTCCTTATTCATTGCAGAATCCATAAGTGTGGCAGTTCCTGGAGCTGAAAAATTATGTCTGTATTAACATAATCTAACTACAGAGCAACAGTGTCCTGATAAACACTGCAGGTAGGTACTGCAGTAATTCCACATTATGCGTGCTCCTGGATAACATATCAAGGTGAACATGTAGCTAAGTGAGAGAATTGAAGTCTGAAGGATAAATGCAGATGGAGAAGATACAAAAGTACTTAGAAATCCACAGCTTTCGGTGAAATAGAATCAAAGATGGTCTAGGTGCTGCAAAATAGGGTGGCATTTGGGTGGAAGATGAAGAAAAATCAGACTGTCCAAGTGAAGTGGTAACAAGCACACAAGAAAAAAGACTAAAAGACGAGCAGTAGCATCTTTGGGTAAAATGAAAGCAGGACAAATCAAAACTTGTTGGTGGAATTGCCTTCATCAAATAAAGCAAGTTATGTGATGAAAACGACTACTTAGTTTGAGTATTAGGTAGGTAGGTTATTAAGCTCCTGCTTCCCCAAAAACCTTTTGTGGATAAATTACCTGGTTGTAAATGGGTCCAAACTTTGGTAGTGAACCTGAGCACAATACAGTCCTTGTTTCCCTCGGCTAGAAACTGGTAAATGTAAGTTTACCACTTCTCCCGAGGTCGCACTGGAGTTGTTTGTACAGAAGATGTTTCTGAGAATCCTCCCCAACAAGTCAACATTCACTTTTAGGTGCTAGGAAAGATTAGAGCTCTAGAGAAACAAATGCGAACAATTTCCACTATAATTTATAGTGTAACTTCTTTCCAAGGTTAGTTGATACAAGAACTGTGGAATATCCCCATGGAGTAGAGTATAGATGTCTTTGAAAGACACATTTCTTTTTTCTTTTTTCTTTTTTTTTTTTTTAATTTTTTTACATTTTTCATTCCTCCCAACCCTAGAGCTGCCACATCTGCCAGTTGCCTCCTTTTGACAGCTCATCACTCCTGAAAAATGTTTTGGATAATTTCCAGTTCATTCTTGCAGGAAATGAGGATTTGCTTCCTCACTTGGGATACCTGCTGCTAGGTTTATTCACTAATAAGCATGATAAATGTTTTAGCCTTTGATCAGTGTTAAATTAACAAGTAAGCTCCATAGAAAAAAAGGTCTTTGAGGCTCAGAGGCTCAAGACAGTGAATGTGTTGGAAATACGACTGATTGTCTTGCTGCGAGAAATTTCCATTAAAAAAAACATTTTTCATGCTGTTATGTTCTGAACAATTAAATCGAATGTAAATTACATCTAGCCTCCAAAGAAGACAAGAAGAAGGAAGAAACAGAATATACTTCACATGACCCTGTTTCGGTCTATATAGACCAATTTTCCTGGAATGTTTTTTAGGTTTTTCTTTTGTTATTGTTTTTCATCTGTCTTACTTAAAGGATTCTTTTCCTACACTGGTAAATTATTTTTATTTCTCTTCCTTCTTTTTTCCATTTTACTGGGTCTGACAGGGATTAAGTTAATTAATTAAGTTAATTTTAAGTTAATAATATTCCACATAAGAATGTGCTACTCTGCTTTAGAGTGATCAAACCAATGCTGATAATTCAAGAATGTATTAGCTATTATTGAGCCTTGCTTGCACAATATCAAGACACTATATGTTTTTAATTCTGTTTCTCCAAGACTATAGGCTGGAGGCAGGCAAGAGAAATTCTGTAATTACCTTACTTACAAATTTCATACTATTTTGACTGCAGTGTAATATTCACTTTTATAAAGAAAGCTTTAGCATATCTAGCTTGGGTACAAATAACTATATATTAAACACAGCAGGAGATTTAAATTGAATTGAAAAATATTTCCTGAAAAGCAAAAAAATTAAAGCTGACCTTGGGCTAACATTTTCAGCAAGTATCACCCACTCCTTTTCAGGGTGTGGCAGCATGCCCAGAGGGTGCTCAATTAGTCATTGTGGAAGATTCATCAAAGGTTAAGCTATCAAACATACATACAGAAATAAGTTTGTGAAATGGTGTAAGGCACAAAAAACTGGCTCAATGAGCCTCTTAAAAGGGCTACACTTTTTTAATGTACTCCAAGTCCAGGAGAAATAGTGACAAGATCTTCTCTAGAGGACAAAAAACCAAAAAACGTTATCAGCAACTTCAGAAAATCAGAGAACTTTGGCAAAGGTCTAAAACATTCAATCAACGTAAAACCATCCATAAGTTGATAAAACTATTAACTTAGCCCATTCGATTTAGCTGACTCCAAGCCCATCCGATTTTAATTTAATGAAAACGCTGAGAAGAGGGAATTAAATGGAGAAAGAAAGGAAAATAGAAAAGATATAGAAAAGAACAAACATAACTGATGACTCCTGGTTCCAGTGGTGTTCAGCTCATAGAGATTCCAAGAGGAGGTAAGGGCCAAGATGTGCTCACCTTGTGTCTCAGGTTAAATACCCTTTGGCTTTCCTGGGCCCTTTCCCAGGTGGGAGTTCTAGTCATCTGGCCGCCTTGGGGCTGGACTGGAGTTCCAGGGACAGGGTGTGGAGCATTGTCTGCAATGTGCCAGGGACTGGTAGCCACTGTGGGACTGGGATACAGGCTCTAAGGTGTGGGATGTGTGGAGCAGGACATTGCCTCATCAGAGCAAGGCCCAGCCTGCTCCTTTCCTCACAAAAACCCAAAATGTTATGAGCCAGGAATCCCTTGCAGTCTCTCACAAATGGTAGACCCAGCTTCATGTATTTCACAGGTATCTCTGAATCCTTTTCTTTCCTCCTGTATATGCATCGCCCAGTAACCCTGCCATTCATTAGAATAACCCAAATTTCTCTTTTTCTTTGAACCATATGCCAGCAGCTAACATCCCTGCTTTCACTGGTGCCATTCAAAAAGTTTACATTGCATGCCATAGATCACACACAGTCTGTTTCCATATATTTATGAATAGGTCATTAGACTGACAGTATGAAGTACCTTGCCAATGTTATGAATGATGTTCTATTTTCCAATTTATCAAGAAACAAGATTAAATTTAATAGTAACAAAATGAATACAATCAAAGTATTGGAGATGACAATTGAAGTATTGGAGATGAATACAATCAAAGTGCATATATTTAAGAATATACAAAATTTGGCAGTAAGTCAGTATACTTGAGGTTCTTATAAAGCATAAGCAAAACTGACCGGGGAGTGGCTCCCATTCCTCATGTACCAAAGCATCCAGGCTAACAATCCCACTTATATACTGTAGGCTACAGAAGTTTCTAGAAAACTCCTCCTAGTTTCTATTCCTAAAATCTACATCACTGTGTGTACAGCTCATGCTCTACTAATGGGTTAGGGGGTCTCTCATCCTTTTGAGGGTCTTATTTCTGATGAAGGCTCATCGTCTTCCTCAGTGACCGAGGTGTGACCCGCAGGTAGCGCAGGCGCCCTGTGTGACTGAGCAGATGTTTTCCATAACAAGACTTTAATTGAGTCCCATGCTTGGAATCATCCCATTTTTAAGGTCGAAACTTTCTATTTCTAGATGCTGCTTGTCAGACCTACATACTTCTACTATTCTTGTTTGACTTTCTTCCAACCTCCTTCTTTGACTCCCAACATCTGGAAGATGTCCTTTCTCCTGTCTCACTCCTTTCCCCCCTCACTCTGCAACAATTGTCTTCTACTGATCTAAATACAATTTTGTTAATATAGTTACAATTTAATTAGCACGAATCACATTTATCACACCTAGAACAATGCTATAGTACAAAATTACCTTCCCTTGAGGCCAGCTGTGGGAGGCATCTGGTAGCAGGCAAATATGCATATGTATTGGCTCACACTTTCTTATTAAAATTAAAGCCTTCTTCTTAAGAACATAAAAATTTATTACTTTCTTTGAGTCTTTGTAAACATACTTCCTTTGTTTCAAGTCTTTGATGTTCCCTTGTTAACAAAAAAGGAGAAAACAGTCATCTTTCCTTGACCTTGGTAGAAAGCTTAAGAGATTTTTAATGTCAGTCTTTAGATTTACAATGGTATGAATCTGTCCATCGTTTTTGCATTTTTATACTCTAAACAAAACAATGCTTGTGTTATTCTTTTTTTTTTCATTTTGCAAAATCTTTCCTAGGGAAAAACAAACCTGGTTTTGCACATAATTTTATACCTTGTTCTTTATACCACAGTCTTTGGAACTCACAACACAGAAAGTTTCATGGTCTGCCTTAATTCATGGTTGTATATTATCTATTGCACAGTGGAATAATGAACATTGAAATATCCATGGATATGTGTGAAAGCCCTGGGACAAGTCTCAGAAATTATTCCCATTTTCTTCACAGTCTCATTGGAAAATAATTATTTTTCACAACTACATTTATTAAATTTGCAGAGATGGGAGGAGAAATATCCTGCAGCACTATTCTTCTCTTGCCATGAAAATCTGTCTTACCAATGCCCTTCCTGAAGCTAACTGTAGTTTTGCAACAAAAGAGAATTCAGATTTTTACAGAATGACACAGAAATACTCCACTTGAAATTGAAGTTGCCAGTTCAGCAGTATTATTAACTCAATATTGAAATATGCTGACAGAAAACAAGTGTGGACATGTAGGAAAAAAGGCAACGAACAAAAAGCAGAGACTGGATAACACCAGACACCAGGTCTGCTTCCTAAACCAAGACCACTTGTGGAGACATGCACCATAGGTCAAATATTCAGCAAGTTATTTCAATATAATCTCACGAATAATAATTTTAAAAATTGATTCCTTTCCTTCACTGCCCCGAAAACCTTTTATTTTTTAATACTGAATCTGTTTTGACATAACTTAAGTGCCCTCCTTATACAGTATTACAACTGTGTGTTCAGTCTCTTTAGGCAGAATTACACAGACTTTGAAGCAACAGAATTAATAATCTTTCAACTGAGCCTTGGTATATGAAGTAGAAGGAGATATGACCACTGCATTTGTTTTATGAGGAAGGGCTAGCTGTGATTCACAACTCGAAGCAAGAGTGTCAGATTGCTCCTCCCAGCTCAGAGTGGGAATATCACAAGGTTGACACCGAAATCCAAGAGATGGGCTCATTTTAATGTAAATGTCTCTTAATCTATTTTTAATGGCTAGTTTAGTCATATGCTGAATGTAAGTTCAACTTGGGTTTATTGAGTTATTTGTTTCATGTGAATCCTGCTTTTCCCAAGCATTCTACTTAGAGACTGTATATAGGAAAAATATACTGTGTGGAAATACTCATTTTGCTGTGCTCAACCTGTTCATATTTCAGCAGTTTGTGGTTCGAAACTCATTCTCCAGAGTCTCAAATCCAGAACCTTCAAAATTGTTTCAGTCATTTTATTGCCATGATCATTTTTACCATAGATTACTCAAATTAGTTTTTCCAGTCTCAGTGTGCATGCAGAGATGTTTTACTCTGAGCGATTTGTGATGATTAGAGCTATAAACAGACAAAGGTAGGTTTTTGTCTGTGGAAAATGCCGAAATAGTTCGTCCATGGAAAGTAACACCAGCTGTACTAGGAAAATGACAAGGCTTAGATGAACTTCATCTCAGGTGTACTTTCTTTTCAATTAATATATTAATGTTGCCAGATGAAAAATTGTCTGGTGAGCTAATGCAATGCTTATTCTTCAAAGCTCACTGGCCCATGGAACTACAAAATGCCCATTGTGTAAGAACTGGAAGGTACCTAGCCCCAGTTTCTGCAGTTTACAAGTCAGTGAGCTCTTTTAGGGTCCCTGAGCACTAGGGACCACCAATAGGACCCCAGGGCAGAACTCATGTATAAAGGAGAGGGAAAATCTGTTAATGATTTCGGGAAAATTATTATCATGTGTATGTTTATTCTGGGACAATCAGTGAATGTGCACGCAAAATATAGTATGAAAACAGAATTTTTCCTGTATGCAATATGCATGAATACTTTGGAGGAAATATCCCCTCATGCATCTGTCTGAATAAAGAATCCCTGCTTCTTAATGCCACATTGGTGTTGAGGAGTTCTTTAACTGAATTTTTGGTAACATTAGCACCACTCAGATTTGAAGAGACCAATGTTTTCCAAGAAGGCTCTATGACATCAAGAAATGTAGCAAGCTAGGAAGAGCAAATGAAGTGTGTCATATCCATTGCCTTTGGTTTCTTTCTTGGTATCAGAAGACAAGGCAAGTGAGATGTACTAGCCACATTCAGATGGAAATTAGGGTTCAGATTTGAAAACTCCTTATGGGCAAACTAGAAGATGAAAGGGAGAAAGTAGTACCCATCAATGCTGAATTAATTTGATGAAACAACATTAGTAGACTTAATAAGGGCAGAAACTTCCCTGCAAAATAATAACAAGCACTTGGAAGCATCAAAGTGACATTTCTATTGCCTATTAGGGCTTTCACCTTGAGACCCATACGTTCCTGACAATAACAGTAGAATCTGTCACATGGAAAGAAAGTTTGCAATGCACAGTTTGAAAAGACAGTGTTAATAACCTAGAAATGTTAATGCCTATTGATTCTCTTTCCGAAGGTAATATGCACTGTAGAATATATCTATCTCACACCCCAAAGTTATAAGCTTTATTTGGAGCTATATGAAGTGGATTGTCTCTGCTGTATACTGAATATTGAAAAACATTGAAAAGAAAATGGAGCTTGTATGGTGTCACTCATCTTCAGAGAGTTGTGTTAAATTCTGAAAGTGGAGACTGGAGATTTTTTCAGTGAATAGATCTTTTAGTTTATATATCACCATTTCCCATCTTAGTCTAAAAAATAATTTTTCCTATATCCCTGTCTATATGATTGGGATATTCGAGTTTATCAGAGATGTATAAATATGCATCTGTGAAAGGAACAAACCATTGCAGATGTGTTAATGGGCAACTATATTATGATGATTAATTCTGCCTGATTCAGATTTATGAAATTATGATGAATATAATCTTTGTATTATCTTTTATGAACAGTTTTATGTTGAGATAATTGGCAGTAACTTAACATGAATAGCCCAAGGAGACAAACTTTCAGTGTGATAAAGAACACTAAAAACCACAGGAAAAAGCGGCGTTCTTTAATTTAAAAGTATAGACTATTGATGGCATTTGTATAAATTTGTGTTTATTGCTTCTATGAAACTGAAATACAGTGATACGTTCTCTTTCTTTTTTATTTCCATCCAGGATGCCAAATAATGGAAAACTATGAGCTTTAGTAAATATCAAGTTGCAGATTATTAGATAAATTCTATACTCTTCTGACGGCTATCTGGATGACTTCTTCATTTGGGAATTGTAGTCAGATTGTCTTCTCTGTAAAGAAACTAAAGGATGACAGCACACAATAAATCATGTCTAGCAACATGCTGAAAAACTGGCAAGAGACAGCTTGTACAGTGACAAATACAGCTGACAAAAAACATATACACCTGTTTGGTAGAATTTATGAGAAAAGAATACAGACAAGGGACTTAACTTTACAATAGACATTTGAAAGTCTTTTATTTATTTCTTACTAATAGCAAAAATGCAACAAATACAAAAATTGAGGCTAGTAAATAACTTTCAGTAATTTTAAACACAACTGGCTCATAAAGAGTAAGTGTAGATTAATGTATTGATCATCACTTTTCTAACTCAAATGCCAGAGGAACTAATAAGAAAGTGATTCTAATGCATACTGATTAAGGGATAGCATGGTGCCGCTATTTTTAACACACACATTTTGAATCCTGCCTCCAAAACTAGGAGTAAAAGCATAAGAAAAATTCATCCATTATTCTTTGATGCAAAATGAAGTCTCAAGTCATTATTTCACTAAAAAAAAATTATAATAAGAAATGATCTTGCAAGGAAAGTCATCAGATTCAAACTTTCATAATTAACTACTCAGTTATTTAAGTGAAATAATCAGGGTACTGGCATAAAAATTGTCATGGCTGAATCCTACTGAAGTTATTAATACTTGATATTTTGTATTGAAAACTACCAAAGATTTTGGTAAAGATTAGCTCTTCTGTAAGTTTATTCTTTTTAGTCAAATAAATATGTTAGATAAAATTCAATTTCATGTTCATGGTAAAAAATTTCACACTGAAACTAGTAAATATATTATGTGTTACTTCTGCAAACAGCTGAAGTGTATTGTAAAGGATAGAAATGAAAAGAAACTAAAAAAATAATAAAAAAACTTCAAGAAGTTTCTACAGGTAAATGAACAAAGGTGTTTACTCTGTTTTGCGAGCAAGGGATGAAAAAATAAAATACTTAACGTTTTATTAAACTTTAGCTCATAAATACAAGACTTCCCTGAGGAGAATAGTTCTGATAGATATATAAAAATGTTTGAGGATTGCAATGATAAATTATAATTTTCATAGCACATTTAGAATAGGAGTATAATGCAGAAGAGATTAAAAGCACTAGTTCTGCCAGTTTTAGATGAAGTCCTTATGGACTGCTATCTTTGAAGAGTTTTGAAATCATTGGAATGAGCATCCTACTAATAATATAACCAATATATATCTCTCTCTCCAGATATGAAATCTCCCCTGATTTTATAAGTTCTAAGCAAAAGTTCAGCTAGCTAAAAACAGTGATCTAATCCATGCAAAAAGCCCCAAACTCATCTCTTCAAGCATATCTCTTCTGTATATGGTTTAGGACTAGCATGGATTGATTTACTGTGAAAGCTTCTGCCAAGCAAGGCTGTGCGTGGGAAGACAGCAGTCCTATGCTTCTGTTTGTCATGTTGCAAGAATACAATTTTCTCAAAAACTCTTTATATATTTGCATTTTTTAAGAACTTCTGAAAGACAGAGATAGTTTTACCAAAGATACTGGTGGTGTACTATACATGAATAATAATTTGAGAATGCCTCAAGTGTGGTTTAGAAACTCCAACTGTGCAATCCACAAAACCAATACCATATTAATGTTGAAAATATTAGGCCCAAGTTCATTATAGAACAAAGTTTGGAATAGGTGATTTAAAAGAAGCAGGATAAAATGAGGCATCTCCTGTAGTCTGGAAGGGACTCCATTTTGTGGAGACGAGGAAGGAAGGCTGTTCTTCTCAATTGTCCTCAGTTATTGACCTATATGAAACCTTATCACATTTCTCATGACACATTGATTATGACTTCCTCCAGGTTTTTACAGTGTAGGCAAAATAGTCAAATATTAAATATAGTTAATTAGGTGTAAGTGTTTAATCTGACTGAATCACTAAAATATGTAATTATATTAGAAAATACTTTTGCAACTTTGTAAAGAAAAAATAATGTAAAATCCCCAGGCAAATATTCGTGTTCACAACCGTTGCTTTTTTTTCCATAGTAAAAGAATTTTATATTCATTTTACATTTGCATCTAATCTGAGACTGAAAACCTGATGCACTTATTGCCAATTTCAAAAGAAAATGAAAAAATATATAAATAGTGCTAGTTTCTTTAAATTTCATGAAACTCACAGAAATTTCCTTTTCCCACAAATGCAAATAGCTTGATTCTGAAGGTTTTTTCACAAACTCGCCCACCTAAATAGAAAGAATTTTATTTCTGTCCTTCTATAATCAAATAAATATGTCTCCATTCCTGCAGATATTCAAAATACAACTGGAAGGGGTCCTGATCTAAGGTACTCCTGCTTTGAGCAAAGCACAAGAGCAAATGACAACTTTTAGACCTCTGAAACTAAGCTATTCTATGATTCTAGATTGCTTGTGGCCTGCCCCTTAATCATCCATGACTCATTCACTTATACCATTTTACACCGTGATTTGATTTAGAGTTTTTTGTGGGTTTTTTGGTATGGTTAAGCTGAAATAATGCATTTCGCTTTGTTTTCTTTTCCCTTGCATAGAATCACTTTGTGTGGAATATTTACAAATTCCTCTCAATAATTCTCAGATTTTTTGGTTTGTTTTTTTTTGTTTGTTGTTGTTGTTGGTGGTGGTGGTGGTGGTTTTTTTATTTTTTTAGAGAATTGATACATATAAAAGTATAACATTTCTTTCTTTTGGGATCTTTTCGGCAATCATTAAAATAAAACCCAGGTAGTTCTTTAAGTACATACTTGCACAAATGAAGGGAAATATTAATAAAATATGTCTGTGGTCCAGAATGGTAGATAAGGAATAATCAAATACTGTTTCAGTTACTGAGATATTTTCATGGATAAAGACTAATCTTTAATTTGTGAGACTAAAAAATTATTTGTTTAATGCACGTTTTTATTTGTAATATAGGACAAAGCAACGAGTGTCTAGACATACTCTTATTCCTTATTGCAACTACTTATTAATGGGATTTTGTTTCCCAGAAAAGCAATCAAGGCCAACGCTGTGTCTTGCAATCCTTCCTGCAGAAGTCCTTAGTGAGAAACTGTAGCTAAATTAACTTCAGTGTCAGTTTAAAGAAATGAGGGGCAATCTGTGGGAATGATTCTTTTTGTACTGTTATGGTCTGATCCTACTGCCTTCTTCTTCAACTGGCTAGGAGCAGAAAGGCAACTTCCAGCACTATTAAGTTATAATCAAAAGGATGCATTGAGATGTTTCCCCTGAAGTGAGGATTAAGAATTTTGTATAAATTCATCTGGTGTCAGCATATATGACAATGGGAAACAAATTTTCAGACTTCTGTTCAGACACCATTGCTTAGCAATAGCAAAAGCAGCATACCAGCAACGTTAATGATATTAATAATCTCCTACTAAGTATATATAAACACTCTAATGAAGCTCTAACATGCATCAAAACTCAGACGGAAACTTTGTATGACATACTAGAAAATGTAGCTGAAAGGATAAAACATAAATACATCTATCTTAGGAAATTCTTGTGGATTTATAGAATTAGTTTAAAAATGTCATAATATCAAATTTTGGTAAATGTGTGCTGTGCTTATTTGTGATAAATTCAATTATTGAATTTGTTCAAAAAAGAGCTAACTTTGATTCCATCCAGCCAAAGGAAGTATGGTTTTCTGATGGCAAAATTAAAGCAGATTTTAAAAACTACTGCCTAGCACAGTAATTCTTACAGCAATAATATATGAATTTAGATGTAATAATATTTATGGTGATAATAAAATCTTGGCTTACAAACATCATTGCTAGTTTGATTGCTCTCAGATGCTTTCCATTTATGAAAATCTACATTATTTGCAAATTTACACTACAAATGTGTTCCTGTTTGCTGTACAGAGAGCTTCTGAGACTAGAAGATATGAAACCAAGATATGTGCCAAGATCTGCTGTCACTGAGAAAATTTAGAGGCAGTCTTCCTGGAACAGAAGCCACAGTCCAGCAGACAGCCCCATAGCTTGGAATGCTTTCCCTTGGTCATCTGTATTTCACCATGGCTTTTCACTCTCTCTCTGTTACGTGACCACCTGGCATTGCTTGGCACTTAAAAGCTGATGAGTAAGGGGTCTAGAAGCAGTTTTGCTTTTCCAAACTGAGGGTTGCATCTTAAACTTGGTTGGCACTAAAGTAGTAATTTCCACATGAAAAACAACAACAACCACCCCTGGGATTTTAAGGAAACAGACAAAAAAATCTTATGTATGTTTTGTGGCACCTCCAACTACCACATCTCTTCAGCTTTTGATATTATACAGAAAAGTCAAGATTAATCTTCTCTTCTCCAACAGTCCTTGGAGACTACCTGATGTGGCTTCCTCAGTCTCCTGGAGAAGCAAAAGTAGCAGTCAGGACAATTTTTCACTTCTAAAACTGAAAATATGTCAAAGTAACTTGAAAACTAAACAGTTGAAATTATTGAGGATTACAGACAATATAACTACAATACTTCCCTCACAGTGAAGTTTTTGCCTAATTCTAATTTATTTCTTTTGTCCTAACTTGATCTCTTCTATCATTTAAATTTCAACTTTTCGGATAATAAAATTTTAGGGTAAATATGTAATTACTGGGGGAGTCCTGTCTGCAAATCATTTAGATTTTTTAGATCATCTGTGTTTGTGGGTATGCAGGTGCATCAACAGGATATACTTTTCAGTAGCAAGCATGTAGAAACACCATGATTCATTAAATTTAGAGTAAGCAATTAAAAACTCCAATGTGTATTTATTCAATTTGTCATTATGAGGAGTCCATGAAGAAAATCTTCTCCAGAAGAATTCCTGCAGTTTCTGGCACTGTACGCTTGGCACCTGTACATGTGAGCACCTGCTGCAAGTTTGAAGACCTTTCAATGGTCCTAGAAGACCAGCAGAAATCACCATCATTTCTTCAAATCCCTCAATAGTCAGCAGTACTTCAAATGAAAGAGCATTGCTCTTGGCTTGCCTTCATCTCCCTACCAGCTGACATATTTCTGCTCTTCCTAGTGCATACTAGTGCAACCCTAGCAGTTTGAGCTCTCAGCTGCCATGGTGCAAGACATACTTCTTCACTACAGGTTGAGGTAAATTTCTAGATTAAAATTAGACTGGTTCCTTGTGGTTCACTGAAAGAAAGTCAATGTACAGTGGTATATTTTTATAGTTTCTCTTGGAACGAATACTGTCTTAATGTCTTTATGGACAATTTAAAACATTATATTCATCAGGAAACCACTACTGAGAAAAGAATTCAAAACTCCTCCTAGCCTGTATTATCAAATTCAGTTCTTAACCTTCCACTGCTCTTTCTGTACAAACTCTATTTCAGTAGTATTTGGCCTAACAACGTGCAATAGGAACAGCAGTTAGTATTGATTGCTGAAGCAATCAGTTTTGACAGATATACCTAGATTAGGAAGATGTTCATTACATTATTTTATCTGAATTGTCATTTCAAAGAAAGTAGCTGTTCTTGAATGCTGGCTTATTAACTTCCTTCTATTTTTTTTTCTTTTTGGTATACAGAAAAACTCAAAACCCTATAAATCTGCATGTGTTTTCATCTTGATTGAGTTTAGACCATATGACTAAAGGAATTCCATTGTAGCAAACTACTGTACGTTTCAAATATGGTTCAGTATTCTGAAGGAAAACCTTGGACAGTTTATGATTGTAGGTGGCTTGAGAACAAAAATACTTCCTGTCAGAGCAAGACTTTTAATTCATAAAACAGAGCTAAACAAAACAACTTCTAATGCCTCCCTTAAGGCCTGTGTCTGTCCTTGGCCTGCTGAAATACACAAAACCACAAACTGGCCTTTAGCATCATATGTATGTCCTGGAACACTCAAAGAAATATAATTGTACCAGAGTCTTTTGTTGTTGTAGTTCTGATGAAATAAGAAGACATTCAAGAACTACTAGTCTTCTTTTCTAGCAGTTAGTAAAGAGAACCTTTGTGAAGTCTTTCCTCCTGGTCATGTCTTAGATTTAAGAAATCATTGTGGCCTTTAGATGGATAAATGGATTTTTAAAAAAATATATCTGTCCTCCTAAAGCATTCTTCCTTTAATATTTGATAATACTTTTTGTATTAAAGACATATAGTTAGTAACATGTATTTCTAGCTAATCAGTATGAGAATGCTAATAATAAATCAGCTCTTTGTTACTTCTAGAAGTCAGCATTGTAAAACAAAATTTTTTCTTACAATATTGTTATTCATGTCATTTGTATTTGCAATAAATTTATTTTTTTCTGTACATTATGTTATAGAATCAACAGAATGACTGGGTCTGGAAGGGCTCTCTGAGGATAATCTAGTCTAACCCCCTTCCTCGAACAGGATCACTGAAGAAGGTAGTACAGAATCACATCCATTTGAATGTCTCCAGAGAATGAGACTCCATAGCCTCTTTGGGCAGGCTATTCAAGTGCTTAGTCACCCTCAAAGTAAAGAAGTTTTTCCTCGTATTTGGATCGAACTGTGTTTCAGTTTGTGCCTATTGCCCCTTGTCCTACTACTGAGAAACATTGGAGAGAGCCTGTCCCCATTCTCTTCACACACACCTTTAAGATATTTGTCTGCATTGGTAAGATTTCTGTCTTTCTTCTTGAGGCTAAAGAGGCCCAACTCCCTCAGCTTTTCCTTAAAGTTAGATGCTCCAGTCCCTAAATCATCTTTGTAACACTCCAGCGAACCCTCTCCAATAATTCTTTGTCTTTCAGAACTGGACACAGTCCTCCAGATGTGGCCTCACCAAGGCAGAGTAGAGGGGAAGGATCACCTCCCTCAACCCACTGACCCCTTTCTTCCTAATGCACGCCAGGACACCATTGGCCTTCTTGAAAACAAGGACACACTGCTGGCCCATGGACAGCTTGTTGTCCACCAGGATTGCCAGGTCCTTCTCTGCAGAGCATCTCTCCAGCAGGTCAGCCCTATCCTGTAGTGGTGCATGGAGTCACTCCTTGCAATGTGCAGGACACTGCACTTGCCCTTGTTCACTTCCTGAGGTTCCTCTGAATACAGCTGTCCAGTGTGCACAGACTGGCAGCACAGTGCTCTGGTGCAGCAGACACTCCTGCCAGTTCTGTATCATCAGAGAACTTGTGTGGTTTACACCCCGTCCCTTCAGCTCCTGATGAACGTGCTGAATAAGACTTGGCCCAGTACTAATTTCTGGGAAACACCTCTTCTTAGGGACCCTGTGCTGCTGACCACAACTCTCTGTGCCCTGCCATTCAGCCAGCCCTTGGTCCACCTCTGTGTCCACTCATCCAGTCCTTACTTCCTGACATATGAGAGACAGTGAGAAACACCTTGCTGAAGTCAAAGTAGACAGCACCCACTGCTTCTCCCTCAGCCATGCAGTAATGTCATGACAGGAGACCATGAGATTCACTGAACATGGTTTCCCTTTGGTGAATTCATATCAACTACTGATAATCTTTTCTTCCACATGTTTAGGATTTTCAGTTACTTTACGGATTCCATATTAAAGGCTCCTAGCATATACCAGACATACATATTCCTTTTGAATACAGAAATTGGCTGCAATTTGGGCTACTTATTTCTGCTCATTTCACTGCTGTGGGAAAGTAGATTCAAACAAGAGAAAGGCAAGGCATTTGCTTATTTTCTTTCATCAACTAGAGAAATGTTTCGCACGATTTGGTTTTACCTGTCAGAGCCTCTCGTTAAGAAGGCTGAAAACAAAAGTGTTTGCAATGAGTAGAGCCCAGGAAATAGCAGGTATTACTTAATTAGTAAGAACATTTTTCATTTGATCTACCTCCAAAAGAGTTGAATGTATTATTTCAAGGAAATTGTAGATTTTCTGCTTTTGGGGGTAAAAGGAGTTAATGGTTTTAGTTTTTAACTATAAAGAAAAAAGCTACTCTGACTTAATCTATACTTCATGGTTGGGTGTGTTCTGATATTCCCATTGCACAGAAAAGAAATCTACTCAGTGTCTTTTACAGGTGGTGTAGCTCCAGTATTTTGTTTGTGGAGGTGAAATGAAGAAGAAAACTGCTTATCTCATGAAATACAGTTCAAATGTTGGTGGAGTCATAATTGCTATTAAAGCTTGGAAGGTTTTCTATATGGTAATAGAGAATTATCTATGGAAGAAATCACAGTAGAAATGTGAGGTCTGTGTAAGAAAACAAAAAGGCTGACTTTTGTGTTTCCACTCTAACAGACTTCTTCTGAAGATCTCCTTGTATCGGGGAGGGGGTAAAAAAAGAAAAAAAAATCAAAATCAAAAAAGCACCTGTGCAAGGCAATAAATTCATTGGAGCTTTGCATCATGTTGCTGTTGTCATTACTGTGGAATTGCAAAATATTTACAATGCAAAAACCAAACAAGTCAAGGTCAAAACCTTGAATCAAAGAAGAAAAGAAGAAACACTAAATGGAGCAAACCTTCACAGTCTGAGCCAGAGTAGGAATTTTGGATCTTCTAGTGACTTCTCCCTACTCCCTTTCTATTTCATCTTTTTCATTTCAGTTAAATATGGGTAAAGGTTCTCAACTGAAGAGATGGGCACTGAAGTCAGTGAACAATGGTAGAGGAGTTCTGTTCATGTTCAGTTCTGGGCCCATCATTGCAAAAGAAGATATTGAGGTGCTGGAACATATCCAGGAAAGGGCCACAGAGCTGGTGAAGCGTCTGGAGCACAAGACTGATGAGAAACAGCTGAGGGAGCTGGAGAAAAAGAGGCTTGACAATTTAGGTTCTCTACAATTACCTAAAAGGAGACTGTAGTTCACACCACCCTATTTTTAGAAGATAAGGAAACAATGAAAGGTTAAACTGCATGTCAGACACTTCAGATTGTAAAATATAGTACAACATGATAGTATGCAGCAAACTTGCTACTTGAGGTGGTATATATTGAAAGTGATACCACTGAAAGTGCACTTTGTGCTACTAGAGTAGTTTGGTCTCAGGCAGTATAGGATATGGTGATGCATAGATTCTTAACTTGGAATTTGTTTTTCTTTTTAAATATGATTATTATGAATTGGAACAGCTTTTTGTGCTGCACAGCTAGGAAAGGTCAGGTAATGCTATAGATGTCTCTGCTGCAGCAGAACAAACCAAATAAGCACCAGGACTGCCTGTCTGTCAAGCTCCCACCCTGGCCTCTGTGGGGACTATCATAGCAAGAAAGAGGAGGAAGTAAAGGGCAATGAAGGGAAGGAGAGAAAGAGAAAATGATAGAGAATCTTGCAAAGAAAAGGAAAAAGTGGTCTGTCAGGGAATGCAAAACAAAATGCCACCTGAATCTTTCAGCCTGCATGCGTATATCTCACAGTGCATGTGGCAACAGTTCCCACACAAGATGAGAGGGAGGGTGCAAGGTCAAGGGAGCCATGTGCTTTGCAGGCAGCAGCAGTGCTGTAGAGTGCCAAATGAGAGCATCACATCTGCTGGGGAAATGTGCTGTCATCTCTAGATCTATATGTCATCTCTTTATAATCCTAAATCTGTTTTCAGTTTCACGTCACTAAATAGTTTGAAAACATAAAAAAACCCAAAACACACACACAGTACTGCCAGCTTAGTACTGCATGTGTCATTTAAACATGCCTATGTTTAGACTGCTATCTGTTTCCACAGTGGCTCTTACCCTTCCACTCTGCTTCATTGTATGTTGTATTGGGAGATGAAGGTTAGAAAGTATATCTTTACATATACATATGCATTTATAAACTCAAGAGTCCAGGAACCAATGTAGTGGCATCCCTTTCAGTAAATATTCCAGGCTGTAATATATGCCCTACTGCTGCATAAGGATAACGGACAAAAAATGCCCCACCCTTCACGGCAATCCAGCAATCCATGGATAGTACATTTCAAGAAGAATTAAGGAGAGGACAGATTCTAACAGATTTCAAGTAAATTTTTGTCAAACTCGCGCTCACTAACTTGCTTATGGCATTCCTCCATGAATTTGCATGAATTACCTGTCCTGTAGGCCCTTCAAATGTTAAAATGAAGTCCTTCTAGCTACACTTTATTTGTAACTACAACTCCGTGACATGCTTTAGTCACTACATTGTGTATTCTGTATTCATAAGCACACACCTGAATATGGGTGAGTCTACATTAGACTGATATTTTAGCTTGACTTTGACACCTCAAGTATAGGAATGTGCTCTGTGAAAGGCTGTCCAGGTAGGAAGCAGCTTTACCTAAATACTGCCTACTTCCCTGAATAAATATTTATGACACAAGAAAACTCAGAGGGAAATACCTTGATTTCACCTCTCAAAATAACTGTAGTGAAGAAAATGAAATCAAATCGGTAGAATCATAAGGATGGTGCAATATCAATTTTGTCTGACCTGTTGATTTCAAAATGTTTTTATTGCTAGGAATGGTATTGTTATAACCAGAACTTCACAGCACTGCAGTAAAGTTAAAACATATGAATTAAACTATGCTTAACAATGTGCAATATTAGCCATTGCTAATTTGAGTACTGTTTGAAAGCCTGAAGAAATGTAGGAGATCATGAAATGCATTACCTGATAATAAGCCCTATTTGTATTTGATTTGTTGTTTGTTGGGTTTTGTGTGCTTGTTTTATTGAAAGATGATGTCATTCATTTTTCAGATCTGTTTATTTTCAAAGGGAGTAAGAAATAGGAATTTTGTAGAAAGGATATACTAAGCGGAAGAATAGGCTACTCACTAAACTCTCTGCAGAACAAAATTCCAATCACAGGATCTGCTGACTTTGATCTTCTCTAGCTACTGCAGCTTTGAATGCTGCCAACCCTGCCCTGACACCTAACTCCATGGACAACTCTCAGCAATGAGCTCTGTATGTTAAACTGCTTGGTTTGAAGCAAGTCCAAAAGGAATACCTTGCTATTGCCTATTTTGTCCATCTACCTTAAAATGGAAGGGCAGAGACAGGGAAAGAAAACATGCGTTTGTTCCATTTATTGCATGTGACAGTAGACTTCAGATTTCCCTGGCTCAGTAGGGTCATTTATTTAGCACTCCTAATCAAAGTATGTAAAATACTTTGTATAATACTTTTTATACTCATATTCTTGCAAGTATGAGCTACCTCTCCCAACACAGAGGCCAGAGAACCTGTGAAGTCTGTTGTGAATCCTTTTGATGCTGGCTTTCTTGCTGAAAGGGCAAATTTCTAAAAGGTTTGTTTTGCCAGCAGCTAGTTTTCTGCATTCCTGAGGATTGATTTGTTCCAACATGATTTTAGCAATATCACCTGGATAATCCTCTGCAGTGATACCTTTCATTGAATAGGAGCTGTAAGAGGTAAAGCAGCCCTTGGTCCAAGAATCAAGTCATTCTGTATGGTTTATCTCTGCTACGTTGAAGCTGCTTGCCTCAGTGACTCTGCATCAAAATTACAGAAATTTGTTTCGGAACTCATGCATTTTTTTCTCCACGTCAACAGTTCTCCTCCTTGTAATCTTCAAATTAGACATTTACAAGGTATTCTGTGCCCAGGCTCCATTTATTTGTACATTGCAATACAGATTTATATCCCATAGGCTTCAGGGTGCAGGGTAAGATCATGTTTTATCATCTTTATTCTTCCTAAAATAAGATAGAAATTCTGTGAGGTGTTTTAAAACAAAGCTGAAGTAATTTATACAAGAAAAACATAACATACATTCATAAAAACTATAGCATTTACATTTATTCAGTGTATATAATGGTCTAATATAAAACAGTCCTAGGCAGAGAGAGATGCTCATTTTTAAAGAAAGGTGGTAATGTGTGGCACGTACATGATGCCTTTCTTTTGCTTGCAGGTAACAGATTATTTGCTTACTTAACGAAGGTAGAGTAACTAAAATGGAATATGTTGCACCTTGGGGGTTTTAATATACTATCAAGAAGAAATTTTGAAGAAATTTAAATGTCTTCTCATTAAACACAATAGTACAGATTCCACTACTAGGCTGAATCATTCTGATCCAGTTGTATTAGAGTGACCTTGCCATGACTTGGGCATTCGTGCCAGAGACAATACTTCCAAGATGAAGCCCTCTACAGGTGGCATGCAGAAAATCGCTATTTACTCTTGTCTGACCACTGTAATCTCTGCAGTTAAGAAGACACTCTTAAAGACTCAAGCTTGGCCTTCTTCCTGACAAGGGCTGGGCGTACACAGATGTGTTCAGAAGCTAAGGCAAAAGGTTCAGTAGAGCACTGAACACACACCTGCACTTTAACAGCAGAGGTGCAGGAAACAGGGCAGGGTGACCATCAGCACCCTTGCCCTGCCCCTCTGCTGTGTCAGCTGTGAGCAAAGTGCACTGCTACGCGCTTCTCTCCCCCTTCTTTCCAAGGTATCTCCAATACCAGGGTGATGGCGAGTCCCAGAACAACCCTGAGAGTGAAAACTGGGGATACATGTTTGGGCCTCTATTAATTTAGGCTTTGATTATTGATCAACAGCAGAGTGACAGAGAACTCTGGGACTGTACTGTACAAAGTACACCTACTACTGTTTTCCCCAGAGCACACGATTTTATATATGGCCGGGGCCATATATACAGAATTAATTTGGTCAATCTCACTTAATTCATATGTAAATACCATATAGTATAAATCTATAGAATTTTAGAGATCTAAATATCAATTGAGTATGGTGGTCAACATGGATCTGTTAACTGATAATTTTTTGTCACCAGAAGTGAGATGAAGCTCTGTTTCCCTTTCTTGGGATACCCAGTGGTCATGATATCCTTCGGACCCACTGTGAACAGATTAATTTCACCAAACTGGCAGAAAAATAAGCCCCTAGAAGAGGAATAATAGTTTTCTGACCAGATTCAATGTACTATATCCAGTTATGCATAGGTCTGATTGATTAAAAAAGATGTTGGAAATGAGGGAAAAAGGTAGGGGGAAAATGAAAAAGAAGTTTGAGAGTGATGTGATGAGTCAGTAAAAGTATCCAGTCTGCAGAATATTCACAGGGTAATTACTAACAATCCAACTATGGATTCTTTGAATTTTTGAGTTCAAAATTTCTGTTCTGAATATTAATCTCTAGTTGTAAGGGTCACTTTTGTAAATTCACAGAAGTAATCTGATAAGTAGATGAAATGAAGGTATCTGCATCCATTTGAACATCAGTGTTCTAAAACAACAGGCTGGAAAATTTGCCTAACAATATTTTGGAAGTATATAGTATTGGCCAGCCAACTATAAAAAAAAAATTTATATCTCTTCCTTACATCTAATTTAATCTAAATAATCTAAACCACATTTATAAGAAGGATGTGTAATTGTAAATATTTGGCTAGATGCCAACGTGGTACTGGCATTTAATATCTGAGCTACACTGCATAGGCACACTTCTGAAAGCAGATTTGTTAAAAAAAGTTAGATCCTTACATGGTTGTCTTTCCACATAGCTCCAAGCCTAGCCTAAAGAGCTGAGTACATTTATCACAAATCCTATTTACAATTACATATTTTTTCATTGCAGAGTGACCTTTTCCCCAAAATAAAGCTTTCAAAATAAAGCAAGCGACGGAAAGAAATGTTTCAGAAATATTTGAGAAATACTTTCAGAAATATTTGACATTGGCAAGAGTGCTGTATGCATGCATGTATGGATCCTGAAAGCCAAAAACCTGGAGCAGACTGGTCTTTGTTATGGGGTTGTGCTTATGGATTGCACCATGGGAAGGCAGAAGCAGAGAAATTCACAGGACTGTTTATTTTTATGCTCCTTTGGTCACTCCAAGTAGGTTCTGCCACAATAAACAGCCAAAGGAAACACTTTCTAAATGAAAACTGACATATCCTCCAGTTCCCTTTGACATAAAACTGCTCAGACAATTTCTGGCTACACATTTGCAAAACTCTGTCCATATGCTGCAGGGGTGGCCAGTGTGTGAATTTTGAGCTATATGTAGATGATGAATGGTTAAAGAAAGGTTGCTGGGCAGGTGCTCTTTGATGTGCCTAGTGACATCTCTGACGTGTTACTGTGATGGTTGAACAAACTCTTGGAGAGGACAGGGGCTTGAAAGTCTGATATTTCTGGGCTAGCCTAAGAATCTCCTGTACATCCAGCCCAACTCTACCATTCAGATGAGCTATCTCTACCAATAAAAAGTTAATATTTTCTCTTCCTGTGATTTTTTTTCTCAAAATGCATCTATTGCCTGAATGAGGATCAGAGGTTTCAAGAGGTTTCATGCAATTGAAATCAGTAAGTGTTCAGTAAGTATTAGATCATACATGTTAAAATGTTACCCCACTGCCTAGAATCATGGAATGGTTTGTGTTGGAAGAGACCTTTAAGATCATTCATTAGTTCCAACCCTCTGTCTTGGCAGGAGCATCTTCTACAAGATGAGATTGCTCAGAGCCCCATCTAACCTGGCCTGTAACATTTCAAGGGATGGGGCATCCCCAGCTTCTCTGAGAAACCTCTGCTGGTGCCTCACAGTTAAGAATTTCATCCTAGCCTAAACCCACCCTCTCCCAGTTTAAAGACATTGCTCTGTCACTACATGTCCTTGTAAAAAGTTCCTTTCCAGCTCTCTTGTAGGCCCCCTTTAGGTACAAAAAGTCTGAACAACTCCAGCTCTCCCAGCCTTTCTTCAGAGAAGGGGTGGCCCATCCCTCTATCCATCGTGGTGGCCCTTCTCTGGGCTTACTCCACCAGGCCAATATCCTTCCTCTGCTAGGGACCCAAGAGATGGATGCAGCTCTCCAGGTGGGGGTCTCACGAGTGTGGAGGGGTAGAATCACCTCCCCTGACCTTCTGGCCACACTGCTTTTGATGCAGGCCAGGATAGGGCTGGCTTTTTGGGCTGCAATATCCCACTGATGGCTCTTGTCCAGCCTCTCATCCACCAGCACCCTCAACTCTTTCTGAGCAGAACTGCTCATGATCCATTCATCCCCAGCCTGCATTCGCATCAGATGTTGCCCTGATCTAGAGGCATCATTATGACTCATTCTGTACTAATAATAGCAGCTAACAAGGTTTTCATACATATCCTGATCTTGCTCCTTGCACAAAGTAATCACTAAAACTGATTACTTTGAAGCATAGTGTCAAAGTCACTACACCAGATAAAGATTCCAAGACAAAGATGGCAAATTTCAATCAGCTAGTAAGAGTCTCCTGTCTGAGTTTCTGTTATATCAGCCATACATACTGGTAATAAATGAAACGGGTCTGGGAACAGCATCACAAGATGGTCAAGATTGAAAGGGCTCTATAGAGGTCATTTTTCCAAACCACATGTCCAAACAATGTCATCAGGAACCAATTACAGGTGACAAGAATGCCACAGCTCCCTACAATATGTGATTGTTTAGCCTTAAGACACCTCAGCTCTGAGAACTGTAGATGTAACTTTGAAAAAAATATGTCCAGGCAGCTTTTGAACCTTTCCAATGAGGGAGGCTTCACAACAATCCTGAGCAGCAAGTTCCAGCATTTGCTCACATTCACTGTGAAAAAGTGTCGTGATGTTCAGAGGGAACCTCTTATGTTTCAGTTTGTGCACATTTAATCTGATCCTGTCACTGGACACCGCTAGAAAAAGCCCAGCTTTGTCCACTGTGTACTTCAGGTACTTATGCACATGAGAATATTTCTCCCAAGCTTTCTCATTCAACGTTAAACAAAACCAGCTCTCACAGCTTTTCCCCACATCTCTTGGTGCTTGAGTTTTTTTAATATCTCCATATGTTGGAGACTGAGATGTTATAGTTTATGGCTTAAACCTTTTCATGAAGGTGTTTTGCCTACTATAGCAAAACTGTGTAATAGAAGCTGAAGACCACCAAACCCTGAATGTGACTCTGACAAAGGCCCTGCACTGCTCATTGATGGAAATAAGATTAAGTGACTCAGGCCTGGGCTTGGGAAAGAATATATTCACAGTGGATCAAACTTAGCACCTTTAGGGTGCAGGCCACAGCCCCAGGGCTATCAGCTGCCAGGCTCCCACAGACCCTCAAACCAAATGGTGGAGAAAGGAGAGGTTTTGGGTGTGTGCTGAAAAAGCCTCTGGTCAGAGGCAGTGAACACCCATCATCTGCTGGGCACACCAGCTCAGCTGTGGGGCCCTTCACCCTGGGAAAAGCCACATCCACATGAAGGACAGCAGAGGGGGTGCCATGGCCTGTCAAAGGCTCCCCACAAATTCCTCCCCAGACACTGCACCAGAGCACTGCATATGACACAACAGATCCTAAAAGTTACAAGGGACAGTGTAAAACTTGCCCATCTCCAGGGGAGGCATATGGGCATTCCTACCTAGCCCAAAGGTATATTAATCCACTGGATTCTATACTTTTTGGGAGTGGATAGTAGGGGACCCTCACTACCAAGAAAACCAGATGAAAGGGAAAGGTGAGGCATCATTGGGATCCTCAGAAAGGTGATATGCTTCTACCTAACCCCTGCCACTCTCTCACTGCCCCCTCTGCCATGTGCACCTCCTTTTCTCTCTCTCTTTCCTTCTTTCCTTCTTTTTTCCCTTTCTTTTCTCTTGCTTTCTCTTTGCCTCTTTTACCATTAAATAAAGCATATATCTTTTTTTTTTTTTTTTTTGCACCAACATCTTATCTTGTTTGGTTTTAAATCAGAGTTTGGGGTGCATTTTGAATCTTTCTGGGTTCAATCTGTTTTATTCACAGAGACTTAGTTTTCCTTGCTTTTCTGTGTTTAAACTGGTTCATAACACCATGGTCCTTCTCTGTACTATCTTTAGTGTGTCTATATCTATTTTGCACTGGGGAGCCCTGAACTGGCCTAAGGACTCCAGGTGTGACCTCATCAGTGCTGAGGAGAGGTGAAGGACCACCACCCTTGACCTGTTGGCACATACCTCCTCATGCAGCCCAGGATATTGTTGGCTTTGTTCTTTCAACAAGGACACGTTACTGGTTTATGTTCAACTTGACATCCACCAAGAGCCCAGGGGCCTTTCCTGTGAAGCTGCTTTTCAGCCAATTGGTCCTCAGCATATGTTGGAGTTATTCTCCCTCAGATAAGAATTTCCAACTTCACTTTTCTGAACTTTGTGAGATGCCTGTTAAGCCATTTTTCCAGCATGCTGAGGTCTCTCTGGATTGCAGTATGACTCCCTGGTGCATCAGGTGCTCCTCTCAGTTTTCTGTTAGTACCAAACTTGTTTGGGCTACACTCGGCCCCATTGTCTAGATTATCAATAGACCTAAACCTATCAATGACCGTTCACCTGCTTTTCAATCCATCTCACTGTCTGCTCATTCTACACATTATTTTTTAGCTCTCTGCAGTGATCTACTAGGAGATAGTGCCAAAAGCCTTGCTGGTCACAGTGGGCAATATCAGCTGCTCTCCTCTTATCAAGCCAGTCATTGCAGAATCTTACCAGGTTGTTGAAGTATGAATTTACCTTCATGAATCCATGCTGACTTCTCCTGATTATCAGTATGTCTTCCATAACTCTGGAAATGGTTTCCAAGTTTATCTGTTCCATCATATTTACAGGGAACTGAGGTGAGCCAGACCAGTTTATAGGTTCTTCCTGGAGCTTTTTGAAAACAGAAATGACATTTGCTTTCCTCCAGTCCTCAGATGTCACTCTTAATTGCCATGATCATTGAAAGATTGCCAAAAGTGTCCTTGTAATGACATCTGCTAGCTTTCTCAACATTTGCGTGCATCACATCAATGCCCATGGTCTTATGTGTGCCCAGTTCATTCAAGTATTCCATGACTTGATCCTCCTCTATCAAGAGGAAGTCTTACTTGCTCCAGTCTTCCCACACACATGCTTTGCTCCAGTTTCAAGGACCTTCAATGCTTGAAGACTGATTTTTCTTAGAAGGCAAAGAAGACATTTAGGATCTCACCCTTTTCCATTATCTGCAGGAACAGTCTGGCCATCTTATTGCTGATGCAAGCAAAGGATACTTTTGACCAGCACCCCAGGTCCTCTTCCCTGGGCAGCTTTCTGGACACTCATCCCAAGCATGTAGTGCTGCATGGGGTTGTTGTGGCCCAAGAGCAGGACCCAGAACTTCCCTTTGTTCCACCTCATGCCATTGACTTTGGTCCATCCATGCAGCCCACCCAGATTCCTCTGCAGAGCCTTCCTGCCCTCCAGAAGAACGCTTCCTTTTCCCTCCTTTCATAATTATGAATTCCACTATCTTATGGTCACTGCAACAAGGTTGTCTCTGACATTTGCGTCTCCAACATGGCTCCAACAAGGTGCCAAGCACACCAGGAAACTTCTGTATTGATTATAGACTGCTGTGTTTTCTTACAGCACATATCAAGGCATTTTAAGTCCCCCTTGAAGATCAGGTCCTGTGAATATGAGGTTACTTGGAGCTTATTTTATAAGGCCCACCAATTCTTCCTGGTTAAGTGGCCTACAACAAATGCTCACTACTGTATAGGTTGCCCATGCTGGTCTGCTTTTAATCTTTACCTATAAGGTTTCAGTTGGCTCATCATCAATGGCTAGATAGAGCTCCAGAAAGCTATTCCTTCACATAAAGGGTGACTCTACATCCACATCTTCCTACCTGGTCCTTCCTAAAAGTCTTGTGTCCCTGCACTGAAGGACTCTAGGAATATGAACTTATCCACAGCACCTTCACAGTCCCAGTAAAATCAAAGCTGACAACAGCATGCAGATTTTTAATGCTTCCTATGTGTTTTCCATGACATCCTTGATACCCAGTGTGACACCCTATTCCTCTGTCCCTGTAGCCTCTACAACACCATAGTTGTATGCATACTCAATGGTAATGCTCCTTGCAGTACTTTAATTTGAGAACAACATCCAGCAGCAGCAAGGAGTACTTGTGGGCAGAAGGAAAAGCACAGTACTGACTAATCTGGGAGTTTAGTATAGATAATGCTTTTTCTGGGTACTCAATTTATTAATATAGACATAGCCTCAGATTAACTTTAATCCAAACGAGGCAAAAGGGAAATTCCTGATTATTATTTTAATTGTTGCTTTAAAAGACAATCAAGAGCACGATTGGTCTTATTGCTCTGAAGAAGACCAACAGTAATACAACTTTGCATTTCAGACACTAATTATACACAACCTCAGATTATGTGCTGTCTAACCCTGAGGACAACACAGTCCCATGCTTTGCATGAAGGCAACAGTATTGCGATGAGGAAATTCTTTTCCTAAGATAGTGTTTGCTTCAAAGAACAGTGCTTCTTTTAAGGTAAAGAGGGAAGTCAAAATTGTGGGAAAGTAAAAGTTTGGCAGCAATGTAGATTTATAATTCAATAGTTTTTCTTAGATTTTTTTTATGTATGTAAACTTTTTCTTCCCTGTCTAATGAGATTTGAAAGGCGTAGTCTTCTCTCTGTCCCTTAGTTGAGAATAATACTAACTTATTATCAAGTCAGTTTAGAGGACCCTTTTATGGTTACACTGCTAATCAAATTCCATTACTTAAGGCACAAAGTTAGCAGCTAGCTGTGTAGGACACAAAGTTATGAGCAGCCACTCACTTTGGCTTATGCCAGAGCCCTAGTAAGCTCCTGGTTGCAGATTGGGATATAAGAGGTTTCTCTTCACTCAGATCTTAAGGCTATACATCTCCCTTCTGTATCTCTTCTTTCTCCTAACTAAAGCCTGAAATTTTCAAAACGTTATTTTTTCATCCTGCTGAGAGGCTTTGAATGGCTCTGATAGTGTTTATCCATTTATAAACTGAGGGAACTATGCAGTTTTTCTGCCACCTGTGGACATAGTAATTTTGATTATTTTAATTGTAATTACAATAATTTATAGTACAGACTCTAAAAAATAGCAGGAAAAAATTCAATTCTGTATCGCTGTACATCATACAGGATCAATATTAGTCAAATTATCTAAGTAGTGTAAACTGAATTAAGAACTTAAGGCACCCACTTTAATTACCTGACTCAAAAACGTGGCAGAACCAGAGATCCCAACTATGTCCATGATAATTAGGTTATGTGCCAAGTTGAGTACAGTTTCACAGTGATGTGCTACATCAGGGAGAGTTTACCATTGCAAGATGCATGGTTTCTGAATCAAATGTGGCATGAAACATCCCCTGTGTCTTGGTAGGGCAGAGGTTCCTGCAAATACGTCCAGCTGCAAAAGTGTGAACATTCCACGGAATTTTGAGTCTAAAATGGTCACAGGTGGTCTTCTAGCAAATTACGGAGCCAGGTGAATCATTAGGGTGTGCTAGGGCCTGGATTGCACAGTAGACCCTGAATTCTGCTTGTAGGCCATGTTGGAAAACAAAGCAGTTTGTCTATCTCACTTCTGTGCACCATCACAAGTAAAGATTCAGTAACTCTTATAGAGGAAATATTTAATTGCCTAATCTATTACCATTTCTCCCATTTTATTATGTTTCATAGCATGAGAGGGAGTAATAACAAAAGAACAAACTGCTGGATTTCTTACTTTTTACTGGAACTGGTTAGGAAGCCTTATCTACTGGCAGCACTGAGTCACATGTGACCTAGAATTTTACTGTCCCAATACTCACCTTGGTGCTGAGAGCCTCTCAGACAGACACTGTCAGCTGAAATGCTCTACTAAGCCATCCCTGGTCTTCAATGCAAGAAGCAAGGAATTGCCTCCAAGTAGGCCCTTCAAGGTGGAATGCACTTTTCAGCTGCTGTGATACAGAGTTCAGTGGTATTCACAAAGTAACCTGCTCACACTCTAGCACTCACTTGGGACCTAACAGAGTAAAGGAAAGCAATATGGATAATTTGGTTGCAAAGGAAAAGTGATCTTTCCCTTTCTAAAAATATCCTTTGCTATCACAAATATTTCTGAATGACAAAATAGCTTATATCCATTATGAGCTATGGAAAGGACCATACAATAGTTCAGGCACATAACAGTACTTTTCAATTGAGATTTTTACATGTGGTCTTTTTCTCTAAAGTAAAATGGTAAAATAAACTGACTAGGATTTCATTATCTGGCTCCCACGACATGTTCTTTCTAGTTCTATAATACAAACATCAACATTAAATAGTAAACACCTAAAGCTACCCAAGAGGAAGAGAAATTCTTGTAAGAGGAAGATTTTGCATATTCAAAGGAATTTTTAAAAAATTTTCTTTCTATGAGTATGAAATTTTCATTTGTTTTCCTTCCTACTTCAACCTTTAGCTGTTTCTAAAAAGGGAATCAGGAAGACAACAAAAGTGTCACAGCTCCCTACAACATGTGATTGTTTAACCTTAAGTCACCTCGGTTGTGAAAACTGTGGATGCAACTTTGAAAAAATGTTTTGAATGTGACAGCAAAATTATTTTGCAATGTTTATACATTTTTAATTATTCTGCTTCCAGCAGAACTGATATTTCTCACAGCCACAGAATAAAGAAACCAGCTGTTAAAAGGATGCAGTTTTGCTTATGCTGTTTTCTCTGTCTAGTTAGCTAAGAGACAATGGTGTAGCTTAATGCAACAGAATAATTACAGTGATGCTTTAGGAAGTCTCAAAAAACAGAGGTACTTTTTTCATGGCTGCTTTTGGGGAGGAGGGAATGTGTCCATGTGTGAGGGAGCACAGCAGCATGATGACAGATGGAAATAAAGCAAGACAGCCAAGAGAGGACTTGGACAATGTGCCACGGAGCTCAATAAATCTATATGGTCTCTTTATGCTCTGCAAGGTCATAGATGACACTGACACTGGTTTCCTAGCAACCCACTCTACTAACCTACTTTTGTCCCAATCACTGGAGAATGACTTTAATGCTCTGAGCTGTGTTTCAACATGTGGAGGAAAGAATCAAACTGACGCTGGTTAACCGCTGATGTGCAAAATGCCAAAAAAGCGTTTTACTGGTCCATCTCCCCTCTATATGTCTTGGACACAGAAGGCTTTTTAAATAAAGAACAGCATAAAAGAACTCCTAAGTCTCACAGGAATATTAATTTTATTTAAAAATGAAGACATATAATGTGAAAAGACACATGTTAGTTGAGCAGGCGTCTAGTGCCAGATCCTAGGAGAAAAGGATTTACCCTAAACAGGAGATGCTTATGATATTTAAAAAAAAAAAAAAAAAAAAAAAAAAAAAAAAAAAAAAAAAAAAAAAGTAGAAATTAAAAAGTAGGAAATTACATAGTACTTAAATGATTAACATGTATTTATTAAGGCATTGATAATGTAGTCAATTACTTTAAAACCCTTAGTGTGCCACAGTAACTATTTTAAAAAATCTAAATTTCATATATCTGTCATAAACAACAGGTATAAGTTTCTCTATTACATTGAGAAAACAGAGTTTTTAAGCAACAATAACTCACTGACATAACCATACTGAATGACCTCTCATTCTTTAGCTAATAAGTAATATGCATATGGTGAATAGGACATAGCTATATCTTGTCAAAGTAATGATGTATTTGTGTTTTCCTCTTCAAAAACTTCACATGGCCCCATTCCAAAACAGATGTCAAATGACACAGCAGAGTAAATCATGCAATGCAAAAAATTCATTCAATGAATTCTACCTTTTTCTCTGGAGCATTGCGTAATGCTCAAAATTCTAACCAACCATAATTTAGATTTATGTGATCATTTCTTATAATTTTATTATTCAAATTTCCAATTCCTGACTCATAAAATTCATTCTTCACTGGTTAAGTGCAAATATTTATAGGAATCAAATGAAAAGTCTCTTCTGTGTTTTGGTAATAAGTATTCTCATCCAGCCATAGGATGTAAAACTTGAAAAATAACCACTTTATTTAACATGTAGCAAATTAATATTTTCAGAACACATGTACTGTGTAAACCTCAGCTCTGATTTACATTTGGCAGGACTTTTGTTTCAGACAGACACACCAACAGTGCTGTGGCTTAACCCCAGCCATCAATCAAGCCCCACACAGTCCCTCACTCTCCCAGCATTCCAGTTCCACTCTGGGAAGAGAATTCGAATGGCAAAAGCCAGTAAAATCCTGAGAAATCATGGGCTGAGATAGAGACAATTCAATAGGGAAAGCAAAAGTCACACACACAGGCAAAAAA
The DNA here is from genome assembly GCF_052056855.1 of Sturnus vulgaris. Lineage (NCBI taxonomy): Eukaryota > Metazoa > Chordata > Aves > Passeriformes > Sturnidae > Sturnus > Sturnus vulgaris. Next base: position 26,584,876 of record NC_142283.1, read on the forward strand.
AAAAAAAGGAATTATTTCCTGCTCCCCACAAGCAGGCAGGTATTCTCCAGGTGAACATAACAGTGATTTGGGAAGAAAAACACCATCAGTCCAAATGTCCTTCAACCTTCCTCCTTTCTCCCCCTACTTTGTATACTGAGCATGATGTCATATGGTACAGAATATCCCTTTGGTCAGTTTGGGTCACTTGTTCTGGCTGTCTCTCGTCCCAGGCTCCCATGCATCCCTACCTCACTGGCATGGCACCACAAGCAGCAGAAAAGGCCTTGGATCTGTGTAAGCACTACTCAGAAATAACAATCATATCTGTACTATCAGCCCTGTGTTCGGCACAAATCCAAAATGAAGGCCCATTCTAGCTACTATGAAGAAAGTTAACTCTACCCCATTGAAAACCAGCACAAATAGGCATGGGAGGTATGCCTTTGCTTCCCTGTACTTAAAAAAAAATTGCAGTTTTGCTGTCTAAAAAACCTCATGCTAACATTTTCCTTGCCCACTGCCAGCAAAACACACTGGATATATCACTGGATCCAAAACTACTGAATATTATGGTGATCTACTTGAGGGACATATATTGAGCTGAGATGGAGACTTTCAGTTGTACTGACACAGCACTGGTCTCTTCTGTATTACCATTAACATGAGAGAATGAGTTCTTTAGTGCCAAACACAGTAATTGCCTACACCTTGGCTATCACCCATCAGCACACACAGAAGACTGGCAGATACAAGGAGTGGGTATTAAAAGATTATGGGATCATAAACCACATATGCAGTGTCCTGTCCCCTGAATGAAGATTCTCTTAAACTGTTTTGACTGTGAGTGGTATTGTGAGGCCATAACTTAAGCAAGCATCACCCACCAGTAGCAAAATCCACTAATAGCTGTTACCAACAGGATTTGGAGAGTGGAGAAACATGTAGATTGCCAGCACAGTAACCCCCTTGCAGTGGGGTGTGGTCCCTCAGGATTAGTTTGCCTCAACTACACAGGATGGTCCTTAGATGGGAAGAGTCTGAGCTCACATAAAAATAACTCTGTCACTCACATTTTTACCCCAGACTGCATTTGTATTAGAGGCTGCTGATATGGTTTGAGATGTTTTTCTGGTTTGCCCAGCTGTCATTTATAACCTCAGATTAATGGCTTTATATAGATTGAGGGGAATATTTGGAAGTTTCTAGCCTAGTCTCCTCAGAGTAGGAAAGATGAAGAACAGACTTTTCAGGTTCTTGTCAAATCAGCATCTTAGTATCCCAAAGGACTAACATTTCATAATCTCTATAGAAGCATCTTCCAATGTTTGGTAATCCTCATGGTGACTTTTTTTTTCCCTTAAAAGTAAAAGAATTTTCACCATTTTACAATTCTTTGGAAAAGTGTCAGCTCATGTGGAGGACTGATGAGTCCTACTCCTTCAAGAAATTTTCTAGGAATAACTAGCTAAATTGGTGCAGGCTATATGTGCGGATGTGCTTGTTTAGTGATAATGAAAAAATGCTAAATGAAAAGCTGAGCCTCAGCACAGCTAAAGTGTTTCCCAATTAGCAAAGGGAGATTTGAGGAAATTGTTAAGTCTCTGTACTTGATTAAAAACAAACAAAAAGCCCCCAAAACAAAACAAGAAACAAACAAACAGACAAAAAAGGAAACAAAAAATTTAAAACTTTTTAAAATATTCTATAGAAGCCTGGAGAAAACAAGCAAAATCTAAGCCACAGATGTATACAGATCACAATGCAACCTGAGAAAAAGCAAAGGAGAAGGATCCTGGACTCAACTGGAACTCAAACCATCCTTGATGAATTCTCCTCACACTAAATTCTAGAAAATAAAACCCCTTAGACACTATCAAACAAACAGACTATACCAAAAAATGCATACATTCCCATCCTTAGTCTTTTGTAGGAGAGAGACTCAATCATGGTTTCCATAATTCTACTCCCATCTCCTTACACCTCAAAGGGCTGGACTGACTAGCTTTTCTTTAAGACAGTTTGGTGATATTAAAATACTTTTCATGGCTCACCATTTTCTTGCTATCTCTGTTATTTCAACTTCTAAAAGCCATGTTTTCAGTCCTATAGGCATTTGGCTTGGTTTCCTTAGATTTATTTTCAAATGATACAATTGTTTGGAGTAATAATATCTGTATATTAGCCAGCCATGCACTACAGAACACATGCAAGAAAACAGCTGTCTTTTGAAACCCAAAAGAGTGAAAGTAAGGAAGTTTCAGTTACTTTCAGCTCAGTTACTCTGCAGATTTATACCATCAGTAACGTCTAGCTGCACTATGTGGTAATACAGATCTTGACTCTTTTCACACACACCTGCCCCTTTCTAAACTACCGTGGCTGAGAAGTTGGCAAAATTGTAAATTTGTAACCAAGAGATAATAGAACAGATAAAGAAATTCCCTTGGAAGAAGTTTCTTTTTGTAAGATAGTCTCAATATAGACTAGAATAGTATTTTAAACAACCTATAGAATTTGTTGCCTAAACCTCAACCTCATCTGCCAATTTTTCAACACTACTTACAGTCGTTTGCATACACTGGTTAAATACAAATTGATTATGACACTCTGAGTATAATTTTGATTCCAGTAGAACTGAAGCACATGCAGAGTTAACTCATTAGACCTCCCTAGTGTAATCGATATCAGAATCTATGTGTGTTAAAAGATATTAATGTTTTCAGTATATAGAGTCAACGCTTGCATAACTAATAAGTAATACTAATAAGGGTAGACATAACTCTTCATTAGTCATAACATCTAATAAAAGATGGAATAATCTTACCAAGAGCAAGGAGTGAAAGAAAATATTTAACTATGTTTTTGCTTCATGTATGTATACATTTCTGTAAATAAACCTGCATATAACATTAAAAAACCAAATAGGTATGTGGATCTATATGGTCTATCTCCCACTTCTCTGTAGATCAACAGTAGATCAACTGGCAGACAGGCAAACATTTTTTCTCATAGAAAACAGGATAAACTATCTCTATTTATCTCCCTTTATATTTGCAATAAGCAAAGAATATAGACTTAAACAGTTACAGGTCAGCCGGATTGTAATTTACCCTTATGTAACTTGTTCAAGTCCAAGCCAGGTACAGATGGATGGACACTCACAAGAAAGACTGAAGACATTTGGCTTGTGTGTTAATGGGCAGAGGAGTTAAATTCCACAAAAAAATATTATGTAAAGCATGAACTATACTTATGGCTGCCCTGCTTTGCCTTTACGTTCACAAACTGTAGGTGCTAAAATGAGACAAACCTGCTACCATCACTTTTAAAACGTCAATAGACTTCGTGATCCTCAGTGAAGATTATTACATCAGATGTTACCTCTTTTCAGACTCAGAAGCAGAAGTCAGTTTCTAGTTTTCAAAGGAATTACGAGGCTGGTTCCAGAGATAACCAATCCTTAGAAAAGTCCTCCAAACTGCTTATTATGCCTTTGGCAGCTGTGAAAGGGATCCTCTTCAGAATCACTGAGTATGGTTCCTCTATTTAGTCTTGGTAAAAATTTAAATAACTTTCTCCCACCAGATTTTACTTTTCTCTTTTTATCACCAGAGCTCTGATTCTATAGGCATCACTGTCCAGACATTTAATCTGTAATAGGAGGGGTAATGCAAAGAAAATAAGAATCTAAACACATCTGCAACAGTTTTCCAAAACTTTCCTAGAGAGCTGAATATATCCAAAAGTGTTCTGTAAATATAAGCTAAAATTAAAACCAACCTTCTACTGTGTTTTTATCCTTTTTGTTAATTTTTTCTTTGTTTAAAGTTAGAGAGAAAAATTTCTCTGGGAAGAGTATCTATGAAGAAAAACTATTTTTGAACAAATATTAGAGGTATTTTCTTACACTAATTTGTTGAAGTTTTTCAATCACTGTACCTACATTGAATCAAGAGCTTAAAAATTCTTAAACATATTTGAACAAATACAACATATTATCAATGATGGAGAATTGCATACAGCCATGCTATTTTTTTTAAATATAAAACTTGAATGTAAAATATAATTTTTAATGTACTTGTATTTGCCAAACAAGCAGGTAAATAGTAATTGATTTAACCTTTTTTTACTGTCAATAGTTCCTCTAATATAGTTCAACACTAAGTCAATCAAGGGCATGTTTTAGTTAAACTCAGTAAGAACTTTCTGGAAAGCCAATTATGCTTCTCCACCCGCCAGGCAAAACCAGAAATCCATCCTTTCAATCAGCAGTGCTGAACTTCATTTGAAAGTCTCACAGAACAACCCATGATACAGTAGGCATATATTTTACTAAAATATTGTATTTAAAAATATGCTGAAATAAGCACCTTTATCTATAACTCCATCTAGCAGCAGAGTATGGATCAAAATTCCTTTTGACCAGTTATCCCGTATATATCCGACCAAGGCCAGCCCACACCTGTGAACGCATGCACAGCTATGTACAAATATACGTGACTACATAAACACGCACATTGCACACAACATATGGAAAGAATGTTTATGTACCCAATTATGCATGCATGTCAGAAAGAATATTTACCCAGAAAGAAGTTCACACACGTAGGAGAAGTGCTCCTGTACATTCTACACCAGCAGATATTCATTGACATTTCCCCCCCTTCTGATGGTTAGTCTATTAAGAAATTATGTGGTACAGTTACTTTTTACAGGCATATTGCAATAACATCTAAGTAAACTGACTATAATGGCTTTCAGTTAATATGCATGTACTTAGAACAATATAAACACTTGAAATACAGGAAGAACCAAAATTTTGGTGAAAAGGGGATAGGAGGGTAGCTGGTCTGTGTAAGAAGGGCACAATCAAATTGAAAGTCCACAGAGTGCACATACAAGCATGCGCAGCAAGTTTAGCTTCAGTTTTATATATAAAGGCAAATCAACCTTGGGGGGATGTTAATTATTTTTCTAATCTTCACAGGAGTGTCCAGTAGAAATTAAAGTCTATATTAGTAAGCACAAAACCTGTATTTCACTCATCTGCTAAAGCACTGTGGTCATGGTTCAGGATTGACATTTCCCAGTTTAGTGTTCCCAGTGAAATATTCCAAACCATGTGCTGATCCCTCACTCTTCTACCCCCTCCCCCATGCAGCATGTTGAAAAGGAGAATGGGAGAAACTAAAGTTAAAGATCACATGTCAAGATAAGAAAACTTTACTGGAAATATTTGATAACATACATTATCAGCAGGAATACTAGTGACGGAAGATATAAGAAAGAGCCAAAGGATTCACAATGGAGCAATGGAGTCTGGTATTACCTGAACTGCTGCCAGGGTTCCCCAGCCAGAACAGACACACTGCATTGATGTGAGGTGGTGTAAAACAACTGCCCTTCCTGGGTAGTGCAAAAATTAACCCTGTCCTGGCTGGAACAGGGAAAATTATCTACAGGTAGAAAGCATGACGAGAAGACAGCAGATTTTGAACAGATCCTCTTTTTCAGCTGCCCACTCTGATGCCTTAAGTTTCAGCTTTATTTATATTACCCAGATTCTGTACTACATTGGTATGTAACTCTGAACTTCACAAAAAGTGTTAGCAAGTTCTCTTCACAGTTTAGTTAAACAAAACAATCCTTTTCCAGAATGACAACCAAGGACACTGTTATGCATTCAGGCCCAAAAAGTAAAAACAGCAAACTGAGGAGAGCAGTCTGGGAGGATGGGACTTCATAACCTGAAGTTGTAATTGGACAATTAACTCCAATATCTCAATGGAATAAAACTTACAAAAGTGTGAAAACCGTGACTCAGAGTCTATCTTGGGTGAGGCCATGGCCGGGCTCCTGTACTGCCCAAGGTGTAACTTTGAAGGCCATTTCATAAATACCTGCTTTATTCCTATAACTCTGTCTAGCCTCTATTCTAGGTAGCCTCTCAAGGCACCAACTATGCCAAAAATTGGATATTGCTGGCTCTAACTGCTGAGAGAATGGAGATTCTCTTGATGCTATGAGAACTAATGAATGGTGTATAAATATGATTTGTTTATTCCTTTTGTACTGCTAGTAAGCCTGTTGACTTAGATGTATAAAAGTGTGTCTTGAGTTTTTACTCAACTGAACCACATTCATATAAATTAGGGTTAAAGCTGAATTATGTATGTGCTTATTTTGCTACTTTGAGTTGGTTTAACAGATTATTTAAAATCATATTCTTAGTCAAGACATCAATAAATCCTGAATTAATTATGTGTTGACTATATTTTCCATGTATTTACTGATAATCCTTGTTTTTAGTGTGTTGCTGAATCTTCACAAATACCTCATTTTTGACTCAACAATAAATTAACTGTAAAACTAGAATAATAACAAATGAAATAAATGTAACTTTAGGATGTCTCATTGCCTTTGACAACCTTACATGTATATATCCATCCTAAATATTCAGAGAATTTTCAAAAGCACCCCACATATAATCTCTCTTATAAATTCTGACCTGTCTGCTGCTGGTATTTTGGCCCCTTAATAAGACCCAACGTTTCTACTGAGTTACATCGGACTTGCATTTCACTTCCAGCCACTCCTATGATAGCTAGAAGGAATCAACTTTTGGAGTTGTCTTTTGCAGTCAGTAGTGGATGGTTACTCCATAGGTCTTCTCATTACTGTGAAGTAATAATTACTTTATAGTAGCCCTCAAAATATTTGAAAAGAAACCAAAAAAGTTTTTACAATAAAAACCACTGGAAATTTTTGTCAGTAAATTTTTTTTTCCAGTAGAGATCTGGACAATTTTCCTATGAAGAACATGTCATTCTCCTCAAGCAACCATGAAACAATATGTAAGGAAGTAAGGGTCAATTCAAGCAAGGCAAGTAGCACTGCATAGTCCTCCATTTGGTCTTCAGCCAGCTCAGTCCCTCCACAGCAAGGCAGGAATTTGGTCCATGAATCTGTTAGCCACTGTGTTGGGCTGCTCTGTGAACTGTTTTTTGTGCCTCTTTGGAGCTGGCCTTGATCTTTCTGACAGATCACACACTACAGACATATGTGAATAGCTAATTTTCAGTTTGAAAGAATTAAATGCAGAACAATAATTAAAGCTGTAGTAATATATCTGCTGAATTCAAGAGGACATAGCTGAGGGTACCCTTTTAACCTAAATATCTGGCAATTCATGTACTAATTATCTCTTGAAGCAAAAGCTTTTGCTGAATGCCATTCTAGGTAATGCCTAAATCAGAGCTTTTTTTTAGTAAGCCAAGCATGCTATTGATAATAGACAGGAATTAAAATATACAATTTAACAATACACACAGTACAAAATGTCACATCTTCATGTGACTTGGAACAGAAAGTCAAAATGCCCTTGACAACTGAAAGCATAAAACCCCCTAGTATTTTGTGCCAAGTCAGACACAATTTTGGCTGTGGATTGTGTTTTCAATGATTTGCTAATCTTGGTCTGTTCAGACACTTCGAAGCAATGATGAATTAGATGACAAACTACATTACATATGAGATCAATGCATAGAAACTGCCTTTTAGATGCAGACAATCAAAATGGTTAGTTAGGTTTGCTAGTTTTTAAATACCGTGTTTGCTAGATTGTTTGCAAATTCGAATCAGTGCTGCTATTAGAACTCACATCACATTGGAGAAAAAAAGAAAAATATTTAAGGTATTTGGCGTTCTAAATGTATCCCTTTTTCACTCAGAAATTCAGTTTAATTTTGCTCTAAGTTTAAAAACACCACAAACTTACACAAAAGCTTCTATATATCCCAATGTTATTGTTTCACCTGTGTGTTTTCTGAGGTGAGCAAGAGAAGGGAATAAACTTCAATTGGCATATTACTCTTTTTCTGACATTTCTGGTTCAAAACAGAAAATCAAATACTTGCATGATTACTTCAGGCTGTTATTTTTCTTTACTCTTATACATGTATTTTTATAATAATAAAAAGTTTTGATTCGTATGGTGATGTTTAAATCTTTAAAGAATTCATTGCCTTTAGTGATTTTTAAGGATACTTCGATGATGATAAATGTAGAGCACACAAGAAGACTCATCAAGCGTTGAATACAGTTTAACTTTATTCTTTAAAAATCTCACCTTTCTGGATCTTAGAGAAATTGCTTTTTGTTAATGGAAAACCTTTGTTGTCACCATGTTTCAATGTTGTCTCAAAGGTTAAGACAACACATTACCTAGTTGAGAACTGAAAATAAAAAGAGTTTTAGAACAAATACTGTCTTAGTATTATATAGGGGTAAAAACTAATTTGCTATTGAGCATTTTTTTCATGTAACTGATTTTACACTAATTAGTCCCCATGAAAATAGCTTAGGTGTACATTTTAAGAATGCTTTTTTGGGTTTAAAATGCTTAGGAGTTTTTCTTGATTAAGTAGAGGTGTGAATTTTATCAAATTAGGATATTCTTGAGGCAAAATAAAAATGTTCAGAAATTAGTTTAATTAAATTAAGACAGATTAATAGCCACTTCAAAACAGGCATAAAACACAAATTAATTTAAAGCCATCACACACCAGAATTCAAGACTTCAAGAGGTTCCCATCCTGAATAGATTAATGGTTACCATTTGGGCATAAACATGTTGCCAAATATTTTGGGAGGTACCTCACACTCCAAGAGTTTCATAACATATTCTCCCTGCTTGCAGATGCAATTTGTGTTTATGCACAGGGGTTCTGTATTCTAAATACAAGTTTGCATAACAGAGCAATTGTTCTCTAGCTGACAAAGAGTTGCATCTAAGGTCTACTATAATCAATGGCAGCCTTCACCTACACTTCAGGATACTGCACATCAATCTTCAGCTGAAGGCAAAAATAAATATTTTCTCCTTCTGAATGAGTAATGAGATATAAGTTTGGCTAGTTTTTTTTTTGTCCAAAATCTTCCAAAAGACCCAAATCAGTAAGATGAATAAAAATAATTGTAAAAAAAAGTCCACAAATGTTTGGGAAGTCTTAAGATAAAACAATATATTTTTGGTACATTACTGGACATTGAAGTACACTGAGAAAAAAACTTTTCTATGTGGCTCTATTTCTTTCTGTCACGCCGTAAACATTTCCACTGCATTTTCTTTCATCAGAGTTATCTTTTGTTAGTCATGTCTAAACATATGTGCTGACAGACCATGTGAAATGTTTGAACCAGCTGAGCACAGACATAGACTTTAAGATCAAATTCAGGTTCACAATGACAGTAGAAAGGCCGTAGAACAGAACAGCATTTTTCTCTGAAAAGGACAATTAGAACAGAACACAGAACAGCACAAGCTTGAAGAAGTAGATAAGGAGTGCAACTTAGGCAAAGTTCCATGAGTCATGGAAACAGCAAGCAGGATGCCAGCTCAGCTCTGCTAGACTGACAAAGCAGAAGTTGTGCAAAACAATAATATTTCATTTAATCACAGTCATGGGTCTAGGAGCAACTACCTAAAAACTACACAGGACGTTGAAGATACACCCCGAAGAACCGTATAAGGACTTCCAATGAAGCTTTCAATAAGACCAATGTAAAAAACCCCAATATATACATCAAGTGTAATCAGGGATAGCTGATGAATATGTAATCACTGTTTATGATAAAAGTTTGGTTTACCCAATTCTTGGGGCACTCAATTAGAGGAAGGATCATCTGAGTGACCAGTGCAATAAAGAAGTCTTGATTTCTAATACTCAAAACAGTGTTAGAAAATTTCTATCTGGCTGATTTCGGTATCAGTGCCAAGCCTTTGGGTATAATCCGTGCTAATTTGTTAGATTACATGTTGGTTATGTGTACAACTGAGGAGCACAAAGTACAATCCAATATAAAATTTTTGAGATGTCATTTGCAAAGTGAGGATCAAGAGGACTACATCTAAAAGTGTGAATAGCAACCAGCATAATAAATGATTCTGACCCATATCCATATGATTTGAAATGTGGTTGTGTGACCATGGCACTAAGTGGATGTCTGGATATTTCAGGACAAAATATCCCCAGAAAGGGTGTAAAGTGATTAAACTACAAACCACAGATTCATGTCTATCTCTGGTTTGCAATTACTGTAAATCAGAAGAACCACATTTTGCTCAAGACACTGGTAACTCAGTGTTCACAATGCTCAGTTCAGTCACAGGTCCTATGTTTAAGTGGCAAAGGCTACTTTAAGACTTGTGGATAATCAAAAGGTCTGCACACTGTTTACAAACCCTTGTGGAACTTTTATTGGGAAGTTGTATTTATTCCTTCAAAGAGCTAATTCAGCCTATAAAAGTTGTCTAATGTCTAGAGCCTTCAGACTTCTGAGGTCATCTGTTTTATCTATAGTAATTTATTGCATTGAGAATCTGATGATATTTGTCTTAGCTGTTGTTTAAGCCACCTTGAAGACACTCAGCCATCAAGTTTCAACCTAAGTTAAGTTACTCCAGTACTGGGATATGAAGCATGAGGCTCATGTCACAGATTGTCAACACAGATTGTCATTGGTTAACCAGGGGACCTGGGGCTTCCTGTTAAGCAGAATACAAGTCCAGATGAAAGAGTCAAACACCACGAAGCAATGAGATAGAAGCAAAATGTTGTGATGATATCATTACATAGGCACCTGTATGGCCAAAAAAGTTCACCTATCTATTTGTAGCTACTACATAAGCTCACAGTTAGAAAGGATTGAAATCTTGCTACCATGTTCATGGTGTTTTCTAGTACTTATTAACCAGTTAATTTAAACTTCTCATTAATCACTTGGAAAATATTTATAACAACTGGTTGATTAAGCTATCCAAATGTGATCTCGGATTTTTAGCTGAATTGGTTTCCTCTCAGAATTGCAATTCTTTAAAAGCAGGGGGGAAAGAGCAGCAATTATTAAGCATCTGAAGCCAAAGTTACGCATATGAATGGACATTTCTTTGTATAGACCGATGTGTTGCCAAATTTTTTCAGCCTAACCTTGCAGCGCTCTTTGTAAGAACCTCTGTGCATTGGGTCCCCTGAACACCTAAGTAAATCTCTTTATAGCAGAACAGTTCATTCAGGAAAAAACAAATTCAGGAGCTTGAGGAGAGAAAGGTACATTTCAGAGCCTAATTGCTTTTGTATCCAAGCTACCTGTATAAAGTGCATGGTCTCTGAGTTCTTGTCATTTATCCTGTCTCTTTTCTTCTTTTCCCTCTGAAATTTGTTCCACAATAAATTGTTGCTAAATCCAGATACCTCAATGACTGTTTGAAGTGTTGATAAGAAATATTTTCTAACTTGTTTGTCAGCCATGCTCTGTTTCTCAAAGAAGAAAAAAAGACAATCTCTACTAATAAATTGTCTTTGATGAATATTAAATTAATTTAAAATAAAGCACATGCAGTTGGAGATTTATAATGAGGGAAAGTTCATTAGCTCATTTGCAGGTAAAATAAGTTTTCAAAAGGTTCATGACTCTATAACAAACAAAATGGCATCTGATTTATCTTGTTGAGCATAGTGTTACAGGTTACATTGACTTAATTAGGATGTACCACTGAGCATTCAGCTGCATAGTTTAGTAACACTACAGAATAAACTTAGACCGATTTTAATTTCATTTAAATAAATAAAATTGCTGGAAAATAGTAACATTCCAATTAGTTTTCAGAGTAATTTTGCCTTGGAACAGTATGTTCACTATAAAACACTTTTTTTTTTAGGCAGTAACTAAAGCGGAGACATATGATGTATTTAGAATTGTATAATTCTTTAAGACATAACTAATCCAATAAAAATATTGGAACTATGTATTTCAGGTACAGGGAAGCTCCTGGCCTCTTCTCATAGAGGCCACCTCTGCAGCATAGCTCCTACTTCTCAAATACCTGGCCACCAGCATGCAACACAGATAGGTTTACATGCTGCAATATCTAAGCATACTGGAAAGCAAATAAAATAAATTGAATTATTGAGAGCTAACAAGTGGAATATTTTGCTTAAGGAATTACAAGTGATTTATTTGCTAATTGAAACTATTAAAGTATTTTCTTCTGTTTATTTGGAAGCATTCACATTCACTATGTACTAGGCCAAATATTTAACTATTTTTAAGAAATCTTGCAGTAATGATTTCATTGTTTTTCTAGCCTGAAAATAAATGTGCTGAATATTTGCCTTTTCTGGGAGAGTTTATTGTACGACTGGTTATACCAGTTATTAAATTGTGAATAAGTAGCAATTACAATTGTGTCTCATATCAGCAAGGTACCATTTTGTGCAAACAGCTTTCAGCAGTGGAGTTTTGTTGCCAGTAGTCCTTTCTCAACAGGCCAAGTGACACACTGGCCACGGTCAACTTGAGCTACAGAGTTTCTGTAGCACTTAAGTCTCCCCTTAACCAGCAATGATTGCAAATGATTCTGAATGTCCAGCAACAGATGATCCTTTAGGCAATGAATTTTGATTGTTCTGCTCATAAGAGACTTCAAAATATATGAAAAGAGGAACTTTAAATGTCCCCTGATCCTATTAGAGAGTCATTATCCAGGTCATGAATGCATTGCACTGTTAATGTACTATAATAAATGCTGACAACTATAAAGTACCAATTACAGAGAGAGGCAAACAACCTCCTAGGTCATACACTAAATGATTCGTTAACAAAATAGTGCAGGAAAAGTTGGATATCTTTTTGTTCATGTCTCGTATACAAGTTTAGATCTTGGCTAATTAAAAGGAACCTTCTGTGCAGTTTTGGGGTGGTACTTTTTCTTGGGCATCTTTTGTCAAAGGAGCTGTCCCAACAACAGCAGGCCAAAAACTTAGCTGTTTTAAGCTAGTATCTGGGCTTTCCTTTCTCATGTTATTACTTCACAAAAAGAAACATTTTTCTTTTTATAATTCTAATTTCCTAGTCATATTAATGTGTTAAAAAGACGGGCTATATCCAACAGTATGGTGAAAGTTATCTTCCTTTTCATCATAGCTACACACTTTTAACACAGGATTTTTAAAACAGCACAGCTATTTAATCTAGTGTTTTGGACTCAAGGACAGGCATTTTAACCTATTTTTCTTCTTGGAACTCTTTCTAATTTACTGATATAATCCTGAACCATGCTTTGAAAATGTTCCTCATTTCTTATTAGTTGTTGAGAGTAAAACCAGATATATTAGAAACAGTTTTTTTTCTGGGCTTTCCCACTACCAGGACAAACAGGAGAATATTGATAATAGAATTAGTTGAAATGCAAGGGTGTATTCTAATTGTTGAACTACCATGTCTTCGCTTCTAGTTACAGTGACAGCCAAAATCTATGTAAATTAAATGTAGCCCTCGAGTTTTCAGTTACTTAACTCGATGAGGTTAGAACAAAACCCATTTCCTTCACAGGCCTTACAGTAGAGTGCAGGTACGACTCCAGTGATGCCTGTGCTTTCAGCTAATATTTGGCTTTAGGAAATATTAAGAAGCAATAGACATCTTACTTACAAAATGAATGAATATTTCATTGTTTTCTTGTTTTCAAGATCAGTGCAAAATCCCTCTGCTCTCTGAGGCTCCAAGCTGAGTTTTGCAAGGAAATTAAATTTGTCTCTTGCTTTATCTTGCTACATCAGACTGGGGTGTAACTTCATTTCTATCATCTAGTTCATCATGAAAGGCCTCCAATTTGAATTTCACCTACCATCTACATCTGTTTAAAGACTTTTCTTGAGTCAGCTTGATAAACATGTTTCTGAAGTGTTAATTTGGAGGATAAAAGGTACCTCCATCATTTTTATCTTGCACAAAAATATCCAGAAAATTGGCTTTCAAGGATCAAGTCTAATAAATGACAGTGTAAACATATAGTAAGTATACTTTTAGAGCTCACAGTAAATGAAGCAAAATTGCAAGGTGTAATGAAAAAATAATGTATGCAAGAAGGCGCAATTGATTTCCAAAGTGCATCTTTGCAATTTCCATCTTTGCAAATATTGTTGAATGAGATGTGGACAGAAATATCAATGAATTGTGATGAATATATAGTTAGACAAATACGGCTATCTGTTGGAAGTATGGTCCTTGAAGGTAACAAAGGGTTCACCACATATTCATAAGGATTTGCAGGTTGTTTTTCTAAACTGGATCTAGCTTTGAAGACAAATGTTAGCTTAGTATCTCACAGTATTTCAGACGGTGATGAATATGTGAATTATCTGGATAAGTAGAAAAGAGTTATGCAGAGAAGCAGTCAGCTGCAGGGTTTTACAGGTTGTCAGTGAGGACAAAGATAGGGGTAAATAAGGAAAGCACAGCAAACTACCAGAAGCTTTATTTTTTTCTCAGGGATATTTTTTCTGAGCTTATTTTTAAAGGAAGACATGAATTTTGGAAAGGTTTTCTTTTTGTTTCTCTCTTGTGGCAATACAAGAGAGAAGCAGTGGAAAAATTAATTTCAATTTCCAACTTAAGCTCAGCTGTACCCAAGAGGAATCAGGTGAATTATAAAGGTAACATATGTTCTTTCTCCCAGATGCCTCATTCTCTGCTTCTCTCCCACAGATGTTTTATTTTCTTTTCAACTAGCACGTGTGAGAAAATAAACATTAAAAAATTGCAACTATTCTCCCTCCTATGATCCAAGCACTGGAAAGATGTGCAGAGTAGCATTCAAAAAATGAAGTCAGATATGGGCCTGTATTGAAATTTAGTTAATACTTTTGTCTGGTTCAAAATTATTAAAGTCTTATTCATCTAGAATAAAAAACAAATAAAACATATAGAAGTGGAAAAATTAGTTAGCTAGGGAACAGTCATATTGTTATATTGTTGAGTCTGTCAATGAAAACTAGAAAATAAACTCTCCAAATAATTTACAAGGGTGGAAAGCAAACATTACTTTTTTTAGCAGCACTGGATGCATAGGGAATTATCCTAAAGCATGCATAAGGAGAAACCTAATAGACCATGTTGTAGCCATGAAACTAACACATATTCACCACATTTCTGTTATATAGTCTTAACACTTCCTGAATATGTACATACATGCTAATTATTTCCATGAACTTATTTGGATATGAGTAAAGGTCTTTTGAGGAGCTTTAGTGGTCATTTGGGAACATCCCATTCCTCAAAATTTCCTTTTACAATCCCAGATGTTCTGATAAATCTTCTCTCCTCGGGAGTTTCTCAAATATGTGGTCAGGATGCATTTCTCTTGTCATTCCTTAGACTGGCATTCTACCTCTGTTCTCAAAATCAAGACATCTACTAGGATATATTAGTCACTGATATACATAAATAAGCTGACACAAGACTATGAGTCACAGATGTAGGGAGTTAGCACAAGGCCACAGTAACCTCTGTTATTTGTACTAGGCACTCTATAGTACTAAACTAAGCATTATTCCCAAATATAGGTATCATTGTGCTAAAATTCAAAGGACTTTCTAACCTCTCCCCTCAATTATGTGTACATTTCTTCTTAAAGAAATATAACCTATTTGGTTACAATGGTTTGTTGGTTTTTTTATTTGATTGGTTTTTGTTTGCTTTTTTAAAATACTTCATTTCTTTGAGAAAATTTACTTACTAGTGCTAGGCTTTTGTCCAGTAATAATAATTTTGATGCCCGGCAAACTTAATCAAACATGCTGGAGATTATTAGCTGCACAGTTCCACTAACATCTGTATCTTTAAAGACGGGAATACTATCATTTAAAGACCCATTTTGCCAATGTCTTTCAACTTGCCCCATTCAATCCTCTCATTTTCACTCAATAATTTCTGAACAGGAACATAAAGTTCAGACACAGTGCAGTGCATCCAAAATACATCAGTATAATTGTTTATGTGATGAACCATTGGGGTGTGCTTGCACAGTAAGACAAACAGATCCAGAATGCATGACATTTATTGCAAATGTTCTGGCATCTGTGCTTTCTCCAAAAGTTTGTAAGAGATTGCTCTTTCATATAGCAGCTGGATCTGATGTTTCTGTAAAAAAAAAAAATAAAACAGGATATGGTCAATTTCTTCAAGGGATCAACCAGAACTTTAAGATAAAAAACCTCTCTTGATCTCCTGTCGAGCTGAAGTCTACAATAAGATGGTCATTATACAAGTAGTGCTCGAAAGAAAAGAGGTCCTTTAAATTAAACTCCAGTCACAACTCCTGTGAATCTAGCAGTTGAACTAGTAACTGAATTCTTTGCCTAGATACATGAGAGTAAGGATTATGTCACTTCAATTCTGTATTTACTCTAAGTTTCTCTTTAGTAGCTCTGTGCTCCAAACAATGCAGGGTCGAATGTCACATCCATTGCCAAGTGACATGTGCTGACAGTAACTCACAGTATTCCTGGTCAGCAGCGAGACTGAAGCTGCATGCTGCAATCTAACCTCATTTGATTTGTGCTTAAAAGGGTTATTAGTGATAGAAGGTGTCAAGCATATCTAATGGTAACAGTGAAATATAGCAGAGATCCCTATCACACACCACACACAGTCGTATACACCACATTCAACTCACTTTTTCTTTTCTGGTCTCTTGTTCATTTGCAATAAAAGGTAACATACAAACTTATGTAACCTTCATTCTCTTTTTCAGTGTTGTTCTTTTATCATCAGTTTCTGATTACTATTTCTATGAGGTATGTTATTGTGGGAGACGGCAGAGAAAGCAGACATCAGAAAGAACAGTTTATGCATGTTCATCACATTGACTTCAGTTCAAGTACGTATGACTCAAGCACAGATTTTCTACTAGCATAAACGCTGTCTTCCTACTGAACATGAAGGCAATGTCTCCCTCTTGGCCTCCTGTCTCTAAGAAGAGAGAGGACCCTGTAAACCCAAGCATGTCAGTGCAATTCATCACTCATTCTTGCTGTCCTACATTGGTGGTGCCTGCTTTCTCTAGGCTGCTGCTGCAGGCTATGTCTTTCAGCACTGGAGAAGAAAAAAAACCCTTTCTGAAACGTAATAATAGGGATAACAGCACAAAGGAATCTGCTAATGGCCAAACCTTTCTGTCAGTCCACTTTCCATAGGCAGCTCTGCTGGGTTTGAATTGTAAAGACAGCTAACAGAGATGTGCAAGTCAGTGCTGGTGTCATGGTTATTGCTTGCTCGGTACCTCAAGTGCTCTCCTGTAAAATGACTGCCTAAAGGTAAGCATAATGGTTACCGACCTGCAAATGCCAATCCCATGATGGGACAAGCCATGCTGTGTCCTTTCTCTGATTTCCTTGGCAATGTTAAAGCACACAGCACAGGTAGAAATACAGAGTGTTGACTATTCTGACTGTCCCCAGGCACTCCAACTCCTTTTCTGGTCTTATTAATTTATTTACTGGTGGGCTGAATAAAGAATAAGGGCACAAAGCTTAGGCTATCCAGTGTTGCGCTCAATGAAACTGCTGAGAAGGAGGAATACATTTATTTCCAGGGCATCAAAGCTATGGTCCCACTGTTCTTTGTCAGTAGCCAACAGTGTTTTATATATGAATAGTAAATGATCTTTCCTTTAAAACCTAACACCTTTGCACAGCCATTTAGGTGTACATGACACAGCTGATCCATCTGTAGTTCAGGGCATAACTACAGGGCATTTGTACTGTGAAGAATTAATTTGTAGTGGGATCCATTAGAGTCTAAAGCAATACTTCAATAAGTTACATTATTATTACTTCTATGCTTTTATCTTCTCTCCAACCAATCCTCATGCTTCAGGGCATATTCTGATTAGCAGCTGAGAAAGGGGAAAAAAGAGATTCCCAGTTGTGTAGATTTATATCATTAGATGAATTGTGAAATTGGGCAGTTTCCCTGAAATATCCAGCAGAACTAGGAAGAGGATGCTAGATTAGATGAACTGCTGATGTGGTTTTGCAAATCCTCTGGAATAGGTTCTAACACTAAAAATAGTTTGCTCTGGTTATTAAGAACAACTTGTCTGGATCTATTGAACAGAAACAATTGAAAGTTTCCCTCTGGGTTTTGTTGTTCATTTGCTTTTTTTTTTTTTTTAATTAGGCATTGCTCTGTTGGCTCTCTCCAAGTTATACAGATGGGGTAGGCACTCTGATGATTACCAACACAACTCTTTAGCCTGTGGTCTTTCCCAAACACAGAAAAGCTGGCAGGAGGCAGCAGTGGTGACTTGAATCTATTCATTGATTTTAAAGGATTTCGGATCAGGCCAGTAGGCATGGATCTGTCAGGATTCTAATTTAACTGACATGTACCATTATAAAAGGCTTCATCACTGGAGGGAAGTGGATGAGACCACAGTTAGGTGCACTAGAGAATAGATAAGATGTGATTTGATATCCTTCCATGCAAGCAGTGGTTATAAGGTCTTGCACAGGCTTCAGAGATTCCTTGATCTTCAGTGTAAAGTAGGATGGAATTTTCCCCCTCTTATTGCTCCTTTCCCAGTTCTATGATAAAGTGGCAACATTAATGAGGAAAGCAAAAATATGGTAACGGATTTTTTTGAGACAGCATGAAAGAAATACATGTCTGTCAATTTCTCTCTTCTGCCATGCCTCTTCATGTTCTACTAATGGCAAATCCTAACCCTGTTTAATATGGGATGCATATAGAGAATGGTGATCTTGCCTTTAAACTGATTTTCAGTCAGTTTTTTATGTGGCATTGCCAGTTAGACAATTCCCCAGTGAGACATGATAGCACTGGTACAGTTCTCAAAAAGCATTCAAATTGAATATTTGTGGGTAAACCTGCCAACAGTAAATCACTTTTGGTCCCTTCAAGTGCAAACAAGATGTAATATTTTAGCTTTGGAACATATTTTTATAGTCCGTGTGGGCCTGAGTGACATGTCTGCTGAGTAATGTCTTTTACTTTCAGTGAATTACATGCTGTTTCTTCAAATATGTACTCTTTCCAGCAGTGCACAATAGAAGCTCTTTAAGCAACTGATCTGCGATTAAAAGTGATGAAGGTCACTTGCTTGGAAGTACCGAAACCTTGTTAGAGTCAATATGTGCAAATAGCTAAGTGAAATACATTTCCTATGACAGTCATAGCCCTAGCAGAAATGCCCATGGAGAAAGTAATAGATCAACAAATACAGTTGCTTTATCTATCATTGGATGCAGCTGAAGTTGTGGTGTGGAGGAGGACTGTATTTAAGCCCTTATTGCACAACTTTCCATCTCAGAGGTGAAGTTGTGATGCTGTGTACAGAGGGAACAGACACATCAAAACATTTTGGTATTTCTGTAACACCAAGTGCATTGTATGTTAAAACCAAGCTGCTGAGGGACAAATGCAGATCTTCATTTCAAAGGCATAAATGACTCCTATGCTGCTCATCCAAAGATTTTATGTTAAGTTTATCTTATATCCTTAATGCTTACCAAGATTGTAAGGTAAATAGAAAAAAAGTGGCTGTAGACATCATGTTTATTAATTCCTTATATCTTCTGGTGAACAATTTCCTTGAAATAAGAAAAGACTGTCTAAAAGGCCAACCAATAAACTTTTCTTTCATCTCCAACTCATCCAGCATTCTGTTAAATGTAGATATATTTGTTTTGAAAAGAAGCTCTTTCAGCAAGTTCTTTAAGTGCCATTGAGAGCAAATACTCAGAGCAATATTAACACTCCTGATGGAGAACCAATATTTTTTGATTTGTTGATATTTTAGAGATTCATCTACATGACTAGATGGCAAGAGGCAAGACATTTTGTAAGGATATTATCAAAATAGACTTAAAGTTTCTGAATTTCTATATGTCAGGTCACTGGGTTGCTGTATACTTAATATTACCTACTTGCATAATATGATACTTGCTTTAAAATTTTCCTTTTGAAGTTACTTATTTTGAAGTGCAACAAAGATTATTCCAGAAACAAAATATCTGTGAATGCAAGCAACTGAATTTACTCAAAGTTTACATGTTCTTCTTCCCAATTAATTTTCTAGTTATGTTCTAATTTATATTCTTTAAAGATTACTTATAGTTAACTTTCCAACATTTCATATTTCTTCATCTTGGGCCTTCACCATTTCACAGAACAGGAAAAGACATAGTTTTATGCTACTATGCTAGTTTTATTAATGTTGCTCTGGCCTGTTTATAGCCCTCTGATGAATAATAAGAAATTATGTCGTTTTCCTATGAACACATACCCCATAAAATGTGACCACTGACTTTTCACTCAGATAGTACCAAATAAGTTATTAATGTCTTAGAAGAGATTGTCAATTTTCATGCCTTAATTCAGTATATTTTCAGTAGTATTGAATGCTTAGCAAAAATAGTTACAAAGATAGAATGATTACTTTTTTCCTCATGTGCACAAAAAAGTTACCCATTATGGTTGATCTAGTGTTAGAAAAGCATACTAATGAAGGGGAAAAGCAGAAAAATTCTTTGATTAAAACATCTCTTTCTGCTTATCCAGTTTATAGAAGTGGGCGTCCTATTTGTCAAACCTGATTTCCTTCTACAGCATGATAACCCACCTAATTGATCTTGCAATGCCAGCAAGTGTAATCTTTTTGGACTTCAGCAAAGCTTTTGATACTGTCTCTCAGGATCCTTCTGGACAAATGTTCAGCACACAGATGAATAATTCAATGGGCAAGGGACTGGTCATGGGTCAGTTGTAGTGAGTGGGGTGACATCAGACTGGGATCCCCTCACATGTAAGGTTCTGTAGGACTCCATCCTCGCCCACTTCTCTTCAACACTTCTTTGATGACTTGGAAACAAGACTTGAAGGAATACCAATTAAATCTGCCAACAGCACTAAATTGGGAGAAGCTGTTGATTCCTAAGAGAGAGAGGACTGGTAAAAAGTCATCGACAAATTTGAGAGACGTGCAATCCCCAGTAATATGAACTTTAAAAGGACAAGTGCCAGATTCTAGACCAGTGTTAAGGTCCAGTTATCGAAGTTATTAGAAAGAGGACTCTGCCTGAATTAAGGTGCAAATGACATCATATGCCAGATCAATAGTATGGGTTTTATTTAACAGTAAGTGTGTGTGAGAGAGAGAAAAAGAGAAAGAAATAGAAATAGGGTGAGGGAGAGAGAAAGAGAGTGAGAGAGGGACAGATTAAATACAAAAAAAACCCGCTCTGTGCATCACAAGAGTATCCTTTTGATCCCCTCCTTCTAATCTTCTTAGTGGTGAGAGTCCTGAAAAACATAGGGTTCAGTGGATTAATATACATTCAGGCCAGGTAGGAATGCCCAGGTACCTTCCCTGGAGGAAGCAAGTTTGACACAACCTCTTCCAACAGACTCTGGATCTATTGCATCATTTTGCATCACTTGCCTCACATGCAGTTGTGCAAGGCCTCAGGAATGAGTCTGGGGGGCACTTTGGGCATCTTTGATGGTTTTTGATACCTCCTCAGCTGCCTGTCTCTAGAATGTCCCATGTGGATGTGGCCTCCCTGGCATAGGGGTTTTTCACAATTGACCCAGTTTGTGTACGGGACGATGGGTGCTATTTCCTTCTGGCCAGAGTTATGCTACACCCACAAAAATTCTCCTTCTCTCTCCCCTGAGTTTTAAAGGAGTGTGTGCCAACCTGGCCTCAGCAAGTGAGCCTGTGGGCTGTGGCCTTCCCCCACCTAGGATCCAGCCAGAGCTAATTTTCAGGATAGCTGCTGGGTTTGACTTTCCTGTAGATACATTCTTCTTCCTGAGCCTTGTTTACTTCTCCCTAGACCCAAGATAATTGAACAATAGTGTCTCCTTTATCTTACCTCAAGTTCCCATTAGGTGGCTTAACTCACAGTCCAAAACTCCAGTCAGAAGGCATATTGGGGTAGGGGTAGGCTTTGGTGGTTGCAGCTTCTTTTTACATACTTTTGCCATAATGAGCAAAAAATCCTCCATAACAATGTTTAAACCATTAACCATAACATTTCAGTCTCCCACAGCTTGGTACAGGAGCACCTGGGGTCACTTGGTTTGCTCAGCCTGGAGAGGAGACTGAAGAGAGACCTCACTGTGGTCTTCAATATCCTCAGGAGGGGAAGTGGAGGGGCATGTGCAAATCACTCTCATGGCCAGTGACAAGATTCAAGAAAAAGCATGAAGCTGAGTCACGGGGAAAGTATTTTTCATCTGAAGGGTGGTTGGGCACTGGAACATGCTCCCAGGAAAGTGATCACAGCACTGAGCCTGTTTGAGTTCCAAAAGTATTTGGACAACGCTCTCAGGCACATGATGTGATTCTGGGGGTGTCCTGCACAGGGCCAGGAGTTGGACCCAATAAAACTAATGAGTTATTTCCAACTCTACAATTCTATGATATTGTTTTCCTAATCTTCTAGTGACCACTAGGATAGCCAGCCTGAGCAAGTTTTTTTAAATTTATTTAGAATGTAAACCAAAACACCAAAAAGGAGACAACATAAACAGCTGATGTCTGAGAACTGTTTTCTTAGTTCATAAAAAAACATATTTGTCTTTCTTTCTTATTAGGTGGTGGTACATGGATATTCCAGTAGATGACAATGGAAAAAACAGCGTAACTCCTAAACACATTTGACTTAAAAGTCGGGTGGTTTTTCACTCATCTTCTCTTAAAACTTCCATACCAACAGAAGAGCAGCCAATACAGCTCCAGTAATGCGGAAACCAGAAATAGACACAAACAATATATGAAGAATATCTCTTGTAAAATATTCATTATCTTCTTCCTTGGCGCTATAATGCATAAAATCTTCAAGTAGCATTTGCCTAAATCTAGAAGTGCTCCAACACAAATGCAGGCAGAAATCATCAGATACTTGCCAAGATCCACTACAAAAGGCTGTAAAATTGCCATAATTGAAGCCAAGCAAGGCCGGACTTGATATCCATCTATTAAGATCAATTAGGAATAATTAAATCATGATGCATGGTAGAATAGATTAACTCTTCCAACCAGGTGATAATAACATTATTTTCCCTTTAGCCCAAACAGCCAATATTGTGGATCTGTTTTCATTAGGAAAGAAAATTGATTATGTGAATCTACAATATTCTTTGATGTACTCAAGTTTATTTGCAAAGAGTACACTCAGTCTTGTTGGTATAAAAAAAAAAAGATTAAAAAATGGCAGGCAGTTTTCTTGCATGTGAAGATCCAAGTCTGCCTAGTGGGCATGTTTGGGGTGTTTTTTTTGCAAAGGGTGCACACTTTCCTCCTGCTTGCTGGCACAGACATACAGAGTTAGTTTTTGTTTTCCAGGTGTCTTTAAACACACTCAGAGTTTGTCAGCTATTCCCCACCATGCAACTTTAGACAATAAAAACCCTACATCTAAACAGCAGACTACCCACTGAGCAGGAGCATGCAAGCTGGTGAGTCATCATAATGCAGTGCTAAGTGACTGTACAAGGTTGTGCTGACAACAGAGTTGTGTTCACCAGAAAATCCTGGCTGGGTGTCTGAAATCTGTGCTTCAGCTACTGAGGCTGTCTTGCAAAACTTCTTGGGTTTGGTTACATTTTAAAAGAGAATCCACCTTTCTTCCACTTATGGGGAACAGAGAGTGTTCATATGGGTTTTAACATATTCATTGCCTCTTCACAAGACCAACTTAAAAATGGCAGATACTAATGCTTAGCATAATAAGAGTGAATAGCGAACTGCACTGTTAAACAAAAGTATTGATCCTTATGCTTAGTGGGTGGGGAGTAGTCTGAGATTCAGTAGTTACGGCTCCTGTTTCAGTCTCCAGAATAGATTCCAACAAAATGACAGCAAATTACTTTAATCTCTCTGAGTTTTAGTGTGCATAGATCAAACAAATAGAACAATATCACACCTTTTGCAGAGAGTCAACCTATGGTTACTCTTAATTGGTATTTGCTATTAATCTGATTCAAGATCTAAGGAAATCAATCAAAATATTTCTATTGACGTTCCCAACAGATTAATCATATTTTTATGCACCAAGTAATACGATTTTTTTCTTTTTTTCTGTAAGGGGGAGTAAGTGGCTGCCTGTCAAATGACCTGAGGTGATAGATCCTGTATAGATCCAGTGAGAGAGGGTAGGGCAGGGTTTGGGAGAGTTGAAGAACAGGAGGAAAGGCTAGCTAAGATATTAATTGTAAAAATCACCTTTTTTAATTAGATATTTTCCAAATCATATGATGATGAATTAAAAGGGTAACAGAAATTATTAGAAAAATATAATGGGCACGTTATCTGCTGAAAAGTGTACAGATAGATGAGCTTTGGGCAAAATGCATCCTTTCTCCTTGCTCTCACCCTTGCCTCCAGCAAGGATCTGTTCTTTACAATGTTACAACATGCTAACTTTTCTGCACATGCATAAAATGCACAAAGGGTTTCTCAACTGATGCATACCTGGGTCTTGTGAATGCTACCCAAATTACAAAAAGAATGCCCTATAAAATATACTGTCTAGAGTATTATGTAAGGTTCATTATAAAAGTAATCCTGCAATTTTCATTCAATGTAATATTTAAGGATGCTTATCCAAATGTTTTTTCCCAGTATACCTAGCCTATCAAAACTCAGGCGAAACGTGTGCAATCACCTCTGCATATAAACATGTCTACTAAATAGGATTTAATGTGCTGAAATTACTGTCATGCACAACTGTTTCCTGAATCAGAGAAGAAGTAAAATAATGCCGCATACACAAAACACAGTTAATCAATTTTGAATAGTTCCTGACCATCAGCCTTCCTCAAAAGCCTCCAAGTGCCCCTTTGTGCCTTATAAAGCATACAAAATGTGCTCTGAGTTTGAAGTTAATGAGGTCTTATTGTTCTGTAAAACAGAAACAAATTAAAAGACTGAAGAAAAATCACACAAGGAAGTGAAATTTATAACAAAAATTGCATGCAGAAACTCTGTGAATATCAAACATACCAGTAATTCAGATTTTTTCCATTTTTTTCTATTTCTTATTAATAACTACCACCTATATTCCAGAGGTTAGGAAGATGAAGCAAAATCACATTAAATTCCTCAAACTGTAAAATCAGTTGGAGATTGAGCAGCATGCTGCCTGTCAGTTTTACTAGATAAAGCCTGGTATTAAGAAATGGCAGCACAGCAGAAAAAAGGTTGTTTCAATTTTGTTTTCTTTCAGCTTACAGGGAGTCACTAGAGGATATGTAATGCTGTGTACATTCTGCATTGATGTAAAGTTGAGAAAGTGTGTCTGTTTTAGACTGGCATGGAATATCCATATTAGAATTGAAGGGTAGGAGGGAAAATGACATTTTTTTCCCTGATAATTAGCTTTTCATAAACACTGAAGTCATTTATAAGATGCATGTCTATTTTATTTAAGAAAAGAATCCTGTAGAAATCTCTATAACCGAAACGCACATTGTGCTAGCACCTTGTTGAAACTGTAGTGCTTTACAATGTATTGGAGATACAAGATAAGTAAACTTCCATTTTATTATATGGAGAAGTGAAAGATTGGAAGCAACTTTTTAAAGGCATAACCTTTTATTTCTGTCTCAGATATTAACTACTGTAAGAATATGGCTAAGAATAATTCTGTGGCCTTCCGGTTAGCAAAGTAAAAAGCAAAAGTAAATGGACCACAGTTACTTCTGCTGGAGAGAGCTTGTCATCTGCTGGAGGCAAGCAGAAAGAAATAGTCACATGCAACAGATGAATACTACATTCAGATACCCTGATGATCGGGGTTCTTATTCAAACAGGATTTTAAAACAGTAGCAAAAAAGTAATAAATAAAATTTTCTTCTGAAGTCATAACAACTTTGCTCTCTTAACCTTACTGGGTTAAGAACTACTCCAGTGCTCATGAATACGTGTTTTGATTTCTGTAAAGACTCCTGGCAGATTGAGTCCTTTTAGAACATTGTCAGCTCATCTACCACTATTTTTTTCAAGCTGGGAAATAGACTGAAGGAGAAATCTGCATGCATGCACTGTTCTTTAACTGTGAACTCAGAGACAGGGAAAGCCAAGTGATCATACTCCAAGGAAGGAAAGATTAGTCTGTGGATCATTTTGACTACATTGTTATGATCAGTAATTATCTTGCCTGTCTGCAAAACATGCAAAAATAAATATGGTATAAACACTGTTAAATAAAAGACTGCTGCATTAAATAATATGACCTTGCTACCTTTTAGTTGCAGTGTTAGAGTACAAACTTATTTTAATTAGCAGTCAGCAACCAGACTGTAACTTCACTGAAGGAGCATTGAAGAATCACTGCCTATTAACAACCCAGCGGTAAGTAAGCCAGTACAAATACTTATAACCAAATAGTGTACATTTCAGGAGTGGAGAGGATTAGCTATTGGGCACACAACACAGTGGAGGAAATTGCTTTATTCCCAGTACTGCTGGGTACCAGGAGGCAATCACTATGCCTCTAGCCCATTAACAGCATTCAGAGTGTTGCTTCCCATAGAAGGGGTTATTGGCTAACCACTGGGTGACCAATTAAAAGCTATGAATAAGTCCCAAACCAAACAGCGTGGGGCCTGTTTGTGGCACAGTGGTATCATTACTAAAGTGAAAAACTTGATGAGAAAGGAGCATATTTAATTATAGAACTATACAAATGGCTAATTAGGACTATAAAGTGAAATGAATGACTTTCCAGTGGATTTTTGAACGCTACTGATAACTGCTCAGCTTCTTTAGAGACCATGAAAGTGATCTACAGTGCTAGCCTGCATGTTATAGTAATGAATGGTTCTTCATTACTGGAGACATGTTTGACCTGGTTGCTCAGTTAGCATGGGCAGTCTTCGATTCTGCTCCCTGCAAGAGTTCTGGTGCAGTCCCTGCTCTGCTGTGAGCTTCACTTGCTTTCACCCCATTCTCACAGGTTTAGAGGCAAAAGCATTACCTGCAATTGAAAGCCCCTCTCACTTTGAAGTCAAGTGTCTCACTAATTTTGCAGAAGTTTAGACCCATGCTTAGATTTGGCCTTTAAAATCACTAATGGGTTTGAAAAAAATCTTTCCCCTTCATATGCCTCCCCAGGATCTTACAAACTCCTGCACCTGTACCAGTTATTTTAATCTTTACTGCACAAAGTAGAGATTCCTTTAAATTACTTAGTCTGGCTTCCAAAAGAGACCCCAGAGCCCAATGATTTCTTAATGAGTGGTGAACTTTTCATTTCTTCACTACATGTATCCCCAAAATGAGGAGAGGAATGTTTCTACTTCACAAAAATGAAGAGACCTGATTTTAACTGAGCTTTTCTCCAGCTGTGTAAGCACTCTGAGGCCTAGAGAGGATGCTTATCCAGGCAAACAACCCATGCAATTATTTATTGACTTGATTAGTGGCAACAGAAAAAGGAGAGGCCGAATTTTAGTTAGTGTAGTAGGCATATTCTAGAGCTGCATAAATAATATGTGTTACGATATATCCATACCACACAAAGCAGTAAAGACAGACCAAAGCCTGGCCATTGGAGTCCCTCAGTGCTGACAAAACCTCTTGCAAATAATAGGTTTAGTGGTACAAGAGTTATGCTGACATTTATTCAGACAGCACCCCTAGATTCACTGATGAAGAGGGTCTTGCACATTCAGCATACACAAAGACCATGGGAGGCCTGGGAGAAGGTTGTGGGCATGAATCCCTAACCAGAAACTGAACTCGTTACTTCTCAGTTTTACTTTTGTGAACTTTGTCTGCATTTCTCCGTCTGCAAAAGAAAATTGTCTCTCCTTCCTGATTACCAGGCTTTTTCACCCTGAATGGTCAATGCTGAAGGCTTGAAAAGTTTAACATCACTCTCAATGCTTTATGGCTCATTTTCATTACATCCATTATCATATAAGGGCACACCAACTTTTCTGTCCCAACATGCAGATATTAATGCAGTTTCTTGTTGACAAATGGAAAATCAATTTATGCTTCCAATAAATAGCAATCTGAATTAGATCCACTTCCTTAAGATGCCTTTCTGCCCTAATCAAGTCAAGAGACTCTGTGAGTCCTATTGTGATTTGCACCGTGGAGATGACAAAATACTTCACTGAGGCTTAATTTGAAGTCGGTTAACCCATCCTTTTAATCTATTTCAAAGTGGCATAAGTCACTTTCTTAGCTTTGATATTTCATGAAATATGAATAGGCTATAATAATATCAGTTGGGGTTGGTGTTTTACTTTTTTGGGAGGGTTTGGGGGTTTTATTGGGTAGGGGGTTGGTTGGGTCTTTTTTTGCTTTTTTTTTGCCAAGGCTTGCCACCAGATGGTTGTGGATCTGCTGTTTTATAAGCCTATAAAAGACAGCAATCTCAGCAACAGGAGACCTTCTGGCTTTACCTACAGTGTCCAAAGCACTTGTCTCAAGAATTAAGAAACTTCTCAAAAGCAGGAGAAAATTATCATCAGAACCCACATGTGACAGATAACATTACGAACAGTAATTTCTAGGATATTTCAGATTATGAGTTTTTCCCTGTAAAATCTACCACGTTGTCTGTTAAAAAAATATAGAAAATCATTATTTATAGGGAGACAATACAAAGAATATATTTTCTTGAATAAATAATATATAAAGAATATTTCCTTGCAAATTTTATAGGAGTAAATCATAAAGCTGGCCTGTGATTGATTAGTACATTATGATATTGGATAGAGAATTATCAGAAAAAAATTATTATGAATCTTTCAATCCTCTTCTGAATCTGACGTTTATCCATAGATTCTTATATTACAGATGCTTATATTAATGAAAAAACTTATATTCATAGGATCAAGTTATATTCTCCATGTTTTACTTCTGAAGACAGAATAATGCTGAAAGATAATTTTTCACACTAATCATAAATGTTATTTTGCTCTAAATCACTCTATGCAGCAGAAATCACTAGAAAAGTTTTTCATCTTTGACCTCAAACTGTAGCAAAAAATCCATCTTCAGGGATGAAATATTTTTTACAAATATTTCTTCCATTGATTTCGTTTATTAATTGATATGCAGTGAAAAGCAGACAATAAAGCTGTGAAATAACTAAAATTCAGAGAAAGTGTGAGACTATTTCACCTTATCATCAACACAGGAAACACCATTATTAGTAGTGTGACTGTGATCGAGGGAAGAGGTGTGGAAATTGTAAATTGGTAAATGATCAGCTCTTTAAAAATTACACTTCAGCTATGGTGTGCAGAATACTTTATTTCTTCCTTAAGGAAAGGTCAAAACTATGAGTTGTTCTAAACTCCTTTTCATTCCTAGTATGTCCAGTAGTCTGTAGCTCCCCTGGTCATTGATAAAAATTGCAATGATTGTATACTGATGTGAACCGTACCATTTCATACAATCAGAGTTTTTAAATTTTTATTATGAGACTAAAAAGAGTTCCTTTTTATGCTGAATAACTGCAGTAACAGAACAGATTGTACACAGTACAAATTCTTAAAGGCAGCAATGGCAGCAAGCATAGTAATATGATTTATTGTTCTACACTAATCTGAACACCTAGACATAATTTACTGATGCGGTATCATGTGTAGGTTAATGTCTTAGGGAACTAAAGCAAAAAACTCCATTCAGTGCCCTAGTAAATGTCTTGCTGTCTGGGTAAGTTAAAGTTGGCTAAGTTAATTTTCAAAGAAAGGGTAGAAAGGCATGTAATTACTACCCATGGATCCAGCAATGATCGCTGCAATTTCAGTGTTTGTTGGTCGAGACAATGATTGTAGTCTTGATCCATTGGGGCTGGGAGAAACCCACAAAACACAAATTTCAGTGGGTTAATCTGTGCTCAGGCTGGATGGGAGCACTCAAGTACCTCCCCTGGGGTAGGGAGTTGTACACTGTTTGATTTAATGCTGTGGGTCATGGGGCACTTCAAGGGTCTCTTAGGGTTTATGACACCTTCTAAGGCATGACAGCAGCCTCTGACATCAGCATAATCGACCCAATTACGCCCATTAGAAGAGTTGAATACCTACAGGCCAATTCTTAATGTGCCAGTAGCTCCCAGGGGAGGTTTTTACACCTGAGCCAGTTACATATGGGAGGACAGTGGCCTGATACCAGCTTGTGACCTCCGTGTTGGGTGTGCATCCCTTCTATCCCAAGGCAGGTGCATTGCATATCTTCAGAAAAACACCCACTGCTTTTGCAAATGGCCAAGTATTTTGAATCATTAGCCATTAACAATCTTACACTTGCCACTTCCTTGTATATTCAAGCAGAACACCACATTTGATAAGGGTTTTCTTGGAGAAAGGCGGATAGATCAAATTTGATCCTAACTTCGTCAAAGGTAGATTGCCATAAATTGTAATTTTTTGCCTTTGTTGTACTCAACTCCTTATGAATGTTCCTTTTGCTTCATATGATGAAAATACTTGCCATTATAGTCCTATTCAGTTGAATAGCCCAATCTATTTACTAGTCTTTTAATTTACCATGTTTGTAAATATTCTATTCTTTAATTAGAATGAAAGGGATAGCAAATATGCAGTTTCTTTCTTAAGAACATTCATGTAAACTGAGCCTCCAGTGCTGAAATGATATGGCTAAGCTGACATAGAGTAAAAAATTGAAATTACATCTCCCCCAAAATGCAATGTGGTGGGTTGGCCTTGGCTATCTTCCAGATGCACCACCAAGATGCTCTATCAATCCCTTCCTGGACAGAGGGAAAAATACGAAGACAGGCTCTGAGGTTGAGATAAGGACAGGGAGAGATCAGTCACAAATTATTGTCGTGGGCAAAACAGACTTAACTTGGAGAAAATAATATAATTTATGCCTAATCAAATCAAATTAGGAAAATAAGAAATAAGAATAAATATTATAGCACCTTTTCCCCACTCCTCCCTTCTTCCTGGACTCAACTTCACCCCAAAATATCTGCTTCTTCCCCTTCCAATGCCATAGTATTTATTATATTATAGTATATAATATATATGGTATACCCATAAAAATATCCGTATTGGTCTAAATATTAAGATGTTGGGAAGAAAATAAATGGATTGAAATCATCCTCAGAAGCTTAGTTTACACAAGCATTCCTTGTGGGGGCATTTGCTGCTGAATATGTGTGTGTTAGACAGCTGATAAAATAAATCAGTGAAGCACTAGACCTCAATGTCTGAGCCCTGTTGAGAAGTAAGGAATGCCAGCTTGGAGAAGTCAAACATACTAATGCACCTAGACGTCTTCTAGACAGAAATGTAATCAAGCCTGTGCACCTTGAACCAGAAGTTCACAATTCTCTCTTGGACAGTATCAGCAAAACACTGAAGATTTCTGACATGTTCAAAATTGTGAAGTTTTATCTTTATCTGATGAGAGTAGCTCCCACAGAACAATGAAACAACTTGATTCTTAGCTAAATGGCTGCCTACCTATGACTTCTTGTCTATGGGTTTGTGTTTTGTTTTGGTTTTTTGACCTAAAATTATCCAAGATTACTTTAAGGAAGACAGTAAGTAACAATTTTCTGTCCATAAATGAGCATTTAAGAGAAGATATTTATGAAATGGTCTATATTTTTGAATTGATTACAAATGTTTTTACCTTTACCCGAGGCCTACTTTAAAAAAAAATACACTGTCTTCATTACTGAGTTCCCCTCTCTTAATATGCTGAAGAATTAATTTTTATTCTGTTTCCAAAAATGTGCCTACAATGCACAAAGATGCAGACCAAAAGCTAAAACTTGTGGAGGAACTACAAAACACAGCTGGCTTTCATGTCAATCTACTGTGGTTCTCATAAATGTACTACTATGTGATAGTTAAAAGGTTTATTTCAAGCAAGTTCAAATGATGATTTGAATGTTTGGTCTTCAGTTTTTCAGTTTGGGTCTTCAAGGTTTTCAGCATCTTCTACCTCTGATTTTCTTTGGAGGTAGTAGTTTTTTCATGTGGTTCATTTTCTAACACCATCCAGAAATCATCTTCAGTAGTCTGAGAGGGAAGGAGTCTTCGAAGACAATCACAACTCCTTTCCCTCCCTGTGTGTACGCAAGCTCCTGCAAACTGCGCTCAGTGATTGACACCTTCCTTTGCTTACTATGGTACCTTGTCAAAAGTTATGGAAAACTGCTGTGTGTTTTTTTAAATTCCCTTTGAAAATCTGATTTTGTGTTTCAATTGTAAGTAGCATAGTCAGCTTGGAATATCCCGTCTAAAATAGTATAGTTCAGCCTGAGAGTAATAACTGTGACTTGCAAGGTAAACTGAATAGCAAGGGTGGGAAAAGTGAGATTTACATGTTTACTGTTGCCACAATTTTCACAATGATTACATGAGAAATGCTCTTGGTTTTGGCCTTTAAAAATATCAAAGATCCGTGTTTCTTATAGAGAGAAATATGAAATGCATTTTAATACTGAATATATTTTTGGAAAATATTATTATGTTATTTCATTTCAAATAAATTTTCGTTTTGGTGTTGATACAGTGTTGCTCCATGAAAGAGTAATGTTGGCATATTTCCTTTTTTTTGGATGGTGGTGGGTTAAATGGTGGTGATAGGTGCAAATAAAAAAGTGGGCTTGTTTTGAAATTAGGACCCTGATACTTTAAAGGGTTATTGTTCTGTCCAAATATCTCAGGAGTTGGTTGCTTTGGCCAATATTTCTGTGTTAGGGAAATACTGACATTTCTGTCAAAATATTTGCCATTTGACAGCCAAAATAAAAAGGACAAGGTACCATTTCCCCCTTAAATTTTCACTGATGTACAGTTAGATCAACATATATCTTTATTTTAAACAGCAGATTTCTACCTAATATAATGGTATTCCTTCAGTTGTATACCTAGCCATGAAATAATGTTAGTGGCCTAATTGACATTGGGATAATCATTTAAAAGGAAGTAGTAGGGGTTTTGTTCTTTTAAAGGCAACTTCAGAGACAGTGGTAACCTAAAACAAAGAAAAATTCACCTCTGAAGAAGAAAACAGACAATTTGAAGATACTGTGCCTGCTAAGGGAAGCTTAATGGCAGTCCATAACATTCACACTTCACAAAGAAATTTAATTTTCTGTGTCCTCAAATCAAGGCCAAAAGTTAGACCTTCTGGCCTGGAAAATTGAGCTTTTTCTAAAAGTGTGAAAAAAACATCTTAACCTTTGCAGTACAGTAAGACCATGATTTGCCTTCAAATGGCAAGAGTTACCTTCAATTCAGTGCAGAAAACAGTATGAAAACAGTACAGGTCAGAAAAATTCCAGGTAGAGGAACAAGACTGATCCCACAGGTCAGTCCTTAGCATTTCTCTGACTTGCAGGCATTATAAGATTTTGCTCATACGGAGTATGGGCTACTCATTCAGGAACTTTATTCAAATTTAACAAATCTGCAGTTTCTGGCTCCTAAAAGAAAAGTGAAGAAACCATGAGTTGTCTATCCATACTGCCTTAAATAAGGTTGAAGGACCGTGGGACAAGAATAGGGAACCAGGCAGCAAAAGCAGTGTGAGTACCCCTTGTTTTCACAAGACTTAGAATCCTCCTACTGCTTCTGAAAAAACATTGGTATAAGAATTCTGAGGATACTTTATTTACATTAAACACTCCGATGTAGCCAAACCTGTAAAATACATCTCAGTAACATGTCCTTCAGGCATCTGTAACAAGTATCAGGAAAGGTGCTGCTTTCCTTTGAATCCGTGCATTTGGGGATTATGATGGCTCATAATGGCCTATGATGGACTGTGGACTGTGTCAAAGGCATCCACAACATGTTTTTCAGCCTGAACTCACGGAAAAAAAATTAATTGGCTTTACTTATCAGCCAAGGCTGGTGAAACTCATACTCTGTTTGCAGACAGTGGGAGCAAGAGATAGATGAAAGATCACTGAACACGGCACAATATTTTCACCAGTCATACTTGGAAACCATTGTGAATGAAAATGCCTCACCAGTGATTTTTTCTGTGTTTATGACAATAGGACCTTTATACAAATAATGAAAGCCATAAAATAAAGTAAAATTAATGGACCTTCTTCAATACATGGCAATCTTCAGGATTAAAATACTGAATGGCTTCTTGGGAAATATGTGACAGAAACAGCACTTGTAGAAATGGGTTGTCAGGAAGCCAGTGCACTTAGGATACAGGCATTTAGTTACATGTGCAATTAGAGCGGTTAGTCACAGCAAATTTGTCATGAGTCAAGTTATGAAAGGTTTTATCCCCTGAAAACACAAATTAGATGAAGGTCTGGAGTAGTGCAACTATATTAAGGTCTTCATGTACATTCTGCAAGCAATTTCTGGCTAATGAGTAAGATATGTTTCTAGTAATTGGAAGATTGCATCATCATTTGTTATTATTCTTGTCTGTCCTCCTGTTGTGCTCACCTGAATGCGAATGGAAAAATAAGACATAAATCAATTAAAGTAAAAATCATACAATGCCTAGCAAAATATGTAAATACAAACAAAATGAATGCATTTGGAAAGGCTATATAGTTTATAAAAATTAAGAAATATATTACTGCTCAGATGCAGTAGGAAACATTAAATACTGTCATAAATGTGAATTAAGTTAGGAAATTTGCATGCATGATCATCTGTAAATTACCATGTATAAAAGTAAAATGAACTCAACTTTGAAAGTTGTGATTTTCATATTTAAGAGCTGCTATTCTAGAGCTACACTGAAAATGCCATTGCAACAGGAGATTAAAAAGGAGAGAAGAGTGAAAGATGGAGTCCAAAGAAATATGGTTTGTATTTGTCAGTATGGATGCCCTCTTCTTTTTATGAGCTGCCTTGGATCCTTAGGAAAGACCTACTCTAGAACATAAGAATTTTTAAATTGAGTTATTATGTTAATATCAAGGGACATGCCTAGGAATAAACATGCCAAGAAGTGGTATATGCTTGTTCTGACACTGTCCCAAGGCTAAGGGATTAATTTTGCTGTAGTCCTTAATTTCCATTTTGCTTGAGAAAAAAATGATTACCAGATGGCACATGGCTATTTTTACATATTGTATGGCAAGATTCCAGCTGATAATTATGACTTTACAGCAACAGTCTATGTTTTGTGTTATGAATATTTGGCACTTAGCTTAGTAATCATTCCTTAGAAGTGATTTCTTTTCTTGCTCTCTTTCCACCTCTGCCTTTCTCTCCTCTCTTCCCTTCTTTGCCTCAAGTCATGTTCAGCTGAGGCAGAAACAAAATTCAGGAAACTATCTGAGAAAGCAATAATTTTTATGGAGTCTTTACTTAAGACAGGAAAACCAGGCAACTTGCAACTAAAATCTTTTCCATTTAACTCTTCTCACTTCCAAAAATTGCGTAATTTCTGATTTTGTATTATTCATTTCTGTTTTGATGTCTCAGATTCCATCAAGGGTAAGTCAGGAGAAATTGTCTCATTCATTGAACATCAGAAGAGCCATGTACTTCAGTAGTGAATTTCCTGCTTACGCTTGCAGCTCTGTCATATGACAACTATGTTACAGCATTCACTCACCTATTTTACTAGTTATTTTGCTTCAAAACATCTCAGGGAGGCTGTGTGAGAGAGGGATAATCTGAAAGAAAAGATAATTGTAATTACAGCAATTTTACACTGTTATATAAAAGCAATAAATCAAAAAATGAAATGTAACACTAGAGTAGAGATGAGTCTTTAAGAATACTGGCTGTACCTTGTTAATGAGCCAACTCACATGCATTGAAACAGGGAAAACATTACAATATTATATTATTTCAAGTGTAGAAGCCCGTCTTGATTACTTTAATTCTTCTGAAGATCATGTACTTTATTTCAAATATCTTAGAATCCTGCCTCTGTCATTCATTTAACACTCTTCAAAACATATGTTTAAGGAAATATATCCACAAATGCAACAAATATGTTTGTATATACAGCATAAGTAAAAAAGGTAACATAACAAGAAAATGGAAAGCAAGCATGTTTTAAGTTAGATGCTATAGAATTTTAAAAATTGTTGCTCGTGATTTATATAGGTTTGTCAGTTTGTTTCTCAGTTTCAATGATAAAAAAATTTGCTGCATGGCTTAAGTGAGAATTAGTTCCTTGTGAATAAAGAAAGACTTGGTCAAAAGCTGTGCATTTACAAATTCTATTGTTCTCCCCAGACAACGTGAATGAGAATCATGCACCATTTGGCACTTTTGCTTTTCTATTTGTTTGCCTTTAGCACATACTTTAGGCTAATTAATCACGTTGATTATCCTTTGCTATTCACCGCCCCAAATAAATTAACAATTTGCTTTCAGGAAATCAAACTTATAACTTTCTTTGAGTGAATTGTACAAAGCATAGCAAAACATAAAAAAGTAGCATTCGAAGATTGCTTACTTATACTTTACTTAAAAAAAACCCTTAAAAATCAAAGGAGCAAAGCTCCACACTTCTCTTAATTTCCTGGTATTTTGGGAGGTCAGGGGAGTGGAATATCATTCAGTAGCAGACTGTATAAGCCCAAACCAGTTTGTAAATGCATTGGCCAGACATAGATAATAATTCTGAGGGGAATAGGGAGCTCTAGATCTATTTCTTACAGAAAGCAGGAAAAAGCAAGTTTCAGAATGAGACAATCTTTTCAAACATTCAAAAGGAAAAAAATCAGAAGAATAATAGGAAGAGGCTATGCAGTCAGATCCTTTTCTCATTAAAACCAACCAAACAAAAAAACCCTGGTGTCTGTATAAATTGAAGCTACAATGCAAGTATCTGCAGAAAATTGAGAGATTTATTAACAACCTAATAAGAATAAAATGAAAATATTAGGCAAAATATAATGACAGAACAATGATTCTAAATCCTTGTCCTAATGAAAATTTTAAAGTAAAAGCATTTACACATGCTAGACATCTCATGTCAATGGACTCTGCTTTGTCTTTAATGATTGATCTCATTACAATTGAATGTGGCTTTAATCCCCTTGTCCTTTGCTGCACTGAATTTGAAGATTAGCATTCTGAGAGACTGAGTCATCAGGTTATTCTGAACAAGTTGCAATCATTGACTTTAAGACAAGTTCTGATCAGTGCAATACAAGGTTAAGGTAATACTTGCTCTTCTTGACATTTTGCCTCCCATTCTCGGCTAGGGAGACAATCAGCTGGCTGTGAAAGATTTCACAAGTGAAGGTGTTTTAAAGTATTTTCTAAAACCAAATTAATGGCACAAAATAATGGGGAACCAACCTATTATAAGGCCTAATTTAAACATATTTTTCCAAATTGAAGTGTAGCCTTTCACCTGTAGTGCTGAACATCCTATCCACATTTGTCTTTTCATTTAATTTCTGCAGAACAGCTCAGTCTTCTGCTTCCAAGTCATGTAAGCCTGATAGCAGGCCATAAATCTTCTCTAGTAACATGCTACCTTACTGGATAGCTGTGGAGGAAGTTCATGTTGTTCTAGTTTTCAAGGTGAGAGACACTTAAATAGTGATGGTTCATGCAATATCTTTGCTTACAAAGATTTGCTTTCCAAATCAAAGACAATTCCTCATGCTGGTGTTTAAAAGTTGAATCTACTTTATGCCTTAACACTAGTAAATCAGGAAAAACTTTCGTCTCTTGGCTTTGTTACACCCCTTTTAATGTGTTTCACAAGATGCTGATTTTTTCTGAGCATTGCTTCTTGTTACATTTGCATCCTGATCTTTTGCCAGAAAAGTTTTGCAGGTTCCAATATTTTTAATTTTTATTTTTTATTGATGTCCTTGTTTTCTGTGTAGTTGATTGATTGATTGATTGATTGATTGATTTCTCTCCTGGAAAAAACTTTCCATTTTCTTGATGCTTTTCTTTGCTGCCAGTAAAAGAATGATTTTTTTCTCTATTTTTCATATTAAGTATCATAACTGCACATCTATATGCTGACAACACATATATGCAGATAACTCTCTCCAAATTAGCTCCTTATACTTTCTTAGTAGGCATCATTATAGACAAAGGGATGTGTGTATTCATGCTCTCAATTCTTACATGCAAGTAAACATTTATTATTCAAAAAGAACCCTCTTGAAAATAAAAACTATCTTAAAGACATGTTTCATATTGGAATATGCATCTACTACTCCACAGAATTATACAAGAACCTTACATATAAATGTACATTAAAGATTATGCTCCATATGAATATGTTTTCAAAACTAGTAATGGATATATTGATTAGATAAAACATCAAAGACAAGTTTGAATCAAAACCTAATTTTACTGCAAATTATTCTCTTCAGAGCTTCGGTTGCTCCTTGTTTTTTTCACATTGCTGAATTATTTTTATTAAAAAAATAATTTCCAACACTGGAAATTGGAAGACCTATTGAAGAGCTAGATTCTGGCAATAATATCATTATTTTAGAGATTCTTCTTCTCTAGAATTGCAAAATTATAAACATTGTTTTAAAAGTTATTGAAGGGAAGAAAAATAGTAGTTAGAGCAGAGTTTTAAAGAAAATGCATTCTGCAAGAAAAACATAATAGAAAACAGTAGTGGAATACACACACAACTCATTTTATCTGCTTTATCTCTCAAGGATTTCTTATTACAAAAACGTTTTTGACAACTAAGATAATTTCAAATCTCTTAACTGGAAAAGACTGCTTTAAAAATATTTTCTTAAGGTATTGAAAAATCTTTAGAGCTTCTAAAACATTTGCTTTTCATGGTTTGGGGGCTTGTTAAAAGAGTTTCCTACATTAGAACTAGATATTAATTACATTTTTTAAAAAGCTGAACTAGCTAAAAAAAAAGATCAAGCAAAATTCTTTCTATTTTTTTCACTTTTAAATTTCAAGTGTTCAACTTTTCAGCTGAACTGGAAAAGATTTTAAGGAAAATCTTACATAGCAGAAATATTGAATTCCTTTATATCACACGTCTGACTTTTTGCTGTGAGGATGTTCATAACATTAAACTCACAGTCACTGCCTCCCTGTCATGATTGTCTATAACTGACTCAATTGCCATTATCAACTCTGACATTTGTAGCTGACGGTGAGATATATCAGATATTTAAACAGAAAATCTTGACTTCTAATAACGGTTTTCTCCTTCAACATTTAGGATTGTTTTGCATATGATGCAGAACAAGACTTTTACGAAAAAAACCCTTTTCTTTTTCTCTTAAACAGATAGAACTTCTATAAGGAAACATTCTATATGATTTGGTGAGACAGGTGGCTATGCTGTTGAGTTTATGTAAATGCTATACTGGGCTTTTTTGGTTGTCTCATCAAAAATTTTCTGTTTCTTGAAGCATCAACTGTGCTGACTTGAAATAACTTCACAACAAAACAAGGAATATAACCAAGCAGAATATTAAATCCACATAACTGAGATATACATGCATTAACCTTTGTATTGGTCTTCTACTGTCCTATAGTTCTTTTCCATCTTTTATCATCCTAGTCTCTCTGTGTCTAGTTTAGTCACATAGCTTTTAATAATTTTTAATGGCATGTGCAATTAAACCCCCAATTATTTCACATCTATTGTCTCTGATCTATTATGTCAGAACACAATGTGTGAATATCAGAGTTACATATACTACTGTTATTATTTCAAAATTTTGCTTTGTGCATGAAATCTTTTTGTTTGTTGCGTTTTTATTCTGAATATTCATAAACCCGTTACCAAGCAGTGTGTGTGTGTGTGTGTGCGTGTGTGTACCTTCATATTCCACTCAAAACTGCAGTGGAATTTCTATTGCTGTTAAGTGTTATCACATGTAC
This sequence comes from Sturnus vulgaris, assembly GCF_052056855.1. Lineage (NCBI taxonomy): Eukaryota > Metazoa > Chordata > Aves > Passeriformes > Sturnidae > Sturnus > Sturnus vulgaris. The sequence goes on from NC_142283.1 coordinate 26,624,524, forward strand.
TGAAATGAATTAACTTTATGGCAGAAACCTGAGCGTATGAGAGTACCACTCTCATTTTAATATATTTCCTGCTAATTGTAAATTTCTCAGTTGCCCTTTAACGGTCTTTGAAATGTGCTGTCCCTAAGAAAGATGGTTTAAGTCTTCATGTCCCCGCTGGTGCACATGTGGGTGTTTCAGCTTAAAGGGCAACAAATAGAAAACCCACTTTATTGTCAGCTGAGTCTATCAAAATTTCATTCTTTTGCATTTCTAGGACAGAGAATTTATGAAACAAGCATCTCCAGTAAACCATACAAAATGCACCCCTAAAAAGCTAAGAAATTCATTAGTGTAATTAAGAGTTATTTCATATAGTCTTTACAGAGACTGGCCTGGACAGTGTCTACAAAGACATGTAAACACATGAAGGCTGAAACTGTGTGTGATTCTCATCATTTCCACCTCTCTTTATACATCTACATGGACAAGGTGTGTTATAATGTGTAGCAAGCCAAAGTTACTCTCATACAACTGTCTATACATATATGTATATATATATAATTATGAGTACGGAGATGATCCTATTTCTGACTGGCCTAGACTGAGCAGGGAGAAAAGGGATAAGTAAAGCAGATAATAAGGCCAAGACTGCTTCCGAGTGATTTTTTTCTGCTTTGCTAACAATGACTGAAAGGACATGGGGCTTTACTCCCAGCACCAGCCCAGCCAGCACTGTGCTAAAGGAGAGTGTAAAGTCAGGTATTTGACTCAAGTCATGGTGACTTTCTAAACCTTTCCCCCTACACGAAGAAACACTTGAATACTTGGCACAACCCTGTTTCTATCTGTGGGGAAGGCTAAAAAGATTCCTTTGAGTGAGCAGGACACATCATCCCTGGAAATAAGAAAAGAAGGTGTCATGAAACTGGACATTTGACATAGTAACTGGGAATTTGAGATATAAATCCTATGTCAAGATTGGCATCTTTACTGTAATTTTCAAAAGAGCTGTTTAAGTTCTAGAAAGAGATGAAGATTTAGAAAATAAGTTTTTATCATTCTTTCCTGATGGTTCATTTAGATGTTTCCTCCCTGAACATGCAGGGCTGTACATATCTGGTTTTAAATCAGTATTTTTTCATCATCACACAGGTGCTTCAAGGAACTAAATTTATTGTGGTAGGAAGAGGCTATGCATTAACTGCTAATAGTGTAAAGAGGTCTACCATTTCATGAATAGGATGTATATTAACACATGCAAAAACAGTGCTTAAAAAATATTTTAACAAAAACTTTTAGTAAAGCTTGAATGCCTGGACTCATGGGGAAACTAATGTGACCGATATTTTCCTCCTATACAAAAAAACCCCTTGTATATATAGATATTCATCAGTTGCAAAACTGATTCTAAGTTCACCCAGTTGAATGGGATTTTTTTTATCTATCTGAAAGGACCTAATCCTTCTGTTGCTGTAGTCATGGGGCTTTTCACTTTAGTGTTTAGACTATGATGCGTCTACCATTACCCAGTAACCACAGATTAGGAGAAGGCTGGTAACATATTTGCCTCAGTTTTCAGTAGCCATCTCTCTTTCCACACCTCTCAAGTGGATGGACAGCAGGACTGGAACTGGGGGAGCAAAGTCTCTCTCACTATAAGAGAAGACTAGATTTGTGACCACCTGAAGAACCTGAAAGTCCAAGGAAACTGATGAGATGCATCCCAGAGTCCTGAGGGAACTGGCTGATGTAGTAGCCAAAACAATCTCCACAACATTTAAAACATCATGCCAGGTGACTGGAAACAGGAAACATGCAGGGAAGAGAGGTCCAAAACAGTTGATCAACATTAAAGATTCAGTTCTCTCAGGCCCAAGAATGATGCATCTCAGTTAGGAACAAATCAGGTCAAGGGAGCAAGAAACCTCTGTGGATGAATAAATTTACAGGAGCAAGTACAGACAAGAAATATACAAGATATGTAAATGAAATCAGGCTACCTGGAGTGAATATTAGAGAGGTGGTGTACTAGTCTGAAGGCAAACCAGTGAGAGACTCCAAGACAGAAATACGATTTAATAAAAAAAAATAAAATAAATGCAATAGTACAAAAACCTGACACACCGTCAGTCAGGGTGTTGGCAGCAGGCTGATTAAATGGTGGGTGCAGTCCTCCTGGAGTGACAGATGTGGTTCTGTTTAAACAGTGGTCCTGTAGAAGGGTGTAGTTTTCCTCTGAAGGTCCAGTGGTGGCGTAGATAGGTGTGGTCTTCCTCTGGAAATCCAGTGGGAAAAGGCTGATTGTGATTGATCCAAATCTCAGATTATATCCAGGTAGGAATACTTGGTTCCTCCCCCTGAGTGGACCATCTCCCAATGGAATGATCTAATTTTATCAGTCGTGCAGTGAGATCCAATGGCCCATTAACAGAAGATATCTCCCTGGAGTTATGAGGGATGGGCCGTGGAAGAGATAAAGATCATTGCCCCGCCTAGTTTTAACAGATGGTAATAGAACACATACTTCTGGTTACATCTTGCATTGCAACCTAAGACAGGTGAACAGAATAACAACATTGAGACTAGAAAGGCTAAGGCTTGTCTAGAACAAAATCTGGCCAAGGATGTCAAGGAAAAGAAAAGGGCTTTTTTATATACGCAAATAGCAAAAGAAAAAAGAAAGCATAATATCAGTCCATTCATTAATAGAGATGAGAACCTGGTAACAGAGAATACAGAAAAGGCAGAGTTATTAAATGCCTTTTTTGCATCAGATTTTACAGATAAAATCACTCCTCAGAAATCTCTGATGCAGGAGACCAGACAAAATGAGTGCTGGGGGAAGACCTTCCTTTGGTCAAGGAGGATTGGATAAGAAAACACCTAAGCAAACTCAGCATTCAAAAGTCTGTACCCTGATGGGGTACATCCATGAAGGGTTGAGAAAGCTGGCAGACATTGTAACCAGGCCATCCACCATCATCTTTGAAGGGTCATGGAGTTTTGGAGAGGTGCCTGAGGGCTGGAAGAAGGCGAATGTTATCAGTATTCAAAAAGTGCAAGCAGGAGGATCCAGAAAACTAGCCTTCAGACAGCCTCACCTCAGTCCCTGGAAAGGTGATGGAGAGCCTCATTCTGGAGGCTATCTCTGCCAACATAGAAGACATAAAGGTGATCAGGAGCAGTTAGCATGGGTTCACTAAAGATAAGTCATATTTGACCCATCTGGTTGCCTTCTACAATGAAACAACTACCCAGATGGATAAAGGGAGACCAGGAAGTATTGCAGTAGGCATTGTCGTCTTTGACTTCAGCAAGGTTTTCAACACTGTGTCCCAGAGCATCCTTGCAGGCAAACTCAGGAAACTATGGTTTGGTCAGGTGGGCAGTGAGGACAGCAAAGATGATTAAGGGATTGGAGTATTTATCTTAACAAGGAAAGCTTGTTAAGAGGGAGCTAGAGGAGACAACTGAGAGAAGCTCATCAATATGTACAAATATGTAAAGGGACGTGGTGCTAACAAGATTATGCCAAGCTCTTCTTGGTGGTGCCAAGCAATTGGACACAAGGCAATGGACAGAAACTGATGCACAGGAAATTCCACAAGAACATGAAGAACTTTAGTGTTAGAGTGACCAGCCACTGAAAGAGATTGCTGAAAAAAGCTGTTTCCCTCACTGGGGGTATTCAAGAACTGTCTGGATGCAATCCTATGCTGTGCACTCTAAGATGACCCTGCTTGAGCAGTGAGATTGGAGCAGATGACGCACTGTAGTCCCTTCCAACCTGACTGAGTCTATGATACTGAATGCATAATTTCAGAAAAACAAAGGGACTTTTTTTTCCTTTAGTCATATAAATGAGACCCATGGGGTGGCACCTGTACCCATGGGGTACCTGTTACTTTGGACAGCATAGCCTTGTTCAGCACCAAGCAGCAAATCCGTGTATGTGAATCTGCTGAACTGTGCCCAGCAGCCACCCACATGCAATACTGCAGCATTTTTTTCATTTCCTGCAGGAGACAATACAATGGTAAGGTTCGATTCGGTTAGAGCTGGGACTTACTGGTCTTAGTTGTCTCCAGTTTATATCACTTGGAATCTCTCAGTAAATCATATGGAATAAAATTATGTCTACCTATATTTTGCTCATTAAGAGTGTACTTTACTTGACTTCTCACTTTTGTATTCTAATTTTAATTGAATATTGCAGAAATGCAAACAATGGGGAGTTTACAGAATTAACAATAAAAATTAAAGTTTTCATATCCTAACTTAACTGTCATGAATCATAAAAATTCAGTCTATATGAAGTTAGTGCATCTAAATTTTTACCTTTATGTTTTGTTGTCTTTGGTTATATCTGAGTGACATATTAATCTTCTGATTATCTTTGCTTATTAAACACTCATGTGACAAACACAAGTAATAAGAAAAGCATATAGATTGCAGTTAGAATGGGTACATGCATTTGGGGGGTGCACAAGAAATGCTCTCTGACTTTGCATGACCATTCTTTGTGGCATTTCACAAAGTGTAGCTCGATGCTCCCCAGAGGATTTCAAAGCAGCCCCAAAGTATTAAACAGTAACCATTAGTAGCAGCACATTGGTTTCCAAGCAGCAAAATTTAAGTGCTATAACCAGCGTTAAATATTGTATACTCTCTGGAAATTGCCCCTGAGTGCTGTCAGCTGTTTGCACCTGCAGCCACTGATTCTGGCATGGCCTCATTCTTGCCACATGGGTAGGCATGAGGTGGCTCAAAGCCTCTAAGGAGGAATGATCTAGAACTGTTTTGAATGTTACTTGGCATCAGCAGTATGTTTGCAATTTTCCTCTCTTTCAGCTACCGATTGTTATGTATTGTTACATACTCAGTAACAATGAATGAGTGCGTGCTGGAAACAAAGTAACAGAACGCATTTGATGCCTTAAGAGGCTACCTAGAACAGAGGCTAGACAGAGTTATAGGAATAAAGCAGGTATTTATTAAATGGCCTTCAAAGTTACACCTTGGGCAGTACAGGAGCCCGGCCATGGCCTCACCCAAGATAGACTCTGAGTCACGGTTTTCACACTTTTGTAAGTTTTATTCCATTGATATATTGGAGTTAATTTTCCAATTACAGCTTCAGGTTATGAAGTCCCATCCTCCCAGACTGCTCTCCTCAGTTTGCTGTTTTTACTTTTTGGGCCTGAATCTGTAACAATGTCCTTGGTTGTCATTCTGGAAAAGGATTGTTTTGTTTAACTAAACTGTGAAGAGAACTTGCTAACACTTTTTGTGAAGTTCAGAGTTATATACACTAATGCAGCACAGAATCTGGATAATATGAAAGCTGAAACTTAAGGCATCACATTGCCATTCCATTTCTGCACTTTTGGTCTCATTCAGTCCCTTTTCTCCTCCCTGCGTAGCTTTAATTATAGGGGTTTTTTTTTAATTTCACATGAATTAACGGGCTTCCATTTTCACTTTTGTCTGCCTTGGTTTTTCTTTCCTTACTCACTCTAAGGTAAGGCCTGCCTTGCCATGTTTTCTTCAGCTGGAAGAATTAATCACAGCCATTTTGACAATATATTTCTAATCCCACTGGTTCTCTTTCATCCTTCTTCACAACACATATCTTGATTATTTTGTCAGAGGATGTAAAGGATTTGATAAGGACATGCTTAGATTTTAGATGGCAACATTTTGATAAAATATCTGTAGGAGAGCTGTTACACTGGAATTCAATATCTGGTTTGCTCCAGAGGGTAATACTTCTCTTTCTTCAGATTACTTAGGGTAATAAAGACATATATGACCTTCTCTTGCCAGAGGAAAACTTTTGTTTTGCTTAACAATATTGCTGAAGTGTATGAAGTTCTGCCTCTCATCGGTGCCAGTCCAAAATACTGTTTAATGATATTCTTGTTTACTTATGTTCTAGTGGGTTTAGCTTCAGAAGATTTCTAATCCCATAATTATAAATTAAGTTGTTTTGGTCTGCCTTTGTCTAGAGCACAGGAGGTTAAGGTCACCTGTATAATATGTTTGGAAATATACAGTCCTCATAGTTATCTAGTTTATCCCTTTGCTTTATCTAAGTCATCATGTGTAATGAATGTTTAGGCTAAGACACTCATTTCTTCAATCACCTGAAATGGGCAAAAATACAGTATTATTACATAATATATTTTCAAGCTTTAGAGAAAGATAAAATATATACCTAGACAAAAGATGGCCCCAAATCATTATATATGAGTCTGAAACAACAGTGAAAGTCGTGGTGTTGGTGTTCATTAATTTGAAAAATTTTATTTCAGAGGGAAGTGCTGTAGACAAAATCTGTAACCATATAGAAGCAGACATGCTTTGTTGGTCTCCTGCCTTTCAAGAAAGATGTCGTGAACAGATGGTCTGGAAGAACAACAGAAAAAAAAAAGGCTGAAGTAGGACAGAATAAAAGCAGAGGGCTGTACAGGTTTGTGAGTAAAATTAACTAGTACTGATTTACTAAGCAGAGCACTTTGTATAGAATCACAGAAGGATAGAATCATTTAGGTTGGAATAGATCTCTACTGCCATTGGGTCCAACCATTAACCTAACACTGCCATGTGAATTGGAGGGGACACAGCCAGGATAGCTGACCCAAACTGAACAATGTGATGTACATGTTTGTTCAGCAATAGAAAAAAAAACTACCTTAAGAAAAAGAAGAAGGAAGACACACAAATTGGTTATTTACAGTGTTTGTCTTCCAGCATCTGCTTCCCAAGAAGTGGACCCCTGCTGATGGAAAGTAGAGAACAAATATTTTGTTTTCCTTTTCTTCTGCATGTGGCCTTTACTTTTACTGTGTTAAATTGCTTTTATTTTGACCCACGAGGCTTTTTTCCACAGCGCTTATTTTCTCCCCTCTATACTGCTAAGAAAAGGAGTAATAATACAGCTTGGTGGACACCAACCAAGGTCAACCCACCACAGAAGTCAGTTTATGTGTTAATTTCTGAATCAATGGAAAACACTGTGGAGTCATACAAGAACAATCCCTTTTTTTGTTATTACTTGAGCTTTGAGTAAGATATTTTTGTCCCTTGTTGATCAACACATTGACCTCTAACTTCAGAGGAAACTAAACAAGGTACAGCCTCATGGTCTGACATCACTTTGGTTTACCCCAGTGACCACTCACATCAGGGAGCCAAACAGAGGTCAAGAAATTCTGCCCTCGATCACTGGGGAGGTGAGGTACTTTCCACTACAGAAAGCAGAGGCAAATCTATTTAAATACAAACAAAATGTAATTACATATCTGGTAATCAGTGTTGGTGCAGGTGTTGCTGGCATAAGATTCAAGCAGATTAATTATTTACACAGATTATGTCTATGATTGGCAATGGACTTATGGGAGGCTTCCTGGCAAGGATTGAAGGAGGTTTGTTTGTGATTAACTTAAAAGCAAGGATAAAGCAATGCTATTATTAAGTAAATACTGCAGTCTGAATCAACATTTACTAACTGCTTGATAAGTCTTGCATGCTGATTGTCAGGCCGCCTGAAGACAAGGCAGAAGAAGTATGAGTGGCAGTAAGGGGCAAGAGAGGAATGTTGTGATCATACTCAAATTCTGTGTTAGTGTTTTTGTACATACTGCCTTAAGAATGACTGTCTAGCAGCAAGGGAGTGGGAATGAATTAGAATTCTCAAAACACTGAGATTCTATTGCCATAATGTGCTTATAGGTATTATAGTAGAAGTGAGTATCTGGGGGCAGATTGAAAGACTTGACCTAATGCCCTTATGTCTCAGTCCTCCAACATTAATCTAATGAACATATACCCATAATTATTTCTCAAATAGTTTTTCTCTAATTTTAAAGTGGATAATTTATAGCACTTGTAGAAAAATGCTGCAAGTTTTATTAAAATGTTCAGCATTAGGAGAGCTTTGAGCAGAATATATTTTCTTACAGTTCTACAAAGTCATACATATTTATAATATTAAAACTCTTCAGTTGCTTTAATAATATTTTGTTCCACAGATCTGAATTGTAACGTTAATATATCTGATACATGCATTAGAAGGCTGTGCACAGAATAACATATTTTATACTTTCAATTTTATTTTTATTTTTCTGATTTTTATATATTAAGCTTTAATTAAAATTTGTTTCATGATAAAAAAACCCCACATTTTACACAAGAAATAAAGACATTGGGAAGAAAGCTATTATTTCCTATTAGCCCTGTTGGGCCCCAACCTGACACCTCTGAACATTTAGAGTAGAATCACAGATTCGTTTAGGTTTGAAAAGACCTCTAAGATCACAGAGTCCAAATGTAAACCAAGCATTGTCAGTTGCAGCAGGATCCAAATACCTCAGGGATGGTGCCTCAGCCACTTCTCTGGGCAGCCTTTTCCAATGCCTGACAAACTTTAAATCACTAAATTTTGTCTATTATTCAATCTCAACCTCCCCGATGCAGCTTGAGGTCATTTCCTCTTGACCTTGTTACCTGTGAGATGAGGCCAACCCCCAGACTGCCACAACCTCCTTTCAGAGAGTTGTAGAGAACAGTAAGGTTTCCCCATGGGACTCCTTTCCAGGCTAAACAGCATGGACTCCCTCAGACAGTCCTTGTGTTCCAGAACCTTTGGCTTTGTTGGTGCAATTTATTTTGCTGCAAGTCTGACTGCTGACAGCTGAAGGTGCTCTGCACCACGCAGCCTTTGGACTGCTCCACCACAATGGAAGTGTGTGGGCATTGGGAATGCCAATGGTCTAACCTAGGATAGATGTCACTTCCTGTAGCAGCAGGCTTGGAAGTCGATGACATTTAAAGGTCCGTTCCTACCCAAACCATCCTATGATTCCATACTTCTGTGAATTTACTCAATGTAGTAACTAAGCAGAGGTAAATTTTTCAAGAATGCTGGTTTTTATATCTTTGCTCCGTCTGGTGTACAGAAACAAGAGAAAACAAGGCTTTTTCTGAGAAGAAAATTCTAAAGTAGCTAGAAAACAACAAAAGTAAAACAACAACAGAACTGTGTCAAGTTAAGCATCTGGGAGGGCATCTCCTTGCTTTTCCTAGCATGTCAGCTACCTCAGCCCAGGAGGAGATAGGGTTTTACCTCCTGAGAGAATGCCTGGGGAAAATGATTACCGAAGCAGAATTGTACTGTGACTGAGGAGGCGTAGTTATCTTAAAGCTGCATTTGGAAAATATCACAGGTGTCCATTTACCACCAATAAGTTCAGATATTATCTCATCAACGAAAAAAAATATATTTCTGCCCTTTTGTAGGCAAAATTCTTCTGCTGTTCATAACTGAAACAAGGAATAATGCTCTATTTCCTTAATTTTCTTGACTTCCCTAAAATGCTCCAGTCAAATAAGGGTGCAGTTGCTCAAGACCCATGATACAGAGTCTGGGCCAGCAGATAACAGCCTAGATGATGATGTCTACTGGAGAGGAGAATGTTTAAACAGGTATACATTTCCTCAACAACAGAAGCCCACGAAAATCTAGGTTTAAAGAGCACACACAAAAAAGTGACTTTCCCTAAGCTTGGAAACACTGTCTGCAGACAGAAACTTCAGAAAATCCTGATTCCAAATTAAATTTCATCATTGAATCAGGATGGTTGTGTTTTGATTGAAATCTCCTTCCATTCACTGTGTATCTCTGGACTGTGTGAATGTGGTTGTGTCTGTGCCTTAGTAAGTGGTTTTACCAAATCTCTGGGCATATGGACAATTGAAAGGCGGGGAAAAGGAATCTTGAAAGTATGATCTTTATTACTTAAATGTTAAATATTTGTCAAGTGGCTTATTTCAATTTGTTTTGGTTTTAAGAACAGGAGTATATGATCATTTGACAATGCTGTAGAATGACTACAAAAAATTGTGGATTGTCTGAAATCAGAAAACAAGAAAACTTGGGTATGATCATCCTTACAGAAAACAGAAAGTTAAAAGAAAAATTGTGCTACTTAGTAGAAGCCACAGCAGGACTAAAAAGATCTGCAGTATATTGCTTCACAAAAGGATTAAAGGAAACAAATCAGTCTAGCACACATACAAAATATTAAAGTAGGATGATGAAAGTATAGTCATCTCATGAGTATTTATGTAGGTGTATGTCCACCCCCATCCACCTATCTGTTTATTTAGATATGAACAGGGCACAGTAAGTTTTAAAATGCAAGAAGTTTTGAAAATGTTTAAAATACAATTAACTAAATTGTATTTTACTGTAATTAAATTAATTAAAAGATGAGTCAGTAGAGAACCATGTTCATGTCAGAAAAAAAAAAGAAAACACACTTAGATTCACAGATAATATTACAAAAGGAATGCAAGGTCTACAGTGCAATATTTTTTTCTTCCTCCACTTCCTGTAAGTATGAAATTACTGAGCAGTTTTGCACACCATTCTTGTCTCTTCTGGCAAAATGTGAAGATTTGGTAGAAAACTGTTGCTTTTGTTGTGAAATGTCAATTCAATAGAACTAGGATTTTCTTAGAGAAGAAACAATTCAAAATAATTTTTCAGTTGGAGAAATTTTAAGTAACGTTTTCTCCAAATAGCTTTTCTAAAATGAAAAATGAGAATTTCATAGCTTAACAGTGTGTTAAACTACTGTATTTAAAATATTCAATCTAAAAATAGGAAAAATCTAAATTAAAAACTTCTCAGATGCTTAAAAAGGAAAAGAAATGGAAATCAATAAAATTGTTTCTTTCCATGTGCTAAACCTTGCTGTCTTTTTTTTTCTGAAACAGTGATAAAAATAACATGTCTTCTGAATTTAGGTTAGAAAGTTTTTAGACTGAAAACTTCGTGGGCTTCTTTACACTCATGTTTTTACACAGACAAAAAATTACTTTTACTCACCCCTAACCTCCACTCGCTGTTGTGAAAAGACTGATTATTAGTAGTGTTAGCAAGAGAACATGTACACCTGTGGTGCGAAATATTAATAAAAATCCTGCTATAGAAAAGAAGGCGACAATTTTAGTTATGAGTTAATAGAAAAACATATTTGTTTATGTCCTGGTTTAGGGCAGATTTGAGAGAAAACTTCCAAAGGGCCTCCCCAGGAAGCAAATCCAAGCTCCCCTCCCCCCAACTGGTTTGGGAAGAAACTTCCTCAGAGAGAAGTGGAAAAAACCTGTTTATTCAACAGGCAAAGCACAGGCCCAGCATAAAAAATGAACAATATCAAACAACAAAGCCTCTCAGTGCTGAGAAGAGATGACAAATTCAGAAAGTCTCTCTCCTGTGGGTGGTGGCTCAGCTCAGTCTGTTCTCAGTCCCTCCGGCGCTGGAAAATGCCTCTGCCCAGGCCAGGCTCCTGGTGCTCCCCCGGGACCCCAGCCCAGAGCAGGCTCAAATAATTCCAGGAAAATGGAAAAGACTTTCCGGGGAACTTCTCTGCTTCAGTTAGTCAGAAACTAACAAAAACAAAGGAGAGCTCTCTCCGCTGTCCACCACAGTGACACAGTCCAGGAGATGAGACGATGGAACTCCTGTGTCTGTGTTTTGAAAACACTCTCCTCAGACATTCCATCGCTTCTCCTCCCCTCTCCTTCACTCTCAAATACAGTCTGAAAGGTACCAATCTTATTTCTGGGCTAAACAGACAAATGGGGATACAATTCAACATGGCAAAGTTACCTCAGGACAGTTGAAAAATCAAAATTTTGGGAGAAGACATGAGACATGCTTTTTCTGCATGGGGGGAAGGACATTTTCCTTTGGTTTATTTCTTTTCTTAATCAACCCCAAAAACTTCACAAAAAATGCAGCTCTCAAGCAGAAGTACAGCATTATGGAAAAGTAAAAGTTTAAGGATAATGTGAGATTTACAAATCATTAAGAATCCATTTTGAACATGTAATGCCAAATTAAAAAAGGATGTCTCTTTCTTTCTAAAGACACAGTAATTTTTCACCTTAACAAAAATAATTAAATATTTTTTAATCTAAAGTTAGGACAAATTAGATGTTGAGTAGCAGACATCGCACAAAATTGATGGCTGCAATAAAGAATATGTCTGTGGAGTATTGATGTTAATTATTTTTGCCATTTAGGATTATTTAAAAAGAGGTAAATTTTTGAGTGCTTCACCTCAGGTATTCTATAAATAGATAGCAACATTATCACTGTCAACATCGTACAATTAATTATCAAATCAGAATAAGCCCAAGATGATGCAACACTTTCCATAAAGATTCTCCAAGCAGAATTTCTCAAGAAAAGGATGACTATAGATAGAAGAATCAAAAGTCAGCATTTCATATATTTAAAGTGTAGTACAAGCTTTAAGTACTATAATAAGAAGAGAATACAGCATCAGCAGAGATTCCTGAGAATGTTCCTTACATAGGAAAATCAGAAGTAGTAGAGCTGGCCAAGTATAGCATTGATGTCCAATGTTTTTAAAGAATTGCAAAAACTTTGGCTTTATGTAGATCATTCAGATCTGTACATTTATCTCAAAGCAGCTTATGAAGTAATGATGAATCAAAACCAATATAATGGAGAATCTATTTGAGTAAACAAAGTCTTAGTGGGAGCAGGACAAATATATAGAGAGATTTATGGAAGTAGGCAGCCCATCAAGCTAACCCATTAATCCATATTTATGTTGAGTGCTTAACTTACTTCTTTCACTCCCCACCCCCTCCATGCTCATTGTTTTGACATCTGGATACAGCACAAAAAATATATAGTGGTTAAAAAAAATTGAGGACTGTTCAGAAAAGAGTAGAGCACTGGATTGCTACTTCCATTACTGCAGAAAGACAAAACACCTGTCATAAAATCTTTGTAAAGTCCTGTTGATACCAACAGAGATGAAACCAAGTACCTGCATTTCTGCCAGTTCGCTAGAGAGAACAGATGTTGCAGATGAAGACTCCTGAAAGTCTCCTTTTGTCATAACTTTATTAAGAGCAACTCAGCCAGGAAACTCCTTGTATGCTCAGATGTTTTGTCAGACATGAGGGCTTTATCATATGTTTTGCTTTGCTGAACTGGTGTAAACAAGAATCCGCCCCTGATTCTGGTATTGTGGTTTCATTGGCTTTTTTTCCTGTAAGAAATTAAAAAGAAAAGGCACTTTTATTCGTTGGTGAAAGAAGTGAAAAATATCTGAATTCAGACACACAGAGAGCATAGATCTTAGCAGAACGAGGTCTTAATTAGGCCCTTGTAAAATCCTGAAGGAAGAGAACCAGACTGTCACTAAGGCACTGTTTGAGATAATAATTTACACAAAACCAGAGATAACAGATTGATCTAAAAGAAAGGATTAATCTATAAGCAGTTCAGACAGAATTTCTTTATGCAGAGGATTACTGAATAATGGAACAAATTGTCAAAGGCAGTGATAGAAGCAAGTGTGAATTATTCTGACACATTTCTGGATGAGAGAATTGGAAAATGAAGTTGTGGGCTTGATTTCCAAGATAAATGATGATATAAAGATTGCTTGCATTTCAAGTTGGTGAAGCTAAGGGAGCCAGCTTGTATTAAAAAGTCACAAGGTTAGCTATGGGAGATCTTAATGAGCCATGCTCTCCTCCTCTTTCCCGTAAAAGTTCCTTCATGGTATCATTTAAGGCAAAGTTTTACATAATTGATAATGAAATGCCTAGCTTGAAAGAGAGGAACAAGCTACTTATTGATAAAGATATGAAAGATTAAAAGATAAAAAATATTTATTTGCTTTTCTTTGTATAAACTCTTTTGAATGAAAGGGATTTTTAGGTGTGGTTTGACAATTTCAAGAACACAAACAATGAAAGCCTTGCATTAAAAAAAAATAAACTCTACTCAGTAAAGGCATTAAACAACTCTTTCAAACATAGCTTCTGTGGTCATACAGTCACTTGTGCCAAAGCCCTTTATAAAATCACTGATAGACTTGTATGGGTTCTTAACTCTCTAAGACATTGTGCACAAAAAGGCCTAGAACATGTCATTTCAAAAATGAACACATTAATGTTTAAAGCTAAAACAGAAGCACTATAAGTTAATCACTTTCATACACAGATTGACGAAGGAGCCTAAAATGGGGCAATAATTTGGCTCCTTTCCTCTGAAAGTCCACATAATGAAAACTTTAGATAAAAGAAAATAACAACTGAATACTTTTCTTAGAAATAAATAAATATTTCACATGCACCTAGCAGAAAGTAACTGCCTTCCTTCTCAGTCCCCTACTTGAAATAATGCTTAATAAATAAAGCTCTGCACAATAAAGAACACCTATGATGCATATATCATATTAAACCACAGAAGAAAAATGTGTCATAAACAACTTGCTCCTCTATGTCTGCTTAAAATAGCTGTGCTAGTGCTAATTTTTTCCTTAGGGTATTTTTGGCATATAGCACCCATTATGGGAAGAAGGTATATTAGCACAGACACGTCACTGCTACAATTTCTGGGAAAATAAGTATTATTTTAGTCATATGACAGGTTTATGACCTTTGACTTTGGGTAATCTCAAGGAATTATCCAAATTCTAATGAAGTATTAATGAGAGAATGCATTCTTCTGTTGAATTGGTATGAAATCCAGCATGGCCTAATTTCTCCATAGAAAATTAAAATCATGACTCAATTGAGGAATATGTATTTTTTTGCTGGTTCGTTTATTGGGTTTACCAAAATGACATAAAATGCTTTGAAATAGGCAAAACAAACAAAACAAAAGCAATTTATACTCATTAAGAAATAAAATTGTTCACTAAATTTAGCAAAATTAGATTTAGGGAATCCAGAAAATTAACATCCAAATTACTATGGGAGACTACTTTGTTTAGTCAGAAAGAATGTGGAATTAAACTACAGAAGAAGCAGATTGCCCAAACCTCTGTCTGAACTGACTCAAGAGCAATCTTCAGTGATAGAGATGGGGAAAATGGGCTTTGGGACTTCTATATGGTTTTGGAGAAGTCTCAATAGATCTGAGACAGGTTTTATGAAGCAGGCTCACAAGTTAGGGCAGCTAATGAGGACAGTGATCATTAAACAGAATTCTACAGATCTAATTTTTTTCCACCTCTATTTATTCCATTGCTGAAAATATTTGGTTTTTAGTAGAATGTAATTTTTTGTCCTCAAACTGTTTTCATAACTGGTGCTACTGGATAACCTGACTCAAGTGAGATATTCTGGCTTCCTGTGACTGGCACACTCACTACTGTCCCAGGCAAAGGCAAATTTTTGTAGGCTGTCTAACCCAACAGGCTGTCAGACATTCAAGAGTCTGTCGGACGAACACTAATAAGGTGAAAGCACTCAACAAAAGATGAATAAAATTAGATATTGTGGGGAGGTATCTTCATTAAGTGTTGACAATGTTTCTTAGTTATACTTGTGTTTTATTTATACATGGAATTCCTACTACTTTTCATTCTCTCCATCGCCCTATGAAACAAATAAGACCATTAATTGCTCCTCTAACCACATTAACTCCTAAGGAAATATCCAGGTGACCTGAGTTAACTATCTGTAATCCTTACAGGCTGGCTTGGTGACAGCAACATCAAGGAGATGGGAAAGAAAAACAGATTCAGGCTGCCCCTCTCTGAGCCCCTTCACACTGATTTTTGCTCTCTTCATGGAACGTATTTCCATATCCCAGTGAAACCCATTATATAGTCATTATTAATTATATCAAACATTCCTTTTTTTATTTCTACTTCAATAGATTCTCTTTCTTTTTTTCCCCCATACCCTCCACCCCTCCTCTCTGTTTTTATAAAGTTATATAATCTTTAGGGAAAAGGGAAGTTGTTTACAGTTTGTAATCATTGTACTAAAAAAGAAATCAAACCACAAATTCATTGCAGAGTGTTTGATCCAGAACATTGTTAGAAATGTAATTAATAGCTGAAAGTATTTGAAACAGTTCAACTCAATCCCCAACAACTCAAGTCCTCAACTTAGTTGTCAGACACACAGAAATATACAGGCTCCAAGCTTTTCAGACTTTCATGTTCAGATTTTTTTTTTCATTTTAGTATTTGAAAAATTAATTTGGTGGATCGTTTTGTTAATAGGAAACAGAAATTACCCCCACTATCTCAAAACATAGTATTTGGTTAAGGGTTTTTGATAGTAAACGTGTTGAACTTTACTGAAGGCTTTCGTTTTGAAACACCCACCTTCTAATCTTCAGGGAGCCTTCAGACCTGAGAAACACAACAGGGAACAAAGGGAACAAAACACAGGCTGGGATCACCCACTGAGCAGTGAGCTACATAGCTAAACGGGTTTCAAATTACATAGCAGAATCACCACTTTTGATGAGTTTCTCTGACTGGTGCAAAGTAGTGCAGGTCTGGATTTGTGCAGTACAGTGTCAACTTATGGACCCTGAGAGAACACTTTTCTTCATGGTATCCTTCCAAATCTCTCCTTTGTTAGTTTCCACAGTTTTCGCTGTACATAGGCAAAAAAATTAAGTGCTGTGGACCATTAGGTCTCCTACTGTTTATCATTGCTCATCTCTTCACACTGTTATTTATTAATATTTTTGGGTTTTATTTTGTTTTCTTTACCTTTGAATTCAGACTACAGGTGTGTTAATCTCAACAAGCCTCAGTTGTTCAGTAGGGTTATTTTGTGCTCTTTTACTTTCCTCCTTTTAATCTTACTTTCTTTGGTTTATTCATATCACAGTAATGCGTCTTCATGGATGAAGGTCTCAGTACACACAAGAGTGTCTTAGTGCACGAATCAATATCCCCTAGATATGATTAACTTAGGTTTGCATCTATTAATGTTTGTGAAGGCATAGTGCTGCCAAAAGCATACTGAGAAGGCTGGAAAATGTCTGCATTTTTTCAGGTGCAATGCAGTACTGGAGAACAGAAGCAGGAGAAAGCGCAGTGTTCAGTCACAGCAGCCAGGCTAAAAGCTTTAAACAAGGAGTAAGATCGAGAGCAGCTTTCACTGGGCTCACATACAATGGATTCACACTTGAAGCAGAGAAAGACAGTGTTTTTTTCTTTTTAACCCTGTCTGATTATACTTCTATGGCAATGGCATTCATCTGGGCAATACAACGTTGTTCCACTGCTGTAAGATCATGGGCAAAAGATGATTTCTTTTTGCCCATGAAGGAAGCATATCTTGGGAAAAGTTTTCCCAGTGGCTTTTCTGTTCAGGTCTGCCCTGCACACATACCAAGTCTGTCTGCTGCTGGTTTTGCACATCCTTTCAGGATTGTCTCTGTAGCATAGCTCAGCATTTATCAAGAATTTTCGAATATTTGAAATCTGAATTTAAAAAAACAGAGGAAAGCTACAAAAATTTAAATGCTCTAAACAAATTTACTTTAGCTTTGAAATATATTCTGTCAGCAGTATTCTTAATGGATGTGTTTTGTTACAAAAATTTTGAATGGGCTTGTCTCTTTTTTTTTTAATTTACAGATTAAAGATTCTAGGGATGCTGGTACAACTGATACCACCTTTCTCGCCCATTTTCATTTCAATTTGTCTCAAAATTACTTATACCGGGAGGATTTAAAACCTGGTGTTTTTTAGGCTGGACTTAATTAAGTATAAGAAAGTATACTTTGTGAATTTTATCTTCTATAAACCAGCCAAACTTCAACCATCTCCTATGCTGAGCATACTTAGTAAGTCTTAAAAAGCAGATCGCTCTTGTCTTTCTCAGAATGCTTTATTTCAGTGAATCACAAAGATGCTGTAAAGATTCAAATTATAATTAAAATTCAATTTCCAGACAAGTTTTTGTCTGATATAAGTATGGACATAATAATGACTCAAGCATTCCATTGGGATTTTATGAGAACATGTGGCTGAATGGTCTTCTACTCATGCAGCAAACTGATGGGAAGTGCTCCTGTTTGTTATTAAATACAAGCAGATATTGTTATACAATAAAGACAGGAGTCAGGTTAGTTTCTGCTGCTGCCTTTCACCATACAAGAAAGCAGGAAAACTGCAAGTGCCTTCCAACACCATTGTTGGTTAAACAGAAAAGCTGGAGTCTAAACATCCTGATGTCTCAGTAAGACCCTAAGAAGTGTCTAAACCAATTAGAAGGAATGTCCAGCTGATACCTTTACTAATTCTAGTCCAGATCTGTCTGTCTGTACTGGAAGCAACAGAAAAAATCCCACAAGCCTGTTAAGTGCCTTCTGCGGAGGTCAACAATAAATCCCATACCATGCAGATATTTTGATGAGCTGTTGCAGTAAGTAAAAGACTATAGTTGACCACTATAGGGTTGAATATACATTGCTTGACCTCCACCTTTCAGGGGACCCTGATGTCAATGGGGGAAGACTTTTTCCTGTGGCTTTTATACAAATGGCTTTAATCACAACCTGAAAGAAACCATGAGTCCTAGACCTTTCAGAGCTATGATCTACTCCTGGCAAAAAGTTCCAGGTGGCTGGGGAAATTATTAATAAGATGATAAATAAATTGTTTTCTTGTCCTTTTTAAAACATATTCCTTAGTGAGTGGGTGTGTTTGGAGTAATATTAGGCCCACAAAATCCCTGAGATCTGAGACATGGAAAAATTTTTTCCCATTTTGTACTTAATGTCTGTGTGTTGTCTGTTCAGCACAGGTACTCATGTTGCTGTAACTAGGTGCTCTCTAGTGGTTGCTGTCTAGAGTACACTAGAGTGTGGAGGTGAGCTGGATGATTTGCCATAGCACCCAAGACTTGAAGTAATTCTGTTCCTTCACCCTTTTTCAATTTGCTTGCTTTCAATCATAGTTTGTGCATTATCCCTGGTGACCATTCAACCAGAAAGCACTTCCTGTTAGACTTGGAAATTGAACACACACTACATGCAGCCAGCAGCATTTCGGACCAATAACTTTTAATGTAAGAGTTTTGCAAGATGCATGTATATGATAAGTATAAAACTGTTTTGCAAAAGTAGTTTTCAGCATGACAAATGTTGGCCAGCCTTGCAAACCACTGTCTACTTATCACTTCCATTGCATCCGAATAATCCTGGGAATACTGCAAATTTTCTATATAAATAACACTCAAAGCTATGCTCTTCTTGATGATTGCATTCCTTGCACCAGCACAAGTTTTTTCTTTTTGACTTGCACATTCTCATCTCTGTGAGATACTTCTTCATTGGCTACTTCAACTACCCTCATAATGTACCAAATCTTCTGTAAAGTGAAGTGGGGGCAGGGGGAGGGCAGGAGGGCAAAGAGAGAAGCAGAGGAATGGAACAACATGAAAATGGTATGCGAATAATAGGAAGTGTGCTTGCTTCCAGTAGTTTCAATGAGAAAATCCATTCTATTCAGAGTCTTTGCTTTCGATTCTAACATATTTGGTATATCTCTGCTTTGGTTCTGTAATCAGAAACAGATTTGTAAGTTGCTGTATGTCCCATGAAGTTCTTGCACGACTTTGTCTGTATGTATTATGAAGGCATTATTTACCATTTAAAATGGGGCAATACCTTAACTCAAGCAAGGAATTTTCCGTGGTCTCAATCCTGCAAACAGATATATCGTTTGTAATATTTTCCAGGGAGAAAAAAGTGCTTTATTTTTTCCTTAGATAGTAATTATAAGAGTTATGCTGATCTAAGTATAAACTGCATGAAAACTAGATTCTTCATTTTTTATTTTCCTAAAATCATTACTGCCAAAAGACATGTTAAGGAATTTGTGATGAGAGCAATCCTAGACCTTCAAAAGTATGTGACAGTTTTGAATCTACTGTCTTTGAATAGGAATATGATCTTCAAAAACATTTCTCTAAGGTTTTCTGCAGGGAACTCCACAAGAAAATGACTACCATCCTACCTACAATTAAGTCTGTTTTTCCAGGTGCTTCATATTTTACAAGGTCCACTACGCATTTTAGAGGGGAAAGAATGGAACATGTGAAGTGCTTTACCCTGCAGAAAGATAAATAATTAATGAAAAAAAAAGCAGAGTATAGCACCTCTGTGTCTTAAAAACACCAAGATCCTAAGGTGACTGATTTCATTGGATAAATGGAGCTAAATATCACAATTACAAAAAGAAATGACAGGACTGGATGATACACAGAATGTTCCATGGCAATAAGTAGGGAAGGAAGATTCTCAGACATAGTTGGATTTGAGGAGGTATATAATATTTCCCTATCCTAAAATATTAATTAGGGAGTATATGACACAAACAAATATTTTTCTCTCTCTCGTCTTTAAACTTATATGTCCATTATTATGAAATTTGCAACACTGCTGGTCAGAATTATATGAAGTTGTCCAGTATGTTTAGCCTGAAATTTTTACCATGTCTAAACAGCTTCAGTGATAGTAGGCTGATAACTCTTTATGAAATAGTTTTACTAATGTTTTCATGTTTCTGGTTTATGATGTCATCAAAGTCATCTTTTGACATATTAGAAAGAGAGGTATTCTCAAAATAAACCAAGCAGCAATTTAGTATAGCTTTTAATGTCAACAGAAATTCCTGTATTAAAAAACTTTCTCAAAATATTAACAGTATTGTTTGCATTCCCAAATATATATTTCATCTTAATAAATATGACATATCCCTTAGGCTAGCAAAAATGTCCATTGTCTGAAAGTCAGGGGAAATTCAGTTGTACTTTAGAAATGTGATGCTGGGACACAATTCACTGAACAGGAAAATTATTAATTTGATGGTAGTGGTGTAGATAAAGTAGATACCTATATGAAAAGCTCATATTTTCAAAACACTCAGCACCTAACAGTTCTCTTGAGGATATTCGAATCAGGTCATGCAGTCTAAACTTGGAGCCAAACGTGCATTGTCATGATACTCTGATCCTGGTTTATAATTAATTCTGAGAAAAAATAAAAGACCTTATAGAACAGAATTAAAAATTATTCCATGTTGGTTTATTCTGAGCTATGGAAATTTCTACTGCTGGACCAGATGTTAATCTTTCTATCAAGAAACTTTGGGGGATCCAAGCTTTTTTTATGGATATTATGTACAATATAAATATTCTGTCTTCTTTGTTAAACTGATACCAGGAGGCTGATGAGGTGTCATGCATAACAAGATGATCTCATGCTTGCAGAAGAAATAGGTGTTAAACATCAGTACCTTTTATTGCCTAGGTTTCATGAAAAATAAATCCTTAAAAGCAGGCTGGATGATAATGTCGTCCTGATCTGGGGGAAGAAACATACAAGCTGCAGACCTGTGCAAAGCATCACCGGCAGCTGTACAAGGCCCTGTACTCACTAAATATCAAGAGGTCAGCATGAAATAAATTGTGCCCTTAGTCTGCTCCTGCTGCAAGTGATGGGAATTCTGGCCTCAGTCCAGTAGATCACTGAAGCACATGACTAATTTTGAGATTGTGAGTAACCCACTGATTGCAGTGACCTTCTAAACAAGGTTCATGGTGCATACCAAAGAAAATAAAAACCAGTAACATGATAATCACCATTAGATAAAAATTCCCTGTTAAAAAATCTGCCATATTGTCAATCAAAATAGTTTTAAAAACTTTCAGCTGAGAAACAAGAACTTGTATAAATTAGCTGTACTTTAGCCAATAGAAAACATTATTTTAAATTAGTGGAGCATCCTTAGTATTGTTTATGGAAGGAATTGCTCTAACAAACAGAAATAAAGGACTCCCCCAGAATAAAAAAGGATGTTCTGCCTTTTCATTTCAGACTCAGCACATTGTGTTCTGGTTGAAGTTGAAAATTTAAGCAACATGTTCTACAGAGCAGATATCATTAGGTCCTAAAATACCTTTAGACTATAATGAAAATATGGTGGGGTAAAATCAACTCCAAAACTATAACATTAGTGAATATAACACCTAAACTCTGCTTCTTCAGAATGTGATCCCAGTCCTGAAAAAACAGATGCTTTATCAGTACAACAGAAATGTAGAATTATAGTTGCTTGAATTAAGTGTCATTTGTCAAATTTTTAATAGGAAAAGAAGAAGATCATATGGTACCAAAGACAGAAAAATATTTTTATTTTTATTTTGTTCCTATATGCATTATAGTCATTAAATTGTACCATGTGGTCTTGGAAGAAGGTTTAAAATCAGAAAATTGTATCTCACTCAAAAGGTATGGATTCAATATATCTTAGTGCCATCTGTACTGTAACTTAGATTAAGGAGCTTGCCATGTATTGGATGAGAGAAATGTAAATAACCAGAGAGTACCACATCCTGCACTTTGTCATTCTCCTCTATATTATATGGCGTAATTCAGCATTTCATGTTAATTTTTTATTAACAGTTTTATTAACAGTTAAAGCTTGTTTGTATTCTCCCTCTTAGAACAGTTAGGTTATTTCCAAGTTTTGTAGTGTTTTGCTGTTTTTAAAAAAAGCACTGGCAAATATGTTTTATCCTCATTTCAAGTTTAAAAGGTTTCAGTGAACAGATGATTCTACTAAAATCCAGCAAAACCTCTCAGCTATTGATATTCCACAGTATTTGTACTATTTTCTTTTTACAGAACCATCTTCATCAAAGGAAATCTTTACATAAACTGAGTAGTTACCTCTAAGGTCATTCATGACTTAGAAAATACTACTTATCTGCTTTAAGCATCATTTATGTCTTTGTATTACATTGCACAAAGTCTCCACAGGACACCCTAATATAAACTATAAAATTCACATGTACTGTATGTTGTTAACTCTTCATAATTCTTCTCATACTCAAACCAGTACCTGTTCCATATTCTTTTCTCTGAGCTTGACAAATAACACTTTATGTTAAAGACTCTTCAGCTAATTTCTGTCATGGCAGGAATGTAGAAAGGCTTAGAGGAAAAAAATTTTATTAATATTTCCTGACATGTAATATGTGAAATAGAACTTATGGTATCATACTACTTATAATGAAAAACTATCCTCTTCAGAAAATATATATTGCCACAGAGGATTCCAATATTATCCTACTGATTTTTTACAAAATTACAGGTGAAGAAACTGCAATAATGTCCAATCTACAATCTGGACATTGGTAAAAAACACCATAGCATGAAAAGAGTGATTATTATCTAGGTTAGACATAAGGGATCAAAATTTGAACCAGGAAGGAGTAAAAGTTTTCTGCAGGATAAGCAACAATTAAGGATAAGCTCAAGAGGTTCTCTTTCAGTTCAGATTATAAAATCTGAATAGAATGCATCAAAAACATTTGGAAATTATCCTGCTGGATTTTTAAATCAAATTAAAAGGTAGATATACCTGGGACCTGGGTACATAGAAAGAACTGGATGATCTATCTTGAGGGACATTATATATATATATATATATATATATATATATATATATATATATGTATATATGTATATATATGTATGTATATATGTATATATGTATATACGTATATTGTTGAGAACCACTATTACAAATTGTTTGCACAGCATTTTGGCAAAGTAAGAGAAAGAGAAAATTATACCAGCATGAACAAGATTTTACAGTAATTCACCCAGGTAATGAAGCTGTGGAAGGTGAATGTGCTCAGGAAAGATGCATAATTCAATATATGCCCACCAGATTTACATGGTTTAATGGTGCAGAGACTGTGATGGGCATCTTCAGAATACCTACTGTACCACTGGAGAAAGATCCAGACATCAACAAAGACCAAAAGATGACTGAATGTCCAAAAAGAGGACTTAAAGAATCAGGTTAAGTTATGCTAGAAATTGTGGATTAACTGTGAAATATACTGGTACATTTTTAATAGATTTCTTGCACAAATAACATGAAGGGAAAACAAATATTTTAGACAATATATATATAAATTTAATAACAAGTTTTTTTTTCTTCTTGAGGTCACAGAAGTGAGGAATCAGTAGGATTCCTCTCCTACTAGTGGAGTTCTGAAAGAGTTTTCCATTACAAGTTTCAAGATTGAAAAAAAATAAAAACTGTATGTGTGTAGGTAGAGATAGAGATAGAGATAGAGATAGAGATAGAGATAGAGATAGAGATAGAGATAGAGATAGAGATAGAGATAGAGATAGAGATAGATAGAGATAGAGATAGAGATAGAGATAGAGATAGAGATAGGGATAGGGATAGGGATAGGGATAGGGATAGGGATAGGGATAGGGATAGGGATAGGGATAGGGATAGGGATAGGGATAGGGATAGGGATAGGGATAGGGATAGGGATAGGGATAGGGATAGGGATAGGGATAGGGATAGAGATGATAAAGATGATAGAGATGATAGAGATAGATGATATAGATTAGATTTAGATATAGATATAGATATAGGTATAGATATAGATCTATAGATATAGATCTACAACGCACAGAATTTTATAGATGAGATAATATGTCTAGAAAACAAAACCAAAGACATACTGTGGGATTTTGGGGAAGAATTTCTTCACTGCTATATTCTTGGGAAAAACAGTTCCTTTACAAGAAAAAAAATAGCAGTTTAAAATGTTTTTTGATAAGCAAAATTAAACTACACATTTTTATGTGTTTCTCCTCATCTATTTCAAAATCACAACTTCTTTGCAGGCATGTTGAATAAAACTTATGCCAATGCTTGGAGATGCAGAAGTAATCAATTCGTAGGCACATAATCCTTACGCATTTTCATGTGTGCTCTTTCATTTAAACTGGGAGGGTTTGTGTACAGAGATGCTTTGCCTTCCCCACTCTTTTTTTCTGTGTTATATGCTCTGCATATGTGAAATCAGTGTGTGGTGCTCTTTGCTAAAGATTGTGATTCCTAATGCTTATTGCACATTAAATAATTTCTAATTCACTTTGTGGTGAAGCTCAGAGAGATTTGGAATCTTCTGACTCTTGTGCACAGTTTAGGAATAGATTCATTTAAATATAGGAAATAATTTTCATTAAACATTGAGCTATGATATGAGGTCATTAGAGTATATCTTGCAAACTCATATCTTCAAGCTACCACTGGGAGATTGTATATTTCTCTTCCAGCCTAAAAACTGAGTTAAAAATTGGCTGGCATCCAAAATCCGCAGTTGTTACGTGTTGGGGTTTCTTACTCATTCAATACCTTTTAGCTCTCCTCATTAAGGAAAAAAAGTCGCTCTGGCATTTAGATGTTTTGCTATATACAAACAAAATTAGTTCAACTTAACCAAGGTATAGGCTGACAGAGACCTCTGTAAACACATCTTGGGAATTCCATATATGTTATGCAATCTTTTTCAAGTGCCATTTTCAAACTGAAAGTTACTATGTTTTCTAATTCCTTTTATGACAACCTTTGAAAAAATTCTCAAGTACATGTTCAAGACTTTTTGACACAATTGTTAAAATGAATATATATAAAATATGACATAGTACATTAAAAAAAAGCTATTTTGTATTGTGTAGTAATAGAGGACAATGGGAACATTATTCTGCTTTGATAGATAAAAATAATAAAAATGGCAATAGCAAGATGAAGCTAGCAAAAAAATATAATAAATCAAAAAGTTTATTCTGCTGTCATTTCTAACTTGTTTCCTCTCTGATTTTTTCCCTGCAATCCCAAGAGAGATTCGTCTCTGTACGTATTATCAAAACAATCAATATATTTTCTGAAATATAGACAGGTTTTAAAAGAAGCCATGAATTTACTTCCAAGGCCCCTTTGCTGTCCTAGCACTGTTGCAAGTGGTCTAGATAAAGAAGGAATCCTTTTTGAAATGCCAAGAGAGGTGGTGTGACGGCTAGCATGCTAATGTGGGATAGAGGAGATGGAAACCTCCAGAAGCTGAAGTCAGACAGGAAAATGAAGGCTAAGGAATCCATAGCTATCTAAATGAGCAGTGGCTTTCAGTGTAGCTTCACTATTTTGTGCTAGATGAAACTGGTACAACACTTAGAGGAGATAATTAAAGGTGGAAGGGATAAAAATAGAAAGGCAGAACAGTATAGCCCAAGGCTAATGTTGGAATCTGAATAGTTCTTCCTAGTTCTCCTGTGTTACAAAATCATTTGTTGAGGGAAAAGGAGGAAGTTGAAGTGTGAAGCAAGAAACAGTGGTCAAACTGAATTCAGGAATATATGATGCATTTTGTTCCCAAGAAATCATTAATAATTTCAAATCTACCCAACTTCCAACTTCTGTGTGAATAAAGTACTCTTTCAATTGTAAGGTTTCAACGTACAACTGGAAGGTTAAAATTAAGCACCCGCCTTGAGCTATTTAGTTCCATAAAATATAATCTCAAATTGTACATTAAAGTCAGAGAATGAGAGCAGGACATGAATGAGTGGTGCATGTATTGGCTCTTGAGTACCTCCTTAATCTAGCAACCTGTGGCAGCTGTGGGTTGGCTGATCTCTAAACAGCAAAAAATGCTACCTTTCATAACAAATTATTTGATTGCATTTCATTTCACTGGGCACAGTGAGGAAGAATACTTAACATATTAGTCAAAGTTAAGAGAAGAGATAGTAAGAAAATCTATCCATGTTAAATATAACCCTTGAAACAATGACACAGATTACTGTCATTTAATATATTTTTGCTCCTGCCCGCTGCTCTGTAATTCAAAATACGCAGATCCATTTAAAAATAAGCACATTGCAGCTTGCTCTGTAAAGAACAGTCTTCAAACCCAGAACTAAGCTGCTGGGTAGTGCTGAGGGAGATGGTGGACCCTGGAGGAAGGTCTTGTCTGCAGGTTGTATTTAGCAGAGGTGAGGTGTGGCTCTGGGTGATTTTTGACATGCAAGTCACCTGGCAACCTGTGAGTGAAAGCAGAGAGGCCTGTGCTCAGATGCCAAGACTGCTGCCCAAAGCTCCTTGGGTGAGAAGGTATGATCACTGAATGTCATCACATGAACTGTGTGAAGACATTCAGGATGTCTGTTTTTGTCTTTTTATTATTATTATTATTATTATTATTATTATCAGTTTAAAAGGAGCATTATTTTTACAGTTCATGAGAAATCCTTTGCAGAATATTAACATTATGAATTCTAAAATCCCGTTTGTTGTGTACAAACAGTCAATAATGACTGCACTCAGATCAAAACCAAATGAAGTTATGCACTGCTTCCCCAGGGAGCTTGTGCTCCAGTTCAAATACAAAGTGTTTCAAGCACAGACGGTACATGGTCTGCCAGTGCAAGGTGTTTTGAGGTGAAGTAGGAGCTGATCTGTTCTCCTTGTTCTAACTATGATAGATGCTCTCTAATTTCCTCATTAAGTACTGAAAGAGACTCAAAGCAAAGACGGATTGATAGTTTGTTTGTGTTTTTTCAATTACAGAGCCATAAGAAATATCTCAGTTGCAGAGAGAACATGAGGTGCTGCTGATCAGCATAATGGTCCAGCTAGCTGCAGAAAACAGCAATGCATCCCTATACAAACTTTCCTCAGTAAATTCATGCAGTTAAATGCATGCCAGATTTCTAGTTGCAACAACTGAATGGTCGTTTTAAAGACAGGTTCAGTACACGGACGAAGTTCTCCATCTGGTTTTAGGAATTGTGACATCTCATTAAATTAGAAGAGATATCTAAGTTAAGACAAAGTATGGCAAGTATATAGGTATTTAAATTAAATTAGAAACCTGGATCTCTTCTAATTTTTCTAATTTTTAATTTCTCACATCCTAAATCTATTTTTCTAATAAAACATTGGTGCTTGGAATGGAATTTTTTTTAAGATAAATTGAGACTTAAGCATGGGAAAATATAACACATCTTACACAAACTTGGTTTCATCTAGAGGTGTCCAAAACACGTAGCAAAAAAAGATAACACTATGAAAATTAAAAAGACAACACTAACAAGAAACTTTATTTTCATCCAACCTAATATTATGGCTGAAACTAGGATAAAGGTTTTGGCTATATCTCGAAAATGCACTCTTGTAATGACGACCTGTGACAAATGCTGCCATTCATTTTTTTTTCATGTATTCATTTGTTTGAATAGAAACTATTAAGGTGGCTTTATGAATATTAGCTCTGGTCCTTCTATCACAATAAGGGAAACAAAATATGTCAGAGATGATAATAGTAAACTCTTTCCTTTATGGTTTGTATTTTTCCTTTTAGGAGGAGATATACATAGAATTTGTAAGCCCCTTTACAAGTGTACTTTCAATTGAGTCTTGATAGAACTTGTATTTATTTTTGAATGAATCCCAGTGGGGAAAAGAGCAGTTCAGTAGAGCTACTCTATTTATAAAACAGGGGGGGGGGGGGCGGGGGGAAGAAACAAAACGAAGTAAAACAAGTTGCAGTTATACAACATATATTTTTGGCTAAAGTGGTGTGAGGTGTGAATGCTGCTTCAATTACAGGCAGTAAAAAATAACTTGGTAAAATCACACAGGAAGTCCTTATTCAACACTTTGCTTTGCTCTTTCCATTTCTTTGAGCAAAGCTGACATTATAAGCACAACTGACTCTCTAAGGAACCCTTAAATAATTTAAAGATGCTGAGCCTCATATTCTACAGGCAAAAGATGCTGACATTATGTTAAATTAGGTTTTTATACTTAAAGTATATTGAAGTGCATTTTGGGGATATGAATTTTTGCTACCTGTGCTTTTTCTGAGAGCTACTATGTGCAGAACAATACTGACACTGTGAGTAGAATAATGTTCATATGCACTTTTGTATATTCTGAAAAATAGTATTGAGCACAATACTAATTTTTAAAATATGAACTCAATATATCCATGCAATCTTCTGGAAATGTACTAAGTTACATGGGGGTTTTTTGCAAGTGATTGTACCTGATAAATGTAGAGTGTTTATATCAAGTTTTGTGAATAAGTAAAAATACACACTAGGTAAAATTGTACACTGGCCTTTTTGAGGGATACTTTGACTTCAGTGAAAGTCTAATTTTGGCCTTTTTTGCTAATAGCTTGAATAGAGTAGCCTCATTGTTATTTTTACTCTAACTCTTGATGCCTTAAGTTATTTGCCACAAGCAGCTGGCTCTGTCTTACTCCCCCATGTTGTTCTCAGATGTCCTTCAAGTCAAAAACCGAGTGAAAACATGTACAGAAGAGACTCATGGAATAAAAAAAATTCATCTATAAAATACGGAGAACACTGAGACAAAGATTTCACACTTGTGTGACTTGCTTGTGAATTTTATTTTTATCTTCTTACAGCCATTGGGTAATACTAGTTTAACAAACAGAACCCAATAAACTGTAATTGTCCTAAACCAAAACTAAAAGTGACCCCAAATCGTTCTGAGTGTGCTGCTTGCTAAAACCTAATGCATGCTGGGATTAGGCACTTGCCAGTTAGCTTATTGACCATGTCTGATAGTGCAGACGTGATCAATAATGCCAAAAGTCATGTATCTCCATATCAATTGCCATTGCATCATCTGTGAAGCTCTAGAGATGAAAGCATAGCACAAAAGCAGCATCCTATGTTCCCTCTCACATTCGGCTTTCAGCTTAAAATAAGAAGCTTTTTAAAACATGGCAAATTCAGCATTCCTTCATTTGCCATCTGGTTTTGGAGCCATTGTCCTCTACCTGCTCTGCATTTTCAAGCTTTGCTCTGAAACTTCAGCAGCTAAAATTGTCTTTTCTTTCTCTATGAAGTGGTACAACTCTCCTGTATTCATTGCCTGAATAGGAAAGACATAGGAAATAAGTCTACCAGTCTGGTGTCCACCTTGCAGACATCCCAGGAGAGAGGAAGAGCCCATTGTTTGCCTGAACTCATCTGTTACATTATGAAATAACATAATTAATTTCTTATTTGGCTGTTTTAGGAAATTAAATTCAGAGAGTAGCAAAGACTTCTGCTGGGCAGTTTAGTTGCTCTGCATCTCCAGCTACTCCCCAGCACTCCTCCAGCTACTGTCACTGATGGCCAGCATTGGTACTGGCTGTGACTAGCAGGAAAGGCAAACTACATGTGTGAGAGAAGGAGTAAAGCTCAATATCATTTCAGAGGCTTTGATAATATCCTACCCATATTTCATTTCTTATTTCAGTTTAGTCCATTTTCTTGTACATCTCAGTGAAATCCAGTTCCATTTTTCTCAAGGATATTAAAGCACTCACAACCAAAGATCCCAGTACATCCCTGTTGATGAATTTGGCAGATATGGTAACAAGATTTTTATTTTTGTTCTTCAAATGGGATGCCTCCAGAAAAAAGGCACACTTTTCCTTAATGGTAATGGCAGCAAGTTTACAGAAAATACGATATGAAGTCTCATACTTCATACACTTTGTGTTCAGTCAGTTCTAGATGACCTTAATGATGGCTGTCACTTTCTCAAAGAGTTTGGAGATGGGAATTATTTGCATCACAGCCACAGATATGCCATGCCTGCATGGCACTTTTCCACACTGGATAGACTTGGACTAAACAGACAAAAGAAGACCTAGGTTAGAAGGTTGCAAACTCAGTGAATCATAAACTGAAGTTCTGGAGATATCCAAGAAGGTCTTCCACTCTGGTCAGTGCAGTAGAGCTGCAATTATAATGTCTTAAATGGAACTCACCTTTTTGTGATAAGTAGGCAAATAGCATTATCAGAGATAGACATTCATCTTGCATGCATCATGCGGTGAAATAGAATGGAATCAGTTTCACGTGAGACTGGACTTATAGTGGAGACTGGCAAACCAAGAGGCTATGCTGAAAATTTGGCTGGAAGTCTTGGAAGCCCACACAGGAAGGCCAGCATATAAATTATTGGACATTTTGTCCTTTGTTAAAGTCAGTAGCAGAGATGGGAGTGAGAAAAAAAATGTTGTTGCCTTAGGCATGCTTTCAGTGTACATTTATTTTGTTGTTGCTGCCTGGTTCATTGAGCTGGTTTGTCTTTAACGGTTCACTAAGCTTTGACTACTGTAGAGATTATGGTAATTTATTTTACTGTAGTAGTGTCCTGGACTGTGGCATATGTTGGTGCTTTCAAAGTACCAAATTAGGTAAATATCAATAATATAAAAAGTTTTCTTAGCTGAGATTAACTCCTGGGCTCCAAAATCACGACATTTTTAAGTGGAAAATGCCAGTCCAAGAGGACAAAGGATACAGTATATTGGTTTGTTTTAAATATTTAGTGTTTCAGATACCTTGCCTTGAGATTTAAGCCATATAAAATGCAGAGGTTTTTTCTGAATTAGAATTAAAATGTAGAGAAAGTGTTATTTGCAGCCACCAAACTCTCAAGCTTTTAAAGCCAAATTATGTTCACAGACATTTCTCTTAGGAACAGAGACCAAGTGTGTTAAGTGTCTCTCCTGTTTCAGAAAAGGTTTTTATGATGAAATTATTGCAGTTATTAGAGAGATGCTTCTGTACAAATTAAGGTACAAATGAGACCACATGTCAAAGTTGATAGTGTGGACTTTATTTAATAGTAAATCTGAGATAGAGAGATAGCAACAAACAGGAAAAATAGAGACACAGGGAGAGAAAGAGTGACAGAGACCGATTAAGTAGAAAGATATCACCACCCTGTGGGTCCAGTGGTGTTCCATTAGTTCACTTCTTCTGGTCTTCTGGTGATGGGAGTCCCACAAAACACAGAGTTCTGCTGGTTAATATATGTTCAGGTACAATGGGAATGCCCAAGCGTCTCCTCAGGGAGGGGGAAGTTTTACACTGTCTTTTGAAACAAACTGTGGATCTGTTGCAACACTTGGACCACACACAGCCTCTGGTGGAAGGCCTCAGGAATGAGTCTAGGTGGCATTCTGGGCTTTTCCAGTGGGTTATGACACCATCTCCGGTTATGATACCTTCTAAGACGTGCCAGCTGCTGCCTGTGTGAATGTTCTGTGTGAGTGTGTCCTTCCCAGGGTGGTTATGAGCTGTACAATTGAGCCACTTTTTTGTAAGGAAGGACATCTGGCACCTTAAAAAGCACCATTCCATCTCCACAGTGTCTGCTTATGCTCTCCAGGGGTGGGCGTTCATCTTCTCTGTCTTATGTGGACCCAAAAACTCTCCTCCCCCAACTGAGCTGTGGGGGAGTGTGTGTGAAAACCTCTGCAAATGAGTCTGTGGGCAATGGCCTCTCCAACCTGGATCCAGCCAGAGCTGATTTTCAACACAGCTGCAGTGTTTGGCTTGTCCTTGTGTCCTTGAGTTACATCACCTTAGATAGTTGAACAACAGTCCCATCTTTATCACATCTCAAATTTTCACATGATTTAACTCCCAGTCCAATTTCCTGAAATCCAGAAGACATTTTGAGGAATGTAGACTTCAGTGGTGCCAATGAGCACCTGTTTCTTTGCACATTTTGCAGCAATGTGCCCATGAGGGTGACCAAACATTGGTCCAGGTTGGCCAGAGTTGTTGCAGAGTCTCCATCCCTGAAGATACTAAAAATCATCTGGACATGGACCTGGACAACCAGTTCTCATTTACCACTCAAACAAGTGGGCTGGACCAGGTGACTTAAAGGGATCCCTTCAAACCTCAACAATTCTGTAATCCTTCTCTCTGTGCTCAGATGGGAAGGTTGGCTGAGAGATTCGGAACAGAATGAAAACAAATCACTGGGGTGGCCCTGTGCATTGCCACATTTCAAACACAGCCTGACCTGAAGAGCAGCAACAGACAAGACGATACATTGAGACACTGTTGAGTTCTGTAATCTATGGTTTCCATTTAGGTAAGTCTAGAGGAATTCTTTCACACTTAAAAATTGCAGAAATCTTACTGCCCCAAAAATGATGGTTTGGTGGGGTTATTTTCCATTGACATCATTAAAGATCCCACACAGCAAGTAATTTAAATAAAATTACCTTCTGGTGATGCTGAAATCATGGAGTAAGTGACACACAGAATTCCAGCATTCTTGAAGGTCCATCACATTTCTCATCCTACTTTAGCCAATTAACATATTTGTTTTCTTAGTTCCATCTGATTAATTAATTACTATTTTTTTCTCATAATGATCATTATCATTTTACTTTCTTACTATGAGTAGAAGTAGGATAAGTTTTGTTTAATATTATATATTGTAAGGATGTTTTTTTGGATCCTACAACTCTCCAGTATCCTAGGCCCATTGACTGTTTATAGGCTCCAATTTTTACAAAACATACTTTTTTGTGCAGGAATTATCAAAAGTAATAAGATTGATCACCTGAAAAGAGCTAATTTTAATGTTATCCCTGCAAAGATATTAGCACATTTTTAATTGCCATATGCATTGAAATAAGTTTCCTCTAAAATTAGTATGGTAGATAATATTGTTCATTCTGTTCAATGTGCTTCAAAATACTTGTAAACAACTTGTACTGATTAAACAAAAAGGTCACCTAGAAAAAGAAAGTTCTAATAAAATCAACTTCAAAACAAAATTCTAGCTCTTTCAAGACCTGTACCAAAAATATGACTATGAATATGTGGTATGCTATTGGTGACTATTACTGTACTGCTATTGTCCCAAAATGCATTTCCTACCTTAATTGAGTATAATTGTCCAAAGATAAAAGTAATAGCAAGACAGTTTTCTAAATCCCAAGATCCCCAAAAACCCCATGGAGGAATAAAGAAATAAATGGAATAAAAATTATGTTACTTTTGATATCTCTTGCCTTTTTCCAACCTGCTTCACATAGAGTTCTGTCACAATGGGTTTGGATGCAATAATTGCTGCCCTTATGCCATTTAAGCCTTTAGGTCAATAAAAGCAAGCTACAACTGGGAGGTTACATCTCCTTGTTTTGAATGTAGAAGTACAGTTTTAGAACAGCTGGCAGAAGAAATGAGTTTTGAAGTTGTAACAGTGTTGATATCAGATTTTCAGAGATATCTTGAAAGGTCTCCTAAATGAAATGCATTTAGGAGTTAAATATGTTTCTTTCTTTCTCTAAAGCATTCTTTTTTATTTTAAAGTCCAGCTTTTGTAGGAAAGATTTAGTGTTCATTAATTAAATGATTTGTGCACTGATTCATCCTTTCTGCTCAAACAGGATTGAATTTCAATACACCACAATCATGCAGACGTACTGGTGTAAGGGTCGGTCCGAAGTTCCCCTCGATTTTGCCTCCCGACCGTCGCAAGGAGACCTCGAGGACCCCCACCCAGGCTGACTCCGAACAATGGTTTCCTGGCCGGGCCAAGGTGGATGCTCATGACTGTGTGCTGGTGTATTGTGTTCACTGGGCAGCACCACACAATGGTCCATAAATCTTCCCACCTTTTGGCCAGAAGCCACTCACTTTGGAGAAGGACTATAAAAGAGCGACCCTCTGGAAAGAACCCTTTGAGATCTCTCCACTGATGAAGACCCCTGAGATCTCCCCACGGACGAGGACTCGTCTATCGGATGACCCGCAAGGACGCCCATCTCGTCTGTTGGTAGCTATTTCCCCATCCCTTCCTTTCCTTCCCCTTTCCTTATCCTGTACCTCTCCCCTTTACCGTAACTGAATTGTTGGCATTTGATGAAATGCATTGCTGTTGTTGACTAAACTGAGTTTCTGTTGTTGACTAAACTGATTTTGTCCCCTGCATTTTGCCTGTTTGCACCTTTGAGATCAAAAGAACCATCACGACCCCCGCTCTGCATTAATAGCGGATTGTGACAACTGGTCCTCAAGCCAATTCTTCAAGCCTACACTTAACATTCCAGCTTAGCAGCCTCCCTAACACACCTCAAGGGTGTGTAACTGAAAAAGAAGACAGAGTCATCAAATACTTTACATGACTTTTTTCTTAAGAAAATCATGGAAAAGGTTTGAAAATTTTAAGATTATTAAAATTATTTCTAACAAGGGCAGAAACAAAGTTTGTAGTCCTTTTAAACACTGACATGATTCTTAGTGCTTCTTTTCTTCTGGTAGAGAAGTGAGATAACTGCTTAGCTCGTGCTCTGTTCTTTCTCTTCACTGTTCTTTCTTCATAACATTTCTGATTTACACTGAGTCAAATTTTGGTCTTAGTGAGTTTTTCACAGTGATTTAAAAGGAATTGGAAATTTTCCCACAGTTTTTCGATATATGATTTGGTGAAAGAGAATAACTAATTGTCTGGTTAGTAAAAGCCTCTGTACCCTATTCCAATTTTCTCATTGACTTCTGCAGGAATTGAACAAGGCCATAGATTTGACTGCATCAAACTCACAGACTATAAAAATATAGATAGATACCTAAAGGCTAAAAGTACTTGCACACAAAATAGTGCTAAGCAAAAGGCTCTAAGGTTGGGAGGAAAAAAAAAACCAAACTATATCCAACAAAAAGTTTTTATTTTTCTGAAAAACAGCCTTTCATTCACAATATTAATTATTAAACCTCATAGTTCCTAGACTGAGTTGTGAAATTTATCCACATGCTAATCAAGCTCTCCACAACTTCTAAAGGTCACAACTAAGCACGAAGCTCCAATTAGACTACAGCACTATGTGGCTAAATTTGTGTCTTCCAGTCATTACCAGTGGCAAAGTTTCAAAGTCAACGCATGACCTCAAATAAATAAATCATCTCCTCTTACAAGGAGATTTCACAGTTTGCATTTTCCTGGACTAAATGAGATAATATTTGACGAGTGATTCTCCATGGAAGATTCTGTCATGCTTATCATAAGCTTGGCAGCCCCCAAATGAAAAGCTAGGTCTTATACAGGTTCTTCTTTTTTTCATCAGTTTTGTCTCTTCCATACTTGTGAGATGTAAAACAGGACACACAGAAGAAGAGTCATTCCCTAGCACAGAAAAATAATATCATTATACTCACTGTTGTTTTCTTCTGTGTATTATTCCACTGGTGATAGTTCCTGTACTCACCCTTGGTGGAAATGCCAAAACAGTATATAAGTTTTGTGCAAGTGTACTTTAGCAGAGCACAGCCTTTTTGCTGTAATAGAATGCAGTTACCTGTCTCAAAACACTGTCAAAGAAAGAGAAGGGGCTTCCCAAACGACAAACTACCAGACAA
Source organism: Sturnus vulgaris (assembly GCF_052056855.1). Classification (NCBI taxonomy): domain Eukaryota; kingdom Metazoa; phylum Chordata; class Aves; order Passeriformes; family Sturnidae; genus Sturnus; species Sturnus vulgaris. The sequence continues at coordinate 26,660,408 of NC_142283.1, forward strand.
AGAATTCCCATTGTGAGAACTCGAGGCAAGTAAAGATGGCAGAAGCAGGAAGGTGCTAGTTTCTGGCCTGGTGAGGCAGATCTGGGTAACCTATCCTGACAAAAAATTCACCCAGCGGCAAACTGTGCGGAAACAAGCAAGTCCTTATGCACGTCAGCCCAAGTTGTGGGGAGAGAATCTATGCCCCATGGATAGCTGGGACTTGTACTGTATAAACGTGATGCCTTCAAAAGAACAGCTCTGGAAACCCCATCTCCGAGAAGACCTGAAGGCTGAAGGACGATCAGCTGGACACCACAGGATTCACATGGTGGTGACTATCTTTCTCCCCAGTCTCTCTCACACTCTCTTTCCCAGGCCCCTGCACCTGTCTACCTATTTCTTTTTATCTCTCTTTTTATCTCTTTCTTTCTTTATCTCTCTTTTTATCTCTTTTTATCTTTTTATATCTCTCTTCCTATTTCTATTATCTCTCTTTCACCTTTCATATCCTTCTGGATTAAAAAAATTAATAGAGCTAGTTAGTCTTCTGAACTGGTGTGGTAATCAGGAATATTGCTAGCTAGAATTTGTCCATTTTACTCGACAAAACTGTTTGAATATATTGGGAGCAATGTGGGAAAAGTTAAGTAATAAACAATATTAAACCCATTAAATAATAGGTCTTGTCAATCTCTTTGTTTTTTACCTTAACACTGAGACCTCGGTTTTGGTTCTGGCTAGAATAGAGTTAATTTTTGAAGTACCAAAAGGAGGAGGGGCAATGGCTAGGACACAGAGGTTCTTCTATTTCAGCTCACAGCATTGCCAGAGGCAGGGGAAGGGATTCTCCCACTTCTTCCAATCAATCAAGATTGGTGGACAGAGCAGCCAGGGTAGCAGAGCATAGGTCCTGAGCCAGAGGGAATAATGGGCTGGCATGGCTATGGCTGGGTCCAGATCATGTGGGAATCACTCCTTTTTTTGTACACTTTTGTTATTAATATTGTTGTTGTCACTGTTTTCTTATCTCATTGCTGTTTCCCGTAAATTGTTCTTATCTTAACATGTGATCTTTTCTGTTTGGAGGGAAAAAATGGGGAGAACCATTCTTAAACTGAGACAATCTCCCAGTGTAACAATAATAAAATTCTCTTCCCCCTACCACACACAGAGGCATATAGATACATATATTTTTATATATATTTTTCGCAAGAAGCTGTTAGAGCTCTAACTTTCAAAAAATTCCATTTACGTTTCAGCAAAGCAGAACAATCTTTCAAAAAGCATCTAGATTTTACTTTTTTTTCATCGGAGGTACCAAGAAATAAATTTCTTGGATGTCAAATGCATTCTACTGCATGAAAAAGATTGTGATATAAACTTATTTAAGACACTACATGAAAGAGGTAGAGAAGCATTTCAATTCAAAAAGAGACCAGACACGATAGGAAATTATCTCCTTGCTTCCAGGTAGAGTGGAAGATGTAAATGTCAAGAAGAATGTGACAAAATGTGTACTTCCCCAACAAAGTTAATAGGGTGCAGAAAAATCTGGTGTCTTTTTATCCCCTTTTGCATGGGATGAGCAAATACAAACAATTGTTAATGAATGCCAACATATATTTTTACCATACAGCCACATGACCTGCACAGGCCATGTGCTTTCTCTCTCTTTGTTTATTCTAATACCAGATACCATAAACTCTGTACAAGCACATCCTTGGCCTGGCAATGAATATTATATTTATTCAGACAGACACTAAGCTTATTCTCATCATGGTCCTTCCTTCTGTGTCAGTCAGTGTCCTCTACCCCACTTCAGTGGCATGTCTTCTACCCATGTTAATCAGTTTGAGGATGAATCACCTGATGTTTTAGCGCAACCTGGTTGTCACCATTATTTCCTACTTAAAATAATCTCCATTAATTGACATAAATACCATCCTTATGATATCACTACTAAAATAATTTCCAACTCACATTTATATGCGACCTGATTTTAGCAATATTAGTAACATGGACACAAAGGTGAACTTGGTAGTAAACCTGCTGCTTTAATTATTATTTGGTGTTAAATTCAATCTAACAAAAAATATTCAGGGAATAATTAAGGTTGGAAAAGACCTCCAAGATCATCAAGTCCAATATTGCAGTCCATAATTTGTTTGCATGTTTTAGTTTTTCTCATTTGTTTTTTCATTAACATTTATCATTCTTTTAATATAGCGCCTGATTTAGCTGGTATTAGTAATCTAGAAGATTCCAGACAAATCCGTTTCAATAGTCCACTGTTTTATTGCTTCACAAGTAAGGAAAAATAAAAGGATGAGACTTCTTAAAATCCTACAGTTCTTCTCTAACTTCTTGGTTCTGGAGCACCAGAGATTTCAGGTTAATCACTTTTAGAGTTTTCCATTTGAATTTGTGAAACTAGGGTAACATGCAGACTGCATGGTCCAATGTTCCAAAAATTTGAATCAACAGGCTTGAGAGAAAACAGCCTATTTAAAAAAAGCCCCTCACATTGAATTCAGTGGGATATGTGATCATGCTTGAGAAATGGCCCCAATCTATTCTTGTACCTATTTTTCATCTCTAAAATGGGGATTAGTTGCCTGTCCCCAACTCACTACAGGTCTTCTATGGAGTAAATAATTTGAATGTAGTAACACACAGTCACATTCTGCTGTGTCCCCAAAGAGTTCCCGTGTGAAGTTAGCTCTAAGGTGACTCAGAGTTAAGGGCAACATGGCAGCAATGGCGTGCATGCAGCCAAGTGAACCTGCCCTTGGGTGCTAGACTGAAGGTACTCTTATCTGGGATGGAGCAATGTAGGTTCTTACAATACACTCCTTTAATAAAAAAAGTAGGGAATGGAAAATCTCTAGAGAGTGGGAAGTGTTTTATGGTCAATGGCTGTTACGGTAACTCAAACTCAGTGATTACCAGAGTTCATAAAAAGCTGGATTAGATATACCTTGTGCATATATCTAGAATTAAATATTTGTATAAGGGTATTTAACACTGTTTGGTTAAGCTATCAAACATCAGCCAAAAATAATTTTTTGTCATCTTTCTCGTGTTCCATACTCTGCATTAAAGGTTTCTGCAGTTGTTCTTTTTGTGTGATGTCATTGTTTACATAATTCTGTAATGCACTCTTAAAACTTTCTTCAAAAACAGGAGCATAAGAATCATTGCTAACTTTCCTGTATCAGATCATGTATTTCCTGTGCATTATCAGGTTATTCAATCAGCTCAGCAAATAAGTAGTGTTTAGCAGAGTGTTTTACCTCCTTGATTCCACAGTCAGCTTGCAACTACCGGACCTTGCTAGACAGAGGATATTACAATTAACAGTATCATGTCCCTAAACCCACAGCTTCCCATACAGTGCATGAGTACACACAGTAAATCATAGCAAACACTGCTACAGACAACTCCGTCATCTGAAAGTGCTTGCATCTAAACAAATTTTAGATAAATATTTCCCATTTTAAATTTGCTTTTTAAAATGTGAACTCTTGTACAATTAATTTGCTTTCTGGTCACATAGATCTTTCACTAGAAGTTGCCAAACTGTGATAACATTACGAATCAAAAATCAAGGTCAAAGAGAGAACAAGCTCTGAAAATAAAACCAGGAGTTCTAAGGATATTTCTGGTTTCAATCTCCTATCTAACAAAATGCTGTACTGCAGCTAGGCTAAAGTTCTCATCATCTATATTCACAAACTCCAGCCATACAGCACAAATTAATTGAGATTTAAACTTTGGAACCCGTTATCTGTACTACGGTATTAATGTCTTATAAATTTCACATTATTCCTGCAACCAAACCCAGCCCAAAATATCATAATGTGTTTTATTAACACCATGCATTCCATGTGTTGGTTTAAGTTAAGGGCAGTGGGGGAGAGTCTGCTTTTTACAGAAAAAGCTTATAGAAAGCTTATAAATAGCTAGACAGTTTTACATACAATTGATGGTCCCACATGGATTCAGTCCAGTCTTATAGTAAATACATGCTGTGCTCAGGGAACTGAAAAAGCTGCACAGAGGACATGGAGATATTTGTCTTTTCTTAAAGTTGACTGCTTGTATCCTGAAAGAGAACTCATGGCATTTGAAATCAAAGCCAGATAGTTAATGAGGAAAGTATTAATCTTCTTATAGAAATTTATAACTCCCTTTTAAATTAAGTAGTGGATTCCCTTTAAATAATTTCCTCAGGGTTCTTCTCTGACACTTGAAATTTCAGGTTTGCATGCTAACAGTGACAAGGATTTCCAAGTGAAAAAGATACAATCAGGCTCGATCCTGCTAAAGCAGATCTCTGGCTTTCCTGGTTGGTTGAAAAGAGTAGAAAAAATGTTAATTAATGAAGTCAAGGTATTTGTTTGAGCTGTTATAGACATGATACCAATGCATTTAATTCCTTCTAATGAAGCAAAAAGAATTCAACACGGTAAGTTTCCAAGAACTTATGGCGTTCCTTGGGTAGTTTCTACCCAGAAAAACCGAATAATTTAGCCATCCTCTGTAACACCAGCAAATTTCTGGCTGCCTTATTCTATGGTTTTAGGGAAAGAAATAGTGAGACTAATTCTTCTTTTAGTTATTTCAGCTTGACTCAAGAATCTCCCCATTGAACACTGTAAATAAAAATATTGAAATAAGGAGGAAACAAGATGTATATTTTTCTCTCTCCAAATTGAGTATAGATACATACATACTTGTATATTAAATTCTGATATTTATGGGTTCAGCTCTAGTAGTTTCACTTTTCTGTATAATGATCATTTCAATACAATTTATTAGAAGTTTTTACTGGCTTTTCTTTAAGAATCATTTTAAGGACCGCCTGTAAGCAGTTTGAGAAGATGAAAACATTGGTAATATAGAAGATGGAATACTCAAGTGACTTAGTAGCACAAACAGAGAGCTAATTTCATCCCTGACTATCCCACTGATATAGTGAGTGCATTTGGCACCACACAGCTAAGGATCAAGGAGATGTGATGAAAAAATATCTGCTACTAACTAGATTCATATTTTTAACAATACTATAGAACTGAGTGTCAGTGCTTTTGTGAATCCCACAATTTCAATATTGCATCCCCAAGAATAAAGCAGAGGTGTTTAAAAAAAACCCTACAATATTTTTTCAAATGTCTTGCCAATGTATCACATTGAAAACAAACCAGACTCTCACCTCATTCCTTTGATATTAGCTTCTGTGTTGTAAGGGGAAAAAATCTCTAATGGCATTTGCCATTTGCTACAAATGTTCTCATTTCCATATATATTCCAAGGTTCTCTCTACATGTAAATATTTTTCAATATTTGTCAATATTTTTCAATTACTTATAATAATAACAGTGGGACTGCTATACTATACCTGGAATAAATGTTGTCAATTACTTGCTTTAGTAGTGGGCCGTATTTCCTCTCCAAAATCTTGCAGTTTCACACTGATGACAAGAAACAATCTTTCTTTCTGAGGAAAGAAACTGAGCTGGCCCAGGAACTTCATAAATGTTGTAATAATGCCACTGTATTATAAATCTTCTGAAGGGTAGCATTGTACAAATTTTATTGCAACACTACATTGCTGCCTGAGTCTAAATAGGTAGTCTGACTTTAAATCCATAGATGTTGTGCCATGTCTCGGTCCATTGACCAAGGAATAGTATGAATGAGAAAATGCCTGATGTTAAAATGAAGTATCACAGAAATAACTCTGAATGTGCTTGAGATACTTAAATGAAGTGGTGAATCCAACATGGAAATGCATCCAGCAAAACACCTTTCCAGTATTGTCTTCTAAGCTGTAGAAGCAGCTTAACTAGAAATGTGTTCAGATTTCAATGAAGCTGTTGAACTAAGGACTCCATGTCTGCAAAAATCATCCATGTTGGATAGCACAGAAGTGTGCAAGTTATGAAATTATTCAAATACTCTTATTCCCTCCACTTTTGAAGGTGCTTTCCAGTGTCTCTTTGAGACAAACTAAGAGCAAACTTTGAGAATGTTATGTTCTGCTGTAGTTCTCCAGCACTACTGTAGAAAATGCACCAAAGGCTGGAGATATCACAAGTGAAAATAACCTCTGGGCGTGTAAAGACAAGTTTTACCACTGAAGTACCATAACTGCTTTGTATAAAAAATAATGACTGGTAGCAAATAGAAAATTAGGGAAGGATGTCTTCTCACAACCATTGAGGGAAGGATGCAAGCCTTGGACTCATACAGATATTTATTAATTAAAATATAACTGCATTACAGGACAATTCAGTAAAGTAAAGCAATGAAAAATGCAAGAGATAAGTGGCATGTGCACTATTCATTCATATTGGGTTTGCATGGCATGGTTTTGGTTCTGGGGGGCTGAAAATGGTGGATTCGTTGAATAGATCCCAGAAGCTTTCCCTATATCATGTGGAGCCAGTGCCAGATGGCTCCAAGATGAATCACTGCTGGACTGGTTGTGCCCGTCATTACCATAAGCAGTAATTCTGGGATAATGTATTTATGTGGAAAAAATTGGAGCAGAGAAGAGGAGAGTGAGAAACAGTGGGTTTGGAGGGGTGGGTTTTAACATTTGACATTGCTGAACATTTCATATCTAACCAACCTCAAAGACAATCTGTCTTTCTGTCATGAGTCATAAACAAGGAAAATAGACAATACCATTTTAATTATTGGGGACAATAAGTGATATTTGACTGAAAAAGCTAAAATTGTCTATCAGCGCACTATGTACAAAAGCTTCACGTTTTCACAGGAATCTAACTAAAATTATGAAAGTTATTATCCAGTAAAACCATTTACTTTATATCAGCCATGTCATGGTGCTTAGTACCAGCACATCTGAACAGCTTTACGGTGATGTAGATAGAAATTTGGCCAGACTGTGATGTTTCTTCTTTTTCCCATACAGATGTGCATAATGTACGGTTGCTTTTCTCTCTTTGAAAGAATACTTTCAGGTTGAAGTTGTCTTCAAAAGAATGGAATATATTGAAGAGTCTGTCAAAGGTACAAAACCCAAATGGGTCAATATCTAATGTCCCACATGAAGCAACTACATTATGGGGTCAGTGAGATCAGCACATTGATTTTGAAGCTTGCAGTCCCTGCAAAAGTGGTCAACACCAGCTGGTGTGACAGTGATTCTACATCTGAATTCTTTTGATTTTTTTACACACATTTCAAATTAATTAGCTAACACTTTTGCTGCTTATAATGAATGAGACTTGGACTGTGAAGTGCTCCTTACAAGCTGAAACTTGTGAATAATGACCTGTCTCAAGGTTACTTTTGTTCTGCCCTTTGTTCTTCATCTACTATTTTTCTGGGGTACTGTCAGACAGACAGAGAAAAGGGAGTTATTTGTAAGTAAGTCCCTGAGTGCTATATTGCACTTGTAGAGCCTGCAGAACTGTAAATGCTGCATAGCCAAGCACAATTTGCTGTAAACAAAGCATTTTAGTTGTGTCTGCAGACATTTCTCCCTGCAACAAGAGTGTATCACGGACTACTCCAAATATATTCAGCTTATGTGATCAGTAAATCTCCATGTGTTCATCAAAGCTATGCCAATTTAGTTGACACTGAGAAAAGAGTCCTAAAAGTTTGGAGAGTTTGCCCTACTAATTTTGTGGTCAAAACACTCATTGATTCTACCCTGTAGCTAAAGAAATAAAAACTGCTTTTGAGCACACACCACATCTTGCATTAGCCACCGTTGCCTTTGCATGAATACGGTTTGGAGAAGGTCAAAGCTATTCCAGAGTGTGCATGTTTCCTGGGAAAGGGCATTCCAGCAATGCATTAATACATAGTCTGATTCATGCTGAATCAATGAAGTAATTTCACTATTGTGAGCCCACACAATAGTGAAATTAGTGGGCCAATGATACATAAATCAACAGATGGGGCCTCAAAACATTCATGCTCATACTCTGTCAACATGATCTCTACTGAATTTCCTTCACTTATTGTCATATTTTTCAGGACTGTTTGATGATTTGCCTAGTGTAACTAACCAGAAAGCATTTTGCCTAAAGATAGACCTCTCCAGACAACAACACAACACATCATCAGTTTCTGACTGAGAAAATATGGGCATTCATAAGTTACAGTTTGTTGATTTTAGCCACTCAGTGGTGGTTTGGCAATTGGTTGTCAGTACTGAAAGGTTTGAGGTACAGAGTGCTGTGCAACTTTTTTCAAGCTGTGTCTTGATGAGATGAATTCTAATGAATCCCTCCTCTACATGCTGAAGCTTAATCCCTATTCAGAAGGGATTAGTATTCAAATTTATCATAGCATCAAGACTGATTAGCGGTCTAACACAAACAGTATGTGATGGAACATTCACTGGAAAGCTTGTGACATTTCTTGTTTATTTCTCAATTTTTATGATATTCCTACAGTTAGCAGGGTGGCCTTTATCACTGTTGTCATTTGCCATTAGAAATTATTAATTAAAATGCTGCAAGGAGTTGATGGGGGAAACTTCAAGACTGCACTGAGCGACACTTGCAGCTGTATGCAAATTACATGAAAAGTTCTCAGTTTCCTGGGGGAAGGTCAGTATGAAATCTGGTTGGGTGCATTGGCTCAGGAGATGTAGTTTTGATCCTGCCTGCCTAAAGAAGTTTCTACTGGGACATTTGATCACAGTCATGAGCTACAGCTAGTGGCAGGCTTGTAATGGAGCATTTGACTGAAGAAGTCTTGCAGATGGAGGGCACGGATAGTTAATCAAAGTACTATTATTAAGAAAGTTTCTTTCTTAATAAAAGGGAGCTAGGTTACTTCCAAAACTTTGATAAGCCTGAATCATCTGAGGAATTAGATAGAAATAGTTGGAAGAAAACAGGAATAGTAATCCAACTGAGAATGTGCACCAGAAATCAGTTCAAATTGGCAGTGGTTGCTGCTGTGAATCAAATCACGCCTGAGTTCAGATTAACAATTTTTAAACAAAATTTCATCACAAGGGGCCTGCGTTCACTAATGACTTAGTAATGGGCTCCAAGATTTCAGATGTGAATTTCAAAAGAATCTTTCCATCTCTTCCTTCTCCTCCAAAGACTTCATAAAAGAAAGAGTAGGGAAAATGTTTTTTATTATCTCAGGGAAATAGGGATTTTGGAACATAAATACGAGCAGTATTTCCTCCCATCTCCATTAAAATTTAAATGTATACTGTTTTATTACATACTTGTGATTTTTTTTTTCTTTTAGTTCTATTGAAAGACTTCTGAAATCAATGGAAATCTTCTTTCAATCTCAGTGTTGTGTGGGTGTTTGTGCTTAGGAGTGTTGAATGAGAAGTAGAAGAGTGGGAAAGGTTTTCATATCAGAAAAAAATGACAAAGCATTTGATTAATGTGTATGTTGTAGGACTAATTTTTAAAAAATTGTATTGTCGATATATGAAACAATAGCCCAATATTTATCACTGGCATACTGATATTATCATGCAATTGCAATTCCATTCATTCTCCTGCTGTACCATCATGTAGATAATCAGTTTGATCATGGACGAGTCCAGTACTTTAAGGATATATGAAATATTTGATATAAATAAAAAGTTGAGCAAAGGACAATATGGAAGAGCATGAATGGTTGTGCCCACTTAAGCTGGAAGTTTTGATCTACCAGTAATGTGATGCTACTTTTCAATTTTTTTATACATAGCTTTTTGTGTTGTGGTCTTTTTAATCTCAGATGCTAGGTGAATATGAATTCTCATCCCCACATTTTTAAGGGCTTCTATCATAGTGGCACTGTGCTTATAGGAGCAGTAAGAAATTAACTTAAAGCTTAAATTGTCCAATATGTCACATAAGTACCTTAAAATTTGGTTTGCAATATATACTTAATTCTTACTGACTCTTAAATTAGATGTAGGTCATGGTCAAAGTGAACTACAAGTTTATGTACAGAGAAGGAAATCATGTTCTTAGGAAGTTACTACTTTGTTGCAATGAGTTTCAGCTCATTTTGTTATCTCCTTGTTTAATATCAGTGCTCTGAGGGCAACACAGTGCTAAGAATCAGACTAAATGTTGTAAATTAATTTACATCAGCCAAGTGTTTGTATCGTCAGCTGGCAATACCACTTCTGCAAATAACTGATTATACTGAAGGAAACAATGCAGCCAGGCAAATTGGAAAGCCATAAAAATGATGAGAAAAGCTCTGGAAGCTGTGACATTCCTATTATAACAAACCATGCTGTATCAACTCCCTGGTCACACCAAGTCCAAGGTAAATGAGTGAGGACTAAGCACGTTCCCTTCCCCTGTACAGTCTCCTGTAGCAGTCTCATTCCAAAAAACCCTATGTTCAGTTAAATAAGAAATATTGTACAGTGTAAGTTGGAGAAGAGGAGCTATTCCCTATCATCAGCAAAAAGTCATTTCATACTTCAGAGCATGGAATCAGATTACATTATTTCCTTAGTTTCCTGAATGCTGCATTCAGGTTGTGAAAAGCCTCCTAAAAATCAGCTGAGAGAAGGGTATTTCAAACTAAGGTTTTATTTATGGTGATGCCTTATTCTCTAGCCCTAAAATTATGAGACAGACACGGTTAAGGGGATAAAAGGGGTTTTACCTCCTTTGATAAGGATCCTTATGCTGCACAACTCAACAAGGTGGAAAATACCAAAAATGCAGCACATGACGCAGATGCAATTTTTATAGACTTTTCAAATTAGCATATCTGACAAAGATTCCCCGATGAGACATTTAATAGATAAAGTAATATACCCCTATTCTGGCTACTTCTAGCACCTTCTCTCCAAAGATGAGGCTTGTATCCTTTTTACAAAAACATGTCGTAGAGAGCTGGTTCCAGCATTGGTTCCTATTGAGAACCAAGGCAGCATAAGGCTTCAGGCCTTCAATGGGGAGAATTTTAAAAGATTTTGTCCTCCTGCCTCAGGAAACACAAGAACTAAGTTACAGTATCAGGCTACAAATATGTAAGCATACAGATATAAAAGGTATATAAAATAAAAGGCAAAAAATCACCGCAGCATCAATGGAAGATTCCTGCTAAAAAAAGTATGAGGAAACAGGAATGCAAAGGGTCTGGAAGAGAGAGGACAAGGAGAAAGAACTACAGATGGCTTGGAGGACACTCTGAAGGGAGAGAAAAAAAAAGCATTTTAGTTGGAAACACTAACCTTCAAGAGTAAAGACAGTTTCAATAAGCCTTAGGAAATAAACAAAGGCCTGAATCACTTACTGATTTTACGATGGACAATGACATAGCTCAGCTACCCATGGAAGGTGAGCTTCATCTTTGCTGTAAGGAAATACAGTTCACAAAAGTCAGTGTGGTCCATGCTTGTTAATTCCACAAACCCTAGCAGGAGCTGATATGTTGATCCATCCCATCATATACATCACTTAAAAGAATGTTTGTTTCAAGGGAATGGACTTGAAGTCCTAACAAGTAGGAAGGATGAGAACAGGCATACAATGATAGCAAGACATGGGTAGGGAACCGGTAAATATGAAGTAGTGTATGGTGAAAAAAGAGAAGAAGATCTCTGGAGCTCCTTTTTGAAAACTGCATTTTGATTACCGTCTATGAACTTGGTTAAAACTACATCACTCCTGACTAGTTAGATCACTTAGCAGCTTCATCCCTCTCAGTGGAAGTTCATACAGGGCAAAATATCTTCTAAATGCCTGCTGTACTGATATTTAATAAAAAAACCAGCAAAAACAATATGCTGTCATTGCATGCCCTCAGAGCATTCTTTTGCAGGCAGAATGTGTCAGGAATCACAAACCAGCAGAATGCTCTGAGTTGGAAGGGACCCATCAGGATCATCAAGTCCAACTCCTGGCCCTGTGCAGACCACAAGAATCACAGCGTGTGACTGAGAGTGTTGTCCAAGCACATCTTGAATTCAGACAGGCTTGGTGGTGTGACCAATTCCCTGGGGAGCCCATTCCAGTGCTCAACAGCCCTCTGAGGGAAAAGCTTTTCCCTGATATCCAACCTAAAGCATCTCAGACTCAGCTTCATGCTATTCAGTCAAGTCCCATCACTGGTCATGAGAGTGAAGAGAACATTGCCTGCCCCTCCCCTTCCCCTCATGAGGATGTTGAAGATCACAATGAGGTCTCCCCTCAGTCTCATCCAGGCTGGATAAACTAAGGGATCTCAGCCCCCTCCTCAAAATATTTCCTCTCTACATATTTTCAATCTTCTTGGCCCCACTTTGGGTGCTCTCTAACAGGTTAATGTCCGTTTTATGAAACTGCTCCCAGCACTGGAGGTGAGGCTGCCCCAGTGCAGAGCAGAGTGGGACAATCCCCTCCCTTGCCCAGCTGGTGATGCTGTCCCCAGGACACGCTTGGCCCTCCTGGCTGCCAGGGCACTGCTGGCTCATGTTCAACTTGCCATCAACCAGGACCCTCAGGTCCCTTTCCATGGGGCTGATCTCCAGCAGCTCATTCCCCAGTGTGTCTGTATATCCAGGGTTATCCTAGGTGCAGAATCCAGCACTTGTCCTTGTTAAACTTCATACAGTGATTGCCCATCTCTCCAGTTTGTCTAGGTCTTTCTGCAGGGCCTCTCTGCCTTTGAGGGAGTGGATAGTTACAGTTTAGTATCATCAGCAAACTTAGTATTACTACCAGTTCTGCATCCAAGTTGTTTTTGAAGTTGTTGAAGAGAACTGGTATTAGGACAGAGCCCTGCAGAACCTCACTAATGAAGTTCCTCTGCTCTCCTGCACTGGTTTTATTCTAATTTCTAGTGCTTCTGTCTACATACACCTACAACCGAATAAGCCTACTAATGGTTTAACTAAATCTCTTTTCTGGGTAATTGTTTATTAATTTTGGTAGTTTTATGTCAGTATAGCTAAAAAGGGGAGTAAAAGAAAAGCTTGTAGAAATTTTTTTTCTATTTTTCTTTTATAATCTAAAATGAGAAAAAGAAAAAGTTCTAATTGTGTATTGCACCAGTTTAGAGAATTAAAACAATAGCTTCTCTGTGTCAGACCATGAAGTGGAGACTGGGAGATTTTGTGTTAAACTCTGCTGCACTCGTTATCATACAATCAGAAAGTTTACTACAGTATTGTTTTCTGTTCTCTAATATTCACATAGTTTAAGTGATAATCTTGTTCATTACATAAATGATACTGCTTCCCTCACAGATGCCTCATAATATTTGGAGTATGTTGCCAAGTATGGAGTATGTTTGTTCCATAGCAGCCTCATGGTGCTACAGCTGGTTTGCTATGGATTATACTGTCTCTGTCTCCTGAACAGGTATTTATAGAGTTTCCTCAGTAACCCACACCTGATTAATGAGATAAGAATACTTCACTGCCACAGCAGCAACAAAAACTGAATTAATGTGTAAGGAAAAAAGGCAAAATTAGTCTCAAGGCTTTAGTGTACAGAACAAACAAAATCAGCTGCTTATTTGCCTCAGCTCCTAATTATGCTCTTTGTGAAAGAGTTAGTCGCTCACTCATTTAGCCCACTAGCAGACAGTCATTCTGGAGAAAATTATGCATTTCTATAATAGATATTGTATGACATAAAAAACATCCTATCTGTCTTTAAGGCTGTGATCTTCAGGAAAATTCCTCACAGTCATTATTCTCCATGTGGTATTCAAGAACAGTAAACTGCCTTTTGAGATACAGAGTGGAATAAATGCATTGAGGAGAGTTTTTGTAGGCTGTAGAGAATGTGCACTGGATATAACTGACATGTGTTTCTGGTCTTTTTTGTAATATCAAGGAAAATATTTATTTTATTTTACTTTAAACAATTTACATTAACAACTGTAAACTTGGGTCCAAAGTGTGTGACTCTTGCAACACATAGAGAAAGTTTCTCAATCTTTATTTTAATTATGTTAGTAATCTTTACTTGGAATATACCATATGCAAACATCCACATCTTGATGTAAAACTAGATCCATTCATTTCCCTGTTATGTTTAAATTAATGTAAATCTTAGCAATCCATATCTAAACAGAATCCATGAGTGCTTTACTAAACCAATAAGAAACCATGTGCCTCCTTTAAGTGGGGAAGGCTTTCAGCACACTCAGCAAAGTAATCAACTCAGACTGTTGAGCCAAAGGGATATCCAGAAGATAGTAACTGAAAATATAGTCACCGCTTTTTTTGCTTATAAAAGGAACGTGTCTTAGCAGCCAGGTGGATGAAAATGTAAATACTTTTACATTTTAAATGCTTCCATTTTAAAACTAGTTTATCAACTTTTTTTTTTTTTAAATCCACAGAGTTTTGAAGATATCATTTGCAGCTGATTTTTTCAACCAACACTTGCAGTTTTCAGCAAAGAGTGAGGAACTGACATCTGCAAGCAAGAGTTCTCACACTCAGCTACTGACTGCCAGCAGTCTTTCCACTTTCATTTCCATGGAAACTGGGCAAGAAAAGGTGGTATTTCTTATCTTTTTAAAAAAAATTCTTATTTATATTCACCCGACCACTTAACTTGCAAGGATGGGAATTAGCTCAGAGCATCTAGGGGAGTTTATATGTGACTAGTGCTTTCAGCAGATGTAGTCTAAAGTTGCCATCAGACCTAAAGTTCATTGACTGGAGCTACTTGTGATATTTTTTACCTTTTTTGGTTTTACTTACTGGTAAGTCTCAAAAGCTCTGATGTTCCAGTAGGAGTTTTGGTCCTTAAGTGCACACCAAGTAGAAGGTTGAGAGAAAGACATAGATTTCTTCTGTAGAGCTTTACATACAATTTCTAGACTCTAACCACTGTATAGCCCTGAATCTATACTTGTTCCCCTACTTATAGCTGAACAGCACTAAAGAAGGGTTCTGATTATGAATTAATGTATTAATTTATTTCAGTCATATGTCTTCACTGAGTTTAACTAATCCCACGTTTACCTGAAAACTAGATTTAGATCCATTTAAGAAATGTGAATGTCAGCCAGTACTTTGGAAATCATTTCAATTGGTAGTTTTCTCAATAGCAATACTGAAAAATAATATAATCACAAGTTTTAGAAACCTATCTATTACAACCAAATTTACTTCTGTGAATCTAGTCTTGTACAAGAGTGTTTACAAAAAGAAATATTTCTTAAAAAGAAATGTTATGCACTTTCCTCTAACAGCCTTCATAGCAGTGCTGGATCTCATTAGCTTACTGGTTTTGTGGCCTAAGACATTAAAAATGACAGAAGTGGCTGGATTTATCAGGCATCATTGAATAAAATAAGTAATGAAAAAGAAACCAAGAACCTATGAAAGTATTCTGATGATTGGTAATGAAAAGTTCAGGAATTATTTGGTGATGTTGTGAATAATTAAAAAAATGGAAATTTATTCCAGAAAAATGTCAAAAATTGTGTTATGAATAATTCATAATGAATAATTCATCCATCTCTACACTATATAGAAATGTTCTTGGCATTCTGCACATACATTTATACCATTGCTTTAAAAATTCACTTCCAGTGGCTTCAAGCAGTTTTCAGCAGCTGAATAAATTCAGGACCCCAGCAACTTTACCATGCAAAACAGGAGACCCAATAAACAATGCTTGCTCATGACACCCAGCTGACACTTTCACCATGCTAGTCCAGACTGAGCACAGGTGCACAGGAGCTGCTGAATGTGCTCCCTTTTCAGTGCTGGTAGTTGGGCTCTCCAGGGAGAGCTTCAGGCACAACTAATCACTAGATTTGTGAGGTTGCATCTCCTGCTCACACACAGAAGCATTTCTAAGATACCATTCTCCCCAGCATTGACCTGCAGGGTTGTTATTCCCTCCCTGGGAGCCATCTCACACTCTGTATCACACTGAATTCAAAAAGCTGTTATACACACCACCTTGTCTGTCTCTATGAGCTGCTCCTGAAAACTCACAGGCCAGAAGTCCACATGCAATTCAGGAACATGCTGGATGCAGTGTTTTCAAATATGGGTCTCCCACTAGGTACTGAAGCCCAACACACTTATCTTTGCTACAGCAGACTGTGGGCTGCAATATATCCATTACCTATATTTTCTTTAAAAATAAAGTGTTTCAGAGTTGCTTTACAATTTCTTCTACAGCTCCTACAGATCCCAAGAAGCAGTAGCTTGAATGTCTTTTGAGAACAGCTGTGACCTCAAAGTACATTAAAAACTATTTTTATTTTGCCCATTTTCTTCATTACTCTTACTAGCCTACACATGAAGCTGCCTACATACAGTACTGTAAAACATCATGAAAGTTTTCTTTACAAAGAAACATCTCAGTTAATGCATGTAGTGCATGCAGAGACTCTTTCCTAGTCACATAAGAACAGATAACAGAAGCCCAGATATAATTACCTTCTGCACCAATTTTGATGTTTCAATGATTGGTGATTTGAATAATTATATTCTAGCAAAAAGGAAGTCTGATCATTTTTATTTCCTTTTTCAAAAATGTAAACTGCAATGGTGTTGTTCTCTATCAGATTTCCCTTTTATGTAATTTTTCAAGCTTATTGTGATAGCATTCAAAAGGCTGTGCCTGAAAAGTTCTATAACATATGGCATATATTTAACATTGCTTGTGAATTAAAAATAACAGCCTGCCATCTGCCTTTCTGAGCAGATTTTATCGAAGTCTAAATGAAAAGCTCAACGATGTGAATGTTGTCAATTAAAATATGAAACACTTAGGTTCATGACAGGGTAAAAGTGTTTAGACTTACCTTACTTGAACCTGAGTCACTAACAGCTTAGCCTCCATATTTGAGTAGTCACTTTATAGAGGAATAAAACATCATAGTGAGCATCAAGAGCAAGACTTGTTTCAAGAAAATATAAGCTTCAGAAGTCAGCCTATTGTCTGTTGGTTCATCACGTATGAACTGTTTGAAAAAGTGTGATTTTGGTAATTTTCACTTATGCTATTTAAATTAGCATTTCTATAAAATCTCATTAAATCTTTTCAGCAGCAATTAACTGATGGGTTTGTGGATTTTACTGTACTAGAGCAATACAGTATCAGCACTACTTATCCCCAGTTTTCTCCACTTATTGAAGTTAGAATTATTAATTATTGATGATTGGCTCATGTTTAATTTCAGGATTATTTGTTGGGACCTTTTTCCCAAGCATCTATGTATTTTTTTCCTTTTTTCTGAATGAGGTACATGAAAATCCATTTTAAAATAGAAAGTAAAAACATTTTATTTTTAAAATGTCAACAAGAGACACAGAGACTTTCAAAAGAAATCTCCCACTCCCTCAGCCTCACTAATTTTTTCAGCTAAAATTATATACTAGCTTGTCAAAAGATATAATGGTAGCCTGGCTGACCCTGTCTGCCCATAATATTCTATATTTTTGTGACCTTCTGACTTACTATTGCAACTTTTTCCCCAAACTACTTTCAACTGGTGTACCACCACCTGACAAGTTACAGAGTTTTGTCCTCATCACCACCTGTTAAACCTAGAATATGGCTCAAAATATATACTGTAATAATGCAACATAAATAGGACCAAAATTTTGTACCCTCTGCCAGCTCAACTCTGAGTATGTTTTCTGTTGTATGTAAATACTTCTCCATTTTCAAACTTGCTTTTTAAATTCTTTACTCAAAACTGATTAGGCTTTTTGAGAATTGAGAAGAGTGGAAGGAAGCAGCAACTTTTGTTTCTATTTTCAATATAGAACAGGACTTCAGATGTCACAGTAAATCTGTGCAGTATCTAAGAGTTTGTAACACCCATAAGATGTGTCACTGGAATGAGAGAAGCTGGTCAATTTTTCAGCCAGTTGCTCCATCCATTGCTCATATATGATACCACATCACACATGAAGCTCCTAATTCAATAGGAATAAACTAAATTGCACATGTGGGTAGTGTGGAATCAATTTTTGTCACCTTTAGTTGCTCTGAACTGCTGTATTCTCACTAAAAGAGAACAATGTCTGGAATCTGACTGCTGCACAAACGTGTGTACTATTGGGGAATCCAGCACTTCCCTTGAGAGATCATTCTAAATGGCTGATTGTTCTCACTGTGAAATAAATTTTCCTTTTGTGTCCAATCAGAATCTCCCCAGGAGTAATTTGTACCCATCACTTCTCATCTTTTCTATATGACTCATTTCTAAAAGGGACTCTAGATAAGTAATTGAGTAAGTAATTTGAATTCAGTGCTCAGTTTGCTTTCAGCATTTTTAGTAAAACTTCAGTATCTTCAAAGAATGTAGTAAAACTAGGTTAATATAAAACAAGTGTAAGCAATTTCCATTTTTTTACACAGAAAAGCCAAGTTACATTTTGAGCAGCACCACGAAGTAAGGGAGTATTGAGTTGCAAGTAACATATGACCCAGTCAACCTAGATACCTTAAACGAGTCAAAATAGGTTTGATTTAGCTTTCACTAGGAAAGTGTTGGAGCAATTGTTATGATTTGTTTAGCTCAGAGAAAAGACAAGTCTTATAATCATATTCTCTACAATATGTAGAGTCAAGAGCATAACTCCAAAAATGTTAGGGAAAAATACAACTTCTTCATGAAAATGAGCTATCTCTTTGTGAAGGTGGATTGGCATCAGAAAGTGTCTGGCGATGAACATCTTAGAATCCACAACACAGTGAAAAAAAAAGCTTCTTCAAAAATGGAGAAGTAACTCAATGAAGAGATGAATAAATAAAATCTTACACTGGGCACTCCAGAAAACTCATAAACCTGCAGGAGTTGTGATTCCTCACTTACATATTTTCTTGGAGTACATTTTGATAAATGCACTGAATCAAATGCATTAAAATGTCACAGCCTGCCAAGTTCAGTGTATCAGTGTTCTCTCAGAAACAATTAATTTGTCTAGCTGCAAACATTCAAACATACAGCTTCTCTGTAGAACAGCCTGAAATTTTGGAGTGTTACCATTTCTCTGTCTTAGTCTTGTTTCAGCATTTATCATAATCTTGTCCCATTTCACCAGCTAAGTAAATAAACCAGCTAAGTAAATAAACAAAAGCAGAAGGAAAGCAGAACTATGTAATTTTTTGACATGGACCTATTGAAGTTTTTGTGTTACTTCCTCTGCAAGTGAGGGAAAAACAATTTGAGGCAAAGAGGAGGTTTGTAGTTAAAGCACAGGAGTAGTAGTCAGGAAATGGTCTTCCTTTCTCAGTTGCCATGGATGTTCCATGCAATCACGAACCTGGTTTCTGCATATTGATACTTAGCATTGATTTGGATAAAAATAGAAGCAGATTCATAATCTTGTTTATCATCTGAGAAATGGGCATCCTCTTTGATCCCATAGAAAAGTCTTTGATCCTCATAACTAAACTTGAAGGGCTCCTGGGAAGAACAAAACCATTTGTGATGACAAGCAGGTAGTTGATATTAATAAGATTATATAAATGTTGCACCTACACATATATAATCTATAATTCATCCTGTACAGGCCTAAGTAGATAACAAACCTTTGGGGGGAAAATGCATTTACTTCCTAATCATCCTTCCTAGTTATCTCTTCCACATTTTCCTCCAAATAACATGCTTGGTTTGTTTCTCCATATTTTTTTTTATTTGACTATACTGAGAATATATGCTAAACTGAAAGAAGCAACTTTGATATATATTCCTGAGCCACTTTTGCCAGAAAAACAGAAAGAAAAAAAAAACCAAAACCAGTTGTAAAACAGGTAGTATTTTAATTGGAAGTTCTCTCCTTCCTTTTCATGCTGGGGAACTGGAAAAATAATTTCTTAGGTTCCATTCCATGTGGCCTTCACCCACACATTTCACAGAATAACAGAACTACAGAACTGTTAGGGCTGGAAGGTTCCTCTAGAGTTCATCTACTCCAACACCCCTGCAGAGACAGAGTCGTGTGGAGCAGGTTACACAGGAACCCATCCAGGTGAGTTCTGAATGTCGCTAGGGAGGGACACTCCATGGCCTCTCTCGGCAGCCTTTTCCAGTGCTCTGCCCCCCTCAACATAAAGCAGTTATTCCTCGTGTTGGGGTGGAACTTCTTGTGTTTTAGTTTATGGCCTTTGCTCTTTGTCCTGTCACTGGGTCCCACTGAAAAGAGTTCTGACACCTACTGTGGAGATACGGTCCCCTTTCAGTTTTCTTTCTCCAAACTAAACAGGCCCAGCTCCCACATTCTCATCTCACAAGAGAGATGCTTCAGACCCTTCAACATCTTCATGCCTCACTGGACTTTCTTCAGTAGTTGTCTTCCTTGTCTTACTTGCACTGGGGAGCCCAGATCTGAGCACAATGCTTCAGATGTGACCTCAGTAGGGCCAGGTAGAAGGGGAGGCTCTCCTCCCCTGACCTGCTGGCCACTCTCTTCCCAATGCACCCCAGGATACCATTGGCCATTCTGGCCATAAGGGCACACTGTTGGTTTATATTAACTTGAAGACTCCCTGGTCCTTCTCCACAGAGCTGCTCTCCAGCTGGTCAGCCCCTGACCTGGGCTGGTACTTGGGGTTATTCCTCCCCAGTGCAGCCCCCTACACTTGCCCTTGTTTAACCTCACTGGGATTCTCTCCACCCAAATCTGCAGCCTATGAAGGTCCTGCTGCATGTCAGCACAGCCTTCAGGTGGATCTGCCACTTCCCCCAGTTTGGCATCATCAGCAAACTTGATAAGGACACATTCTATCCCTTCATTCAGGGATCAACATGACAACACTCGACACTTACCAAAATCGGTTGGTCTCTTCATTCCAAGATATACTTTTGATATGGTCATTTAAAAGTTCATATCAGCTGGAACAATCTTTCCCACACTAGGCTCCATGAGAAAGTTTTAGTGGCAAAGATTCTGGAGTAACACTGTGAACATCTATAAAGCAGTGGCACCAATTGTGTGCTGTAATAGGTCCTCACCACTCTTAGGAGCTAAGAGTGGTTTTCCTAGCTACTTCCCAAAGTAAAGATAAATATTCCATCACAAAGGTATTGTTTAAATGGGCTGGAGCATCAGGGTTTTTTGGTTTATTTTGTCTTGGTTCTTTATTCAGCATGTTGCCACATTTCAGAAAGTCTTCTGCCATAAGATTGAAAAGGAATCATCCACAATCATGTTTTTTGAATCACACTGAAATTTAAATACACTTAATAATTATTTATGCTTATTTTCAAGTTAGGGTTTAGAGAAAGAAGAAAAAAAATTCATAAACGGAATCTTAAATGACAATGCAGCTATGGGCAAGAGAATGAAAACACCTATTTTTAAAAACCAAAATATAGAAACACAAGGAAACAAACAAGCAAACAAAAGCCTCCAACCAAATAACCCAACTCCGGCAATCAGAAACAAAAGGTTTAATTTTCATCCCAGTAGTTTCTGGGTGCATATCTATCAAAAAAAAAGGAATTATCAAATTCAGGTGGTCTTGGATCATCAGTAAGAACTTGTTTCAGTTTCCAACAGTTCTCAAACTCTCTGCTAATAGCTCTTTCCCTTTTTCATTTAAAGTGTGTCAACTTTAGAATGCCATGGAGGAGTGGCTCTCAGGTGGTCCCTGCTGCTAGTAACTCTGGTGACAATAAGTAGCTACACCAGAAAATATTTTCCAAGTCTATGCTGAATTAAACTCTGTTGCCTATTAACAGAAACAAGATGAGATAGCTGTATTCGTCATAATTCTAGCAATGAAAATATGGAGAAAAGAAAAAGCTCAGAAAATGACTTATCAATATCCAGTGTGTGTTCTTAGTTTGTCCAGTTAGTATTACTAACTAATAAAAATTATATATGAACACTGAGGTCTAAACCCTGGATCCTAAAAAAACCCAGAACCTAAAACCAAGAGATCAAGCAGATTACTTATAAGTTCATATATAATATGAAAAATATATAATGAAAGATCTAGATAGTCCTTCTTACCTTCCTTCTAAAATATCTGTTCTTTAGAGGAATATTCTAGAATTTTTCAGGAAAAGGATTTATGCATTTCTCTGAAATTAAGATGCTAAGATCCACTGACCATGACTCTTTCTTTAGCTAGCCACTGAAAAAGAGAAATGGCAACATATCATTTAATCAATGCAAGGGCATGAAATCTGTTTCCTGAAGCTGCAGGTAGTGGACATGGAGAGTACAATGAGTATGGCCTCCTGCTTCCTTTAGCTCTCCCAAGCACAAGAAGTCAGCTCGACTGCTGCTACTACTGGGAGAGCAGCTGGAAGTGCCATGTACCACAAGACAACCCCACTCCCACCCATTCCCTTTCCCTGGTGATGCCTTTGCTCTCTCTGCAGCAAGAGTAGCTCCAACCACATACCAGTCCCTTTGTCTGAGTTGGCAGAATTCATCTCTCCAAAACTGAAAATCCCTGAGCTTATCATGAATCTCAATCACCAAAGACATTGCATTTCAGGTATTTAAATGCGGTAGGTAATGGCAGCTAATTAGTATGTTAGGAAATCAAAGAGTTTATTTTTGAAATGTTATCATTTTTACTTTTTTTGCTGTCACAGTCTCATTTTTGTAACAAGTATGTTCTAAGAAAAATGCTTCATTTTTATGATTTAACTAAATTACATTTTAGAAGAAGATATGCTGACAGAAGAAAAACCTCACCAAATCCTAGTAGCATGCAGCAAAATACTTTGGGTCCAATAGCAACCTAGCAAAGCCTAACTTCCCGTGTAAGTAAAAGCAGCCAGCTCCAAAAGCAAAAGTTTTCTATTTAAGGCAAGACATTGTTTATTACTACTATAATCTGGTCAAGACAAGCCTGTGTTGCCAGTGCTAACGCTTGCCAGCCATAACAACGTGGTTTCTTTACTGCACTCATTTTACATATTTGGGAAAATGACAGCAATTCCTTTCATTCCAATTTTCTTTGCCCTTATAGGCAATAGTATTAATAAGAACACTGATGTATTCTCTTGGAGAATGAATTCTTGCTTTTCTACACTTCCTGCTTTCCAATGTAACTAACCTCTGATGGTTCTGGTAACCTGTACAAGAGGCAGAGGCCTCCTGGACAGGTGTTCCAATTACTGTGCCTTATTAGAACAGTTTAGTGCCAGCCCAGGAGCTTTACAGTGTCCATGGCCCTGTAATACTTTGCAGTGTCAGGTTTGCTGTGCCTGAGAACCTCTGTAAGCTCACAGAAATGTAGGGGTAGTGGGACATGACAGCTGTGTGCCTCCAAAATGAGAAAGGGAAAGGCTTTAGTTAGGGATAACTGGGTAGTCAGCACTCTAGACTCCACTGAAGGAATTAAGAAACAAAGCAGTGTGACCTGGGATGTATCAGGATTTGGCAATTAGAACAACTTCTAAGCTCTTTCCTTTTATCTTTAAAGATGCCTATGGGGTCCTAGCACATTACTGAAGCCAGAAAGAGCTGCCAAGAATTACTGGCAAACAGCTTCCAGAGCTGCAGATCCCCATGCAGCAGCACCCATCCCACATCCCTACAGCCACCCCTGCCAAGCAAATCATAACCCAGCCTCCAAACAGGGAACCAAGAAGCCAGAAATGCACAGCTTTATGACTGTGGGCAGAAAGCAAGTGCCAGCAATCTCAGATGAAAATAATAAAACATCTGGAGCTCAAGCCTTGAGTCAAACTGGAAAAAAAAAAAAAAAAAGGAAGGAAAGAAAAAGTAATCCCAATGACACAGTAAATCCTACTGGAAGACAAAGATATGAAAAGATGTCAGAACTCCTAGAGAGAAAGAGTAGCAGAAAACACTGTGCCACCACCTACTCTTGGCGTCATGTGCTACTGGTTGTAAGGCACAGCCTAGTTATACTGTGCCTTTCCTCTGTAATTTATCTGGACAAAAAAAGGGATTTTTTTTTGATCTGCATAAAGCTGCATTGTAAAGGATCTTCTGAGAATATTTGCATTGGTCTAAACCGTGTATCCACTCTGAAACAAGTAGTTTGTGATTAAGAGATCAGTCACTAGCAGTAGTGACAGTTGTTGGGGTTTGACTGGATAAAGTGTTCTATCTTTTTGAAGTAAAATTTACACTAAAAGATACATCTAAGTGTACCTTCCCCCAAGCCTTACAGTGGTAATAGGTAATTAGGTGTTAGGTAGAACTTTTGCCTGTATTTTTTTTCCACAAAGATCTGCCCACTAAATTACTTTTCCTTTGCACTGACTGAAAATGCTATGTTGATCAAGAACATGTCTTTTTGAAGGAAAAATTCCTTTTCTCTGAGTAGTTTTAAATATCATTCAGATTTCTCTACTGTTTAGCAGTGATGAGCTTACCACAAGTTGCACTAATGAAAATGCAAACCAAGGGTTTTGAACAAGTTTAGGAAGAATTATTGATTTCCCTCTTGAGTATCTACTGCAAAACCTAAGGGACTGGCATAGGTAATTGCTGTTCTATGCAGTATGTTCGAAGTTCAAAGACATAGAAATCTATGACAGGCTTTAGCAGAAGCTGTGTAAATCCTTTGCTACAATTCAGTATAGGTTTTTTGTGTTGCAAGATGAGGGACATAGTAGGATTTGCCCTGGGCACTGAAAATAACCGGGCTTGTTATCCATCTAAACCAGTCTGCCACATAAAGTGAAATAACAGAAATAACTCTTTCCAGCTACATCTAAGATACATGCAAATTCCTTTTTAAAAAGCACTCGTTAAAGCTTTGTAGTGTAATGCTGCAAAGAGGTAAATGCAACCCACATTGGTGGTGCTGGTAGAAAGGAAATTAGATCTTAGGTCTCCTTAACTGTTCCTTAATTGTTAAATTCAATTTGAGTTTACAACATTTCTTCTCCTAGAAGTACTAGAGAAGTTGCTTTTGTATTGTTGTTTAGTTCCTACACAAAACTTTCTGTAAATATTAATTGAAAGAATCAACCGCCAGCAGAGGTTTAAATCAATTAGTAAATGTTTTTCCTAGAAATAGTATTGACCTATTTGGTACTGTTGGTGACCAGAGACAGGCAGAATCTAACCCACAAAAATGATGTTGATGTAACCCAGAGCATGAAATTGTACAGTAATTCCATGGTGAGAGCACTAATTCCAGATTCTGTTGCTAGTTTGTTGTACAGGTGATGTACACAGCATTTCTCTTTCCTTCCTGACATAATCTTCATAATCTGTAGTGCTCAATTATTTTACATGCCCTGTCAAGGGCTAACAGGAGAACTTACAGTATTATCAGTCCCATTAAAAATATAAGGAAAAAATCACATGCAAAATATGCCTTCTTTACAACAAGACAGATTGAAACACAAACACAATACATTTGAAGAATAAAATGTATTACTTTTACTCAGGAAATTAAGGATATGAAACAGTTACACAGCCACTGTGTTGGTATCCATTTAAAATTCACCAATATTTCCGTGCTGATGGACACAGACCAACAGAAAGTTTTAAAAGAAATATCCACCATGGGCTTTACTAACGTGATTTAAGAGTGACAGTACAATAACCCTATGATCTGTTATTTGTATCTGGCTTCAAGTTATATATATAATATGTAGTGGACATGACAGAAAAATACAGGGCATTTCAGTCAAGTCACAATGTAGCATTGATTTATTACAGAACACGGAAGTAATGCCACTGGTTAAAAATCAGATAAGATTCATACTGGACACTTGAAGCTTTTGAATCTGTTTTTTTTGTGCTAAATAGCTCCTGTGAGGAGAAGGAAGTATGTCTGACCCAAAGGGGAAAATGAAAGTGATATGTTTTGACATTTATCAGAATACATCTCTTTTGTAAGGCAGTGACATTTTGATATTTAAAAAAAAAAAAAAAGTCAAAGAATCCCAGAATCTTAGTATCATAGAACATCCAGATTTGAAAAGGACCCACGAGGGTCATCCAAGTCCACATCCTGGCCCAGAACAGGACAACCCCAAAAATCACATCACGTGCCTGAGAGTGTTGCCCAAATGTTTCTGAACTCTGGCAGGCTTGGTGCTGTGGCCACTTCTCTGGGGAGCCTGTTCAGTGCTCAATAACCCTCTGGGTGAAGAATCTTATTCTAATATCCAACCAGATGCCCTTGACACAGCTTCATGCCATTATCTTAGGGTTTATCACTGGTTGCTTGAGAGAAGGGGTTGATCCCTGCCACTCCACTTCCCCTCATGAGAAAGTTGAAGACTGTGATGAGATCTCCCCTCAGTCTCCTCTTCTCCAGGTTGGACAAACCAAAGGATCTCAGCTGCTCCTCATATGGTTTCCCCTCCAGACCCTTCACCATCCC
This sequence comes from Sturnus vulgaris, assembly GCF_052056855.1. Taxonomy (NCBI): domain Eukaryota; kingdom Metazoa; phylum Chordata; class Aves; order Passeriformes; family Sturnidae; genus Sturnus; species Sturnus vulgaris. Next base: position 26,686,621 of record NC_142283.1, read on the forward strand.
TCTTTAGATGTTAACAGCTTAATGTCTGTTTTATATTGTGGCACCCAGACCTGCCCCAGCACTGTAGTTGAGGCTGTCCCAGTGCAGAGCAGAGTGGGACAATCCCCTCCCTTGCCCAGCTGGTGATGCTGTCCCTGATGCCCCCCAGGACACGCTTGGCCCTCCTGGCTGCCAGGGCACTGCTGGCTCATGTTCAACTTGCCACTGACCAGAACCCTCAGGTCCCTTTCAACAGTCCTCTCCAGCCTCTCACTCCCTGGCTCATGCACATATCCAGGGTTGCCTCATCCCAGGTGCAGAATCCAGCACTTGTCTTTGTTAAAGTTTATATTGTTGGTGATTGTCCAGGCCTGTACTTTGTTGAGGTCTCTCTGCAGGGCCTCTCTGCCTTTGAGGGAGTGAACAACTCCCAGTTTATTGGGGAGTCCCAAGTGACCAGTCAAAAACCATCTGGAGCAGCAAATCCCGTACAAATTCAGGAGTAACTGGGTATTCATCATTCTCACAGCTTCAGCTCGGGACATATCCCTCATACCCTCACATCCTCCAGCTCAGCACATTGGGTCTCCCACAGCACGTCTTTAGTTTTGAGGACTGAAGCAAAGAAAGCTATAAATATCTCTGCTTTGTCCCTGTGTGTGAAGTCACTGTTCTCATCCTCCTCAAACAGGACAGTCATTACTGACCTGCCTTTTGCTATTGACTTATTTTAAAAAGAATTCTCCCCACAGTACTGGCCAACTTCAATACCAGTTGAGCTTTGGCTGCATGAAGTTTCTTCCCACCGTGACAAGCAGCATCTCTCAATTCCTTCCTTGTCACTTGACCTTGCTTCCGCTGGTCATACATTCTATTTTCTTGCCTTGGCTCCAGAAGAAGATGCCTGTTCATCCAAGCCAGCTTTCTGCCTTGTCTGCTTGACTTCTGACATTTTGACATTTCCTTCTCCTGTGCTCTTATGATGTGGGGCTTAAAACATGATCAACACATGGATCCCAGCACCTTCAAAAGCATTTTCCCAGAGGACATAATTAAGTAGTTCCCTGAGTAACCTTAAGTCTGCTTTCCTCATATCCAGAGCTGAAGTTTTTCTGGCACTTTTCCTATTGCCACCAGATGTAAGCATATTTGCTTCATGATGTCTGTGGCCAGGACAGCCACCAATAATCACTTCAGCCTAAAGACCCTTTCTGTTAACAAATTAAATCAAAGCAACAAATCAAGGATTACACCTTTCCTAGTTGGTTCTTTTGCACCTATACCATGAGTTTATCATCCAGGTGTCTAGGAATCTTTTAGGAACTTCTGGACCTGTTCGTGAGACATTAGACAGGCAAACCATAATCTTACACCCTATCCATCTCCCTTGGTGGCATGCCAGTCCTTGTCAGAGAAATATCAAGACAGAAAATAAGGAACTACACAATACTCAGCTGAAACTATGAAGGAAATTTACATACCAAAATATCTGAATAGGCATTTTGGCATAGCACATAATATGATGCCCCAGTGTAATAAGTCATGAATAAGATTTGCATGTTTTTGAATGTTTACTTGTACACTGAGAACAATACAATTGATATCCACCAGTACAATTAGTATCTACCAGTACACCAAATACAGGGTATCTTCCTCATAGACAATGGAATCACTTTTCAAGAGGATAAAACAGCAGCATTTTTCATAGCAACTCTAGAAATCTTTTTAATACAGAAAAGCTTTTTAAAGGCAAGTTTTTGCTCATGCTTTGCTAAAGCTTTGGCCATGTCCAGAAAAATTCATTCCCTCCCTGATAGCTGCTGTTTGGCAGCTATCTGGCAGACACGTGGAAAAGACCAAGTATATCCAACAGGAAGAACATACTGACTAGAAAATAAAGAACATCTAACAAGTTTAGAGGAGCATCACTGATAGTCATTTTAATTTGGACATTCTCTCCGATGAAGGAAGTCATCAAGTTCTCTTGTTTAGTGTAAAAATGTATAATCCAAGCTCTTGAAAAGTGTCTCTTGTCTTCAAGAGCTGACGACTTCATACAGAAATTGGAGAAACATCCTATTCTTTAAACAAATACTTCCCATCACACAACTCCTAGTCTTTAGAAGGTGGCTTGCAAACTTCCTGGAATGCTGATGGCTAAAAGAATTAAGAGTCAAGCTGCTGATGTGCAAAGTAACCACCCAGGTGCAGAGGGCAGAGCACACCCATCACCTCAGGCTACAAGCTGAATGTTGAGCAAGATGAGGAAAGAACTCTGGAAGTGGGATACTGTCTCTTTGTCCTTATGAAAGTGAATTCAGCTGTGATAGCTGCCCTGCAAGAAAAGTGCAGGGACATTCACTCATAGCCTGAAGGTCTTCAACTCTGCTGATGGGCCATGAAGAGGCATGATGGACTTAAGTGCACTGATGTAAGCAGCTGGCCTTAGAAGGTGTCAAAGACTCCTGAAGAGTCCTGTGAAATGCAACATTACTGCATTCAGTGTGAAACTCCTCACCCCTCACAGGAGGTACCTGGATATTCCCACCTGAATATGAAACCTTTGTTCAGTGGATTCCCTCCACCACTTTGACATGGTTTCCTCCAGCCCTGACAGAACAAGACAACAACGACCAGACACTGAAATTGCAGCACCAAGCCTTGCTGCGGGATCCAATGAATGGCAATTATATACCTTTCTACTTTCATTCTTTCTCTTGCTTTTCCCTATTTCTTTCTATATCCCTCTATCTCACATTTACTCTTAAATAAAAATCCATGCTGATAGTCACAGTTCAGTTATGCTTGTTTTTCTGCTAGCTCTGGTAACTTATGCTACCAGTACAGTAAAAAGAGGTCTTCATTGAAGTCAAGAGCCACAGCACATAGTGTTTACAGGAATTGGTGATAGCAATTCAACCACATTTATGTTCTTCATAAAGTCAACCTTTTTAGAAACAGACAGAGGTCTGTAAGTAAAAGATAAGATGTGCTTCAGCTTTGTATATTGCAGTACTTGCCATTTCCTTCAGAATGAAATGGCATATGAAAATGAATCAACACAATGAATGAACTTTTTAACTTGTTAATTTCCTGTGGTGATCAGAGCTCTTTGTCCTGTACATACATGTGATTTGGCCAAGCATGTGAGGGGACTGATCCTTCAGCCATATAGACATGTCTAGGTTCTTGTTCTGTATCACCCACATCATCACTGGGGGGCAGAAGTAAGGGATGTTTTCTTTTGAGAAGAAAGGGGTATAGAAAAAAGGGGGCTCAAGAGGGATCTGTGGGAGTTTTTCATTTTCTTCGGGACAGAATGGCAAATGGAGCAGTTTGTCCAATTGTCTGAGATGGGGAGGGAACAAACATGTATGTGGAAGGGCCAGGGGTCATTTTCTTCTTTGTCTCAGAGGGACACATGGCACCGGACCAGGTCAGATGGTTGGTGGGCATTTTTTGTATGCAAACCACCCTCTTTTTTACTTTCATTATAAATACTGGTGCTGTTACTTTGGTTTCTTATCTTATTGTTATTTGGAGTAAATGATTCTTATCTCAGCTCAGGATCTCTGCCTTTTGCCTCTTCCACTGCACTGAGTGGGGGTAGTTAAGAAGCTCCATGCTTAATTTCTAGCTGGGCTTACATAACAACACTTCACATTTGTCTCCTAGACTTGATTGAATGTAGTTGTAACTGATTATCTGCCTGGGTTTTGGCTGCAGGAGAAATGTTGCATAGAAATGAACATTGGTATACCTGGCTTTCAGACAAAAAAAAATAATCTACTGTTTAAAGCGAGGGTGTACATTTGATAAGTTTGCATGCCAGCCGTTTATTTAATTACTGACAATGTATCAGTTAATACCAATCTTTTAGACATACCAGTCAGTGTTCTGTAACTGGATGTCACTTGCAAAGTACAAAATACAAAGCTTTGGCTAAAATGCTGTCTGTATTTGTTATAAAGCAGAAAAACTTACTCAACAAGTATGATAACAGAAAGTAAACTGATTTTATTGCTTTACATGTTGAATATATTTGAGCACCATGAAATATTAAATAATTTTAAAATTATACCCGGGATTAAAGAGTTGTGCTACTTCATGAGAAATTAAAACTCAATAAATATAGGCTGTTTACTTTTTTAAGGTGTTTTGTCCAGCCACATCCACATACTCCTGGAGAGATTAGCACATAAAAACTCTTTACATTTACCAAGGACATTCATTTTCAACAAATGTACAGAAGACGATGATATCTTATCCTGCAAAAACACTTCTTATTCAACATATCATCAATATAAGGGTGCTTTTTAGAAAGCACTGTAGCAAATACAGAGAACACCAACAAAAGACTCATACTTAAGCATCAATTTAATACAGTATATTTTTCTGGAGACATTAACGTCTTTAAACAAAACTAAACTCTCTTACAGGATACTCCTACTTTCAGGGACACTTCAAAGTAGGGGACTAACCTGGGCACTCCAGGTAGTTTCTCTGAAGGAAGTCTTTTATCCCTCTAACAGAGTGGAAGAGAAAGAAGTGGGAAATTGCCACTTGTGAGTCCATGTCAGTCTTAACTGTCCTTAAGGTTTCAAAAGATTTGCCGCTAAGACAAGACTAAGTAAGGTATTTTTATATGAAAGAAATGGTGAGTAAATAAACTGGGAAAATATTTACTGCTATAAATGTGATCAAGGAGACCACAAGCAGGTTGATCAACCTGAAGGACTGGTGAGATGAAAGCAGAAATTAAAACTGTTATTTCTCTAGAGAAAGGCTCCCTTCAGAGAAAAGAGCTTCTTAATACAAGAAACATTCAATTTCATAGATGCTTTCAAGCAGTATTGTTACCTAGCTGCTGAGCAATTGATTTTATCCTAAAATGTTCCTAACACTGAGAAGACATTAAGAAAGCCGGGTCAACAGCTCCATCTCCTCCTGAGATGTTTGTCATCTGAGTTCATGGATTTCCAATATATGGATTCAAGCCCTTTTTGAAATACTTTCCCAAATGATCTAGTTTCAATGTTCAAATTTTCAAAATTTTCAAATTTTCAGATCTATGGACTGGGCTTTTCATTTTAACGGATTTGAGCTGTAAAGACAACAAACCAGGCTAATGCTAGGATAAATATTTTGAAATGGCTTGGGCGATTTCTTTCTCCTCATTTAACCTCTTTTTCTTATGCAAGATTTTAAGTCAATATTTAGCCTTAAATCAAATGCTTGATGGATCTATCACCACATATATCACTGACTCTGTTAGAAACCGATGAGGTTTACTGAGAGTGGGACAGAATACTTTGGGAGTAACTTGCTGCGTTTTGGTGCCTAAAGATGTGGTTATTTTCTGATCTCAGATCTCCAGCAAAAAGAAATGCCTCTCTTAAGCTAAACTGGCAAAAAAATGCAGGCCACTAACAGTTTGAAAACTTTGTTGCTTCAACATAAACACCAAAAAAAATCCTGTCTGGATTAAAACAATATTGAATACTAGTATTTGATTTGATGTCATAAATTTACTTAAAGTAAATGTGTATATATAAACATGTATTTTTGTCACTAAGGAATAGAGTGCATCAGATTTGCCTTTTCAGCATTGTAATTTAATGCTGTCCGTCAAAAATACTTGCAACAGTATGTTACATAAAAATTAGTGGTTTAAAGGCTGAGTAAATAGCATGATCGAGTAAGAAGATGGTTATGTGCATGCCTCCTGCTATTTCTTTATCAAACATTTATAACATGTCAGTTAATTCATCAGCTAAGATATAAAATAGACTTGAAATTCATTTGAAGAGTAATGATTCTTTTTTTTTCCTGAAACCATTGACTCACTGACTTCAGCGATGTGACCAAACAGATTTGAGGGAGCCACGCATAGGAGAGAAGTGAAGTTTTTGCTTCCTTTACTATACATCAGAAGAAAAGATGTGATGACGATTTCTTAAGAACTGAAGCATGTAAACGTCAAACAGGGAATTTCAGACAGACAGAGAAGTACTTGGGTTAAAAAGCTAATTGTTGTTTCATTGACATTTGGAACTGTATCAGACCTAAAGCAGTTACAGAATGGTTCCTAATTTATGCTGTGAAAGAGGGCAGTAAAATAGGTTGTGTAGTTTTCATGCCTTTTCTTAACCTGGATAAGACATGAGATGTTCAGTGCTTATCAGGTTTCTGCACATCCATCAGTTCTTCTGTCCCCATGCTTATTTTGCTCTAGTTTGTAATTCCAGTCAAACATGACAGGTCTCGAAGACAATTAATTTTCTCTGAATACAGACAAAATTACAGTCTGGTTAGACAGTAATAACCCTAGCTGAGGATAAGTTGGGTGAAAATCAGATGTTGCATTCTCAATTTTCACCTTATTTTCTGGCTAGCCAGGCAAAAAAAATATAGCACTCACAATTCACCCAACATGGCAAGTCACCTCGGTCATTGGCACTAACAGAAAAGATAGGAGATTGCAAACGACTGAAAAATTGTGATAGAAACAGGGATATAAGGGTAAAAGGGCACAAAATATGTGAAAATTAAATTCACTAATGCTCTTTACTACATGTCTTGGGCACAAAGATAAGGATGTTGAGGGTTTCGGTGCTGTCTGTTCAGGTACCACTCATGTCACAGCCATTGGTGTGGTTTTGGCAGGGAAAAAACCATGGCCATAACCAGAAAGGGGTCCATTTTGTCTGACTCACCGAAGTGAAGGGCAGACCCTGGCACTGCACAGCCAGCAGGTCTTTTCCCATTTCCAAGCCTTTCCAGGAGGCTTCTGCAGAACAAGGGGGTGAGGAGAGGCAGCTGGGCCACTCCCAAGCCAAAGGGTGCTGAAGTAACAGCTCCAGAACTGCTGTTGGGACCTTGCAGTGGGGCAAGGGACATTGTTCTTTGGCGACCAGCAAGCCCGTTTTCTTGTCACCCTCCACCCCTCACCATCGGGCTGTGGCCCAAGACTGCACTGACAGCAGCTGAGTCCAGCACCAGGGTGGCAGGAGGAGGCAGCAAGTGGCAGCACAGAGCACACATACACACAGTCATACACACATGCTACCAAGTCTGCTGGAAGGAATCAGGGCTGACACCAATAAGGACTGTAGAACTAAAACAGAACAGCACAACCTTGAAGGAATAGATGAAAGATGTAACTCTGGCAAACATGAGCCAGGCAAAATCCAAGCAGGATGCCAGCTCAGCTCCACAAGGCTGACAAAGCAGAAGTTATGCAAAACAATGGTATTGCACTTACTCAAAAGCAGGGGTCCAGGAACAGCCACCTAAAAAGACACCAAACATTGAAGACAGACCCCAAAGAACCACATAAAGACTTTGATATGGGGCATGAATATGTAAAAGAAAGCAATACACATGCATCAAATAAGTGGGGATAGCTGATGAGTATGTAATTGCTGTTTATGATAAAAGCTCTCTTTACCTCATGCTGAGGGCACCCAGTTAGAGGAAAGATCCTCTGAGTGATGAGCATACTTCAATAAAGAATACCTGATTTCTAATATTCAAAATTGTGTTAGAAACTTTCTTTCTGGCAGATTTGGGTACCAACACCATGGGAATGAACCTTCCCAGGCTCTGACGGCAATTCCCATCTGCTCCCAGAACTCCTTTTGTAAGTCCCTGCCCTCTGGGCGTTTTGTTCCAGGGAAGGCTGAGCCAAGGAGGCGCTTCTCCACCATATTGTCTTTGTCTTCTGGTCCACAAACTCTGCCAAGGTGGCCACCATTTTGGGAGGAGGGCTATCTGCTCCACCTTGTTTTCTTACTTCCCTGGGGACCAGGTCACTGAGCACCTTTGCATCTGGTGGCTAAAATTAAAGGAGATATGTGAGAGGTCTTTGCCTCTTGTAACTGTCTTAGACTAAAACACCATGCAACAGGTTATTAAACTATTGTGAGTTAAACTGATAACTGAAACAAGATATCTTCATTTTATCTTTCTTGGATTAAGAAGAAGGTGAAAAGAAGGAAGATAAAACCAAGAAGTTGAGACACTTATATCCATGGGCCAATATTTTTAGCTAATTGGGATGGCTTCTTTTGATAGTTTCAGGGAGACTTCTGGTGTTAGTACACTTCTGAGTAGTATAGCTATACTTTAGAGTTTATATTTTCAGTAAGTGCCTGTGTGTTTAAGTAGCATAAATATCAGAGACCATATGAATGAAATCTATGGTAACCTTGCTGGGGTGAAGGTAATAAGATTGACCTTTTTTTCTGCAAAGGATGCCTTCACTTCCTCTGACTTCAAAGAAATTTTAAAAAATGCATTTACAATATCATCAGGAAACACAATGGTTAAAAGCAAGAGGATTTTGAATCTCTATGAATCTGTAATTTATAGTTATGAAACAATTACACCTATATGAAAAGACATACTGTAGACATTATAAAAAAGGGTTGTCCATACCAGGTTCAAAGAAAAGTATATCTCAGCAAAAAAAGTTAATACTCCAACCCATGTTTTCTTGACTGTAAAGTTCAGTTTTGGTTATAGCGAAGAAAAAGATCTCTCACTACTTAACAAAACTGTAGTATGAATGTTATAACGATTAATATCTTTATCAAAAAATAAAGTACTGCTCGTTAATGCAGCCATCATTGCTTTTTGGAGAGTAATGGTGCATCCTTAAAGTAATAGGAGAAGTGCCAAACACTATTCAAATTAAAATTATGCCTGTGTCATTGCATTTAAGATAGATCAATATATGCCATTGAAGTGATTTCCTCTATCTTCATAGTCTCCTTGTAGAAGCAATTAGTTTTAAGTTTCTAGTTCATTAGACTTGTCCTGGGGTGACTTTATGATGCTGAATTGTGTCCCCATTTGTCTGTTTAGCCCAGAAATAAGTTTTGCACCTTTAAAACTAGATCTGAGAGTGAAGGGGGGGGAGAAGGAGAAGCAGTAGAATGTCTGAGGTGGTTGTATTCAAAACAGAGATAGGAGCTTCAGCTTTTCTTCTCCCAGTCTGTGTTGTCTGCAGCATGGACAGACAGTGGGAGAGAGTCTCCCTTGCTTTTAGTTAGTTTTTAGTTAGCTGAGGAAGAGTTCCCCAGACTGTGGATTTTTTTTCTTTTTCTTGGAACTTCTTAAACCTGCTCTTGGCTGAAAACCCAGGAAAACACTGGGAGCTCACACCTGTCGTGGAGGTTGCAGCATTTTCCAGTGAAGACAAGACTGATAGAGACTGAGAGAGCCAAGCTAAGCAAAAAGGATTTTATGAATTTGCCACCTCTTCAGAACAGCAAGAGGGTTCATTGTTTAATATTATTCATTTTTTGGAATTAATATAGAGAGGTTGTCAGAGTAAAAAGAAACACGACAAGGAAGGCCAAGACCCACCTGAAATTAAATCTAGCCAAGGATATCTAGGAAAACAAGAAGTGTTTTTCCAAGTACATCAATAATAAAAGGAAAACAAAGGATAATGTGGGCCTGTTACTAGTGGAGGAAGCCTGGTAAGAAAGGATGTAGAGAAGGCAGAGATGCTTTCTTTGCATCAAAATTCACTGGTAAGATCATTCCTTGGAAAACTCTAACCCAGCAGAGCAGCGTAAAGGAAGCTTGGAAGACAGACATGCATCCTTGAGTGCTGAGAGGGCTGGTAGAAATCAGAGCGGGGCTGTTCACCATCATCCTTGAAAGGTCATAGAGCTGGGGAGAGCTGCCTGAGGACAGGAAGAAAGCAAATGTCACTGATCATCAAAAAGGGCAAGAAGGACTGCACAGAGAGCTACCAATCATCTCAACTCCTGGAATGGAGATGGAGAACCTCATTCTGGAGGCCAACTCTATCCATATGGACAGGAGGTGATCAGGAGCAGTCAGAGCAGATTCCCTAAAGGTGAATCATGCTTGACCAACCTGACAGCTTCCTATGATGAAACAACAACCTGGATGATGAGGAGAGAGCAGTGCCTGCCTTTAGGAAGGCTTTCATCACAGTCTCTCACAAAATCCTCAGAGACAAATTCGGGGAGTGTGAATTGGATGATTGGGCAGTGGATGGAGAACTGGCTGGACATCAAATTCTAGAGTGCCTAAATCATTGTCACAGGGTCTATTTGGGAGCCTGTCGCTAGAGGTGCCCCTCAATGCTCAATACTGGGCCCATTATTGTTTTACTTATTTGTTATTCACTTCAGTGAAGGGGAAGATGCTTCTCAGCAATGAGGATACAAATCTGGGAGGAGTGGCCAACACCAAAGAGTATTGTACAGCTCTTCAGAAGGACCTTGACAGGTTGGAGAAACGAGCAAAGAATTTCCTGAAGTACTACAAAGGCAGATTCAGGGTCCTACAGCCAGGAAAGGATAATCACTAGAATCACCTGGGGGTTGACCTGCTGGAGAGCAGCTCTGCAGAGAAAGACCTGTAGGTCCTGGTGGACAACAGGCTGTCCATGACAACAGCCCATGCCCAGAAATGGGCCCCTGTGGCCAAGAAGGCCAATGATGTCCTGAGGTGCACTAGGAAGAGTATGGCCAGCAAGTTGAGGGAGGTGATCCTGCCCCTCTAGAAAGGGTATAAGGGGTAGAAGGGGTAGGAGGGCTGCTCCAGAGGCCACCTCTGGAGTGCTGTGTCCAATTCTGGGCTCCTCAGTACAAGAGAGACTCAGAGCTCCTGGAGGTCTAAAGGAGGGCAATGAAGACGATTAAGGGACTGGATCCTCTTTTTCATGAAGAAAGGTTGAGAAAGCTGGGCCTGTTCATCCTCAAGAAGAGAAAACTGACAAGGGATCTCATCAAAGGAAGCATCTGAAGGGATGCTGTATACAATTCCACGCTATATCCTCTAGGATGACCTTGCTTGAACAGGGAGGTTGGAGAAGATCACCCCCTCTGGTCCCTACCAACCTTACCCATTCTGTAATACTATTATTCTGTGAAATGATTTGCATGATAAATATCTCATAGACAGCTGGAATTAACAAGGATAACTCTTGAAAAAATTTAGTAAAGGAAAAGAAATCCTCCTCTTGTGATACTCCTTTATTTAGAATGTTCTCCTCCAGATTAACATTCTTCAAATTCTTTGAAATTAAACATTTTACTTTGTTTTAACTCACCTAAGCAGTGATGATGAAAGATAGTGAAGTTTGGTAGAATAATGTGTGTTGAATGGTAAGGTCTAGAACAGTAGAAAGAACACAGTTAACTAAAAGTCTAAAATAAACAAATTACTAATAGAACTGTAATTCAATTAAGAAAAATAAAAGTGCCAAACAAATAAGAACAAATACTGCTAATGAATATTAGAAAGTGCATAATAGCAAAACCAGAAAATTTGTATAAAAGATTCATACAGAAACATTCATATGAAAGAGTAGCAAACACTTATTTGAAGGGGCGCTAACTTTTTGTTATAAAGTAGATATCATGTACAGGTCCCTGAGGAGTCTGCACTGTTCAGCTAATACATAAGCCTTTTTAAAGTCAGACAAACAAATGTAAGCAAGTAAATTAAAACTTTGGTAGAAAAGAAGCAGGCAGGAAACAAGATATTAATTTTTTAAAGCACTTTAGTAAAGGCTGAATTTCAAGCCTGTTTATAATACCCTGATTTGAACTTTCTTGAAAACAAGTAATTTCTTCATTTCAAAACCATAAACCTTCAATCACAAGTCATCCTTTTTGTAATGTTTGTTCAAATACTTTAGATGCAAGCATAAAATGTTTCTGTGAATATTCAGAATGCTTTTACAGTCTTCAGCATACAAAAAATTATGCAAAAATGTATTCCCAAAAGGTAAGAACTTTGAATATTACAGATATAATTGCTGGGTTTTTTATTCAGAGAAAGAATGTTGTCGAAAATTATTTTATGGCTGGAAATAAACAAAAAAAATAAAATACACCAAAATGTTTCCCAAATCATATGAGGGTGTGCCAGTTTTAAATCTTGTTTAGAACATTAAACCCACTCAAGCTGCTCCCTTCTTGGCCCTGCACCTTCTGAAAATGGAGGAACAATGGGACAGATTATGAATTGGATTGACAATTTACTGAAAATGGCAATAATCATAATATTAATGATAAAGAGTGTACAAAAGAGACGGTGTTTTACTCACCAAAAAGTATCACCACCAAACAAACAGAAATGCTTTCCAAAGACAGCACCTGACATGGTTTCCCAGACAAAGGTGAGCTGGGGACTGGCCCTGCACTGGGGCCAGTGGCCCTTGGGAAAACAAAAGCAATGTGAATGAGAGCAAGAGCTTCCACAGTCAATGTCTCCTCGCCCATTCTCAGCCCAAAACCAGCAATGTCGAGCTAAGGCAAACAGAGCCTCTTGGAAGGCAGATCATCTGTGCTGCCCCCTCCATTTCCACTCCGTTTCCCTGGTTCAAGATTCCTGCAGCAGTAGTGCTGCTCTGCTCAGCTCTCATGAGACCTGGGCTCCACACACCTCTGCCCTCATGCTGCTCCTGCCACTCTTGCTCCCTTTTCTTTTCCTCAGACTTGGTATCTTGAGCTCATAATTTTTCAGCACTAAACCACAAAAACTGCAAGCCAGAGGAATGGGAAAAGGAGCAGCTGGTAGTGGCGATGGGACAAGCTCCATCAGACTGACCTGGGACCTTCTTCCTGAAGAAAGACAGGCAAAAATGGCAAACTTTAGCTGTTTCTAGACCCAACCTTTTTCCTGCTGCAACCCTCCTGAAACACACCCGCTCCCCAATGTGATGTGAGTGGTATTGAAAAAACAGCACTAAAAAAAAAAGGTGCACCACCTTGTCTCTGTACCTAGGAAACAGGAGTACAAAATCAGGTAAGAGATACATAAAATTATAAAAGACAGTAATTGAAATATTTTCAAAATATAATCTGCAGGACACTGTAAATGGCTTTGTGAACGACTGTGGCTATGGCTTTTAGTGGCAAAATTAAGAGTTTGAATTCCTCTACATTTCAGTTTGGTCAGAAATACTTCTTCATTTAGATCTGAAGCACAGGCTTTTATCTCTAAATATTAAGCAGCTAGACTTGCAGTGCAGCTTAAGAGATGCAACAAGCAGGACTGATATTCCTGAATCCTCCATTTATGAGCCAAATTGCTTCCAGAGCACTGATGCACACTCACTTAAGAAACAATTAATGCGGTGGATGCTCTTGTGCTCTGAGTGTCTAGAGGTAGATGCTGCAATTCTGATGAGGTCACATTGGCTGCATGGGCTCCATGTCTCTGTTGATGTACATTGAGATGGTTTGCTTAAATCAAGCCTGAAACTGGATTATTTTGTCCTGGAGTGAGTTAGGACAGAGAAATGGAAGATGCTTGTTGTCTTACTCCAGCTGAACATGAAATATTTCTGCTACAATTACTCTATATATTTTCATTGTCCTCTGTAAGGAAAGCAATGAACCTCATGTCTGTCTTCCAGAGGGTGACAAGGTTTCTTAACTTTCTTCTATCCCATTGTCCGTATCTCTGTGTTCCAAGCACTGGCAAGTCCACACTGGAAAGAATCAAATCAAATGAGATTCAGCAACATGTAAAAATTACCTCTAAACAACCACTTGTCTTAATTTTGTTTTAGGAAGGCAGAACAAATTTTTCCCTTAGAAGAATTTTCATTCTTCTATTGCAGTGTAAAATAAAGCACACAGAGAGCTAAGATCAAAATAGACAAAATAAATTTATATTTCATGAAATTAAATACTTTTTTAGCAACTAATGTTTATCATCTTTAGTTTTGACATGCAATACATACCAACAGTGTCAGAGGAATTAAGCTGGCATCAGTGAGAGCTAGGGAACTGTATTTCACTTCGAACTTATAGTTATGCTGTTTGAAGCTGTTTTAGGGAAGAAAGTTTGTAAGCAACAGACCATGTTGATGGCTGCTATAAATCAGCTCTTTTGAAGCCTGTTGAGTATGCTGATTTCAAATTTTGGTGATTCTGCCACAACATTCCTAAATCACAGTTTATATGTAGCTCAGATGGGAATATATTTGTTCAATGTGACAAAAAAATTAAAATTTCTTAATAATTTTCATAGCATGTTGTTCTTCCTCTCTGATTTGTGCTTTTCTGTTTTTTTTTTCTTTAATATGTCTTCTTTTTCATAAAGTGATGCAAATAACAGTACTTGCATTGCCTGATTGTTCATATGTCAACTATACTGTTCTTTCATATGCCATGTATTGTCAGTTCCCTGATGGATTTTGTCCTGGTTCTAGCCAGGATAGGGTTAATTCCCTCAGTAGCCAGGAGGGCCAGAATCCAGAGGTCATTCTATACCACCTCAGGTCATTGCTGGGGGTTTGGGGAAGGAACTCTTCTGGGGAGAAAAGATTCCAGTCTGATCAAGTAAATGTGGCAGAGGAAGTCATCTGGCACAGTCTGTCTACAGGTTTCACGTGAACCATTTCTTTCTTGTGCCCTCTGTCATTAGTATTGTTGCTGTTACTGTTTGTTTTCTTACCTCACTGGTGTTCCAGTAAGGGGGAAGAGGGACCAGAAAACAGGAGAGTGAGAGAGAGAGCATGGTTTGAGAAGTCTCAGTGAGGGCACTGAACTGGGGAGAACCATTCCTAAATCATGACACGTTTCCTCTGTGATACAAAGATATTTCTTAGTTAAGATGTTTGGTGAAAGAGTTTAATGTGGTCCCAGCTCTGCAAGGAAGGTGATTGAGCTGCAAAATTTTATACTGCTATCTAAGCACGGTGAACTCAATTGAACTTCCAATTGGTGGAATTTTACATGCAGAGGTGTCAGTAACCTGGGGGCTTTGACAAGTCTCTGATTCTCTATGCTCGATGTATAGAGTTTCAATCACGTCATTTTTATTGTAAGGGAAAGCAAAGTCCTATGGATCTCAGAGAGGTGTGTTCCTAGAATGGTTGCCTCCTAACATTTGCAGACAGACTCCAGAAATTCTCTAAAATAGTGTAAAATTCTAGAAGTAATATCTCGGGTTCTCAGTCTTACTGAACAGCTCAGACTCAGATCACAAGACTGTCAAGAAGTCATATTATGTCACCAGGATTTATTATTACCAGGGAAGTTTAAGGAATGACATTTTTATGGTAAGGATTCGATTCATTTTGACCATGTCAAGAAGGGGCAAATTAACTTCAGTCTTCTCAACCAGTGAATGAATTCTCTGTATTGTCTTCCATCACAGTCAGCTGTGAGAGAAAAAAACACCCAAAGTCTGAGCACAGGAATAAGAAACATTTTATTAATAACAACTGTATAAATAGTAATGGTGTGTTTACACCCAGGTGCACACATACACATAAACACAGAGAAGCACATGCAAAAAAAATAGTACATTCTTTTTTGAATATTTGGTCAATATGGCACAAATTGGTTATTTTTCCAAAGCTTGCCACTCCAACACTCAAAAGAGAAACAATGAAAAAATGTTATAACCGGAAATATGTAGACAAATAAGAATGCAATTAGTATTTTCAGTAGGTTCAATCCTACAGGACCCCAAGGACGATAAAACAACTAATAAAATGCCACCAGAGTTACCCATTGCACTGTGTCCTGACTTAAATGCAAAGAGAGTTTTCTGTTGAAAAGATATCAGAGATTGGAAGATGCATTTAGAACCTCCATTAGAGGTTTATCTCTACTATAATAGAATTCATTTCTTAATAAAGGGTGCGTGATAGAAAAGACAGTGTGCATGTTTTTTCTTTTGTAAAAGTTATTAAAAATAATATGTTACTATTACTAGGACATAAATCAACTCTGTTTCTTGCATTTAGGACTACTGTTCACTAACAGTTTGTTTTTCACTTTTAATTATATGTTTCTATATCCATTAGCTAATAGCTAATTATGTTGAAACATAAGGCTCAAACAAGAAGATTCCAGGAGGAAATCTTGCCTGTCTTATAATCAGTCAATTTAATAAACTAAAAAATCTTGGAGACAGGACTTCAAGAAGAGGTAGGTAAAATGCTATGTCTCTTTAGGATAATATACTGTGTGGCTGCAAATTTTAGGAGTTTGTGAGTCTTGGATTTTCAAAAGAAACTCATTTCACTGTTCCTATTATTAATAATAGTTAATGATAACAATTTGAAGGAGGAAATGGAGGCATGCATTTATAGCATATGAGACAGGTTTGAACCCATGCTCTCCCATAGAGCTATAACAATTTAGGTTTAGTTTTCTTTATGGATATAAAACTCAACTTTAGCGACATTTTGAGCACTGGCCTTACTGTCGGCTGATAATAATAATATCACGTTTGCAATCCAGATGCAAGTCACAGTAAGGTGTTATCATAGCTCTTCTTATGTTCAATTGCTATTGTTTCTTGTGTTTCTCTTGTCTTTTTCACTTGTCCAGTAAGTATATACTGGGAAATTACAAGGGAAATATATCTGTCGTTGCATATTTGTGTGCCTCTGCCCATGTTCACACATTATTGTTAATGATTTCTGTTTGAATCTATTTCTCTAGCATCCAGACTGGGTTAGAGGTTATATGAAACAGGAAAAAGGCACTGTTCCAACCCTGCCTACTTCTAAAACGAAATAAAATTATCAAGTAATTCATGATAGAATCATCACTTAATGTCAGCAGACCAGGCAACAGTTTGGGTCATGCAAAAAGAAATTTTTAAGTCTCCCTTTGGATATTTTGGATATTTTGCTAGGAAATTTCCTTCTGTAATGCATACATGCTGATAAAGTTAATATTTGTGAAGTTATCAAAGGAAATTGAAAATACTGTTTCAATGGTTCTTTTAAACTGTATGAACTGCTCAGTTTTTGTGGAGAAAAATGTATGTTCCATGAGACAATGTGGAGTGAGTAGTTCAGAAAAAAATACACATTTTTTTCATTGAAGAAAAATAATCACTCATGAGCAATTATAAAAGGCAATATGGATCTCTGAATTCAGAATAGCCACTTTATATTATAGCCAGGGAAAAAAAAAGACAAAAACATGAAAGCCATCTTTCTTTAAAAAGTCTTCTTTTTTCATTTTACCAGTAAGTACTCATTTTTGTTCCCACTTTATAAGAATTCTGGTTTTATACCTGTCTAACTTGAGACTCCATACCAGTGATTAATGCTAGGTCTTGCACTTGCAATCAAATTGAAGTGAAATGCTCAGTCTCATGTAACAGAATAAGCATAACATAGTTACATTTTTCCTTTCACATTATTCTCAGAGCAATATCCAGCAAATGCCTAATGCTTAGTCTTTTGTTTGAATACAGTTTGCTATTCTAAAGAGCTGCATTTTCATCTGACAGATACATTGGCAGATGCAAAGCTGAACCAAATTTTAAATTATATGAAATATTCTACAGTCTTAATTGATTTTATTTGATTTAGACGTCTTCCAAAAGTAACCAATAGGTGGTTGAATTTAAAACAAGAACAAAAATCAGCCAATACCCTTCACAGCTTACAGAGTGGCTTGGGTTGGAGGGGGCCCTAAAGATCATCTGGCACCAACTCCCTGCTGTCACAGGCTGGGACACCTTTTACTTGACAAGGTTGCCCAAAGCCTGTCCAAGCCGGCCTTGAATATTTCCACGGATGGGGCATCCAGAACACCTTGTGGTATCTCACAATTTTCATAGTTAATATCTGCAATAAAAGAAAACAATGTCAAGAAGATAAAGAGTAGCAAACCTAGGGTTCCCACTGTCTTTTTAAAGAAAAGTTAACTTAGCCTATAGTTTGAATATTTTCTCTAAATTGGTAGTCCCCATGGAAAAGGTTTTACTGTTTGTCTTTTGGTGGTTTTTGCTTCATATGAATAGCTAGGTATGAGAAATACATGTCAGCTCATCTTAATCTATTATTACACTGTGTTTGGCTGGGAAGGAGTTAATTTTCTTCATAATTAAGTACTCTATGTAGTTCTATGTTTAAGACTGGTGATCAAAACACTGGTGATAGGACATCAAGGCTTTATCCAATTGATCCATGATGCATCAGGACACCAAGGAGGGGATGCAGCACTGTGTTTGTAGGGTGAATATGACCAATTGAGATTGTTGCACGGTTATCCTGGGAATGCAAAACACGCCATAATCAAAAGACCCCAAAAGATAAAGCTTGGCTTTCTGGTACAGAGGATGGTGGCTGAGATACTAATATGGGAAGGCCTACCTTACCAGGAACATGCCAAGATTCTTGCCACTCGCTTGCAACAGTGGGAACTTTTACTAGGTGGCCAAAAACATGACACATGACCAACACTACTGCTTGACACACCATTCTGAGCCTTGGGGAAAAAAACCTCAAGGCAAGAAAGTACTCCAGTATAAATCAAACCAGGCTGATGTACTCACAGACACCTTGACATATCACGCACCAACTTTTAATTGAACTGTTAAAAACCGTACTTAGAGTAATGGGTGCTGGGACCTTCACTCATTTGGAATACAAATCCAGCAGAGGTCACTTGGATGATTAACACTACAGGGTCTGCTAAACAACCTGGTTCTTCCCAAACAAAATCCGTACATACTATAGAAGAATATACAGTTACATTAGTGCACATTAGTGATTCTGAGAAAGTATGGATTTGGAAAAGGCAAACCCATTCACAAGATTTGTTTTGCTCAAGGACCTTGGTGGATAGCACAAAACAATGGGGCAATCCAGTGTCCATCTTGAGGAGGTCTTACCTTGAGTGAAAATCATCTGTGGTCTCAGTTGTGTATTGCTATCACTGTGTGATGTCACAGTTCTATATCAGAAGTACCAAAGAGTCATGCAACAAATGGAGGAAGAACCTAAAAAGGAATTGGGCAAATGTAGCAAGGATCTAACACACCATCCCTCTCCATCAAAACTTGGAGAATACAAGTCTAGGACTAAATTACTGAACAGACATTTGAATAGGGAAGGTCCATGAAGGGAATGAAGGAAATTATATCTGTAAATGTGTCAAAAGGTAGGGCAGACTTTAGTGGTGTCTTTAGAAAATAGATTCAATAATGTAGTACCTGAGCACAATACAAATGGTATGGAATAAGGTATCAATTGCAATAGCATGGATTTTATTTTCTTCACAGGATCCCATGTGCTGCTGCGGCTTATATAACAGAAACTGTGTTGATACACACAGATGTTTTAGTTATTGAGGTTTTAGTTATTGCTGAAAAGTACCTGCACAGTGTCATGACCATCTCTATTTACCTCTTTGTCTTCTCAGTGAGAAGTGAGAAGAAGTGACTAGAAAAGGACACAGCCAAGACAGCTGAACTGCCTTAATCAGAGAGCTCTCCCATGCCCTAGAATGTCCTGTTCAGCAATAAAGAATCGAGAGGGTGAAAATTCTTCCAAAGTCTTTTTTGCTTGGGTACTGGCTGGGCATTGATATTTTGGTGGTGAGAGATTGCATTTTTGCAAAATTTGGAGGGGTTTTCCCCTTTTTTCCTTGTCTAAGTGGCTTTACCCCAACCCACAAGCATTCTCATTTTTGTCCTTTGGACTCTCTCCCACATTCCATTAGTGAGTTAGTGAGTGTGTGTGGTCCTTAAGCAGTTTGTGGTTGAAGGTATGCATCTGAAGGAAGACTTGGCCTCTAACCCCTTGCTGACTTATTTTATAAGAAGATTTATGTTGAAAACGTATCCTGTGGAGAAAGCTTGCATGCTCTGTGTAGCCATCTATGCATTGCTTAACATCTAATAGGTGTTCATTGGAGAAGGTACAGAATACTGGCTTCCATCACCTAAGGAGAGGAATTTTTCAGCAATGAGATTTTTTAATTGTTCTCTTTCTTTCTAGTCCAACAAAAACCTAAACTTTTTACAAAAAGTAGAAGTTTTAGAAAGTTATTTTTTGTTAGAATTATAACAAATCAGGCTCAAATCTTTGCCTTGACAGAAGGACTAAAATTTGTGTTCTGGACATATTTTTTGTCAGGGCTGCAGAGTTAACATGTTGGGAATTAGATAACAATAATAGTGGTGGAAACATTTTCTCTTTACTTATGGAATGCCTTTTCCTTTATATTCAAGGTAATCATTCAGATTTAGCTTGAAAAATATTTTAATTGCCAAAATAACAACAACCATAACAATAACGGCAACAAAAACAGCAGCAACAACAGAAGATGTTGGTTAGGCACTTAGCCAAAAACTCTATTATTTATAAAACTTTCTTTTTCAGAGGAAAGGACTCAAAGTAAGAACTCTGTAATGAAAAAATTGTCTTTACTGGATAAAATAATGCCAAAATTATAGGAAAATAACAATTCACAGTTTGAGAACTTAAAATTACACAGGAAATAGTTAAATAAAGAAATTATTAAAATCATATCATATCACTCTCTAAAGGCAAATTAACATACACAGACATATACATATATGTTCATTTACACAAATTCAATTAAGGCTGAAAATTCTCATGAAGATATGTTAAGCTTGCAGTACCAGGGGTCATTTAAACCAACTTTTCTACCAAACATAGGTACAGATCAGCCTGCTGGAATAAATAGATTAGCTAAATTAAAATCAATAGCTAAATGACTAGCTTTCTCATTCTCTACATACACTGGAGCTAATAGACAGCTCCTGAGCACCCAATATAGTGTTTGGGCTGACAGCTATCTCAAATAAACAGATTACCTCCATTTGTTGTATGTAGCAACCAGAGGAAAGTTCCAAGTCTGTGGGGTTTTATCTTAAGACCTTAAGATAAGATGGACAGACACTTAAGAATGACTGCTGTAAATGTTCTTTCAGACTCTTATAGCCCTTTTCCAGAGCTGGACTAAAAAACCTATTCTATTCTCTAAAAGAGAGAAGCTGCTTATTTTTTTATGACACTCCCATTTGAAGCAGTTTCCACTTGAATTTGCAGCATAAATAAGTGTAGAAACAGCAAAGTTCTTTACCTTCAAATTTGAAACTGGAAAATAACAGAGATTATTTCTCAGAGCTCGTGAGTTTTAAATACAGCACATGCAAAATTTGATTTTTAAAGATTAACTAGTGCAGCAATTCTATTTAAATATGATAATTATGAGAAATCTATGAGGCAAAAGTATTCAATTTTATCATAAAGAAGATGCACAGTTTAATCTCACTGACATACTGAAATTATGATCTTCCTAATTTAATTATTTAATATTTGTATTTTTTTTAAATATAATACTGTCACTTATACTACACACAGCAAGTGGGCTGGGTCTCTGTGAAGTGGATAAAATAGTCCTAGTAACAGTCTAGAAACAGAAGACCAGAGATCTGCAACAGCCTAAATATGTAAAAAAGAACCTGTACTACTTCATCTAGCAGCTTTAGAAAGACTTTAATGGAAAATAAGATACTAGAAAAAGTAAGACCCAGAGGCCTGACTGCTTTCAAATCTCCAGAGCTACAGAGGGAGGACCATTCCTATACTCAGGAGATGCTAGAGAAAAGAATGCCACTTTGAAAACAAGGCCATTTGAAATATCTTCCAAATTCCAAATATAACAGAGTATAATATTTTTCATGGAAAATGACTCCATAAACGGTGAGATTTTGGTAGGGAAACTGGAATGAAAAATTTTTCTGGGAAAGTCAGTCTTGAATTTGAGTTGACATGAACCTGTCAGAGAAGCTAGTGGCCAAATACCTGAACTCTGTCTCATGCCTTACACAAGCACCTGTTGAGATCAGTGGATGGGAAAAAGACACTCAAATTTATCCATTTTTCCCCATCTCTAGCTTGCACAGCTGCAGACTATTAGTGTGCTCCCAGTAACAGGAGAAGGTGCAGCAAGGAATGGCCTTTGCTCTCCATAATGACTTTTTTTCATGGGGGGAAGTTATTTCCAGTTTATGAGACCACCATCATCTGTGAATGTCATACTGCTGCAAGACAATATAGATGCAGGAGCATCTCTGAGATATTGAAGGTGAGTGATTTCAGTGCAACAGCAGAATGTAAGAAAAGGTGTGGTGATCTGACACACAATCTGGTCCCTAGTAATAATATGACTAACAAGAACCACTTCCCTTGCCCAAACAATCTAACTTTCACACATAAGTGTTCATTATTTTAATGCTGTTTCTTCTATTACCCTAAAACCCAAACACTTTCACTCACAGCATATGGAAATTAGATTAAGAAGGGGCCTGTGTGTTTTTAGACCAAGGAAATTTAGATATAACACATCCTATCCTCATATTAGCCAAAATAATCAATACTATATCTAACTGTGAGTTGAAATCATATTCCATCATGGATTAACATGGTCAGGGGGAGTTTAGTCCTTTGAAACTGAAAAATGAAAATTTCTGATTAACTAGCTCTTCCAAAACCAAAACAATCCAGAAAATATGTTGTAGCCAGTCAAGTAAGTGTATCTCTTTGATTATTTAATTTTGATTAATAATGAGAGGGAGGTTTTCTGAGTTTTCTTTCTCTTCTACCTATAGCAGAACATATCTCTTTTTTTACTGAGAGCCTTTGAAGGAGCTTAAGCTTTATAACATCATTTTTCTCTGATGAAAAGACTTGATGCCTTCCTCACTGACCTCTGTACTCCCTACACAATACTTGCTTAGATGCTTTGATTCAGGTTTAACAAAGTAAAGGGACATCTTACTCTTAACTGACCTAGGTGTGATATTTCCAGCCCATTCATCTATAAAAAGTGAAGAAAAAGGCATTGCTTAGAATGAAAGATACGTATTATCACCTCTTACTTAAGTATGGCTCACTTACTTAGCTCTCTTCTCTTCTCTTCTCTTCTCTTCTCTTCTCTTCTCTTCTCTTCTCTTCTCTTCTCTTCTCTTCTCTTCTCTTCTCGTCTAGTCTCGTCTCTTCTCTTCTCTTCTCTTCTCTTCTCTCCACATTTTTTCATTTCACCTTTTCTTTTCATTCTATTTTTCTTGACATGTTATGAGCATGGAGCTTTTTCAATGTATATGTAGTTTATTTATTGTGCTGAAAACATATTCTTGTGTAATATGAGTGCTCCAAAGCAGACTACTTGCTTATCAGCATATACAACCATATCAGACAGTTTCTCAGATGGTATCTGGTGTTGTAGGAGTACTGTATAATAAGAAAAATGTGCCAACAGAAGCTGTTTTCTTTTGGATGTATATTTAAGGGATCATTATCAAAGTGACTGGAGTTATTTGACAATTTATTCAGGTCTGTGTGAGAACCGAATGTGCCAGTACTTTAATTAAGCTTTTGCTTCTAAAGTCAAAATGGACTACATTTCCTTCTTGCTGTATTTCATTCTACTCAGTGACAGGCAATAAATCTGTCATTGTGTGTGTGGAATATGGAAAGCTCCAATGAGAACTAGACAAAACCAGACATAACTCTATCGATCCTGAGCAAAATTGGAGCCTGGTTTTGGGATGTAGCCTATGCAAGAAAGGAGATTCACATGGATTTCAGAATAACAGAAGTCCATTTCATCTCATTCTTCACCTACTAGTTTTGTTTAGCTGGTATAGCTTAACTGAATTTTGCAGAGTTATACTAATCCAAGTCAGTAGGGAATTTGTACCAGTGATTTTAAGAGCTTCCTTACTCATGTAGGCAAGACAATTAGCTTCACAAGTCTACCCAGAGGTTTATTATAACCAATCAAACAAGTATCTTAAGGAAGATTTTCCTTCAAAGAGAATAACTGGAGGAATCTGCATTCAAATTTTGGGAAGTAATACTCTCAAAAATGGTCATATGGCTCAAAACTATTAAACTCCTGATACCTGGGCATTCAGAATATTTTTTTTCTCTGCTGGAGTTCAGGGTTTAAAGATACTGTTTTTTACATACAATACTTACAGAAGTCAAGTTTTAAGAGCATAGTGAATTCCCAGATCTGGCTGTCCAACAGCTAAGACAGCAGAGAAGCTCTAGAACCTTGGAGATAATGGTGTATCTTCTGCTTTCACTCACATCAGAAAGCTAGTCCCTTTACATTTGTGCACACCCTACCATTCGTGTCATCACAGTTCACAAAATAGTATTCAAAAGTTTGAAATTGTTAATCATCTGCCCAGAGCATATATTTACTGCAAGCTTAAACAACACAGGGATTTAAAAATATGTTCAGTTGTCAGTTACGCCGATCTAACCCAGAATCATTTCTGTGAAGTCTCTGAAATTAACCCAAAAGTTAGTGTGTGACAGCAAAATATTTTTTATCACATCTAGTCTCTTAAACACTATCCCTTCCAGCTTGGAATTTTTCAGGACAAACTTTAATGGCATGTGAAGATATTCAGCCTCAAGCTTGCACAATTTAATCACCTTCTGACAGCAAGAAATTATTCCAAAACTTTGCAACGTTTGGAAATCTCAGGCTGGCACAATGGTCTGTTTTGGGAATTTATGGTCTTCATTATCTAGAGAATCTCTGACTTACACCTGTTCTGAATCAAGCCCTTTATCTTCTTTAAGATCACAGTTTTTCAAAACCCACGCAGGTACCACGGCTGGATGAACAAAACAAGGATATTGTTGGGAGTTTAAAGGTGCACAATTAAATTCAGCTCTAGTCCACAAGGCGTGATGCAGCCCTAGCCACCCCCTGTTCCACCTTTTTCCCTTCTAGATGTCCTGTTGATAGTGTGAGCAATTATTTTGGTTATGCGATAGGTGGCATGATATAGTACTTCAGAAGTAACATCACTTTTATATTTACTTCCTCTTTTCCTTGGGGAAAATAGTGATTTTTAGAGGTGTTTCAAAACCTACTTTAGGACAGGAAATTAGGACTGGATAAGAAGAACAAACATTCTGCTGATTAAGCTAATTTTGCTTTCTAGCACCTCTTGATGATTAGTTATGAGGGGTGTTATGGTGAGTGATAAAAGTGGCACATTTATCATGTTTATTCTAACTGGATGAAAGAAGATGAAGGCTCTAAATGCCTTCATAAGTAAATAACATTGTGTTTATCCAGGTTCCTTTTTAGAAATCCCAGCCTATAGGGAAATAGTACATAAGTCCAGCAGAAGATGCTGCCTTTGAAGGTTATGGAATGAAATGTGAAAAATAAGCCTATAATTTTTTCTCTGTCACACGGAATTTTTAAATTATAAAAAAATGGTTTGCATAAAATAAGAAAAGCTTAGAGAGGGATCAGATTTAAGTTCAAGTCAAAAAACTGCTGTAGTTAAAACATTCAAAAAAAGATGACATCTACCATGACTAGTAGGCATCTGCTGACTGAATTACTAGTGTTTTCATTAGCATGTCATCTTGTCCACTGCATAGATACTCCAGAATATTTTGGTTTTGAATGGCCACCTGAAAAATAAAAATAAAGGATACTAGAACAATGAGGGAAATTGTTCAATTATAGCCTGGAATTAAATAACCCACATAGTAATCTTGAAATTCATCAGCCATAGGCTATCGTGTCTTTTTAATATAAAATATACTAATAACATTAAGCATTCAGGCCTGCGTGTGTTTGCCTGAAAAGTCATCTAATACTGCATGCTGTAATTGCAAAATGCAGTACACTCTTCAGTGAAATTGCCAAAGGTGAAAATAAAATAAAATTTTCTTCCAGCTCTCTCTCTGTTAAGATTTTCTGGGCTCAAAATCGTTGCAATATTTTAAGTATTCATGGAAATGCATTTTAAAAAAATCAGATTTGGAAATCAGTGTGACAGAAATTTAAGACTTATTTACTTCAATATGAATACTGATATTATCTTTGCCTGACAAAAAATTTCACTGAGTGAAATTTGGGGTTTGCATATAAAAGTCTCATTATCTTTCATTGCGAAATAGGAATAAAGTTTCCATCCAAGTATAAGTGCATTTTTTGGAGCTAGAATATGGTGAATATTCAACTGCTGCTAGGAAAACTGCTTTAAGACAGCATCCAAGGCATAAGGGAAAAATATCCTAATCATGAATATTACACTTTCCACAAAATTTTTATTCAGAAACACAGAGAGGAAAAAGAAACCTGAAATAAGAAAAAAAAAATCTCTTCTATTTGGCTATATAAAATCTAAAGTGTGATTATCTGTCCATATGCTTCTGATCCTTTATAGAGCATCTTCTGTGCATAATCTTTAAATCTATACTTGAATATTTGGAGTATTTCAACATAATATGCCTTGCAAATAAAATCCATTAAAAAAGATTGCATAAAAGCAATTTTTAAAAATGTTCTTCAGATGTGGAAAAATTGAGAAAAAGCGTGGGCCAGGGCATGTAAGATTACATTTTACCACAGTTGAAAAAATGTCAATATTGGACCCCATCTCACAAGAGGTTAAAAAAGTCACGTCGCCAGTTAGCAGACTGTTTAACTAGAAGATATTTACAAAATATGCTTCCTCGATTTGGTAGCTCATAGTAATTTATAATGATAGTGATAAAATCAATAAGAGACCTAACAATCAAATGTGTAACTCTCATGCAGAACACAATACAAAGTCTGTAACAGCATGTCTTAAACTCTATGTATAATCTTTTTAGATTGCTATGTCCTAGCAATGGAATAAAATGAGACATATTTACTGCATTTACCTTGACTGATACTGACTGCCATAAATGTTATATGAGTACTCATCAATGATTAAATTAACATCACAGTGTCTTTACACCCTTTTCTTACTAAGTCTGGATTCTAGTTCAAATTGCTTTTTTCCTAATTTGCTTATTTTCCAATGAAAACAGAAGAACTTGATCTGTCCTCATTAATAACAGCTTTTGGGATGCTGAAAATTTATCAAAATACTAAATTCTTTAGTAATTATGTTCACTGAGTTACAGCATTTTGAGGGGGGAAAAATTCAGAAGACTAGTCTGTGCTGGAATACTGTGTTGTAAGGGAGAAATGACAAACCTGCACATGACGACAGGGAGGTGACACCAAGCCAACTACCTCCGCCTTACTGTGGATGGCTGGCGCTCATGGGACAAGCTCAGGCTGGCTGGTTTCCCGTGTCCCAGAGGGAATAGACACATGATGGCACAGATGAGGAAAGAAGAAAGCTTGGTGCAAAGTTGCAGATCTCAGAAAGAGTCATTGGAAAGTTGTTGTGGCTGCATCAGAGAATGATGGTCTTGCCTGCAAAGGTTTGTGATGCTGTGAATGTAGTGGAAAGCCATGGGGCATTCATTGTACCCCATGCAGTGCTATTTTCTATGGTTAATCTTTGTGTGTCTTTCTCTTCTCCTATGCAAAAGCACACAAAAAATTCAGATGCCATGCTGACTAACATCTTTTCAGTCTTTTGGGAAAAAGTTGTGCTTTTAAAGCCTGTGATTTTTTTTCTTTCCCTCCTTTTAACTCTTAGTCTTAGTTAGGACCCTTGATTTATGATCCAGTGGATTTATAAGCAGGGCGCAGCACATCTTCACTTCACTTATATTTTGTCTATAACTTGTCTTGGAACAAAATCCAAGGGGAAAAAAAAATAAAGAAAATCTACCTAAATTTTTAGCATTCCAGTATCAAAATGTGCTTGGCCTATTTGGAAACTTTTTTTCCTTTTTTTAGTTAAATACAACAAAAAATATATCTGCTGTTGTATGCAGCTACTTATCACCCTCTCTTAAAATTCGCACTTTTTTTTTCTTTCTTTTATCTGTAGTCTACCATTACGTGTTACGAGCATTTTGCAATAGTTATATTATTTAGGGAATGGTGGCAACATTGTGTCAGTTTGTTATAATAATTGCAGAAAATAGCCCATCCACCACTGACAGCAAATAATCCCTGTTAAAGTACCTTTTTTGATCCTTTCCTGTGCTCATTCCCCTGGAAATTCCTATAGCTATAGTTATCCTGAAGGCAAGTATCTGCTGCATGTATTGCAGAGGTGGCAGTCATTTTCTGAGCTGTTCTTCCCATAAGAGGCCAACTCACCAACGCTATGGTCTGTCAGTCATTTAAATATCTAGCTCTTCCAAACCAGACTCAGACAAATACAAAACAGACATTCCCTGAAAGCTGAGTTCAGCTTTTGAAGAGTAAACAAACATTTCATTAAAATGGTCTCACTAAAGACGGGCAGAGAGATCTGAACCGAGCCGTCACCTTGTATTAGTCACACTCATAAATTCTGCCGTGTTACAGTGCTCACTTGCAGTATCCCAGAGAGCTTGGAAGAGGCGATTCCCTCTCTTTGTTTTGGAGTTTTGTCTGGGGGGAGGTTATCATCTTTCTTGTAATGTCCAGTATGTTTGTATCAGGAATGCTGCACCCGCTTTGTGAATGTACTCAAATACTGACTCTGGCAGAAGTGATTTCCATTAGGCAAGTGCAAACATGTATTTCTCTTAAGAAGAATGCTTTTTCTATATCAGCTCCTCTCAGGTCTGAGATACAGGACCTCTGATGTTGATGGTTTTCTGTCTTTTGGATTCTTTTTCCTTCAATATCAGTGACAATGAATTCTGTCTTCGCATTTCCTTTGATATTCTGACAAGTGGTTTCACTATGGCACAGCTAGGAGTGGTTTATAACTTTTAGTGTGGTTTATAACTTGTAGTGTGGTTTATTTAATTCAGCCTCACAGCCTAAGGAAGTGGGGGGAAAGATTCAACTCTAACTTCTTGCTTTAGTCTTTTCAGTATAAAAACATTTTAAGAGGACTATGGGGACAAGACAGAAAAGCAATGATTGGAAATACATGTAATGTGAATATAGTTATTAAATGCAATGAGTCATGGAATTGGGCTTGGTAAAACGTTATGAAGAAAAAAATTAGAGGAAAAAGAATAGCAACAGGCCTTGTCATACATATGATAAGAAATGGATAAAACCCCCGTGTCCAAGATTTTATTTGAATACTGGCTAGGTGTTTTATTTCAAAGTACAGAATTCAAAAAAGAAATATAAGCTGAGTCTAGATGAATAATTATGGAAAGCTGTCTTTCTGACAAAAAAAAATCCACTAGAAAGAGGTTTTTATTCAATAAATATTACTGTGCTGTCAATGCAAATGTTGTATTATTTTTAAAGATAATAAGCGGGAAAAAAACTCTTGTTTAAAAAAAAATATATATTAAAGTAGGGAAGGATTAATTTGAGTTTTGAGTAGTTTACGCCTATGAGCCCTTGTTAAAGAAGATTGTGCAAACAGTGAAACTGTGAGAACTGTCTGTTGCACTCCACTATTCCAGATTCATTCTCAACATAGTATATCTGACTGATCAGGAATTTTCCCCTCTAAACTGGACCATCAGAAAGCAATAAGTTTCTTTCACACAGACTCAGGTCCCAAACAAGGAAATTCTTTGATGCTGCCTTTCACTGCTCATGGTAAAATTAATTTATTCATGAAAACAAAACACAGGGGGGAGAAAATGGAATGGAAATAGTTGAACATAGTTATTAAATATGCTAATCTCCACCTTTTGCATAATTAGGTTTGGATGACTTTTTTTCTTCTTTCCCTACTAGGATTTTTTTAACAGGTGAATCTTTCATATCGTGATACCACGGACTATCAACTTCTTTGATATTTCATTTAGATTTGGGCACATGCACCATCCAATCTGCTGAGAAAGTGAGCACTGCTAAGTGAAAACCCAGAGCAGCTTCCTAGCCCACTAGAAAGTAGAATGTTCTTTCCCTGCAGGGCAAAGGACTGCTTCACATCCATAAATGAGCCTTTCATGTTTATGAAGTTGGTGGGTTTTTCTACTAATAAGCAACTTGATGAAGAAAGCAAATAGTTACCTAAATGGGATGTGCAGCATCTCCTTGAAAGTGAAATATGATGGCAAGCAATAATCTCAAATAATAACGGTTGCAAGAAAAAATTAGTCCCATGACTGCCAGTCAAGGATGCTGAAATAAACAATGTAGGATCGTCAAAATATAATAGTTTTGGTATTTCGTTCTTTCCAGATTAATATCTGCACTGAACTTACTCTGAACTTATCATCTGTCAGTAAGGTGACAGCAGCAGCAGCGACTGAGGGAAGCCCAGAGATAACTGTGGGATCACAGGGTACAGATTCCATGCGGATCTGGAAGCCCTGAGGACCCAACCAGGCATGGAGGGGCAATGCCAGGAGCATCTGTGGGAGATCGGAATGGCTCGAGGGAGCGGCGGAGCAGGGCATAGCACCTCAGACAGGGTGTGACACAGCAGATTGCAGAGCTGTTCACAAGGGTGGGGCACAGCCCCCCAGTTTTACCTGAGGAGAATTTAATCTAGGGAGTGAATCATCACCCAGCCAACTAGAAGAGAATTAACTCTGGTTTCCACTCACATATCAACCTGCAGTTGTCCAGGTCCCCAGCTGCAATGACTGCCTAGCTTGTCCATGATTCTTGAGGACAGCAGAGACAACACCTCTCTGTGGTGTGAACGGGTGGATGAGCTACTTACTGACAGTGCTGAAAGAGGAAGTGGAGAGGTCAGGAAGTATCGAGGAGTGTGAGAGGGACAGTTCACTGAACTCTAACAGGTATGCCCCGGTGGAGGATCTCCAGCAACAAGTGGTCAAACTGCAATAGGCAGGCAAAAAACTGAGGGATATCAGGGAAGCTCAGAGGGAGTTGGACAGTTGTTTCAAGCCCTGGTAGTGGGAGAAAACACAGCCCACTGAGGAGAGTCCACACTGGCATTCATGGAAGGGAGCAAAGGCATTAACACAAGGCGTTGGGATGCAGTGAAGGAAAAACTTCAAACAAAAACAAATGAAAGAGAAAAGGAATTAATAAAAAGAAGGAGCTTTCTTCAAAACCATATATTCTCACCCACCTGAACATCACCACCATGAACCACCTTATAGTTCTACAGACTAATGAGGCAATGGTCAACACACTGGAAGATCAGACATAACAGCCAGAGCTAACTGGAGAAGCCTAGTCTTCTCCACAAATCAAGAAATTAACAAACTAGTTCACCCAAGAAAAGGTGGTGAGTGATAGTAGTAGGTCACTCTAAGAGGCAAGGAGGCACATTTGTCAGCCTGACCCATTTTCAAGCCGGGATCAGGGATGTTAGAGAGAAGCTTCCAAGCCTAGCTAAACCCAGTGATTATTATTGACTAGTAGTATTCCATGTGGGCACAGGTGACATAGCCAGCAGCTGGCTGGGAAGCATTAAGATGGACCAGAGAGCCTTGGGTTGGGTGGTAAAGGGTTCTGAAGGTCAACTATTTTTTTCTTCAATAATCCATGTAAAAGGAGAGATTCTTGAAATGGCCAGATGAGTTTGGCAGGTCAATAAATGGTTAGAACAATGGTACAGCACTGGATAGGGGCACAGCAACCGGCACCATTTACCTGGATTTATGCAAAGCATTTGATGCTGTCCCACATGACATTCTCCAAGTTGGAGAGACATGGATTTGATGGATGGATGACTCAGTGGAAAAAGAATAGGCTGGATGGCCACACACAAAGAGTTGTGGTCAATATCTCATTGTACATGTGGGGAACTGCAATGAGTGGGGTCCCTCAGGGATCAGTATTGGCACCAACACTGTTCAACATCTCTGTGACCAACATGGAGAGTGGGATTGAGTGCAGTCTCACCAAATTCACTGACAACACCACGGTGAGTGCTGAAGACATCACACTGGAGGGAGGGATGCCACTTGGAGAGACCATATAATGCTTTGGCTGACATGGCAAACTTCATGAACTTCAATGAAGTGCAGGGTCCTATTTGCCATGGCTTAGCAATGTTATTCTCCAATTTCGTGTTCCCACCGAAGCACTTCAAACCATGAGCCATTCAACAATGCACACCTTGCCCTCCCCCTGCAGAAGGATGGAGAGCAGATTTTGGAGGCACAAAAGGTAAAGATCAGTTTGAGATAAGAACAATTTACTGAAATCAATGAGATGAAAAAATTAACAGTAACAACAACAGAGTTTACAAGGTAGGTGAATGACCAACACACAAGTGGTCACCATGTGGAACCTGGCGTTGTCCTGGCCATTTTCCTCATCACTGGTCTGACTGGAAGGGAGCCCTTCCCCCTCCACCATCTCCTGCACATGAGGTGAGGTAGTATAGAATAACCTCAAGGTCCTGGACATGGCCCTCCTGGCTACAGCAAAAATTAACCCTGTCCTGGATGGCACCAGGACATTACACCTCAGCTGGAAAATTTCCAGAGGCATACAGGTTGGGTGGAGAAGTTATTGAGAGTAGTTCTATGGAGAAGGACTTGGAAGAGATGGTTGATGAAAAACTCAGGATGAGATGGCAGTGTGCTCTTGCAGCCTAGAAAGCCAACCTGGGCTGCCTCAAAAGGAGTGTGGGCAGCAGGTTGAAAGAGATGATTCTGCCCTCTACTCTGCTCTGGTGAGATCCTAATTGGAGTGCTGCATACAGTCCTGGTGTCCTCACTGTAAGGACATGGAACTGTTGGAGCAAGTCCAGAGGAGGGCCATGAGATTAGTAAGACAACTGGAGCATGTGCCCTACAAAAACAGGCTGAGAAAGTTGGGACTTTCAACTCAGCCTGGAGAAGGTTACATGGAGACCTCAGAGCAGCCTTCCCACCTGAAGGGGGGCTAAAGGGAAGCTGGGGAAGGACTTTTCATCAGGAATAGTACTGATAGTAAAAAGAGCAATGGGTACAAACTGTAAGAGAGAAAAATCTAAGCTAGATATTGTGGGAGACTGAAATATTTACAGTGAATGACTCAAACAACCATCTATTTGCAAAATGGCAGGGTGCCTTGCTAAGGCTAGTTTTGCATTTCCCAGCAAAAGGAGAAGAGGAGACGAATGTGTGGATTGGGTGGTGAAACATTTCTGATCTGCACAAGAACAGCCCAGGTGAAAAACCCATCAGCAGAGGATGACAAACCAGCATTTATTTAAAAATGAGCTATTTGTTGAACAAGATGAAGGAAAAGGCTGGTGAGAAACAGATCCTGTGGAGATGGAATAATGCTTTTTATCATGCCAATTTCCTTCCTTACACAATTATCTCAGGCGAAAACCTCTCTCTTGAGGGAGGTATTGGGACAGTCACATGTAGGCTTGAAAGTATTCATCCCCTCTGACATGGCATAAGGGGCTTAACCATGCTGAAGAGTGAAGCAAAGATCATGTCTTAGAAGGGACCATCTAAGACCATCCCTGGCTGACTTCTGGGGCCTTCCACCACAGGACTGGTCATGAGCCAGTGTTAGAACAGACATTGTAAAACTCCCCCCTCAGAGGAGGTGTCTGAGTGTTCTCATCTGAACCTAAACCTAAACCTAAACCTAAACCTAAACCTAAACCTAAACCTAAACCTAAACCTAAACCTAAACCTAAACCTAAACCTAAACCTATATTAACCCATTGAACTCTGTTACAGAGGCTTCCCCCAGCCCCACAGATCAAGACTGTAACTATCACTTTGATCAGCAGACATCTAAATTGCAGCAATCAAGTCATCTTGCTGGATCCAGGGGTGGTGGTATCTTCCCTCTCCACTACAGTGGAGGCAGCCAGAGGGTGGTTGTGCACTAGAACAGGCTCCCCAGGGAAATGGTCACACCTCCAAGCCTGACAGAGTTCAAGAAATATTTGGACAATGCTCTCAGGCACATGGTGTGACTCCAGGGGACGGCTGTGTGCAGGGCCAGGAGCTGGACTCGATGATCCTTGTGGGTCCCTTCCAACTCAGAATATTCTGTGAGATATAGATAGATAGATAGATAGATAGATAGATAGATAGATAGATAGATAGATATGTACATATAAATAATGTTGGTCATTCAGTGTCACTTCACTCAAATCTGCGTTCGGCAACTGATTGACCAGAACCTCTATTCAGGGGTGGACTGTAACAACAATAGGAAGAAATTCTTTATTTTGGGAGTAGTGAGACACTGGAATAGATTGCCCAGGCAAGGTGGGGATACCCCAGCCTTGGCATGCAAGGCCAAGCTGGATAAGGCTTTGGGCAAGCCTGATCTATTGGGAGGTGTCTCTGCTCATAGGGGTGGTTGGGACTAGATAGACTTTAAGGTCCTTTCCAACCCTTAATATTCTATGATTGAATGAATCAAAATAAAGTAATAGATGAAATCAGATATGAATGATGGCATTTTGTGAGATATGTGCTTCATTCAGCCCTCTGCTCCATTCCTTTGCTCACTTTTGCCCTTCAATAAATCTGTGGTTGGCTACAAGGGAATGAAGGTACGGGACAGGACTTGTAAAAAATGATTATCTGAAAAGGCAAACTAATCAGATGTTTTAAAGCTGGCGTCATATATTTCTTCAGTGCACTGTGAACTAATAATGTGACCAATAATGGTGAAAAAACAACTTCAGAGAAAAAAAGACAATGTTTTGCGTGTTACAAGTTTATAGAAGGAGCTTAAAGCAAGCTTTTAAGCAGTTGCTGGAGGAGTAGCAATGACAGTGTCAATACCCACAATCTGGCCATATATACTAATTTTTCTGTGTTGAGCAAGATCTGCAAGAACTGAAATGCTTGAAGATCCCTCATAGTTGCTTTCTTTATGAGTGAAACTGCATCCTCTTCTCTCTCCCCTTGAAAAGAAAATGGCCTGGTAATGATCAGTAAAGACATACAACAAGGGATGGGAAGGGGAAAGGGAATAAATATAAATAAATAAACATTTTTTAAGATAGTGTTTGGGGCTCATATTCCTTTTCAAAAAAGGAATTGGTCCTTTTAGGGAGTAGAATTTAGTCTACAAAATATGATTTTGATGCTGTTTGACTCTTTGGTGTTATCAAAGTCATAGCATATGTTTATGTAACTTCAGTGTACCAGAGGAGGATTTTAAAAAGATAATTATTGGATTGTGTGAATTACTTCAGCCCAAATTACTTTGTTTGCTACAGTAACAAATGAGAAACTTAAAAGACTACCTTTCTTCAATGGTAATTGCACACATTTTAGAATAAGTGACTTTTTTGAGCTTAGCTGGCACTTGGAAGGTGTGTGTCTTCCCAACCACAATCATTTAAAAATCTACTGCTGGTATCAATCTCACTTGACAGATAGTACTTGAAAGTGATGATGAATTAAAGTTGGTAGATGAATGGGCAAAGCAGAGTATGAGGCAAAACTGAGGAAGAGGTCTACAGAGCAAGTAAGTCATAAAGGAGAAAAGACTTTTGACAAAGACGTTGGATTTATCGAAGCCACGCCTTACAAGCTAGATCAACTCACTACAAGAAACAAGGTGGTAAAATACCATTTCTAGGTCTCAGAGAAGTGCTTGCAACTTTTCATTTGTTATGCAAAATTAATGGGAGACAGGGACATGCAGCAAAAAGAGAAAAGAACCTTCAGGCTTACTAAAATTGTGTTCTCTGTTATACAACAGGTGTCTTCAGACAGGAGGAGAAAAGCAAAGCACTACTTGAAAACATTTTCTACTTTCATTTCACAAACAATTGAGAGCTTTTTACCAAATTTGGCACAATAATTAAAGTGTTTAGTCCCTGAAAGTACATGCTGATAACATGATTCCTTAATTAAGGCATTACGAAATCAACTCTCTAATATTACACAATATAATTACTGGAGCATTAACTTAGATGCCTTATTCAAGGCTGTAGAACAGTTTCAATGGATCCATCCTTCATCAAATGGACTAACAGCTGTGAAAAATCCACCACTTGGGCAAAATTGTTTTGTGCTGAATCACTAGGTCACTAATTTTTATTTTTTAAGTTGGAGAAAAGTCACATGCTGCAGTTAGATACTGTGGTGTTGAAAATGGTCCATGCAATATAACAAAAAGAAAGCATTTTTAAAATTCATAATAATAGGAGTATTAGATTGCTTAATCACATCAGCTTTTCATCATCTAAGGAGGCTATATGATATCAGGAGAATAATCAAATAAGCCCGTATTTAGTTCCCTTTCTTGATTACTCTTCTTTACAGCTGAGGTACATATGAACAAACAAATGATCTAAGTGCTTCTGTACTCCAGTTGTGACTTATATAACACAAATAAATAAAAGTTGTCACACAAATTGGAAAACCGAGTTGTTTCTAAATGCCTAGGAATCTTGTCAAAACAGATTTTCAGTGTGATCAAGAAATAAAATTATTGCACTGTAATTCAGGAATGATGAGATAGAAGTTTTTCTCTGGCTCACAGGCCTCCTTGGCTAATCATGTGCCACTAGGATCAGTGTTTTTAAGCACATAAAGACACTTGCTTCTGCTATGAGGAAGACATATATTTAATTCAACTCCTGGTTTGTATTTCTGAACTATAAGCTGTTTTGATTTTTTCTTGCTTATAATTCCTCATATAGTCTTTGTAGATTTCTTAAGTTTTCTTAGTTGTTCGACATCTGTCCCATTCTCATCTGTTCCATTTTCTTAACTATTTCTTTTACATTTACCTCTCAAAAAAGTAAGTCAAAGGATATTTTGATTAGTGGAAAGCCTGAGTTTACTGGTTTTCCTTAATTTTGCAGTGTTGGGTCATGTAAACAGGTCTTACTTCCATTTGTTGTGCCCATAGCACAGCTTTCTTCTCCTCAGCAGTGCTCCCCAGACAGGCATGATGGCACATTGCTTCAATGAGGGAGCAGGATGTGCCCAGAAGCTCACCATGCACCACATCTGCTACAGAAAGTGAAAGGGTCATTATTGCACTGGTTTTTAAAGAGTGAAATACATAAAACAGGGTCCCCTGAATTACTTACTTGTACCAGTAAGCACTATAATTTTAAAATTAATTTAAAGATTTTTGTCTCAATCAGGAATTAAATAAGAAGTCAGCTGCCTGACAAGGCAGACTTCCATACAGCTTGTAATATGACTCTAGATCCTAAAATCAGTGTGGATTAGCATAGGGCTGCTTAACTTAAAAGGGGGATCAATGGAATACCTTTCTTGGAGGTAGCAGATATGAAATGTAGCAAAGAAGATCAAGCCACATCCTAAGGGAGGCATGTTTTGGAGATTTTATTTACTAAACTCCTGCAAGTGTTTACTAAGCCAGGTGATAACTTTGGTTTCAGAAAGATTCATAGCTTCACCATAAAAAATGAATTTTTATGAAGATGGCAAGTGTTAACCCTTGGGAGTGAAGGGCTCAATCCATAAAATTCTGACTTTTCTAACTCTGAGTTTACTCTGTACCTGAAAGAAAGAAAAGATTGGTTCCTTTATAAAATTTATTCTAGGACAACTGAAGAATACAAAAACCCCAAACAATTGGCTAATTCGGGACAAGATAATAAATTTTGGGCCATATTTGTTTGTTTTTTGTCAGAATTAAAGTGCCTTGTTACTCAGTCTCAGTGCAGGCCAAAACTGGAGAAAATATCACTTGATGGCATTGACTATAAATTTCTCTCCCAAGTGAAATTTATCATTTCTTCTGGTAAACTTGTGAATTACTTAAAAAGTCACAGCTGTCCATACTGAAGCCATTTAAGAGAGATGCTTCAAGCTAACCTGAAAGACAGAGGCAAACAAAACTCAAATTTTTGTGGTTTTCAGATCCTTCCTAATTCACTCGATTATGAGATTATGATACCTTCTGGATTTTGCCATCTGTTTTGGCATCAGGAATGATATTGTAAAATGTTTCACATGTGATCCAAATTATACCAATGTCATACAGTTTTAAAGATGCACTCAAAATGAACAATGAACTTTTTAAGATTATTTAAGGTGCTTATCCATTTTTTATATTTGCTTATCCATTTTTGGTATGTCCTTTTTTTTCCTTTTTCTCTTTCTCATTGACACCTCAGCCTAAAGCAAGGATTCTTAAGCTAAATCTGGGACAAAATGTGGACAATAATCTAATCTTTTTGATAGGATAACAATAGCCTGTTCACCAAAAAATAATTCCCCCTAAAGACTACAAACACCAAGGTTGAAATTAGTTCTGGTAACCCATGCCAACAAAGGTACCTTATTGTTTTAAACGGCAAGGAATTTTTGTATTTTTTCTATTGACACCTCCAACTTTATTAACAAGACCAAAATTTTAAATATCTCTTTCATATTGCACTTCAACACATTTTTCCCAGCATTTTTTATACAGATTAGTATATGGGAAGCTAAAAGTTTTCTACGCTACCCTTCTGAAGTCACATATAAATAATCTGACCCATTTCTAATGTGTAGTTGGCAACAGCACTTTGCATAACTTAATTTCTGTCTATTTTTCCATAATGCCATTGTCATAGGCACTATCTGAAAAAAATATGAAATATGATTTAGGGTGTCCTCTTATACTAGACCATATTTTCTCTTTCTTCTTTGATTCAACAGCTAAATGGAAGTAATCTGTTTATTGTTTCCTAGTGATTTTCAATTCTCCCCCCGACCCCCACAAATACAAGTTAAAAAACCCTAGAATGAAACAAAAAGCTAGGAAGTTTTTAATTCAGCTGTTTAATTTTTAGTATGTGGGAGGGAAATCAAGTTGGTGCAGAGCTACATTTTAGCAGTTCTGCCATCCTAAGCAAGAACCTCCAGTTGCTGTTCCACCAGCTTGCTCATGTGCCAGCACAGTGGATCAGGGAACCATAGGGCTGGAAAACAACCATTCAAATCATTACTCCACATAATTCTGTTTTCCTGAGAACTGAGGGGATTCAGAGTTTTCCAACTTTCAGACGGGTGTACTAGCCTATGAAGTTCTACTGTCTGCGTTGATTTTAATCCCAGCAGGGAAATTGAATTCTAAATAAATCACTCCCTTCCCCAGTCTCTTATGGTAAAGAAGCAACAATCAATGAAAAATCATGAGTTGAAACAAAAATTTTCTAAAACCACAATAACAGCAGCATTTTTAATAACAAGAGTATAAAAAAAGAGAAGGTGATTTACCCACAAAAAGTTAAACCCACTGGGAATAAAGGAAAAAAAATACTTCCCAAAGGTGGTGCTCCAGGTATTTGGGAAACAAAGGTAATGTGGTGAGGAGATCTCCCCCAGTTCAACATTCCCCCTCCAGCCCCCAGCCCAGAAACAATGAAAAGCAGGGACAAAAACACCCTGGAAGTTAATTCATCCAAATAGGGATCGTGCAGACACTGGCTGAGCTCAGCTCTCTGCAGCTGCTTGTGCTGCCACCTCCAACTCTGCAACACAATGTTCGTGTGTCTGTGTGTCCGTGTGTCTGTGTGTCTGTCTCTGTGAGTGTGTGTGTGTGAAACACCTCTGCCAGCGTGCTGACCCTGTATTTGTGCACCACAAAGTGGATCTGGAACAACTAAGAGAATCTAAAATTCTATGTGAGCACCCACCCATTATCTGCACTGGCCAAGTTTTCTGGGGCACCTCGTAAAGCAAGAGAGAGAGCAACTCTAAGTTTTCTTACTGGAAAAAAAAAAAGAAATTTCGTATTATTAATACTTCTCTTGTGGATTCAGAACAGTTTATATATACCCAACCTAGAGCCTTGATTATAATAGATTAAGGTTCTGTGAAGTACAATGGGCTGTGAATAGGTAATCTTCACTGCTTTTACATCCTCCCTCTAAAAGTGAGAGAAATCTGTTTCTGGCACCTTGATTTAGGTACGATAAAGCTTTTGAGCTTTTGTCCTTTGTAATATAAGGATTCTTCAAACGTCTGTTGCATTTACCAGCACAGCAAAGGCTGAAACTGAAATTTTTCTGAAAAGATCACATAAATATGATAAATGCTAATAGCCTGTATGGTGTTTTAACAAAAACATACTTCAAATAATTTTTCCAGATCTTTTAATTCGGGCAGTTCAGATGCTAAAAATACCCTTTCAAGAAGATTTATAAAAACTGCCAATTGAATAAAAACCTCTGTATTTATTTGAAATGCAACCTTGAGATCCATTGCCAGTCAGTTTTGGCTATTTTTTTTTTAAGAATGACAAGTCATTCTTAAAATGTGATAAAGGAACGAGACTTTATTTCAAATAAAAATGGGTGAATGAACATATATTACACGCACCGTAAGTCACAAAAACTGTTGTGTTACAGTCAAATTTTGCCATCATGTCCACATGAATGTCAAGCCATTTAATTACATTGACTTTTAGTGCTTTTACAGAAACCAATTTTTTGTTCCATAACAAGACTAATTACTCATTTCTCTTTTGAGGGGCGACCTGTGGGAGAGCACTTAGTTGGAGAAAACAAAACCAAAAAGGATCTGTGTGTACAGTGTGCAGCTCCTGGCTCTCAGACCCACTGCGTGTTGGTTAATGTGCAAGGAGCACGGCAGCCTCCCCTTGCAGCACAACTTCAGGAGGACCATGGTCTGGTGACAGGACAGGGTGACAGTAGAGATGCTTAATGTATAAAAATTTGAAACTGGCTGCTGACAAATAGCAGCTAACCATGTTTGCACTAAGGCCAAGAGGTAGGTGAGACTGGAGGTGGAAAAAACTATCTATTCCTCTAATACAAGGAGAAACATGAAGCAAACATTTAAGCCAAGAGGCTTACAATTTACCCATTATTGGTTGCCACATTTTATAATACAAATTCAATAGTGTCAACTAGTTCCGTAAACCAGCAAAATATTTTTTTTCACTGAATCAAGAATGAAAGGGTTAGGGTTTTTTTGTTTGCTTGTTCTTTTCTCTTTGAAGCACATCATATACTTTCCATTTTGAAACAGAGCTCATATACAAGAAAATACCTCTTATCTTTTTGGGAAATTTAATATTTTCATTAAAATGTTGGTTTGGAAAATATCTTTAGTGTTTTACTGCTAAACCCAGGAAAATGAAGATGATCTTCATTGAACAGTATTTTCCACTGGGGACTCCATCGGCATTCAGTTGTCTCATTTAATTATCACTTTCCTGATTCAACCATTATTCATGAGCTTCCTTGTGTTCTTAAAAAGCTCTGAGCTGTGGTTGCCAATGTTATGGCACATTATGAAGCACAGTTATGCAGCAAGAGGGAGGGGGTGATAATGCATTGGTCTATACTGCTGGCATATTTTCTGTTTGATCTCCTCAGCTGCCAGTGGAATGCAGAGCTCTTTATTCAAAATCTACTGCTGTTTCTTAAGCATTGTCCTGGTCGTATAATCCTTTGCATTGCTTCAGTAAAACAGAGCAATACTGAAACTGTATGAATTGTTTGCATGGAGTTTACACTAGTTTCCATTTGGCTGCATTTCTCTTTTGCAATAGTGGTGAAAGTAAAGCATGGAGAGAAAAGTTCCTAACAGATGCAAGGAAAATACTCCTGGGTAGGTTGGAGATGAATTTTAATTGCCATCAGTTCTACCCATATTGAAGCTGGAGTATACGTCATTTCAGATCTTCATGCCCTATCTGCCTAATTTTAATGTTTAGATTTTTAGCTGAAGTATATGCTTCCAATGTACTAGTTTCGGATTTTTGCCGCAAATACATAGTACAATGTAGTTAGGCTAAAGATAAAGACTGAAAGTCTAAATTAAAAAGAGATGTTTTCCCAAATGTGCCTCAAATCATGCTACAGCTTATTTAAAGGTGGGCAGAGCAACTGAAATTATGTAATTTCTGTTCCAAACCACTGAATTTAGTTTCTAATAGCAATAATCTTGAGGAAATCAGTCATTAATGAAGTTAACAGCCAGTTTGCTAGAGTGTTATCTGTCCTTGGCTTCACCCTAGGCTATTAAGTCAAACCCCATAACATTTTAATAAAGATGAATTTTTGATTTTTTTTTAATTATGCCTAAATAATGAATTGGCACATATCTAAATTTCAGAATACAGTTAAGATGGAATATTTACTTACTGAGAGTACAGAAACACTGCTATCACTTCTTATTTTCAGATATGGAAAGCAAAAACCAGAAAAAATCTCAGCATGTTTCTTAGCAGTCTTGTATCAAGTATACATGAGAGTAAAAGCTGATTCTCCCAAACCCATGCTTCGTGAAAGGAAATACCTACTAACACTTTTCAGCCTGGCTGAAACATTTATTATTCCAAATTCCTCTCTGAAACATGCAGAGCTTTAAATAAAACTATGAGGCAGTTTGAAGCAAGAGGCAGTTCCAATAAATTCAGCACAGTTGCTTCTACTTTAGCGTCAAACAAGTTTCAATTTGGTAGCAAATTGTACTCTAACTGAATATTTACATAGTTCTGAAGTCTCCTCTTAGTCAAATCCTTTCGTAATTTCAGTAGGTACAGTAATATTGTGTGAGTGGGAAGCTGCTTGAATAAACACTAATTTCATGTCCAAAGACTTTAACACCAGTATGAGCTATGAATGAATAAAACAGGCCAGCATCTATTCAGCATTGGATCAGTGCAACCAACAACAGAACTTGGCTCTGCAGGCTTGGCTGGGGCCACACTTGCTATGAGTATTCTGTGAATAGGAAGAGCTGCTGCAACCAAGATGTGCCAACAGAGCCAGAGCTGGGGCTGCTGCACTGCCTTTGCTCCAAAGGCTCCTGGACTCATGGACAAAGCCACCTCACTGAGTGAGGACCTCAGGACTAACTTCCATGCTACAGACATTTCCAGCTCTATAACCTGTTCTATAGAGCAAGATACTCAGCAAGTCACACTAAGAAAGAAAGACAGCAATGAAAAGGTTAAGTTTTAAAGATAAAGCCCCAGTAAGTTCACAAGGCATGAATTTAGTTTGGAGATTAGATTAACTTAGATTTCTAACAAGATAATAGTAAAAAGCTCAGATTTCTAACAAGGTAAGAATCACTGCTATATGCAGATATTTCTCAGCGACATCACAATCTGACTGCAAACAGAGCATATTAACTCAAAATTATATCTCTATAGCATATATAAAGAAAATTACACTTCCTAAAATACACAATTTCACAGTATTTGCTATGTATGTAGAAAACTGTGTTTTTCAGGTCCTATAATACAAGATAGCTGGTGGAAATGTTTAACTAAAACAATATACTTTACAGTGTAAAGAATTGAGAAAGTGGAAGGGGGAGGAGAAGTGGTGTTAATATAATATATCTATAGGCATAGAAAAATTGAAAATTCAGAAAATGCAGTTTTCACAGGAAACAAAATTTTTATGGTCCTCACTGACAGAGAAATTAATTTCAAGCTCATGACGAGTCCATAGTTTTCATCTTCCACATATTTATGCTTATCATATGATAAGTCCTGCTGTGTAAAAGAACATACGTATCATACCACAGGTTTAAGCAGTCTCCTCAGTACATGGGACCACCTAAAAATATAAGGAAAGAGTCATTGAATCAAATTTAAAATTCTACGTTAAATCAGTGGAAGATTCCTCTGTTTGTGGTACCTGTGCCACTAATAGCTGGCTAAGTTAGAGTTCCCTACTCATTGGTGGTTTCACATTCAGTTCTGTTTTAGGTTGTAGTTCAGTCACAGGAAGTCATTCTTCTGGCAGAACTGGAAGGAATTTCCAAGATATAAAGACATTATTGATTACTACTTTAACTGGTACTTTTGGCCTGAGTTTAGCATCAGAAAGAGTCCAGCAACAGCCTTACACTGCACACAAACCAATGTTCACTCTCAAAACACCGTGGCAGGACTTACTATTTCCATCAGAAATAATTTTCTCTGCTATTTCCAGGTAGGATTGGGCTTTGACTAGTTTTGACCAGCTCATTCCTTCTCAGCCAGGCTGGAGGTCATAAGATGTAGGACAGCTAGAGCTGAACAT
This sequence comes from Sturnus vulgaris, assembly GCF_052056855.1. Lineage (NCBI taxonomy): Eukaryota > Metazoa > Chordata > Aves > Passeriformes > Sturnidae > Sturnus > Sturnus vulgaris. The sequence continues at coordinate 26,730,124 of NC_142283.1, forward strand.
CATATTATCTGCTGCCAGCACTCAGGTACTCCTCTTATGGTTTACATAAATTATGTAGGAGCTGAAGGGAAATTAAACTGATCCTTGTGCAGGGTAAGTTTATAAGTCAGGCATCAACTAACAGAGATACAGTTTCATAGGCAAGACAAAAGCATGAATGAATAGCCTAAAATGCTGCAGAATGACCTAACAGATTGAGAAGAGATTTAGTGGAGCAAGGGGGTAATGACCATGGACAACACAGTATTTATCAATGTTGACTTCTGATCTTGCTTTAAAACAAAATAGTTAAAGATTGAAACTGAAATCTGGCCCTTGGCTTTCTCTGTACCAGTATATTTGGGAATGAAAGGTTTGATCCGGCATAGAAATGTGACATACAATCTGGCTGGCCAGGGGGATGTGCACAGAGGAAAGGAGTGATTTGATTTGCTTCTTTATTTGGTGTTTGGTTCTCTGTATTTGGAAAAGTGGCTGCTTCTTTAAAGAAGATGTCTATTTCAATAGCAAAGTTCGTAACACCGAAGACACAATGAAATGGAATTTTGTTTTGTATTTTTGTTTGGTTGGTTTTGGTGTGGATTTTTTTTATTTGTTTCTTTGCTCGTTTGTTTTGAATGATGGAAAAAAACCCCATAAACCTACTATGACTTTGAGAGCTCGCTATGAACAACCTGACATGACTGTCATTTGAATAACATTTCCACGGTTGTCATTTGAATATTGTCTTTGTCATTTTTTGGACACTTTCTGTAATTCTGAAGAGGTTTAGAAGTGCTTGACACCATTTTCCTTTATTTCTTGTTAGTGGACTCTCTTATTTTAGTATCTTCCCAATCTAAAAGAAACATTGAATGTGACAGTCTAAAAATGTCTGTAATGTATAACAATTACATAACTGATGCTGACAATACACTACTAAAGCTTTCTTAACATAACACCTTTTCTCCTAAAGCTTTTAAAATTATTTTGACATATACAAAGTCATACATGCATAGTACTTGTGCAGTCTATTGAGCCTTTAGAAGTATAGGAATTATCATACTTTATCAAACAACGACCTAAGACAATACTTATTCGTCAAAAATGGCAAGCACTGTACTTTTTATTTGCAAATAAAGAAAAATTTCAACAGCTTACAGACTTCTTCAAGGGCTGAAAGAAAAAGTTTTAACATCTTTTCCCAAATGTAGTACTTATCAGCCTTCAAAAAATCCCCGCTTCTGCGGATTCCAAACATTTTTAGTCTGGTCAGACTACTGTCATTACACAGAATAGAAAGAACTTCTGTAATATGTGCAAGTTCTTCTAAAACTCAAAAGATTTACAAGAAGAATTATGTAGCTTCCCACCCCCTCAGTATTCCTTCTCTCTAGTCTTATCACAGTAATGTGTGCAGTGTCCTGGACAGAGTTACAAAAAACATGTTACACAAACCATGATGTAATGCAGTACCAAGTGAGGCACCAAGGTATCATACAGTGCTTTTAAGGATATTTCTTAATTTCATTTGTTTTTAATTTCTGTTCTCGTGTCTGTTAGTACTTATCTTCCTCATTATTATCTATTGTTGTTCTTGTAAATGAGTGATTTTAATAAAAATGCTGAAATATCATGCATAACAGACAGCAGCATGATTCTCTATCTCACATAAGGTAAATTGCTTACTTTCTTTAGCTAAAATATCTGCATTTACGAATCGGTAGACATTTGGAAAGATAACAGGAGAATAAACATTACATTCATTTCAAATTGTTGTGGTTAACAAGGCAATTATTTTTGTACTTTCCTGTTTCCCTATGTAATTCTAATCTTTGCTTATAATCCCTAATTTGTGAATATAGGGGTTTTAACCTATCCTTTATTTCTTATTTTTACTGATTTGAAAATTGTGCTGTACCTGCTGTTGTTACATGAACATTTTCCAAGTGTTTTTACATCCTGTCTGTTAATTGAACTTACTATCATGCTTTCATACTCCTTAATCACCCAATACCTCTTTGTAGTCGTTCCTTGCCCACCTGCCAAGAAAGTTAATGTGTTCTGACACGTCAGCTATCTCCCTGCAATGCAGTGGCAACCAACCAGGGGCCTGGGGGACCCAGGATCTTGTTGTTGTCACGAGCATTAACGGCATAGAGAGAGACATTTGATGGTTTTTCACTGTGTCCTATTAGCAGCAGCAGCCTTGAAGTTTTTTATTTCATCTGAGAATCTTGCAATAACTGCAGGTGTTTGGAGATTTACTCTTCATTTGCACACATGTCCCACTATAAGTAGTGTTCCTTCAGAAATGCCTCATTTTTTTCATGTCATGTGAATGTTTTCTTTTTTGACAAAGAGAGTGTGCACCTCAAGACCAGACATATTTTACACAGGCAAGTTCTGAGTAAGGGGGAAGTGGTATAATGAATAGGCAAAAGTTATTAGAATAAACTGTGCATTTATAGTTTTGTAAGGTATAATATACCTTATTACATGTTTAATGTGTATTATATATATTCTTGTCCAGTGTAGTTCTAGTCCAGTTAAGTGCTTTCTGCCAGGTGCCTCTGCTCTATTGGATACATTTTGCATGGCAGGTATTATGCAAAATATTGCATAGCAGCCACCTCACAATAGCACGAAGTGCAGAATAGGCTGCTAAACATGCCCATGCAGCAGAATAAACTTCTTGCACAGAGTAAGCTTTCTGCTATCACAGCTTGACTGCTGCCAGTACCCAAAATACTTCATTTAAAACTGGCTTGTGTCTTTATGCTACGCTGCGTCCTAGTGAGCTTTTTACATTTTCCTGTTCCTGGGATTTAAACTAAAGATACCAGTGAGAACATTTACAGTTTGTCAGATGCAAGTGGCCATCCTGGAGAACTGAGATTTAAAGGAATATTAGCTCCTCGGTCTTGCTTATTTGTGTCCAACCTGTGCATTTATCAACCCATGAGTCAGCTATGGCTGGAGTTACCAACACCTTTAATAGTTGAAATATTGTTAATAGTTGAATTATTTAAGTATTTTCTAGTTTTATGCTGTACTGACACGCAGTAAAAATAGCATGGGGTGGTGTATGTGCCAAGAACTCAACTTATACCAGCAAATTTATACCAGCATTTATTAGTTTCAAATATATCATATGAGAGCTCATCTGTCGGCATCCGTTCACAAGTACAAAGGGTTCAGAGTTTTTGTATCAATGTATCTACAAGTTTTCTCTTGGTCTCAGTCATAGCCATATCTTATCACAGTAGGCATCATAAAAATAATTTTGGAAATAAGACACAAAATGTTGATCAGCTAATTTATGTCTCTCATACAAATATTTATATATTCAATATCTCTTACCATAAATGTATAAAACAAAACAAACATTCAAAACAATGCCACTTTCTGTATTAGCTCAGCCAACACAATAAGATTTTCTTAATATCAGAATTGTGGCTAAATAAGCATTCCGACACAGATTCTAATTCAAAAAAGTACATAACCACATGTTTAATCCTAAGCATTTGCATTACTACTTTCTCAGATCAAGACTAGCGAAATCTGCCTGCTTTATATAAGGGATAGAGCTGGGGCCATTTTTTCCCTCTTGGGATTGGCCTATGAACTGGATGGCAAAATTAACTGTATAAATTAAAGTCGTGCTAATGGCTTTATAAGAGAAAGAGATGTTCTAAATGAAAGGGAAGCATTAACAGTAATTTCTGCTTTTGGAGATTGTTTTGTTATCTGAGGTAACTATCTTATTTGCTTTGCACTGGCCTGTAAATGCATCATGAGAAAAATAGGGGTAAGCAATCTGTAAGCTCTTTTATTCTCTTCGAACTATACCTTAGCATTAAAAAAAAATCTGCCCTTTAGTATGTGTATTTTCAAAAACTTGATTCTATTCTCATCTATTTCAAAAACTAGGCCAGCAATAGGCACTTTGAATATTCCTGGCCTGATTGTTTGTGTTTAAGCATGTTTTTTCCCAACTATCTGAAAATAAATGTATTTTGAGATATCAATTTTAAAGCTAGCTATGCTGAAAGCAATTTTATTTTTTTGCAATAAAAAATAGGAGTTAACTAATGTATACAATTTTCAAAGTAATTGGAGTATCTATGATGCAAATAGGTAGAAGTTATTCTCTATGGTTTTTATATTGACTTGGTGTAGTTATTCTTTACAAACAAAGCAGGGGGGGAAAAGGAACTCAGGAGTACTGTCATGGAGTAAGTGCATATTCTGTGATGGAAAAGATCCTTTCTTTATCAAGAGAAAGGAAGGATTCCAGGAAAGAAGGAAGGATTCCAGGAAGGAAGGAAGGAAGTTATGGATTACTCAGTCAATAGGCATCATAGTTCCTATGAAGTCCAAAATGTTAGATCCTCTAAATTTTTCTGTTTCATTTTCCTGTTATCCATTATATCCAAGGATCCAGTTTCAGTGATACTCTGTTTTGAAACAAATACACAGTCTTTCTGTTTGTCTTTATTTTACCTCTTTTAGAAGAGAATTACTAACATGCATATGCTTTTACATGCTACTCATATCAAAGGATCAATTTTTTAAAAATGTGTAAACAGCTGTGATATACTAAATACTATGATTTTCTAAACAGATATTAGCTCAGAAATAATAGTGATCTGTTTTGCATACAATGACAAAGAATTTAGAATAAAGGTATGGAACTTCTTTGATTTTAAAATGTAAAATTAATTAATTTCCTGATGAATAAAATAACTGTATTTTGGGTCTTCATTTTTCCAGTGAAACAGTATTAAAAATCTGAAAAATCAGACTGTTTCCATGAGACCAAATGAATAGTTAGCTGGAGGGTCAGTATCCATTTAAAGTGAAAAGGTTTTGCATGTAATACATCCTCACATTTAAACTTTAAACTGTTTCATGAGAGCAATACATATTTGAAGATACTCAGTCTCATTCCCAGGCTACAGTGTGTAATGCCTCAGAGGCTGCCAGGTGGATTTGAAGCACTGATCTGAAGGCAGGTCTTCTGCCTCACGCTTCTTTCCTACAACACTTTATTTTGCCCACATATTCCTTCCAACTCTTTTCTATCTCCTTCATTGAAGCCCATTCTTGATCTTGGATTGCCTCAAAACAACTTAGGAACCCTTGGACCTTCCAAGGATGGAGAACGTGGACACAGATCCTGGAAGGTCACTGCCTCTTTTTGCTGCAGGAAGAAAGTTTTTCACTGCCGCCTCCTCTCCCATCAATATTTGAATATGCTGTAGTTTCTCCAGAGCAAACTCCAGGTTATTTGGGCATAGGTATTACTGTCAAATTTAGCTCCTTCCTTGGCTAGGTTCCAGAATCCAAAATATAATTTCAAAGTTTTGGTGTTCGAGGTTTAATGCAGCAATTATATCCTTAATAGACAATTTTTTCAGGTGCTGAACATTTTGTCAGGGGATAACATGGTGATGGTATCTAGTATCTCAGCTAGTATCCACTCCTGTTTCAAGATATGTTTAATTTGGACATTTTATAACATGATCCAGTGATTGATACTGCATGTAAAGGTGGGGAAGTCACAATAAAATTTCTGCCATTAAGGCGAGGAAGAACATACAGAATGAAATAGATGTCATGAAGTATTTACAGGAGTTGAGACTCCTTATTTGTGGCTAGGGATTGCTTTTCATTTGACAAGACAGAGGAAAAAGTCAAGCATGGTTTTTCATCTTATTTTTCCAAGTTTCTGGATATCCATGTCAGAATACATTACATTGTTAGCTTCTAAAACTAAATTGGCATAATTAAAGATTTTTTGACTGCTAAATGATGTTTCTTATTGTGTCAGGATTTTCTAGGGCTGCTTTTAAAATAATTTTACTAGTTTGGAAGAAAATGCAGGCTTCTGAATTAAATAATATTCTGTGGAAACAGTTTGAAATTGCATAATGGTTGCAGGTCTTTATAGGAGACCAAGATAATATAGTGCATGTGCATGTTTTCAGATTGCAGGTGGCATAATGAGATAGGAAGAATTTCAGAAAGTTAATCTAAAGTGAAGAAAGCATGCGAGAAGCTCATATTCCTGAATCTGTCAATAACTGTGCAAAAGTCATAAAATGAAAAATTAGAAAATCTTTCTTATTACTTACATGAAGTTAGGAATGTCTGGAAATGAAGCTGGGGACACATGAGATGAAGAAAATTGTGACCAATGCTACTCCTATTGAATCTAAGAAATAAATTTTGACTATGAAGTGGCTTCATTCATGCCACAGAAATTAGCCATTGATATCCAGGGGAATGAAATGGGACCTGACTGATACAGTTTGTTTTGTCTATTCATTCAGTACTTTTTAATGAAGCAACTAAATTAGGCATAACTTGCTAATAAACATATTGCAAATTATTAAAATTATAAATGTGGCCTTAAATACTGTCTTACTAGATTGTGATCCAAAGAGCCTTGGAAAGGTGCTAATGCAAGTGAATATTCTGAAAAGCAATTCCTCACTGTTATTTTGCAGTGAAAATATAATACCAGTAATATAGTTCTTTTGCTATAAAATATTTATCTTTTGAAGCACAACAAATTATTTGTTGTATTTTAACACTATTCGTCTGATGTTTTCTCAACTTCTTCTCTGAAGCACTCACCTAAAATGAGAAAAATCTGAAAAGGCCTTCTTTGAAACTAAGGATAACTAACATCTTTCAATAATAGTACTAAATAGGCTAAATTGTACTACTTATTTTATATAACTATTGAAGATATTTGTTCAGTTTTAAAATATTCTATAAATTTCTGTATGACTTCAGATCATGTGGCTTTCTTATATGTTGTTTACCTGCTTCAACAAATAAGTTTCAAGCAGCTCTGTATTTTTTAAATAAAGTATTTTTAATTTTTCTGGCTCTAACTGAAGTTCACATATGTTTATAACATGTCTAATTCTTTCACCACCATTACTCGTACCTATCACACAGTATTTAATCTTAAATATTAGAAAAAAAAAGTCAAATGTAACAACTTGCTCTTGCTAGTGAAGAACCTCAGACCTCAATTGTCATTGTACATACACTATATTTGAACAAGAAATATGAATAAACTAATAGTCTGCCAGGGCTTCTGAAAATGGATAAATAAAAATTGCCTCTCCATATGGTAGTGAGAAATGTAAATTAATTCCAGGGGCCAAATTATGTGGGTTTTGTAGGGAAGAATAGAATAGAATAGAATAGAATAGAATAGAATAGAATAGAATAGAATAGAATAGAATAGAATAGAATAGAATAGAATAGAATAGAATAGAAATAAAGGAAGAAAAAGAAACAAAGGCGAGAAAAAAGAAAAAAGCTTTTTATCAAAATCAAGCTAAGAAAGAATAATGAGATTTTTTTTCTCCATTGTCAAAAGCATCATACAAATCCCACATAAAGATGACCCAGAACCCATTTTAATAGTGTAAGGTATTTTGAATGAACAGCATAGCAAGTAGATAGCTTGTTGTTTACCTAATAAAGTTTTGATTTGTGTTAAAATGCAGTTTGAAAACAATCAAATCTAAAAATCATTTTGGCATAACCAAGAACAAGATGTCTTGACAATATGAAAAAAGAATGCCTACCTCCTCTTGAAATTCACCTGTCTTTTGCTCCTGCTGCTAGATGAATTTCCAGTAGGGGAAAAAAAAATGTTCTGATTCCAACACAACGAGTAGGTGGGACCTCTGCTCTCTCTCCTAGTTGCTTTTGTAAGAGCCATAAACAGTATTCACTAAATTCTATATTAGATACCAGGTAAATTACAATTATGATGAGACAAGACTTCCTAACATGCTTTGCAAAGTGATGTGTAAGAGCTGTTTTATTGCAATTACCTCAGAAACTTTTGAACATGAGGAACAGATTGAAGAGATGGTTTGTGGGAAAATCCATAGAAGAGAATCCTGGAGGCAAGCCTAACTGCCACCAACCACATCTGCTAAAATCCCAATTAAAAAGAAAACATGCCACTGTAAATTCCATGTCTTATGAAGTGAAAAGACGGAGAGCACATAACTGTTACTGAAAGGTGTGCTGATATAAGTAGACTAAAAGCCTAACTACTAACAATTAAATTGGTAAAAGTTTCTGGATGAGATCCCACGTGAATATTAACAACTGTGCATGCAGTATATAAATTGCATAAATACAATGTGATTCCTATCTAGTATCTCAGGAAATAAGAATTTTTAATTTCTTTTTAACTGACCTTATCTTCACTACAGTGAATGCAGTAAAAATTCACCATGGTCAAGTAAATCTAGACTTTTTCAATACTGGCAAAGTTGATTCTTCCACGTCTTTGTCAGTTGCAATTCGAACAGGTGTTTTTAAAGAGGCTAACCACAAGAACTGCTTCATCTAAGCCCTGTAACCTTGTTTCTCAAGAATAAAGCTTTTGGACTAACACTTTGTATCTTTCGTATAATAAATCGTAAAACAGCAAAATAGATCATACCTATGATTTCTTGTAAAACATACCTAATAGAACTTAATCTGATAATTCATGTAGTATCAAATACATCCATTTTGGTTCGTCAGCATTTAATTTAACAATATCAAATATACATTCCATTTTGATTTATGAGGTGGGTATAGTAAATTTGAATGGATACATTTTAGTTAAATCAGAGGCTTTTTTTTTCCATTTAGGTTTGGAGCTCGGAACTGCGAACCTTGATAACAGGGTCTTGTTTCTAAGATGTCTTACTGAGATCCGGTGGTGTTCCATGATTTATCATAGAGGAAAAAACTAAAATAAAATAGTAATTGAAACGATCTCGTAGTCTTTTTGTCTGTTTGGGTGGTTTTTGTTGCCTTTTTTGTTTATTTTGTTTGTTTAGGGGTTGTTTGTTTGGGTTTTTGTTTTTTTTTTCCGGGGACATACATCAGTTTGTCCACCAGTTAATCAGAGGGAGAGTTGCGAGTCGTGAAAAATCCTGCTGGCCGCAGAACACACCGGTTTCTGCAGAACCTTCTGCTAGTCTTACACCGGAAAACAAATTGCTTTCGACGTCCAGACTCACTCTCTAATGAGAAAATGACTCACCACCAAACTTTCCCATTCCCGTCGGAAAATGCAGTTTCCCGATGGTGGTCACACCGTGGTGACCGAGCGCTTCTCCCCGGAGACACCGCCTCCTCACTAACGACGCCACCCGGGGCGATTCCCGGCGCCCGCTGCCTTTCTCCCCAGCCTCGGCGCGCAGTCCCATCCCCGCACCACCCTGGCCAGCCTCGCCTGCCGGGCAGGACCCTCGGTGTTGCCAGCCGAGCACAAGTTGCGGCGCGGAGCCCGCGGAGCCCACACGCCGGGCCGGGCCGGGCCGGGCCGGGGCGGCACACGGGGCCCTCCGCGGCGGCGGAGCCGGGAGGGCGGCGGCGATTGGCGGCGGCGCTGACAGCGGGCGGGGCGGCGGCGCCGGCACCGCCCAACCCCGCTATAAGCCGCTTTGCCGCTTTCTCACTGGGTCTCATTTTCGCTCCGTGCGTTGCTGTGGCTGCGCAGTGGAAATCCGCACCGGGGAGCTGCTGAGGGGCGCCGTTGTCATGTGAAAGCGCACATGCTCTGCCATCCACGCGGCACCCCCCTCTCTTCTGCCTCCGCGTGTTTTTCCCGTTTTTTCCTAACGTAACTCCTTTCCTCCTCCTCCCTGCTCAGCCCCTCGCCGCCGCCCGGCCGCTCAGGCGCCCCCCGCAGAGGCTCCGCCGCGGGGCGGCCGCCCCAAGCAGCGCGCCCGGCGGCGGGGAGCCCGCGGAGCCGCGCCCCGCGGAGCCGCCGCGGAGGAATGGTTTTCCCGGTGGAGCGGAGCTGCGGCGGCTGCCACCTTCGCGGGTGTTGAGACGGGATTTGTGCGGTGCGGTTCCTGGGCTCCTAGCTTCATGACTGCGCGGAGCGGGGAACCAACACCATGCGAGGTAAGCGGGCCGGAGGGCGGCTCTCTTTTGGGAAAGCTGTTGGGGAAACGGGCTGGAGAAGAGGTTTCGTACTAGGGGCGAGGGTCCGGGGGAGAAAGTTGATGGGTCGTTCCAGCCAGCCGGCGTGACTACTGATAATACGTGACGGCGTGATTCCTGTACCCGCGGGGGCCGCCACCCAGACCGAGGAGCCTTCCGCGGCAGATGGTGGGCGCACACCCCTCGTACCTGTCCTGGGAAGCCCAGCCAGCCCTGGCCCGTGGCGCGCAGGCAGAAGGGAGGCTGCGGTGCTTGGCAGGCAGTGTCTGTGCCGTGGAGTCCCCACCTGCGGGGCGCGGCAGGTGTCCGTGCGGAGGAACCCGCTGCCGCTTGGTCCCGGGCCGCTGCCGGCACGGAGAGGGGCTCTGCTTTCCTCCCCAAAAGTTATTTGGACTTTGTTCCCCAGCCGGCACGTCGTCCGGATGCCCTCATTCCCCATGGGTTGCTAATCGGGCGGGAAGGGTTGCGCTGCCCGGGAACCCCTTCCCCGTGCCCGCTGGTCTCCTCGGTGCCCCGAGCCTGCGCTTCCTGCTCAGCCCTGCCGTGGAGGGCGGTGCGAGACTCCTCCAGGGCTGGCGGCCGCACCCGGTGGGGGTCCCGCCGGAAAATAGAGCGTCGTCACCCACTGGACACCCTCGGGCACGGATTGTCCCGTGGGGCTGGAGAGAGGCTCTGTGCTGGCACCCAAGTGGGTGTGGAGGGCTGCGAGGGACTTGGGAATGCGTTGTTTCCGTGTCTCCCTGGGCCGGGCGGTCAACAACACCGGGGCAAGAGCAACCCCTGCCAGCCTCGAACGTCCGCTGGGGTTACACAGCTCCTCTGCCCCCCATCTTCCACGTTGCCCTTTATCACCCAGTTTGTCAGGGCGGTTGCTTGCCTCACCCTTGGCATGGTAAAAGGGACAAAAAAGTAGCCTCTACCAGGGTTTTGGAACGGAGGAGAAGGGCTTATGAGGAGTGGGACGCGCTCGGGGTTGACAGCGACCCTGCATGCAAATTTCTTGATCTTCCATTTAAGGACACTAGAAAGAACTTCTAGCTAGAATTTCAGCTTGTTCGCTGTCAGCTCCTGTAACAGCATGTGTTAACAGCACTAGCAAATCACACGTGTATAATTCGCTTTAAAGGAATTGTAACTGGCATTTGCACAGGTCAACTTAAAAAGACCTTTTTCCCCTGCGTTCTTTTTGTTAGGATGTTGGTTGTGGGGCATCTGGCAAGAACTTGCTAAACGGTGTTTGTTTTTCTTAAGAGCAACAGGAAACAGAAGGAAAACACTCAGTTCTATAAAGTCGCCCGTGTTGCAGCTTTGCAGTTTGGGTTGGAGGCTTTCTGTTTGTTAGAATATAGGGTTTTGTGGGTTTTGGTTTTGTTTGTGTTTTATGTTATGGTTTTTTATTTATTTCTTTTTCTGTGCACCAGAGCGCCACCAATTTGAGTAAAGCTGGTCATTGTCTCAGGGTTTTTTTTCAAAACAAGCCCATCCAGGCTGGTCAGGAACCCCAACTCCCCTTTTTGTGGGCAGCTCATCCACGCTAGCCTTGGCTCCCGCGCCTCTCCTCCACGGCCCTGGGGTGGCCTGTACAAGGGTGGAGAGAAATGTCCTCCCTCTCCTCAGACCTTTCCTTCTAAGCAAGGCCCGGGGTGGTCTGGCTGCACTGGGCCTGGAGAGGGAGGCAGATCTTGCCGCACTTCTGGCAGCATCTCTTGAGGGATCTGCCCCAGCTCCGTAGCAATCTCTCCCACTCCTTTAGCTGTGCTGCCAGCTACTGTGAAGAGGTGCAGCTCTGCCCCTAGAATGCAAATTAGTATTTGCATTGTATTTATGCTTACTCGAAAGGAAATTTACAGGTGGGGAAAAAAGGGCTGGGATGGATGGAGGAGAAAAACAAACAGGCACCTTTCATCCTTGTTTGAAACTCATGTGCAAGGGTAAAGTGAAGTTTTTACAACAGGTGCGTGTCAAGGTAAAAGTAGTGCTTCACACTGCCTCAATTAAAAAGGAACAAGGAACGTTACATGTTAATTGCGTCTTTGTGGCTTTCCAAATAATGGAAATAAACGAGTGTCACTGCTCACAGATTGTGAGCTCCCATAAATTCGTGCTTTTAGAGAGCTGTAAGCCTTCTTGTAAAGGTGTAGTTGTTTTCAACTGCAAACTGTGTTTGCAGTTGGTTTGAAGGAGGAAGCACTCAGTCTTGAACTTGTGAGCTATTCCCCCAAACTTTCCCAGCTGAGCTGTGATCCTTCCAAGGTGCAGTTAGCACAACATGCCTAGGATGTGTAGGTGGTTCATTACTGCCCTGCATTGGAGATGGCCAAAAAGTACCTGAAAATATCCAACTGGTGTTACTGCCTGCTGAATCCCAAAGCACTGGACAGTCACCCAGACTGTCAGTCATCCCGTCCTGTGGAAGCCAAGATAACATTTTTAGCTGCTGTAACAGTGTTACAGTCACTGGTCACATTCTATCCAAAATAATAATTTTCTGCACTTCAAACCTTGATTTCAATCCCGTTAAGCATACGTAGCCATACTGACTTAGAGCAGAACAATTACAGGAGACTGAACATTTGTTGTTATGGTAGGTCTAGATATTTCTCTCTGAGTAGGAAATGGAATTGTTTTAAGATGGTGACTCTTCTACCAGTATTTTATAGAGGCAAACATAGGTATAAAATAAATTTACAGTGAGTGTTCATCACAGTCTTCCTTCCATCTGTCCCACTCCTGGGAACATCCTGTGAGGGAGTTAAGAATGTAGAATGTGTACTTCAGTATATTTTTTTTAGAGAAAGAGAACAGGAAAAGCACTAAAATGATGATGCTATTTAACTGAAAAAAAAAATTACATTTCTCCTTGTAGTTTATTTCTTACTAAAATTATTAGTTTAAAGCTATTAAAAGTTAGTCAATTTTGTGCATAATGCAGCTGTTACACAGACGTGGAAGGTTGACTGTGGCAAAAAAAAGCATCAAAATAGCTACTTTTACTCTGGGAACATGTTACTCATACACATACAAAAGTCAATTTTGCAGTTTGTAATTATTTGAGTCGTGAAAGTGACATTAGTATCCAAGTAATCCACTTATTACAAAAGTAATATTTTAACTTTTAGGTGAAAATCTTACTAAAAGGTTTTTCTGATATGTTTAAAAGAAAAGGAGCGCCACAAACCCCTTGAACCCAAGTTATTTGAGTTTTCTTTGTTGTATTTTCTTGTTGGTGTCAGGACTGAGCAATAACGCATGCTACATGATGTTATGTAGTTATTCCATTTTCTTAGCATGACTAAAATATTTATAAGAAGTTGGAAAAGTAGTCAAATTCTACAAATTCTATCTGCAGTATTTCTAAGCAAGCTTATTAAGCAACATATACAAATAGACTGGCTAACTTAGAAGTTTTCCTTAACTGAGTACATGAGTGCAGGGAATCTTTATAGACTCATTAACTTTAAAGGAAAATTATTTTGTAATTTATTCCAGGAAGAGTAAATGTCTCTCTATTTGTAATATGTGATGTTTATATTTCAATTGCAATGACTATTTAAAGAAAGGACTTAGGACCTTACCCCACCATTGTAAAACCAATTTGTCCTCACAGTGTAGTGCATCTGGCGACTCCTTAACTGAATAATTAACTTCATTTGGACTCCTTGATATGTGATAAAGCACAAATTTCTGTGTTAGGTGTTTGCAGGTGAAGTTTAGTAAGTGTCAGTAAATGCTTTGAAAATCCTGATTCAGTAATAAATTGTCACATAATAAAAAACAAAGATGTGTATAGTCAATAAACAGTGATACCTCTCTAGAATGACCAAAGTAAAAGTATGAGAACCCACTTGTACCTCAGCAATACTTTTACTTTGCATTGGATCGTACTTACATTCCATACAATATGTTCCATTTATCTTTAATTGTAATATGCTACAGTATGGGGGGTCAGAGGAGAGTACATAATGAAAGTTCATCAATAGGTAACTATATGATTTAATATCATATAGATGTAAGAATTTTTTCACAATATAATTTTTTTTTTTAATTTACATTGTTTTCATAGGTGGAATGTTTTTCATTCCAGTTAATTTAAAAACTATGAAAATACCATGTGCATTGGCTGGGAATAATTTCTCTGTTGTAGTATGGAAGTTATCTGACTTCTGCTGTTGGTCTTTCACATGTCCAGTGACAAGCAGTAAGTTGGTATGATTTTTCTAATTTGACAGTACAGTAGTAGAGGTCATTTAAATTGTATTTTACGGTAAAAAACTATTTTTGGCATTTGGTAAGTAGATCTGTCAGGGCAAAAATGTTCTGAGTAGACAAGGACTCTGGAAGTCATAATTCCTGTTTAAAATGCTAGTTTTTGGAAAGTCTTTAGGGCGCAATGTAAGGTATTGTTGTGTATCATAGTGACGTTTGCCTCCTCAGAAACATGTGGGTAAGGTGTACCTTCAACAGGACTGAATTTTTATTAAACAGTTCCAGGACCCAGGGTCTGCCATAGTGTGCACATAAGCTACCTGACACAGGAAAGCAGTTCAAAGGGGTGAAAGATCAAGTTACCCAAGAAATTCCCACCTCTCTAGCAGTGCAGTGAATTCCCAGAAATTAAGGTCTGCACTGTGAAACTGAAGAATGTATGCTTTGTAGGTGCAGATGTGCACAGAAGTAAGTATTGATGGAAGTAATCATCTGGTGAATAGAAATGAGCTTTATCAGTACAGCAATGTAATGGTTTATGTTAACCAGCCCTTTTGTAGCCTATACCCTGCTTTTTACCTCCCTTTTAATATGGGAAATCACAGGTGTTACAGGTAAATTGGGCTAAACACAGTCGCTGTTCCATGGGACAAAACGAAAATAATTATAAAGAAAAAGACAAAGTCTGAGCATTGCTGCATAATCATGAGATAACAGTAGTGTGTTAGTGGTTGTACATTGTTTTACAGTTCTAAGATGCTGTCTTAGATCACTTGCTGTTGAGCTTAGTAATAAACCTGTTACATCAACTTAAATCAAAGTGTAAATTTAAAAAAACTGATACATTTGAATTTAAAATTAGTTTCTTTAAAAAGTAATTTTAACAGCTTTGTACATTTAGCACAGTTGGGGCTTTCCATAATGACTTTCATAGACTAGCTGTGGATGTCAAAATGTTGTTCTTTGTGCTCCATGTTTAAAAAAGTTCAGTGTTGTTTTTTCTTCCGATTCTGTATGCAGTCTGGCAAAGTCTGCAGTGCAGCTTGGAGAATAAGACATCACACAGTGTCACTGGGGGTGGCAGACAGAAGGTGCCTTTTGGATTGTGCCATTTCCCTGTTTGTTTCTAATATTGGTTTCATGAGCATATTAAAAACTCTAATTTATGCACAGAATTGAGAATACAGTACAGCTGTGATGGTGTGGTCCTTGTTTGACTGAACAATGCTTACTCACTTGAGTGGTCCTATTAATGAGACATTTGGCCCTCTGCATTTTTACAGTCCTGGAAAAATATTCATATTTTTTATGAAGCAGAAATGTTTTTGCTTAACTTTGCCAGACACATTCTGCTGTAAGTTTATGCAAACAGAATAACAGCTGTTTCTGCCTCTGCTACAAGTATATACGCTAATTTAGCTTGACATAAATGTTGTTACTTTGCTCTTAATTATGAATTATTTTGATGAATTGCCAATTAAAATCCATGCACACAGTTTTTATGGAGAATTTGCACTTTTACTGCTGCACAAAAATGCAGTAATTTTTAAAAATCTTATGTTTATCTGGGTCATGGCCATTTAAAACCACATACTTATTAAAGAGTAAATATCAAGTAATTATGTTTGCTTGACAGACAAACCCATTTAAGTTGTCACAGGCCTTGTATATGTGAGTAGCTCAGTCAGATTTTATGGGACGATTAACAGGAATAAGGCAAGCTGAATTTAAGGCTACTTGTTCTGTGTCCCTTGGAAACCCAATGATTTGAGTTTGTAAGCAGCATGAATGATTATAAAGGCCTCAGGGAATCAACATCATAAGAAGCATGCCAAAATTTTAGAAGTCTTCTTGTTCTGAAATTTCAATAAAATCACCTTCCACTGCTTACTATCTGCTACTCAGTGTTTGAATACAGCTATATAAATATTTGCTGGAAAGAGTGTTTGTAAATATGCTACATGTTTTCTAAGCTGAGGCTGACACATAAAAAGTATTCAAAAACATTGTTCTTTTGCCAATTGTTCTTTTTTGTCGTTGTTCTTTTTGGGTTTACCAATAAACTACTTTAATTGTTATGCTTATGCTCATCACTGTGTTGTTGCTAGTAAATAGTAGCCAAATCAATCTTCAGGTAAAGATTAAGAAAATACATACATTTGTAATATGTTTATGAATAAATATGCTACATAGGGTATTAATATTTTAGTATGACTAAAAAGCAATATAATTCTAAGGGCAGTTTCGATGATTATTACAAAGTCAGTGTATAAAGCAGTCTGTATACTTACAGATGTTCTTGAGGTGATTTCAAATTTAACTTACCATGGTCACTTAGGTTTTCTAAACAAGCAAACTCCTTTCATAACAAAATTATTATCTCTAAGAGTAATATTTCTGCTTCATTAATCTTTTGTATTCGTAAGTGAGGTTATCCTTCAGAGTGACACTTCTAAACAATATGTGCATTCTCATTACATTTTTTTCCCCCCTCTCTGAAGCAATCATTTACAGGAAAAATGTCTTTATTCTTACAAGCAGTCCATTTGTTACAAGTTTCAGTTGTTCAGGTGTTTTTTAATTTTTGCTTCTTCTCTTTGTTTTGTGGAGTTGTTCTGTTGGGTTTTTGGTTTTTGGTGGTTTGTTTTTTTTGTTGTTTTTTTTTTTTTTTTGAATGAAGGCATTCATGGGGGAAAAATAGTTAGATCAAAGAAGGCAAAAAAATTAAATTGCAGTTCGATCTACTGTCGAAATAATGAGCTGTCAAGTGGGTAGCATATTGTATTTTGTTGGTCTCAGGTGAAATTATGGTTCTCCTAAAATAAACTTCAAATGTAAAAAGTAAAGACAAAGCTGCTTATAAATAAGCAAGTCTTAAATTATTATTCCCCGTACAATAGGAGGTAAAGAGAGATTGGCGTTATGCACTTGAATAGTTTGCAGAAGTTAGGTTATTTAGTGTTCACTACACACTGAAAGTCTACACTTGTTTCAGAGATATTTGGAAGTTATAGACTCAGTCCACAAGTTGATGGCGAGTATCTCTTATGTAGAAGACTGAGAAGTGTGGAGCAAATAATTTTCCAGATTTATTGGAAATAAGGATCTTTCAGAGAAGGACAGTTCAGTGATTTTACTACATGTAAACGGTATAAAACTGAGTTTTACAAAATCGAGGACCATATTTTCATTACAAGTGCTGTTTAGAGACACAGATGTGTGTCGCATTCTTTCCTTCTTGAAAATATGTCTAGTTTTACTAGGTGAGAGTAAATTTCTGCCAGTCAGCTTTTAGATTTGAGAGCCTCCCACAGAAATGCATTTTGGAAATCTTAGGACTTCCCTGCTAGCACCTTTTTCCTTGATCATTTGTGCATGTCAGCATTGCAGCAGTGATTTTGCTTTTCTAAACAAGATGAAAAAATCAAAATAAATATTACATTTCAGGTCCTGTCTGAGTAGTGAAACAGGTGCTCTGTTGTTTCTTTTCGTATTTGTCTGTCTGGAAGAAGAATGAAGCAGCAGCTGGCTATGAAAAGCATTTCTTACTTCAGTGCACATTGTTTGGGGGATTTTTGTACAATATTTGTACAATGAACTGTATTTGATAATTAATTGGAATAGACTGAAAGGAGACACCATGCACAAGAATTGAGGCTGGATATTCAAATGCAGTGGCAGCACAAATATAAACAAATGCAGCACAGTCTAGTGGCACAGAGAAGTAATGGCATTAGAGAAACATGTCTTAATAAGGCGCAATACCACACGTTGATACCCTCTTAGTGAAGAAAAGAAACTTTTCTTTTGGAAATAGTTCCACTGAGGGCCAAAGAGAAATTAATTTAGTTTGTTTAGGAATTATATTAAACCTGTTATTGTTTTCTTTCAGTGCATTGTAAAAGCTGTACAAGTACTGGTCATTGGAAGTATCTGTCAGCAAGCCAGACCTCTCCTTTTAATGACACAAACCACTCTCTATAGAAAGACATACGGACATGGAAAAGTGATACAGGAAATACCAGCTTAACTGTTGTATTTCATGTATGGAAACCTATAGTAAATATTATACTCTAGGTAGTATGTACATAGTACTGCACTAGAAATCTTTTTTTAGATATATCTACTAGAATACTGGGACATTAGCACTTAATATTAATGTTGCATTGAAAAAAGTAAAGAATTAGCAACACTTTCACAGAATTTTCTCATCAAAAATCAATGTATTTTATTTAGAATACTAGTTTCCTTGAAGCCATAGCTAATGTTTGAAAATGCAGTTTATATTAATCTCTCACATGAGTACTTGGAATAAGGAGGAAGATTAAAACAACTGTCAGTAGAGGCAAAATATGGTTAATTAAAATCCATAGAGAATAATTTAAACGACAAATTATTCCATGGCTTGAAGAATGTCAACATCATATTCCACTACAATTTGTAAAGCAATTCTACATGCTTATGAAAATAAATTCCATATTCAGACCTGGTTCAGAAAAAAAGGCATTACCAGTGCTGTAGCAGCTGTTGCAGTATTAAGGATAAAACTTCAAAAGTATATAGTACTCTCCATAATTTAGGTATCACTTAATTAATAAATAATTTATTCTTGAAAGAAAGGGATTATGTGCAATATCCACTCTAACATTTAGAGAAGCAATGATAATCACACAAAGAATTTTTTTTTTTTGAGAAACTGTTTATATAGGATAGTATTTCAAGCAAACGTATACTCCAGTAAATTACATCAACTGAATGAAATCTGTCTGCAGAGCTGTGTATCTTTGAAATAGAATTCCCTATAGACTTTGCTGGAACGTCTTATGTAAAAATCATGATAGAATATGTTCTCATTGGTTGTTTACAGCCCACTGATTTTTAGAAAATGGGAGAGCTAAGTTTTGAGGGGAGAGAACTTGTGCCATCTTAATTCCGGTGCCTATGCAAAAGTCACTTTCTTTGTTTACAATTGATTTGGGGTTACCAAAATTCCAATATTTATTTTTAAAAATATAATTGGCCAAGGTGTGTTCTGAATCAGCAGTTTCTACAAACTCTTGTGGAACTGCCATGAAAACAGAACACTAAATAAGACCTTTTGCAGCAAGCTATTTTCAGACTTCAACAGAGTTAAGGAGAAAAAGATTGTACCAGCTGCATCATAAAACTGACAGAGAGAAATGTATGCTTTCTAGAGAGAATTTAATCAGGAGCAAGAGAAAATGGGGAGTAAAAAAGGGATGCTAACGGGATATATAAACAACAAACTGAATATAAAGGGTGCTGCTTTAAAATAGAATTATGTTCAAGAAGTAAGTGGAAAGGTAAAGGAACAGAACAATATAAAACAGAAGAGTGAGGAGATGGAAGGGGCTTTGATGTGAACAGTCCTGTACTACAAAGTGCTGGACTTGTCAATTTCCACTCATTGCAGGTGGAGTTAACTGCAGTGGGCCTGCTGTTGAAAATGAGAAAGAAAGAGAGAAGCGTAAGTAACAGAAAAAGAGAAGAAAAATAAAGAAAAGAACAAATCTACCATATAAATGTATTCATTGCACTACTTTCTATTACTTGGTGTTGCATGTAAATTTATTGTAATGGGACTTCAAACTATTTGGTATTCAGCTAAATGCTAACACTAGACATCCACTTCCATTCATTTCACTGTGTATATCCAGAGCTCTTCTACTCAGGAATGCTGCAAGTTGGGGCATCACATATACAGTTATGTAAGCTGTCTGTGCAAGCTTGGCATTCACTGCACTTCAGCCAAGTTACTTATTTGTGAAATTGAAATGTCATTTGCAAAAAATATCCAAACCTGATCTTTTTAAAATCTGGATCGAATCAAATTAGGTTTGGTTGGATTTTTTTTTCCCTATATTTCTATTTTTTTAATGTTCCTCTTTCTTTCTCTGATTTTTTTTCTGTCACTTTTGTTGGAAAGCTGTGCATTCAGAAAAGTGCTTGAAACTGAAATTCATTCACTTGTTAGAAAATATGTAATTGGTTCCCTAAACTATACATCATACATCCCTGTGTATTACAGAGTTATTTTGTTCTTTCCAACCTTTTGTGTCTTTTGGTTTGCTTTGCTTGGGATATGCTGCTATGAAGAAATAAGCAGTTTGTTAAATCTTGGCTGGGTTACATCTCCATGAGGTACCTCTATTACGTTTTTATGCTTGTAGCCTTGGAAATATAGATGAGGTGCTTGAGAGTTGAATCTCTGCTTCCCTGTTGCTTCTTGCTTGCCAGCACCTGCTCTTCCTTCTGTCTGGTAAAAGAATATGCTGGTATCTTCCTATTTGTTGGTCAGTTTTCTTGTTTGTTTTGTTTGTGTGGAGTTTTTGGGGTGGGGATGTTGGAGTTTTTTAGTTGGGTTTTTTTTGGTTGTTGTTGTAATTACTTGTTTTGTGTTTTGGTGTTGGTTCTTTGTCTGCATTTGGTTGGTGTTTTTTACTGTTTTGTGGAGTTTTGGTGGTTTTGGGTGGTTGGTTTGGTCGGTTTTTTGTTATTATTTAAAAAAACCACTGATTTGTTATGTAGATTTTAGCTTTTGGAGATGATGGAAATACATGTCAATAAAGGAATAGTGTCCTATCAGATTACGGCATAATATTTTTTGTAAGACAGGAAAAACATCATTTGATCTTCTCTCCATGCTCAGAAGAAAAAGATAAATTGACAATGCTCTTAAAATGCTCTCAATTTCTCTAAGACCTGGGTGATTTTTAAATATATACCCTTGACTAACTTTTCTCCCTATAGCAGCCCCACCAAGCTTGTTACAGAACCAAACAATTGTAGGACTCTTCATGACCAAAAAGATCTCAATTTTCAGAAAACTACAGTGAAAGTGTAGGAGGTACATTTATATGAAATCTCTTGCATTCCCACATCCCTCCTGGAATTTTCTGTAAGTCCTAAGCATAAAACAGGCAGAGAGCCAAGCTGTCATCCGTTAACATTTATTTCATCCTTTCACAGGATCAGTGGAGCTAGAGGAGGGTATATGTCTCAGAGTCTTTATGCTATTACTGAAAGTTTTAGGAATGCATCCAATTTTGAGCCAGTCTTAACCTGCATTATCTTTTGGGCACAAATAAGCACCAGTATAAAATAATTTCAGGAAGCAAATGCTGTTAAATGCCTATTGTGATTTTTCATAATGTCCAAAATAGCATTTTTATACGTGTTTCACTCTGGAAACAAGACAAAGGATGACCTCTTAGTTTACTATCAGAAATAATAAGAGTTGTTTAGGAGTTACATTTCACTTAAGGATTAAGGCTGGTTTTGTGTGTGCTTAGAGCCTGGCTGTTGATATGTTAAGGAGCACTGAACACTTAATATTTTACTTGCTGCTCAGGAAGTTAACTGAAAAGACTTTGGATTTCAGATGTGTGTATACCTTTGTGAGGGTATTTTGATGTGTTTATGTGTTGAATAGTCCCTTATAATTAATCCTGTGATGTGAATTCAATAAAACATTTACAGTAGATATATGCACATCGAAGTATGCAAACTTTCCTTTAATAGCTATGTATTTTTGTGGTTTATAATGAAGACTGAAAAGTGAAAATAAAATGCCATGTTCCAATCGTAACCAGTTGTTATGATGCATGTTTATTGGTTTGGGGTTTTATTGCAGTTAACCTTTTAGATTTTTTGTGTTGCAGTCATTTAAATTCCCATCTCCATTGCTCTCTGATTGCTAACTGCTTCTCAGTACATTTCATATTCTTCTGGTCGCTGTGGTTGTGAATTTTATGACCTGCTTCTGTAACAGGCATACTGGAAGACTCAGTAGAAGAAGTGTTGAAATATTGAGGTGTTACAGGTGAACTTGAACATGATCCTTCCATACTGTCATTAGAGTCATTAGAAAGTAAGATTGAAGAAGAGTCTCCATACCAGAGTAATCCATAGCTTCACAAACTCATTAATGCTTTCTGTAGTGGCATTAGGTGCTATTCATATGCATGAAAACCAAGAAAGCATACCGAGTTATGTTGTTTAATTTGCTTTGTTCTGCATGACCGTTTCTACCTATGCAACAGATGATAGTTCTCCTTCTGTTGCAGATATGGTCAGCATCTTGTACATTAAGGAAAACAAGGAGAAGCCTTTTGTACAATGAAATTTTATCAGTCAGTTAAGTTGGAACTTTCCTAGGCATTCTAAGTGGCTTCGCACATGCTGTACTCTTCAATTGAAAAAGGTGCCAGATTGATAGCTCTTCTGTACCCTGCAGAAGTTTAGGATCTGTTCCTGAAGGGGTTTCTGACATGCAGATATTTGCATGGGTGTGCAAAGTGATGTGCAAAGACCTTCTCAGGCTGATGTGGTTTGGTGCAGACCTAGTGGAGGTCAGGAGCTGAACTGCCCGTGGCACTGAGCTCGCTCTCTCCCATGCCGCTTCCCTATTGTGCCTCAACAGTGACCTTGAAAGACCCTTTTCCTGTGGCTCATAACCTTGGCCTGGCCACTGACAGTGACAACAGGGGTGCCAATTAGTGCTATGTGGTGGAGTTTGTTTTCCCTTCCTAATGAACAAAGTCCATTGAGGACTGGACTGACACCACCAGCTTACTTCTTGCAGGCCACCAAGTGCCATGGCATTTTAATTTTGCACAGTCTGTACTGACCTGGTGCTGAACCTTTATGTGTAATCTGTATATACAGGCTGTGTGTTTACCATTAATTTTAAATTGTTGGAATTGGTTGAAGAGGTTTGCTTCTGAAGTAAGACTTGTGAATAAAGCATAGCATTATGTAACAAATACATAAAATATCTCAATTTACTTCTTGTGGTTAGATGCTGAACTTGAGTCTGCTTTTACAAAACTCAGAATTTTAGGAAAATTCTGAAGAACTAATCAGACATAAAAAGGGAACAGCAGGAATGACAGGAGCATTGGAACTTCGCAAAAAGTAGAGAGAATCCTGTGTGTTACAATAAGCTTTGCAAACTAATACAGAAACATGAAAGTCTCTGTTCTGTTATGTACATCTCATAAGTGATCTAAGGACATCTTTCGTTTACCAGGACTTTTCTCTCAGAAGTATTTAAATATATTTCGACATCCCAAACTTCTGAGGTTTCAGAGGTAGAAAAGTGAGCTGAAAAATGAAGTTGTTCTTTAGTATTATTCGGATTAAATCAGTCATTCTGAAACAGTTTTTATTTTTCTGTCAGATGAAAAATTACTTTATTTTTATTTCTTCTTTTAAATATGTATGATTAAACTTTTCTATGTCCAATATAAGTGGCATCCATTAGTCTGTGTTTATTAAAATTTGTGATGCCAAATTTCAAGTGATATGTATGAGGGTGTGTACTAGACTTGTCAGCTCAATGCAACAGTCTTGACTTTGTGCTTTTGTAGTATTTTTGATATTTCAAAATTTTAAATTATTTGTTTGTTTTCATAACTGAGGAGGAAAAAGATTTTACAGTTCAGGTTTTCCTTGGGTGTTGTTTTGTTTTTCTTTTCCCACCCAATGAAAGCTGTGATCCTTTACAGTGAGGTGTATTACAAGCATGTCTGCAATTTGAAATCGTGTGGTAGTGAAGCTAAAGTTGAGGAAATATTAGCACTTTGTTACTACTACCAGTAGCAGTAACAACTGGGTTGTTATTAAATCATAATAGTTCTTAGATTGGACTGTGGATATAGCCTCTTCAAATAGCTGTCTCAGTGCCAAAAAGAGTAAGTATTAGAAAAGAGTTGTTTTTAATACATATATAGAAAGAATCATGTAAATATTGCAATAGCTTAGCAAAGTCTGCAAAAAACAAAATTCTCCAATTCAGTACATTCATGTGGCTACATATCTGAGAAAGAGATAAGGCTAGAAGCAGGAGGGGCAAATCTATGACTTGGTGTGAGTGATATTGTGAAGTCAGGTAAAGAGTTCTGAGCAAAAATGAGAGAATTTGAGGAAAACACTTTAGCTTCTCAGTACATCTCCCTCCTGAGTACATTTACTTCCATCACAATGGGCTAGGAGAGATCGTTGTTTAGTAGTGAAGTGCTCCTGAGACCTAATTTAGCTTTTATAGCAAATTCGAGAGAGTGGGCAAGAGAGAGCAGAACAAAGATGCAAGTTTGCACCACAAATATTGTTATTTTAGTTGCTTCTACAAATTCTTTAAAATAAATGCTCCTGGTTTGGACTTTATCATAAAGGAGGGATGAACTTTAGAGATTTGCATTGTTTCATTATCCAATTGTGATAATGAGGAGATGGTATAAATGTGTATTGTAGGAGAGCAGTGCCTTTATTATTCTTAAATAACAAGTAGAAAACCATTAAAGACAAGTGTATCAGAATAATTTTGCTTCTGAAAATATTATTTTTTTTTAGTAAGTCATATTGTTAGAAGCGTATATTGGATCTAATTCTTTGAACACTAAAAATTTTCATTCTCAGGAGTCTCAAAACTGCAGAATATGACATTTCTTATTCCTTTATTTGAGCAACTTCTCTATGTTTGAGAGTACAGAATGGTTTTGCCTTCATTTAGCACATAACTTTGCCAAGTTCTTCTTTGGCCCTCTGGATTAGGTCTGTTGTGATGTTTTCACATAAATTTTTCCTGTTGTGTGCAAGCATATTTTCATCATGAATGAAGTTGTATTGTGTGTTCATGTACCCCCATGAATCTCACACAGCACGACCCTTTATCCCCGGAGTATTGACACCAGCTCTCAATTTTACCACTCTACAAATGTGCCTTGTGGCTATTTCAGAAGTAGAATATGAAAAATTCAGATGTGGGGGAAGTTTGCTTCGGAGTAATGTAGCATCTAGCTGTCAACACATAAATACTGCTTTGATGTTCAGAGTTACAGACGAATGCAGTGATATATTTTTGGTTAAAATTAGATTAATTAAATCCCTCATTAGTTGATTTAACTTGAGATTTTATTGGTACTTATATAGCTGATCCAGTTGTCCTGCAGGTTCATATCTAACATTAGCATTTCTGTCAAAGTGTATTTGATAAATAAAACATAGATTTGTCAACAACATATGGAAAGCTGATTTGAGTCAGCTCAAAAACAGCCATTTAAAAATGCATATTACTAAAAAAAGTCATATTTATACTTATATATTTATTTATCATCCGATTTTTGTCTTGCTTCTTCTTTCTTGTTCCTTGTCTGAAGAGGTCTCACTAGTAAACACACTGCCTCAACAAACTTGTGCCCACAAAGGCAGTCATGGGTTGTGTCATCCCGCCTTGCTAAAACTTGTTTCTGCAGTTGCTAGGCAGCCCCATTTGAACCAGCTGAAAGCACAGAGCCATTCCCCTCAGCAGCAGATTTCAATTAAAGATCTGGACATTCTGGACATACAGCTGGTTTCTTTGGCTGGTCAGCTCCAGCAGTAAAAGGAAAGGCTTCAAGAGCTGTGCTGTGCAGCAGCTTGATTCCTTCAGGTTCTCTGTAGTAAATTCACTCTGGGTACCTTAGAAAAATATTTAAACAAATAATTGAGCTGTTTCTGTTTTCTGTTGTATACAGCAGCTTGCAAGGGAAGTTAGTGTTTGCATTGATTGGTTTTTTTCCTTCATTTTCAAAATAGATTTTATCCTCTCTGTGGTGGGATGAGGAGAAAAACAACTGAACATGAACCAACAGAAAATCCCATCTTAATCTACATTTTGATTAGGAATACCTCTAAGACACTGTGCCAGTGCTCTCTTCTGCCAAAGAAGGAAGCACATTAGACATTTTCAAATACATTTCGGGGTCTGGTTGAAAGTACTACATCTTAAGCAAAAGCTGAGAATAATCAAGAAGCTTTGGGATTAACATATTACCTTTTCATTCTAAAATAAAATTTTTTTAAAGTCTATTTTTTTATGTTTAGAAGTCAGCTGGGAACTCGAAATCTATGAAAAGGAAATTGTATTAGAACTACATGTACTGTGTCATGGCTGGAAAATCAGAAGTGACAAAAGTAGGTTTTGGTATGGTGTTATTTGATAAAAGTCCGGTTTAGTTGTGCTAGTTTAACCAAGTTAAATTAGTTACACAATCTGAAGCAGAGATTGAAGAAGCACTTTTGTCAACATGCAGTATTTTGCACTGTCAAAATGTAAATACTTTACTATTGCACATCATGTTTGTGGCAATGGCAGAATTTAGCCATTTTCATCCTGTTACTTCATGTCTCTTTTTCTATTCCTCAACACTCTCTTAATATACATTTTTTCTACCAAAGATGATACAGAACTTGCTTGGCAGAATTACACTGCATCAAGTGTTTGCATCAAGTTTTAATAATGGATAGGCCTAACTTATTATTTAGTCTTTCTATGGAGAAACATTACTGAAGAAAGGAGCAGTACATTTTACAAGGTTTTCCACAGCAGTGCATTAAAATTTATTACAATTTGTATTTTAATCTCTGTTCCCAAAATGCAGTGCCATAGTTTCCCTTAATTTACCAGTGTTATTGTAGAGATTTTCTGTAGAATATTTTGTTTTATAATAAATGTGTCCAAGGGCTTGCATTTTCACCAAGTTCTGTCCAAATGGAGAGAATGTTCTTTCACTCAGCAGAGAAAGAGATGGATGCTGTGTATCCATTTTTAAGTAACCATGTCTAAGTAGTTTTACTTCTCGTAAAGAATTCCTGAGGTTTGTTCTCTTCCTCTCTTTCTAGTCGCCAGACATGGTCTCTGGGACACCATCAGGGTGGATATTTAATTCATGATCTTACCAAGCATCTCCATCGAGATCATCACAACGCTACCCAAGGCTGGTGCTCCATACAAACCCCCATGATCCACTCCATATTGTGTCTTTGCTGCCTCATTTAATGCCTTTGTCCATCCATTAAGAGTTACTTCCATTGTCTTCTTGGCTCCCCTACCCTGTGGATGTCATCAAAACTCAGTAGCACTAAAGGGGTTTGTTATAGAGCATTATGGGGAATTAAGACAAATTCCCAGGACATTAAATCAGGAGAGAAGGATTATAAGATAATGTATTCACTTAACACTCAACAAAGGCCAAAAAAGCTTATTATTGACAAGGATCAAGTACTTTGTTTCTCCTTGTTCAGGCTGCAGGTAAAGACTCACTACAACTCTTTTCATCCTCAAAAAAGGAAAAGCTAAACAAAAAACTGGTTTTCCCTAAACATCTATTTGGGTTTTGCTGTTCTGGGTTTTTTTTCTGAAAGCTGCTCCAAGTATTGGATAAGGGATATATTCATGACATATTGTGTAATTCTGTGATATTCAGCACTTCAGAAATGAGGCTGAAGCCTCCAAGACCATAAGGTGAGACATGGACAGTAGCAAAAAATGTACAGTAGCAAAATAAACATCTTCCACTATGGTCTTCTATGAGAAGACTGTTAAATTAATTGTACCTCTGTGTCCACAACAGTTAATGCTAAAATAACCCCATTGTCATCAAAGAAAGATGTATCTCACTTCAGTTTAAAAATAATGGTTGCTTTTCCAGACACTAAATCTGGATGACAAAATCACTGGACAGGTGAAAAAAAAATTCTCTGCCAAAAAAGCATTATGTGCTAACTCTTTTAATGACTTCAGGGTTATTGCAGTGTTCCCAGCCTAAGTGTTTATTGTCTAGCTCATCATCAGACTACTTGTACTAGGGAAATATTTTTTAAAAGGTTGTGTTG
This sequence comes from Sturnus vulgaris, assembly GCF_052056855.1. NCBI lineage: Eukaryota > Metazoa > Chordata > Aves > Passeriformes > Sturnidae > Sturnus > Sturnus vulgaris. The sequence continues at coordinate 26,757,976 of NC_142283.1, forward strand.
GTTGTATCTTAGGAATTCTGTCTGGAATACAACCATGCCAAATACTATCTTGCCTCTGTTTATACACACACAGAAGGATAGACTTCTTTTTTCTTATTATGATGAACTTGACTCACACTAGACTAGGGCAGGCTGATGTAATGGTCAGACCCATAAAGCTTTGTAGATTGGCTGTTTGCTTATTTGAAAAGATGGAGGAAAAGAGGAGAGGGAGCAGGGTGGAGAAGAAGGTCAGGAGTGGGGTCAGGTGGGGTGCTGTAGCTACAAATGACTCACAGGGTTTTTCTATGTATCTGTTGAGCCTGTTGTTAATATTCTGTGATGGATTCTCAGAGAACCTGAGAGGTGGAAAGTTTAAAAATGCCATTGTCCAGTCACTTTCTCTTCTTACCTTTTAAATGAACTATTCTCTGTATCATCCCTATCCCTGAACAGTCAATAACTTTTTTGAGGGTATCCAGCATCTTGCCATCTCTGAGGTTAAGAACTTCACTAAAAAAATTCTTGCTATATTCTTTATAGAAACGGTATGATATCTTGTGGTTTGTGTTTCATAGCAATTGTGATGTGATGATCATCAAATGGATACTGCTGACTTGACTCCAAGCCTGTGTCTTGGAGGAAGGAAATCATATGAAGTCAGTGATACCCTTGCCCTTGCCCAGCTTTCAGATTTCTCCTCATGGCACATTTCAGCAAGTTTATCTGAATGATCTTCCCCTGGAAGCTGTGTTCAGTTTTGCAAGAAACCAGCTGTAGATAGGCCAGGGAAGACTGACTGTGTTAGAAACAGAGATGTTTTTGGGCATCACTCTGGGGTGTATCTACGGAGCTGCTCTCTGGGGCAAGCCTTTTGAAGACTGCTCCTTCACAGGCTTAGGGATGCTGTGGAAGTGATGCTTTCAGGTATGGCCCAAAGGCAAAGATAATATACACAACAAATTTTGCCCAGAGCAAGTTTCCCAGCTGTGCTCTCCCAGGACAATGTAGATGCAGATTACAAATATTACTGGTGATTTAGCTTTTTCATCATACTGCTATATTATATCTTAGATTCTCTTAAATATGCAAACTAAGGAGGACTTGATAGGAGACCCATGGGACACTTGTAGAATAAACTGTGATTGACAGAGATGCTCTGACCATCTAAAGACAAATAGGCAGTGAAAGCAGTCAGAACCCTACTAACAGATGGAGGTATTATTTTAATGCTGGCCTTCATGTAGCTGCATGGTATAAATTCTGCTCCTTTTTGTGTGTGTGTGTAGATCAGTCAAACATTTATCAAGCTGAAGAAGCAAAATTAGGGTTCATACATAGGGCAACTGCACTGACGAATATTATTTTCACCTGCTCAGTAAAACACAAAGAACAAACTGGGAGATTGGGAGGTAATTCGATGAGTCTACTGTCTGTAAGTAACACTCACTTAATGTTTTTCAGAATTTCAAATTCAAGACAGAGTCACTCTGGCAACAATGAGTAAGTGTCATTAGGAGGCTTCTTGCCATCACATCATGATTTTGTGATACCTCCTCTAACCAGAGAAAGTTGAGAGGAACAGTTGTGTTAAAAGTTTCTCAAGTGTACATTTGGAAGGTATAGCCTGAAGTCAAGCAGGAGGTCCTTGTTCCTCATTTTGCTCTGTTCTTCAACTCTTCTGAGAATATTATTGTTTCTGCTGAAGTCATTAGCTTCTTAACCCTAAATTTGCAGGGACCAGGTGAAAAAGATTAATTAGGGCCAAAATGTTTTCTTGCCAACCTCTGACAAAGCATTCCAGCCATCTGTTCCAGTTTTCTTCTACTTTCACCTGTATTTCTCTTACTAGTCTCTTTGTTTCATCTGGCGTTTCTACATTCTTCTCCACTTTCAGTTACTTTTTATTCTTCACTCTCCAGATGTCAGCTTTTCCCCTTGTACATGGATTTCTCCTCTATATGTCTAGCTCTTAAAAATATGACTTTTCACTAGTCACAGCTCTTATGGTCATGTTCTCTAAACCTCTAAGTCTTCAAAGGTGATGCATGCAGTTCAGGCTCTCTAATGAGATTAAGTTAGTTTTTTTAATGTTTTCATCATTGAGGGTGTGTTTGCAAAATTAATCAGTGGTTATCCTGGACATACATAGCTCTTTGGTGGATTTACACAGCTCATATTGTCTCCATAAAGGTTAAGTATGTTAAAAGAAATTACTGATTTCACTGTTATGCTACTGATTTTGAAAGTAAGTCTGTGTTGGTGCAAGTACACCAGTATTTTTCTTACGCCATAAAAACTTAAATTAGTATCCACCAAATCATTATAAATTCAGTTTGGCATGTATGATAGGTGGTCAAATACAGAATTATTATTATAAAGACTCTAAAAGCATCTTTATGGCTGCAGAATCCTTAAGCTCTGTGAGCCCATTTGCTTTCCACATTTTACTTCTGCAGAAATTAAAAGTTCCTATTTTCTGCTGCCTTTGTTTGTATCTTTTGGCATAGTCCATATAGTGCAGAGAGTGTTCTTCTGTGCTCTTTTGAGGGTCATATCCATAAATACACAAAGATATACCTAACAGAGCAAGCTATATTCTGACCACTGATGGTCCTCATTTATAATGCTTTCAAAGATTCACTGAGTCAGAAATAGCATGATCCTTCAGCCCCAGAGAGCAAGACTGAGCATCCAGATTACACACTCAAATCTTGGATCTATTTTCCAAATTGGAAACTAACTGGATAAAGTAGCTACTGAGTCTGGAACTGAACCAGGATCTTCCTCCTACGGAGACCTGTTGACAGTGCTAAAGAACCATGCTCTCTCATTGTCCCTTGACCTTCAAAGGGACCCGTTTTACTAAATAACAGGTAGTCCAAAATTGTCCAGTGACAGGAAGAAAGACTGAGAATATTAATGACCCCTCATAATGTCTTTGAAACCTCTGTGAGTTCATAAAGGTGAATGTTATGGTGTCTTCGTTCCTCAACATGTATAGGCTTTAGCTGCCATACCATGCAGCATTAAAAATAATTGTCTGGATTTTCAGCTTGTATTAATCATCACTACTCTGTTGAAAATGCTGAAGTTGTGATAATTTTTCCTAAATGGTAATTTGCATGAATGGGTGAGTTGCATTATTTTTTTAAAAAACAATAATTAAGTCATCTGTTTCAAAATAAAAAGTCATCTTTCACTTTTAATGGAATGATGAGGGTGTCTTCTAAATATACAGCTTCAAATGCCAAATATTAAGCTGCTGTGTTAAAGGATTATCAAACTCCCGAAAGATGGATACAGATGGAGTTTGGAGTTGTTTGGAGTGTTTTGTTACCACAATTTTTTTTTCCTTGCACTGTACAAACCCAGGCTTGGCACAGGTTCTGCTGAGTGGTGTGGATCAGCAGTAGCTTCAGCAGCACAGGACAGTGCTGTCCCCAGAGGGTAGTTCAGCCTAGCTGTGGCCAGTGGGTCAGCAGAAGAGCAGCAAGATTGGGATCTCAGTCACTTCTTGTCCTACCCCACCACCAAGGTACTGCTGAGCATAACCAAGTTAATGCACGTTAATTTGTGTATCAGGTTTTTCTTCAAACAGTCCCCATTGAATTCATTGGAGACAATAGAGCAAGTATTACTGAATATGAGGTTTATTTTCATCTCAAAGTATCTGTTATTTCTGTCCCTCAGTTTGTTTCCTGTGTACAATAAAGATATTCCACAGAATTTTAAGGGGATTTATTGCCATTTCTTCTAAAATATTAGGTTGCCAATTGAATAATTTATTCTTTTATGTAAACTAAACTTGATTTTCCTGGGTGACCTCTGAGTAAATTCGCTTAGTCTTTTCCAATTTGCTAATTGTAAGACAAAGAGGGTATCCAAAGATACACTGGTCATTTGAACTGTATAGGTGACTTCAACACAGATAACTGAAGATGGGGGTTTTTGTTTAAAATTCTGCTTCTGAAAAAAATAAGGCCTTGCCTCTGAGCAATCCATTTGTAATCTTCTTGTTGTTGTTGATTTTCCCCTTTTTTCTTTTAATACTCAGAGCAATGTCTGCTTGCAGGGGTGAGTGATGCAGTATGGAATTCTGCTTGTGTATTCCTTACATTTTCTCTTCTTTTCTCTAAATAGGGCTCTAAACACTTTTCCTTGCATTAAAAAGTTGTTTCAGTGAGTCTCACTATTTCAGGTCCTTTCCCTTCAGCAGTTTTCTTTTCTGCTGTTATTTGGGTGTTCCCAGCTGTTTCTGACATTGTACTTTGTTGAGGCTCGAAATAAACTTGAACCCAAGCATTTTTCCTCGTCCAGTGATGTCTCTTTCTTGAGAAGCATTTACAGTGTGTGCAGCATAACCTGTGTTTAGACATTACTTCTCTGGTGTTACTTAGGTAATGTTTGAATAAAAGTCTGCTTAAGGCGGTTGTTCAGATAATGCATAGCTGTGGTGACACTGAGGTAGTACTGCAAACCTGGCTCTGAATTTTGTGTTGCCCCAGCCCCTTCAGTACAGCACTGCCAGTGCAAGCCTGTGACTGTTCTCTAACTTCCCTTTCCTCCATACACTTCACCTGCCATTTCAGGCAATAGGACTGTACTTAACCATGTAGTAAATACTTTGCTGTGTAAACCTTTTATGGAATGTGTCCTGCTAGGCCTCTAGTCTGCTTCTTTTGATCTTTTCTCTAAGTTAGCAGCAGTTACCTCTGTTTCTTCTCTTACACCAGATGTGCTTTTGTGATGGACCTATTGGAAACTGTATCCTAATGTCTCTCTCCAGCTATGATGATACATGGTCAAACAGATAACATCTCTTTCTCTATGCTGGCAACATTTACTAAATAAATCAGAAGAAATTTGAAGAACTGCATACCCAGCTAGGTCTGCTCTTTGTTACTTTTAAAAAGATATTCTGTAGTGTTGGTTTCCTCTTGGGGAAATACAGCTAAACAACCAAAACACAATCAGACATACAACATCTGTAGTCTGTAAAGATACAGACTTTCTGACCAAAAGAGATGTATTAAATTTCCCAAATTTTGGTGTCACTACATGAAATAGTAACATCATGACATCTCTAGTGGCCTGAAATATTCGAAGGATAAAATTTTCTGTTCAGTACCCTTCGTAAGAACCTCTAGTCTGTAAAATCCATTTTCTGTGGGGTTTTGTAATAATAGTATATTAATGCTTCTATTCTCTCTTTGCCTTTGCTTTTATTTCTAAACTTTCTGTTGATGTTTTGTTTTAATGAATATTTTGCCACTACTTAATTTGCTATATTCACTTGTATGCCTGAACTGCACTTGATAAGAAGGCTATCTTTGCTGCTAGCTCTCCACAAAGAAAAGTCAATTTCCTAATACTTTTCAATGTACATCAGCCCCTGTGATATTCTTTATAATGTGTTATTTAAGTTGCTGGATCATATAATGGTCATTTTGCCAATTCCTGTCACATATCGGTGAGTGACTGGTAACTGAGTTCATCTGATAAAATGTTAGCCTTTTCCTGTGTTCTTGCTCATGTATCTATTTGAATTATCAACTCTTCTCCAAATTTTCTCATGAAACTGGAAGTGATGGGCAGTATGTTCAGAAGATGCACATGACTCAACTTTCTCATGTTCTTTACCCTGCTACATTTCAGCTTTATTCATTTATAAAGTAGGAGTAAAAATTTCTGTATTCCTGGGACATTTGGTTGTTAACTTGCTGAGATCTGCACATTGTTAGATCAATGTCAGGGTATTTTTTTTAGTTTCTTTTACTAGATAGGAGATTTTCACTTGGGGCATTCTAACATCAATGGCTGAAATAGAATGGCAGTCATCACTTTTCCCCCACACTGTATTAACCACTTATACAAATGAAGAGTGATTACAAAAAGAAGAGGAAAAGTTGTGGGAAGGAGAGACGGTTCCTACTGAAATAGGCAGGGTGGCAATAAGAATTTGCCAAATTGAAAAGTTGTTGTAATGCTTCTGAAACAAACCACAAAAAGAAGCCATCTGATACCTGATTGCCTTTACTTGATGTTAGTGTACTGCCCTAAATAAACTGTTGGGACTTTTCCCAGAATCATGTCTCAAACATTTGGCTCATTAGACATAAAAAGGCTCTGGAGTCTTTCCCTGCATTTTTGGCTCATTTACTCTTTTTGCCTTCAGAGCAGCACAGAGTAAGACCTTTTTGCAGGCCATTAATATTTTGAAAGAGAACCATGTAGAAAAGCTATCAAAATGTTTGCATTTTCATTATATTACATTGGTGGAATTTCTTTAATGTTATTTTTATTTTAACCAAAAATGTATATAATTAAAATTACTAGAGTTTTAATGCTAAAAACTTTGAAGTTCAATTGCACAGATGTTCAGTTCCTCACTGCTTTCCTTAATTGGTCACAAGGTCTCTGGGAATTCTCAGAATTTTCATTAAAATCTGTGGGATTTGGCTAATAGCTTTGGAGTGTTTACTCTGGCACAGGAAAATCTGCATTGTGATAATTGTTGCCATCATCAAGAGAGCTACGCAGATACCCTTTATGTTTCTTACATGTCTCATTTGACTTCAGAAGCTATTTTATGGAGGAATAGGTTCAGGCTGGTAATCCATATATGTATCTGTGTTTTCTACCACTTTATCCTCTCCTTGTACATAAAGAGTTCCCATTGCAGTGATTTTGTTGTGCCAAAATATTTAGACACTGTGGTGTGGTAAAGTGATCAAGTTGTTCAACTCAGGGTATGGGAATATGGAAAGATTATGTTCTCAGTTGCCTCTCATTCAGACCTAATACTGTTTTTCTTTATGTCAAATTATTTACATTAGCTTTTCAGCAGAGACACTATTTTTCATACCATGAGGAAGCTGGAATTTTCCCTTTTCCATTTCAACTGCAATACTAGAAATAACTCCTGAGTTTACTTGTCTTAAATTAGGAACTTGGTTGAAATTTGAAAAAATAGGTTTCCAAGTTCCCTGAATACACACAGTATGTAGGATACGTAACATTGTTAAGATGGGAATTTAGTCTGTCAAGGCTTAATGTTCTCTTAAATTAGAGACAATGTAAGTGAGCCTTGACAGACACTAAACTAGCAGATTCTAAAGTTAAGGCAGGTAATGCAGTTTTTAATAACCAGTAACTAAGAATGTTAAACAAGCAATGGATTTCTGTTTTGTAATTTTGTAATTAAAAAAAATTGTCCAACTTAAATGGCAGTGATCAGTTCAGTATGTTGTAATTACAGAAACACCGTCATGTAGTTCACATAGCTGGAAAAAGTAATGAAGAAAGAAAATAAATGCCTGCGTATCAAAAAATGGGACTGCAGTTTCCTTCAATTATGCACGTTTAGTTGCTGAATTTCCTCCATAAATAACCTAAAGTCTCTAGAGTGTGCATTAGGTGTTTTTTTACAATATTTGATATTTAAAATTCCAGGTGGGCTCATTTTCTTTCAAAAATCTAACACATTTTTTAACCAATTAAGGTTATTCTAACAAATGTCTTCCTAGTGTAAGTATTCATAAATTCAAAATTCCTTAGCATCCTTTCATATTTCTTTAAAATCAATTTTTAATGGAAGTTAGTAGGGGCTTTTTCCTAAAATATTTTTGGAAAGTGAGTGTGAAAGGTACACAAACTTAAATATGTCTTTTTTTTCCCCCCCGAAATAATTTCTGAAAATATTTCTAGTTATTTGTCAATATTGTATCTACATAAAACTTTCACAAAGCTGCACACAGGTAGATAGTGCACAAAGAAAAAAATTAATTCAAGTAATAACTACCAATATTGTACCATAGTGGTATGTAGTAGTCATGAGAAGTTGTCTCTGTAACCTGCTACTGTGGTACATGAGCTTGCTCAGTGCCTCTGAGGGGATTGATCAGCACCTTTCAGTATTAGACCCCTTAAATTTAATTCTGGACCAGTAACCTTTTGCTAAATTGAGCAGTTGTTTACTTAATTTTTCAGTTATGGCCAAAGGGTGTCAGACAATTTCTGGACCAGCAGTGGGTGCTGGATTGCTGGTTTTATAACAGAAATAAAATAAAAAAAATTAATAAACAAATAAACAAAATAAAACTCTTCTTCTCTTATCTTGATGCATAGACTTCTGCCATGCTCATTGTAAGCACATACAAAATTTCTGCTTTGGAGAACTTGAGGGCAGTCGTAAGAAAGGAAGCTGCTTCAAATCTTGTTTGTTTCGCTGTCAGAGATTACTTAGTGCCCAAATACCTATTCCAGTCATTTACAATTTAGTATGAATTTTGCCAAACCATCTGTGTTGCTATATAGTCTTACTCTAAGTGACTGGAGTGTGGGCTTCTAATTTCCATGGAGGTGTAGCCACAGAATTCTCAAAGGATATAAGCACCCACTGTGCTTCTTTGTGCATCCTTGTATTTAGAAAACTTCCTGGTCCATCCATTAGGTGCCTAATTTTTTAGAAAAAAAAATCACAGTTGCTAAGCTTCTATGGGAATTTCCACGAATTTAACCATGCAGCTTTCAGCCTCACAGGTTAATAAGCCACTGCTGTGGATGGTAGTCAAACCTCATGAAACATCATTTGAAAATATGTCTTGTACATTGTAGGGTTCTGATTGCCAGTGCTGTTTTCAGAACATTGTGACTGTGTGTTGTTTCTGGTGGTTTGTATGAAATTTCTGACACTTGCATATTCCCAAGAGCATTTTTTCTGGTAGCTTTATTATCTAAATGAGATTTCTGTTAAAAATTGAACAAGGATTGTTTGGCTTTCCTTTGAATAAAAGAAGAGCTCTCTTGAGACAGTTATTAGACTTTACTCAAGGCATTTTATTTCAAATAACAGGAAATCTGTCAGTTATGAGAAACAAACAAACAAAGAAAACAATAACAAAAACCCAAATGAAAGCCCACAAATACTTTTGATTGATTTAGAGTGTGCAGGGGCAATGAAGACAAAAAAAGCTTTCTGTCAGTAGGTTATTTGCAGATTGCCTGGGTATCCAGACTTCCCACCTAGAATACGGCTGGAGGCATCCATTCTTGAACTTACTGTCCCAGATCCTCAACTTCCTTATCATGAGAGGCAGGTATTAAATTTTGCTTAGAAAGGTTTTCCTTGAGTAGCTTATTTATCTACAAAAGCGTTTTAACCTACCTGACACCCAGTTCTGCCAACTCTGTGCCTGAAACCATATGGAGTGTGATGTGTCATGTAGCACCTGTGCCTTATTGGTCCACTTGGGTGAGATGCAGGTCCTTTCTCCTCTTTGAGTCCAAGCCCATGGCAGAGGGAAATTAGGTGTCAATCAGATACCCATGTGTCTTTTTCTCCTGCATCTGAAGACTGCCCTTGAGTTGTGTTGAGCCACTGAAGCATTGACTGTCAGGTGAATTTTGCTAAGAAGCTAAAAGGGAGAAAAAAATGGAAACCAAAATCCTAAATTCAAGTGACCTTGTTGACATCTACATGTTTTTAGAAAGATTTCCTGTTTAGATGCTCCCCACTAAATTTTAATTCTGACCTTTCATAAGGGAGATTTTACACTGGGAGTAGTCTGGTTATTTCTCAACCATTCCTGTTTTCAGACAACAGGTATTCTTCAAGTTACTGAGGTTAATTTTATTATGTAGAATCTAATTCTATTACTCTGTAACTGAACTTGTGTTGGTCAATACTAAAGGATGGTTTGGCTTTCTCTATCCCCTGTTACGCATTATATTTTACCCTTCAAAAGTACTGTCAGTGACCTCAAAAATGTAGTGTAGAATACAATCTCTATCATATGTACAGACCATGTGCAATGAATATTAGAAGAATCACAATAAAGATTATATTTTGAGATGAATCTGTGGGGTCTGCATATGTAATGCTAGGATGAAAAGTTATATCCACATTAAAAAAGTTACTTTAAAATGCAGAACATGGCCGTTTTACAAAGTGAGTATTGCAATATTAAATATTTGTAATACTGAATGCACTATTGTAATGCTATAACATGTAACAGTATTTTAATAGTGGCCATGTTCAAAGACCTGCCAGTCTGCAATTAGGTAACTCATTTGAGTTGTTGCAATATTATCACACTTTCCTACCCTTGTTACAGGGAAAATATGAAATAATTAAAATAATGCTGTATATTACCTCTGACATTATTATTCAGTAAGACTATACTGGTTTTGTCATTATAATGCACATTTTGTGACTGATTAACTAAATGACTAATAATGCAGTTTTTGGTGCTACGTTCTGTGGGCCAGATTCACAATGTTTGGTGCTCCCATACCAGTAGACCTTGAGTGCAAAGGATCCAGGATGATACTGCAAGTAGGGAGGGGAGACAACTAAAAGGAGTATTTTGACAGCTTGTCAGTATTTTGACAGCAAGATGACTTCAGGTAAGATAGAACTCAAAATAGTAGGAGGAGAATTAATAAGAAACTGTTCATTTTAAAATTAATTCAAAAGATGGAAGTTGCTGAAAGAAGGAGAAAAAGAGCCCAGAACAACAACCAAATAAATGCTAGAGGGAGAGGAGAAAGATTAAGAAATCTGAAAACTTGCTTCTCAAAATTACTCATGATGGTAATGCTATATGAGAGGCTTAAATAAGCCCTATAATTATCTCTTGAATGCAAAAAAAATTCTTGCGTTTTAGAAGATTGATAGTATTTCATTGATATAAGAAAATATTTTTGTAAGGAATTAAGAATTATTGATGCATGGAGATAAAGTGGGGACATCTAGGTAGAATAGGTCTATTTTGACATGGTAACCTAGGATTTATCTGTGAGGTCTGTGCTTGCATTTACAGACATGTACCCAAAGTTCCTGCAACTTTTCAGGCTACATTTGAAGTGAATTCTTTATACAATGTCTGCACAGTGCTTCTGTGTCATGATAGTGCTTCTAGCACTAACAAAAAGCCTGGCTACAGAGGAGCCCTGAATACCTTGGTAAAAAAAGAAAGATGGCTAATTCACCCCAATGATCATCAATAGCACCTAGATAAAGTGGGCCTGAGAAGCAAGTTGCCTATATGCAAAGATGGGAAAAGTTTTTACCACATTAAAAGGAAAATCATAAACCTCCTTACTGGTTGTGTTGAAAGTAAACCAAACATTGGCTGTTCTTCATTTAACAGCCAATTAATTATTGCTTGTTAATATTATCATTAGTGTTCCTCATTTAAGATTGTGTGGACTCTCTTTCCTAAAGATGAGTATCTTATTGTTTCCAGTCTGCTAATAGTGAAATATTTCCCAGCTGTTGCATGGACTCTAGGTTTTGAATGCATGCGTGACAGAATGCACAGGCATGTGTAGCTAGACAGATCTGTCACTTTTACTGGAGGAGGATGAGCCATTGAATTTCAGTGTCTGGGTGTGTAAATCCAGATCCCAGCTCTCCATCCTGTTCATGCACAAACACAGATGCATGGTGTGTATCATGAAGGCTGAACTACAGAAACAAATGTTGGTTTCTAAATCAGACTTCCACATGGCAGAACAGTATCATGGAAGTACCACAGAAGCTTATAGTAGTAATTATTTTCAACCGTGTTTTAAAATGAGGGTGGTGTTGCATTCTTTTTCTTCTGCTAGAATCGAGGCAGTGCACTAGCCAGAGGCTGAAACACTCCTTGGGAGAAATCTGTGAGAGAGGGTTTGGGCACATTTCTTCTCTGTATTTCTTACAGCCTTATATAAAGTAGGGGAATTTTCCAGTTCTTAATTGATATGGGTATATATTAGAAAAGAAGTTTGAGTTAATACATGACATGTTATTGTTGTAAATAATCGGATTGTTTCACATAGGACATCAGCTTTAGTGAATATGATATGGCTGTTACTAGCTAATACTGAAATATGTGTTATTTTGTGGGGTTGGTTTGTTTGACTGCTTTTTTTTATAATGGCCAATGGGGATGGCATTAAATAAGTAAAGAGAACAGTTGGGTCCGTTGCCATCATTATTTTTCCACATTGTCCTTCTTTAGAGTTTTTAAACTTCTCAGAAAATAAGATGGAAGCGATTGCAGGAATACATTATGATTCTTGTTTTATAGGAAGCTTTGTAGTAAACAAGACTTAGATATTAGATATCAAGTAATATATTTGCTTTTTTTTTTTAAAGGAATACAAAATTAAATTTTCCATTAACAAACACGTCTGTATTAAAACGAGGTTACAGTGTGGCAGCAAATAATTTCTTTTGCATGGTATTAGGAACTTTGTGGTGGTGAAGTCAGTAATCTCAATCCCTCTCATAATAGTCCCTAAAAGCTCTAAGATCCCACCATTTAAATAGATAAACCTTACATTAAATAGATTGGACATGAAGCTGAATCCTCTGCAGGTTCCTGGTACACACAGTGGCTGTATTGTGACAAGTCTGACTCATAAAGGGTGTCTTACATAAAGCATACTATATAAAGTAGCTCTTCACCCAATGGCATACATTCAGGACCTCAGAAGGTTCTGGAAATCTCCCGAAATTTGGATGTGTCACCATGTTTGAGTCTGCCTGTGAATGTAAATGTGAGATTTTATAAGTGTACATGCACTGATCAAACCTAGTGTAGTTGAAGAAGCAGTCAGTAAGGAAAGAGGGGCCTGCCTGTTGGAAAATTTGGCAAATACTGGCTTTTGCCAAAAATATCAGTGCAGCTTTAGTATCTGCACAGAGCAACTAAGTATTCAGCCTGTGCGTGAAGGGTTTTTTGTAGTGAACTGACTGAAATGAGAGTCTTCCTCCATATGCTAGCACAAAACACTTAATCATTCTGTATATGATGATTAATAGTTATTACTTTTTTATTTTTTTAAATTGTGCTAAAATGTGCAATAGAAATTCTATTTCAGCCTGCAAGCACATCTTGTTCAGCTCAGCTTTGCTTTACAGCTCACAGGCTCCCAGCCCATTAATCACAAGGTGACACTCCTAAGTGGTAAACCTGATGATACATATTAATAGGTTTGCTATAGTGTACTCTTGCATTTGCTGTACTGGGAAAGAGCAGTTCTATCTATCAGTATGAGCTAACACCTCTTTCAAGCTGTAAACTGACAAGCAGCACACTGGCATTTTTTCTAATTATTTTACCAAGCTGATGACAAGTAATCAAACTGAACTGCCTAGTGGTTGCACTAGTTGCTTTCAGTAACCTGCTTTGGGGTTTTGGGAGTTTTCTTTCTCACCACATATAGCATTAAAATATAAAATATAGATGGGAATATAGTATACTTCTTGAATGCAGATTGGTTTATTAATCTTCAAAGAATAACAACTGTAAGGTCAGCCCCAAATATTCCTGGTTTCAGATACTCTTTTATTTAATCTAAACAAACATTTTCAGTGGAAGATACAGAGTCATTTGGAAATTAGGCCAAGCACCCAGGTATATGAATAAATAAATATATAGTGAGAGCGTGTGTGTGTATATATATATATATATATATATATATATATATATATATATATATACTTCCAGTGTAATAGTACTCTTCAATATAATATTTCAGTATAATAGTACTTTGCTTATAGTTAGGTGTCAATCCTGCAAGCAGTTTGAAGAAAAATCTCTCCAAGTATGCATGATGTGAACTATTTTGTAATACAGAGAGTTTTTCTAAAGTGTTTGGTTTGAGTATTTTTTTTAAAGAAATTTTATGTTTTAGGGAATGGCTGGATTATCTATGTCTCTCTACTTTTTCTGCGGAAAATGGAACTGTTAGAAATTACAAAGTTTTCATTTCAAAAGTTACTGTACCATTTGACCGTGAAAAGTAGCAGGTTTTTTCAGTGGCCTGAGGATTCCCACTCCCCTCATACACACAGTCGTTGAGAGTCAGTCAATCAGTAAGTCACATGTATAGAGCGAGCCATTTGTATGTTGAAATAGTCTATCTTAAGAATACTGGCTCGGCTCGTGTTGGAGTGCATGGGTTTAGAGATTTTTGGTAACTCTCATACTTTTCTAAAGCTAGCACTACATAAATCCCTGTGACCTTTTCTAGCCAAGCTGAAGCGTTTTTTCTCTAGCTGAAAATAAACTGATGTGGTGTGCTGAAACCAGATTCCAGGCTGTGCGTTCTGTCAACGCTACTTTTCTTTAGCAGCTCTCCCAGTCCTTTGTCAAGTCTCAAAAAAACCCATACAGTACATATAATAATATATCTACCGATGTTGCACAAAGTGAAGTGGGAATATGCTCTATTGCTAACATCCCATCACTGGTAAATTATAGGTTCAGAGAAAATCTGCTGCCATACTAGAAAGGCCTACTTGAAATTATCTGTGTGTATCTATATATATGTATACAGTTACAAATAAGATACAAAATAGGTATTCAAATATGTATGTATACACAGAGAGGTACACACATGTTTATATAGACACTTCTCAAGGCATGTTTTGGCCATGTTCCATCACGTTTCTCTCTGTTTGAACCATTACTTAGTGATTCATTCTGTTATATCAAAACCAAAATAATGAAAGTTTTTCATTAATCAAAAATACTGTAGATTTGGCAACGGTATCCTTTTTTAAGTTGTGTCATCGTACATGTGCAGCATTTGTGGAAAACTGCATTATATTCCCTTAGGGTACATACATATATATGTATATATACACAAACATACATTTATATATAGGGTACATACATTTATATACAAATCCTTTTTGAACCTATTCTTGTGTGTTGACTCAATAAGCTCTGGTTAAATGTGGCACTGTGTGTCACTTAGTAATATTCGGGAAGATTAAGTTTCTGTATTTGACATTGTATTTTACATGTCAAGCACAGCGTTCAGCTCTATATGAAAGAAAAATAAGAAGGTACTGCAGCAAAACCAACAAGGTAACTCGGTCTCCTTGATGTACTCCCTTCCTGCCACCTTGGTTTTTATCATACTGCAGTACACAGAAAGATTAGGCCTGCACTGTGTATGGAGTTTGCCCTTGATGAATCCAGTCGTTTGAGCTTTCACAAAGAACAAGCCTCTCTAAAACCAGAGTGGATTTGTAAAGTATTTACTAAGCTTTAAAACCCAGCATAACAGGCATGATTAAATAGACACCAGTGACAAACGAACATTTCTGTAAGTAACAGCGCAACACATAACAATAACTATTCACAAATTTACTGTTTGTGGGTGCTGCTGCTGCTTTCAGGAGAACTGAAAATGTGCAATATTTTTTCATCCAGGATTTGTTGGAGGACTAAAAGAGCCCTGTTTATGGTGTGTTTTGGGGGTCATGCTAATTTTATTACAAACCTGTGTTCTCCTTACTTCCAGTGGAACCCCGAATAAAAAGCCTCTTGTGAGCAATACAATATTTGTGACACTACTGTGCTTCACGTGTGAAGGCAGTGGTTATTTCACTCTGTGGCAACAGAGAGTTATGTTGCTTTTCCGCTGCACTGTAGTGGTGAATGTCTGGCCCATTTCATGATCCCCCAGTAATGTACAAACCAAGTGATGACCAAGTTTGTGCACTGTGTTTGCAGCAAGGTCTCTCCTTTGAAGACTAGCAAGGACATTTGGTCAGTGGGAAGCATCCCAGCTGTGCTGAATTTGCTCCTAGAGCCCTAGCACAGTTGTCCATGTGGATGATGTGGTAAATGCTTTGCCCCAGATCAAGCGGCAAGTCAGAGTCAAGTCTGGAAATATCCCTGAGGAACAGTGGTTCTTTGTTCCATCCTTACAAACGGCTACATACAAGTTACATTAATCCATAGAAATTAAAATTAATACGGCTACTATTACATAGAGGGAAAAAAGGTAAAATACATTCTACTGCTATTCCTTTGATGAGTGGCAAGGAACATGGTGTTCTGAATGGAGTGTTCTGTCCATCAGCAAAAAAGCAGCCTTTAAGCAGTATGATTAAATACACTTGATAGAGTGTATACTATCTTTCTAAAGATATTTCTTTATTTTTAGTTTAAAAAATAATAATTGAGACTATAAAGCACCACCACAAATAGGAGACCAGCAGCCAAATTGCATAGAAAGGCATAGATAACGTTGTCTAAAAGGGTCAAACATAGACCTACATTAGGCCAGTAGTCTCAGGTGTGTCTTCCAGAAGAAGCACAGAGAAGGACTGGGAAAGACTTCTGTAAATCTCATGTGCCTGTCACCTCACTTTATCAATTTTATTGCCACAACAGTTCTATTGAAAATTATCTCTAGCTGCAAGATAATTGGGATTTTAATGTGCTTTTTTTGTTAAAGTATTTATTTTTCAGCTTTTAGGTCTAATTGGCCTATGGTGAAGAGTTCTGACAAAGCACATGTTGGAGAGATTGCAGTGGAGAGAGTCACAGCACCAGTTGCAAAAGAGAGAACAGATAGGAAGGTACAGGCCAGGAATAGAGCATTACATATGCAGGCACCCAGCATATCCCTCTTCATTCTGCTATCCCTTCTTTCACTCCTTTGTGTTTTTATTTTTGACTTTGAGTGGATGCTGCATGTGGTTTTCTGTAAGCTGTAACCCACATCCTTAGCAGAGATATCACAGCATCTTCTCAGGGTGGGGTAGATTTGGAGACACAAGAAGGGCTCTTCTTCTTGCAGGTCACATGAGGTCCTGCCTGGGGGTCAGATTTGAGCAGAAATTGAGAATTTCCTTTCATTCTCACTGCTACCTGAACTCTCTACTGGGGTCACCATAAACTATCTCAGTTCACTGAGTAATGTCGGTATGTGGCAATGCTTGCACTTAAAAAGTCAGTGTCATCCAAACATGTGATTGCAGGTTGAATGCCCCACTAACAATGCTTCTAGACGGGGTGGTTTTGTCCGAGTAGCCCACTCAGGGCTTGCTTTTTGTAGCAACTGCTCTGCAGTTTTAAGGCAAGCCTTAGAAAAATCAAGTAGACCATTGTTCACTACTTCAAACACAGTATGAAGGCTCTCCATCTCCAGGTTCTCCTTTACAGTGTTATGCTACTGTTTTGTGTTTTGGTAGTGACACATTTAGCTGTACAAAATGTCTTCACTACTGACAGCCCCACGAGAGGTAGATATCTGCTTCCACACTGTGCTCTGCTGGACTGTGTAGTGAGTGAACTGCAGGGGCAGGAGGAGATTATGAAATAACTCCAGGATGACTCTGGCAGCCCTAGAAGATAGAGCACAGCACTGCAGAGGTTCTGAGAGGCTTTTTCTACAGAAAATGTTTGTGTCAGGACATCCCTATCTCTTTTTCCTGTTTTTACAACCACAAAACTAGGCCCAGAATTTGATTTGGCAGCCACTGAGCCACCATAATATAGAAGCATACGAACCTAGGCAAAGAACAGATCTATCACTATATCTGACTGATCTCTCTGCTTATGCACAGTGACAATTCTCACCTCTCTGTATAGATCAGCAAGCTCTGTAACCAGTCAGTCACGCATAAGTTGTGACAGCACATCACAAGCTTGGCAACTTGGAAGCCCAGAGTACAAGGTAAAACATTCCATTTTTTTACATGACAACAGCAGCCTTTTCTATTCCAATACTTTATACCTAATCCCCTTAATTCCCCCAAAACATTCTTTCTCAAGAAGACATCATATACTTCTATATCTCCCAGTAGATAGAACCTAAATAAGGAATTAATGAAAACAAACCTTTCAATATGAATTTTCTGTAATGTTTATTTATTTTTCTGTAACATATTTTTGTTCTCTCACTTCAGGACTGTTTAAAAAATAAATTCTTTCTTACTGTATTAACTTTAATATACAAATCTGAAAACCACAGTCTTGAGATAAAGATTTAGGGATGTGAATTGATAGATAGTCATGAGAAGAATAGTATAGATATGATAAGTACCATCACCTGTCTTTGACATGAAAATACAATTTAGTTAGAAGCTAGTAACAAAGATAAGAGATATTTTTAAAGTAGCTTTAGAGGTTCCATTAGTTTTCTGTAGAATTTGAATTATTAAAATGTTTGGACATGCCAGAAAATACATCCCAGTTAAAGGCAGTGGCTCACATTTAGAAACAGTTGACCAGACGCTCTAGATATTTCAAAGAGCTGTTGAAGAACATATGAGTTTTCTTTGTTTTGATGTTGAATGAAGCCGTTTGTTACCGTAGAAATAGGGATATGGGGTTGAAATGTATAAAACTCCAGTTAAATAAGAATTAAGTGGATTTTCAAACATTTTTACTGTTGACAAAAGCTATGGGGCACAAACAAAATGTGCTTTTTCTCTCTAACGTGAGACTATTGAAAATACTGAAAACTAGTTATGTCAGTCTTATGGTCTCTTTTGAAGATGTTAGCTAAAATAAATCAGTTGTCAGTTCAGAAATCTGAGAGGAGATATATAGAAAGACAAATTAATAAATAAGGTTATAAAACTTAAAAGTTTAACTTCCATGTTAGACTTGTTCTGTTTTCTGTCATGTGACATGAATCTAATGGAGATCTGCCCATGGCATTGCAGCATGGGACTATCAAGTAAAGAGTGTTAATGACATTGCACCTCATATGATGCTTCTCAGACTCTCTCTGATCACTACACCTTAATGATATTCAGAATTTTTTATGGCTCACTATTCAGCTCTAGCCTTAAACTTGTAATTTAAAACTCTATTTAAATGAAAATACAGTAGTAGTATCTTCGGAGCAACTGAAGGCTGTAGAGCATGAACTGACAGGCCATGCACTAATCTGGAGACAACAGTCTTGAAACTGCACTTGATGGGCTTATCTGAAGATTTTTTTTTATTTCTACAGATTGTCTATAAGTATCTGGGCTTAGCTATTTCCTACAGTGTCATCCACTGTAATGCTGAAAATGCTATTTCATTGTTGGTGAAATCGCAGGCTCCAAGCTGGACATGAAACTCTATCAGCTCGAGAGGCAATTGTTGCTTTCTGAAGTGCCAGCATGCAGGATTTCAGAAAATGGCACCATGCTGTAGCAGCCTGAGCAGCGAGTGACTCATAAAAGAGCACATCACAGTCTTGGTCGTTGAGACTGGCATAGAAGCAAGACAGACCTTTGGTATTAGAAAATTCAGGTTCAAATAGCAACTTTGAAACCTTCCAATGTTGTAGTTATGCAGGGTGTATTGTTCTGGATCCCTGGTTTGCTAGGCCTGAAATGGAATTGGTTGCAATGATGGTCTGGGCTATTACTGAAGCAAGAACATGCACCTTGCAATGGCTTACTTTCTTCATGAGAGGGTAAAGCCTCAAAGATTTCATATTTTTAGTGAACACAGCAGATGGAAATACCTAGTTCGTCAACATGCTTTGGTATATACCTAATTCTGGAATCTTGATAAAAATGAAATAATTTAAATTTATATGAAATAGGACATAATCTCAGGAATTACTGCTGATCTTTCTGTTGTGAGAGAAAAAATATGCTTTTGCAGCACTGTAAATTCTGAAGTGATATTGCCATGGTCAAAATGTTCACATGCCAGGGGTCCCAAGAAGTAGATCATAAGGGATAGCTCTAAAGGCAGTCAAATTTAAATCGTAGAGCTTCCAGAATGCAAGTTGTCTACAATTTATCTTCCTTCCATAACAGTTTAAATACATAACTGTGAAAATTATTTGTTTGGGGTTTTTTAGTTGGAGTGGCAAGGGATTGGTCAGTTATGTTTTATAGGACTTGAAGAACCCCAAGGACATGCAATTCAGCCACTAGTGAGGGTAGAAGTTAAATGTAAATAAGCGAGTTCCAGCATCCAGGGGTGTTACAGGGTATGTGAATATATATGGAATTATCTGTCCTGTTCTCAGTTCATGAGGATAACCTGCTTTGAGCAGGTGGAGGAATAAAATGAGTCCAAAGCAAAGAAGAAGTACAGGACTTAGATTTTCTTCATAAGGCAAAGAAACCATCTCCCTAGGAGAGACCTAGGGATGGATGTTCATTGCACGCCAGGGCTTTCAGAAAATATGGGGCAGCATATGAGGGACTGGAGGGACTCCTAATGACCACAGTTTCCTTCTTTCAAAGGTGCCATGGTATTTCTGGTGTGGTTTACAGTGAAGCCATTTTTCATAAACAATTATATGCTTGCTTAATTAAATAAGAATAATCTCTTGAGAACCTGAACAGCAGGTTCTCAGGAACTCCATTTTAATCTTAACTACCTGTTGCTCAGGAAGCTTCCCTGTCCAAGATCAGTGTTACTTGCCCTTACTACAGGCATATTATAATGAAAGACTTGAAAAAGCAATTGTGTATTAATACTGTGTAGCTTTGGTTATATAGATAACCACATGATCTGCTCTTTTCACACTTTGAGGGGCAAAGTGGACACAATTCAGCAAAAGCAACATCCGGAAATCATAAAATTGAGTCAAAAGTACATCTTGTTCTTTCATATCACAATAGTAAGGTAAACAAAATTGTACTTTCTTAGTCTGCAAATGTTGCCTTCCAAAGATGGAGGTAAATCCATGAGATGATTTTTCTTCAAGTTACTCCGTAGTTTCAAAAGGCAAGCATGTATTCCAAGTGTTCTTATCTTCAGGTGTTCAGGTGGTTAAAACCCCTTCTTTTACTGCTTCACCTTTAACTGCTGAAGGATATTCTAAGGTATTTTAAGTTCCTACATTTCACACTATGGGCTTTTTGATTCACTGGGATTTTTGCTACATCTGCATCTATCCTTTACTTTAGGGAGAGGAAAAATGCTGTCACAGTGCTCTCTGTTGCACTGAAGGCAGTACAAAGACTGAGAAACAGAGTTGCTTCAGCACCTCCAAGATTTGTGTGGCAGATGTATTATTTACCTTGTGCTATGTTTGTGACTCACAGCCACCCAAACAGTGTTCAGGGAAGAAGAGCACCAGTTCTGCCTGGCATCCAAGGTCAGCTGTGCCAAAGAAAGCAAGGTATGATAACAAATGCTAGAGTCCACAGTAGGATTCTGGTCAGGATCTAAAACTTGAGTAGTTGCTCCAGAACTGTCCAAAAAAACAACCTTCTCAGGGAGATGCCTGGGCAAGATCTGAGTCTTGAAGAGTGTGAAATCTGGGGGAAAGAGGCAGTGTTCCTTTTGCCAGTGATTTTGTAAGCCATTGTGCAAATCTGTGAGAACATTCTACAAAGATTTAGTTAAAACCAGTGACTAGCCCCTGTAATAGCAGGTACACAATCAAACAGTCATCGGATATGTGCTAGGCAGAACGTAAACTGTTTATAAAAGATTTCTTTTTCCATTCAATGTGAAATGCCTCTTGTCCTTGATCCCTAGCTAAAGTATCCATTTCTTGTTAAGCTTTTACAGGGAACAGAAAGCTTTACTTAGAGAATATCTTCAGTTCCCTTTCATTTGAATAAGTCAATGATTAGTTGGTAATATAAATCCCTAAGTAAAAAAAAAAAAAAGAAATCAAGTTACTAGTGTGCTTAGAAATGCTTCATGGCTTGTATTGGGGAAGGGGAGGGGAAGTCAAGGTGCTACATTCTTCTTTTTAATTTCATACTAATTCCACTGAAACCACAGATGGAAGTGGATTTTTAAATGGATGTAACTGAAAGTCTGATTTATAGATGTGCTCCTAAAAACATGAATTAGGAAATTGTCCCAAATTTCATTTTCTGCATTAAGGAAATCAGTTTATACTGGCATAAGGTACAAGGGAATCAAGGTCTTCTGTCTTTATTCTTCTGTAGTCATGCACTTGTTAAATTAAGTTTTTATGACCTTTAATGAGATAGGACTTCTCTTTAGCTCCTTTCTGTCTTGCAGATAAGTAACAATAATTTGGGGGAAAAGTAACAGGACCACAACTTCAGGGAATCATGTAGAGCTGAAATGCTTTCCAACATGAAATAATAAAATTCACACTGTCATACCCAACCAGTGAACTGATCTGTAGAAGCCTTTAAGTACATTATATTGTGCCAGGAGCTGGGGTATGCTGATGGAGATAAACTGTCCATCATTCGTAGATAAAAGGAGAGGTCAAACTACCCCCATATTAAGATGGTACTGCCTGATATTGGGCCATTTGATGTCCAGAAATATTGATAGCTCATACGTATGCATTACAGGAGGCCATTAGAAAAGTTGCATGTTCTTTTATCAACTCAATGATGCTGTGAGTCAGGAAGGCATTGTTCAGTTTGCTGTTAAAGCAGAAGGTCAGCCAAGATGACTCCAGAGCTCCCTTTCAGCTCGAGTGATTCTGTGGTTCTGCCAGCTCTGTAACTAAGGCTGAGATTTGTGAAATTTTGGATGTTTTTACATTGTGTTAAAGAACTAGGACTGTGCCGTAAGGAAGGAGGATATCAAGCATGTGGGACTCTCTTCTCTGATCCTTAAGTGTTACGCAGTTTAGTTGCTGCCTGCTTGACTTATTTTTAAACAATTTGCAGCAATTCAACCAATGAGATGTGGGTTCAAAAGATGAAGTCCTTTTTATTGTCTTGTGTAATGCAGGCACAGGAAGGAGGCTTGGATGTGATCAGAGGAAATGATGTGAGTACAGTGTCATTTGCAGGTGTATGGCTCTCTTCTTTAAAAAATTTTCCTTCTGCACCAATAAATGCCTGTAATGAGGACATCCATGCATCCAGATGTGCATCAAAAGGTCATGTATTGTTCTAGCGAGATGAGAGAGAGAAGAAGGATTTTGCATAACGTTTTAGTCAGAGCCTGCATTCAGCTTCCCAAATCATTTGCTGAAGTCTAGGTATTTTTGAAACTGAGATTTAAAGTGTGGTTCCACTTCAGTATAAATACATTTAAACAAATACTATAATTTTATTTGGGGACTGGAAATAAACTACTTCTGTTAAAAACCTAAGCTAATTTTTATGCTAGATACATAAAATGTGGTTGTGCCTGGAGGAAGCATGAGCAATTCAAACTACTAAAAAGTTGCCATTAACTTTTTAAATGTCACCATTTTAGGAGGTAAATTAAGACCTTTAAGTGCCATTTTGGCCATGTGGTACTTTGACAGCATAGTGATATATCAATTACTAGCTTCAATCTAGAAGTTATTTCTATGAAACAAATTTGTGCAAAATTGTAAAACTTAACAACTTTAATTTTTCTTTTGAAAATCATATATATTCTTAAGAACAGTCCATACATTCTCTCCATCGAGCTCATTCATTATGCTTATAGTGTAAAAGACTATATGAGTCAGACTATATTCTGTATGATTTTTTGTTTTGTTTTGTCATGTCCTGTATGCATCTAAACGCTTTAATTTTTTTCTGCTATTTGCCTCGTTTTTCTTGAATGTCCAAGATAGTAGTCACAGCTTCACCTAGGTGGTGTAATTTTGAATCCTTCCTCTCCAGAAATCCTTAGTAAATGTGAGGACAAAACATGCTGTTACCTGAGACTTAATTTCTTTGAAAATTGCGTTCCAATATCTTTAAGAAATAAATGTCAGGCCATTATTCCTTTCACAGAATCCTTATCTGATTGAAACTTGTGGATAAGTTCCCTTTTTGTTAAAGAATGAATTAAAGCAGATAGCTCCAGAAGAAACAGAAAGTAGTTGAAAAACTAACCTGCCTGTTCTGATGATCCAAAGTACTTAGGCAACGGGAGATTGGGTGACAGTTTCCCCAGACAGTGTGACTTAAATGGTGTTAAACAAAATCTTGTTTGTAGTTTCTCATTATGTTACCATGTTAAAAGCAAAAAAATGCCATCTAATGCTCTGAGGGACACGTAAATTGAGAAAAGCTGAAGCTGGGAATATTATGTAGGACAACAAGAAAATCAGGTTGAACCTTCCTTTCTTTCCTGGTTCCCCTTTTCCTCATTTCTTTGACTGTTTGATTTCCTGATGTGCTGAAGATAGAACATGGTCTGCCTCCTGTGCAAGTCTGAAATCAGAGCTGGCATGTGGTTTCTTTCAGCCTGTCAAAGAGGCAGTATGCTATATTCTATTCAACAATGCTGCTCAGTACAGCATATGACTGGCTGTCTTCCTTTTACATACACTGCAATAGAGATCTTTGTCCCTTGTGATTCACCAGGTTTTATTCAGCTGTTAAAGGACTCGTGTCCAGGAGCTGTTTCAGGAGGAACTTAACTAGTCCAGGGAGAGTGCAGAGAGAAGGTAAAACTGTTACTAAACAAAACCACCAAACAACAGCAACAACGCAATATCCCATACAAACAAATAAAAACCATAAAGAAATAGAAAGTGATGAAAATTTGTATTTATTTCATGATTACTTCAAAAATACTGAGCAGACGTTGCTTACAAAATTACAGGTCTGGAGGTAATAACTGGAGACAAAACTATGAAAGCCATTGTGGTCAAGAAGGCAGTATTTTATTCAGTAACTATGCTTTTTAATTCCTGAAAGTTTTTACTTTTTCTAGTACTACAAAACTGAACCAGGGCTTGGACTAATTTTCTTTTACAGTAACCGTAAACAAGAGCCAATAATGCCATGTTTAGCTGCTTCTGAATGTGGATTTGACATGGCAGCTTCACTATATCAGAAAGAAAGAAGGAATTAGTATCTGTAAGCCTACCAGAAGTTTCTGTAGAAGACATAAATCAAACCAAGAGTGCTGAATACACAGTTTAGGCACTTAAAAATATATATTTATGCCTGAAAGTCCTGTCAGTTACTGTATTTGTATTGCCAAGATTTAGCTAGACTCCCTGAAATCATGTATTGTATTGCTACTAAGTGTCATCTATCTTCCACCTATATGTCATTTTAACATAGATTTCTGAGGAAAGCATTTTGGAAGGCTTAAACCATGGAGTTAACCAATTCTACACTGAATTTCTGAGCCATTAACAAGCTTCATATTGATTAGTTAGAAAACATCGTGCCATGGTCTTTATTATTATTAATGCCACAATCTCCCTGGGAGCACAGGACAGATTTCCTGATCTCTGCAGACTGATAAGGCTTAGCTGGCCAGTGGAGCATTTGCTCCTCCTTACAGTATGTAAGTTGCAAATATAAATGGTTAATAAACTGCTGATGTTGCTATTGATCCACAGGTCAATCAATTATCCTGCTGACAGCTAGGATAAACATGCAGTCCAACTGAGGTCCCATTTACATTCAAATAGTCTGAATATGGATTTCGTTAGGAATATTTTAAAAAGTTTTGTTCATTTGCACAGTGAAAAGAAAATAAAGCCTTGGTATGATTAAATGCACGTTCAAAGAAGTTCATAGGGACTAAGAAAAACACATTAGTTCTCTAAACACAATGCTCCAATAAGCAGAAAATGCAAATGAATGGGATGAAACAACAATGGATGAAGAGTTTTCTCCTGGTTGCTTATTAGTTATTCTGTGAAGCTGTGAAAACGCAGGAGAGTATATTCTGTGTATACTCACATGTTTAAGTGCAAGGCAGAAGTTTGGGGTTTTTTTCTATTACAAATAAATATAGAGGGAAAATGGTGGGAAAACTGTAGGTAGTGGGTTAGAGGCTGTGAAAACAGAAAAATTATGGAATTATTAAAATCAGTGTTGTTTGCTGGGTTAAAATACATGCTGTTTTATAAATTGGTGCATGACATTTGCACAAGCTTAAATGAAATCATACATTAGAATGCAACATTTGGGAAATGTTGAACTTCTTACAACACTTTAGGGTTCATTTCTTTACATAAACATCTGAAGTGAAGTTAATTTCAGATTATCTCTCTACAGTGCTTGAATTTATAAAGACATTCAGCTCTCCCCTGCCTACTCATCTTGTTATTTATGTGGGCTTCATGCAAAGATAGGAATTACACTCATACTGGGATGATTGTATACATTTTTCACAGAAAAACAAATTAAATGTATAACTGTGTTTTATACTGGGTATTGTTAACTCACGTTGACACTAAACGTTTGGGGTTTTCTAAGTTTAGGTGAGCGTCCAAGTAAGAGCTTAGGTGTTTAATTGCAACTTACAAGCTTAAGGGTGAGTTGTTTTCACTTAGGGAATTTAATGTTCATCTGTTTGTAAACAGATAATATCTCTATCAAGCTATTCAATTGACAGAAAGCACAACAAAGGAATGAGCTGTTTGCATTGTAATATTGAATATAATGTTGCCCAAGAAGGTGGGAGCCAGAAAAAAAAGGTTGCATGATTTTATTAGGTATGGCATGTTAAATAAAGCCCGCTAGACAATGTCAGCATAATTAATACTTCGACCTAAATTTGCATGTTTCAGTTTTTCCTACAGAAACTGAAATTTCTTATCAGTTTATACTTTTCCATAAAGTTAAAGACTGAACACCAACCCACATTCCTGTGTGTGTGTGTGTGTGTG
Source organism: Sturnus vulgaris (assembly GCF_052056855.1). Lineage (NCBI taxonomy): Eukaryota > Metazoa > Chordata > Aves > Passeriformes > Sturnidae > Sturnus > Sturnus vulgaris. Next base: position 26,784,229 of record NC_142283.1, read on the forward strand.
TGCGCATGTACATTAATGCAGAAAAAGCCAAGGTATCTACTTAATTAAGCTATTTCATAATGGCACAGTGATAACGATCAGCACTAGCTGGCCTGTACATTAAATTAGAATCTCTGCAAAATTGCCCACTGCAATAAACAGAAAAATATGAATTCGAATTTTATGAAAGAAAAACATGAAAAAAATTTGATCATTAAAAAAAGTTCACAAAACTTCTAAATACTTATGCTTTTTTTTTTTTTGCTTTTTTTTTTTGGGTTTTTTGATTTTTGGGTTTTTTTTTTTTGGTTAAAATAGTACTTGGCCTTAAATTCTGCAAACTACCTTGTTTTAATCATCTAAAATGTTTTACAGAATCTGTGATAGTTTTAAATTACTAAAAATTCCTGCGGGTCTGTTATTTCTGCTACTTCTGTGGTAATTATGTAATCAAATAGTTGTCATAAACTGGGTTCAAAATGTATAATTCCAGAAATGTTAGAGCCATGTAAAATGTCCTGAATTTAATTAAAACAGTTAGAAATTTAGGAATGGTATTTTAAAGGAGTGCTTTGATGGAGAATTTACACTTTTACATTTTTGTACTTAGCTGTACTGTTAAGCAATTTCAGATTTTTATGATTATCAAGGAAAAAAACTTAAGCCGACACCAAAAAAAAGAGCAGGCAAAAATACAACATAATTTTAAAGCTGCATCTTGATTCTTCTATGGATTTTGAAGAACTAAAAAGCGTAAAAAACCTTATTTTTTTTTCCTCCCACAAAATTGGGAGCAATTTTGTCCGGGAGCAAGGCTTAGGAAATATTTGGTATTTCAGATCCCGAGTTTTAACTAAATCAAGCCATTTGAGGACCTTAAACTTGAAAGTTACTGCTAGAATCATACACACTGGAGGATGCTTACAATTTTATATAATGTCCAAATCACTCTTGCTTACAGGAATGCAGAAATTGATATTACCTCCTGATATGAGAGCAGAAGATATGCAGAGGAAGTGTTGTATTTAGTAACAGGCTCTGAACTCCTAGCAGATCTATCTACAATTTTTTTATTTTTTTTTTTAAACAATTCAGGAGCAATTCTTGCAGTTCACAGAATGCAAAAATTTTAATGTGTGTTGTACAACTGCCGTCAAAGCCCTAATAGCATGCTTGCTGCTTTTATAAAAGTCTGTCTGTTTTATAAAAAGTCTGTGGTTAAGGTTGCCAGATTAGTATCAGCCAACAATTCAACAATTCCTTCCCACTTCAATCAGATGTGTTTGATAATCTGGATTTCTCTTTTTTTTTTTCCATTCCCCAATTTTGACCAGGTAATCTAACATTTCAGCTGCCTGTTAAAATATCCTGAAAGTTATGGAAGTGCAGGTCATTGGTGTTTCTTGTACAATGGGACCACATTTTATGCGCAAGGACTAAAAGCAGTTTTTTGGCTGATCTGCTGTACAGGATACCTGATTAGGTGTCTGCTAATAAAAGGCTTTCAGAAATTTTTAAACTAGCGATTCTCCTTTTGGCTATTAAAACTTCTGTAGCTGAACTGTAGGTGGTGAATTGGAAAAGAATTTATGGTGTATCAGTAGCAAAAACCACTAATCCTTTTGATAAATATCAGCAGCGTCTATTGTCCTCCCATCTCTTCCCCTAGAAACACATATCAAAATTCAGTCTGCAGTTATGATATTGAATATGTATGGTAGAATGCAAAATTAAATACAATTCAGCACAAACAGCGTTTTTTGAAAAACGAATGAATTAGATAAAAACTGCTTCATTTCAATGTGTGACTGCAACATTAATTTACATTAATTTTACAGAAATTAAAGTCAATGTGATTATGATGATGATAATATTTTTTATTTTATCTAGTGATATAGCAAAGTGACAAAATGAATGTATCTATAAACACAACTATCACTTGTTCTCTCTTGAAGATCCAATTAGAACATAACAGATTTCTTTTCATAATATATAATCTGTAGCTTTCAATCTTCTGTTTATAATTTAAAACAAAACCAAAAAAGACAAATTAGAAATGTTCTGCTATTTAACATTCTGGGATTTTTAAAATACAAAATACTACTTCGAGTCATCAAGAAAAATAAATATATTGCAAGCATTCCTAAACCTCCAATGTTCTGGAATTCATGCTGTGGATCCAAACAAGGAAATTCATTAGTCTCAGCATTGTGTAGTCACAGCTGAAAAATTCAGAAGAAAAGCAAATGTGGCTCTATACATGCAAGATGTCACTGTCATATTCTGAATCCTGTGTAGGTGCTTTACGGTGAATATTTCCAAGGAAGGTGAAGTGGTCGTCAGAGACATTTAAAAAAATTAGCCTTGTACATCTAGTATGCTGTAAAAGTGGGACTGTATTCATAAATATAGCCTATATATAAAGTGGAACTCACAAGTAACTAATCTAACAAATTACATAAGATTTTGTTAATACCTTCTATGCCAGTTTAAAAAAAAATTACAGATGACATTTTTAATCTTGTAATTCTCAAATATAAAGCCATAGAAGCAAAGTTGGTCAGGCACTCAGCTCCGTTAAAGTCAGTGTTATATTAATGTACTACAAGCACGAATCTGAAGTGTGGAGTTTTACTTGGCCTGGATTTTGCAGGTCAGGCACCTGTGGGGTGCACACACCTGGGTGGTGATAGGCCAGGATTGGCAGGTACGCCACATGTAGTTGAAGTACAAGTATTGGAAGGTACTCCACCTGCTTACAAAGAGTAGAATGTGCACCTGAGAAGGCCCAGACCACACCTCACACATCTCGCCCACGGCAGTGGTTCATGTCTCTTGCACTTGAGCAGGGAAGAATGCACGTGTAAGAGTATGCACAGGTACATACACACCTCTTACCTAATGTAAACAAGCAGATTAGCATTATCTAATTAATATGGTCTTTTTTTACCTAAATTACCATAGTCTTTTAATATTACAATGCAAGCACAACAAGTCTTAAGAAAGGACCTTTAGGAAAGTGTTCTTGTTGTTTTCTGACAATGGTGTGCTTGTCCTTTGAGAAATATTGATTTGTCTCAAATTGCCACTAGAGTGGGGTAGGGAATCCAATTCTGCAAAAACTACTCATTGTGGATCTAAGCTCGATCTCCAGAGATCCTAAGTAATTTTTTGCTTTCTCATATGCTGTTGTGGGTTATTTAGCCTATCTTCAGATATATTTAGCTGGTTTTTAATGATTTATTCAGTTATGACCAGATATGTAAATCAGTATGGTTAGTAATGTTTCATAGGCATTTAAATTACAAGCAAGTCAAGTAACTTCCACTAGATGGAACCAGATTGGCTCCAGACACACTTCTGTATCAATATAAAGCATTTAAGCTACTATAGTAAACCAAGTCAAGTGAACCTCCTTGGACATTTATGAAGCTATCCATTAATAATAGATGACCTCTGCTTCCATGGTTTTAGCCTTCTGCAAGAGTAATTGTGGAAAATAAATTTTAAGTTAGTTTAATTAGTTTCAAGTTGCAGCCAGACAGATTAATAAATTAATAATCTGTGGTAGAATCAGTAAATCAATAATCAAACTGAGCTGTAGTCTTATAGCAGCAAAGGTTTTGCTGGCTAGTACAAAGGTACTAGTGTTATTACTTGGGTGGAGACAGTCATCCCATTGGGTAGATTCAGTGGGTGATATATGCTTTGTGTTACAATAGCTGCAAGCATCTTGGCAATTTCTGGATGCTAAACTATAAGAGAAAGAGCATCCCACAACTTCAGGTCAGAAAGACTGCAAAAAAAACCCACCAAAAAAAAAAACCAGCCCAAAAAATCACCTTCCACCATGAAATGTCAACAAGAATCAACAAATACATATACAAATGCCTTTGTATATGGGAAGACACAAACTATGGATGAAGCTCAAGCTTTTGATAACTAGAATTTACCTATTTCCAATGAATTAGACTGTATATAAAGGAATCATATCAGATTATTTTTTTACATCCTGTTTCGTAAATTTCGTATTTAGGATTGTGCAAATACCCATGGCACCATACAGCAGATAGTGATTCAGTGGCTCATCGTGCAGCTGTTAGCTTCATCCAGCTGATTTCATGAGTACATTAAAATGGGCACATTTTATTCTACTTGATACCCAGTCTGTGAAAAAATAATTCTGACTGAGCCTTACCATTTTAAGTTTCTAACTAGAATCTGATTTCTCTGTCTTTTAATTATTGTTTTAAGGGTTTGCTCCGGAGTTTTTCTTGCTTGCAACGCTAGGAGAAAGACATGAAGTGCTTTTTGTGTTGTCATAGTATTAAGATAGAACTTGTGAAGGCTCCACACTTTTCTTAAGGCTTATGGTGCATGATATTTATTAAACAATTAACAGGAACACTATAGCCTAAAGAAATGAGAGATGTTTTCTGAAATAACTGTGATGTATTATTAATTAAGTAAATGGATATGCCTTGGGCTTGTCTCCAAACTCTGAGAGTGCCCAAGGAAAGAGGGAGAGTGTCAGTGTTGGAATTAAGCTGGGACTCACCACAAAAGCATTCTGGTCAGTCAGAGAGGTTAGTTTTAAAGCAGGAAATTAGAGCAAATGGAAAACTGTAAACTGCATTTTTTACAGTGCAAGTCACCTAGTAACTCGTGGAGGTCAGACCACCAGACAGTGATTAGAAACTATGCTGAAAAACACTGAATTGGGAGCCAAAACTGTTTGTCTGAGTAGGCAAATCTAGTTGTAGTACTATTAAGTATCATCGCTGAAGTGATATTAAACCCCAGTAAAAAAATACTTTAAAGTCTGAGGGAGTAAAAGAACCTTTGCCTTATGTTCTTCTAACATAACTGTAGGTCTTCAATTTTGTCATATTTTATAACCAAATCTGGGGCCTGACGCTATGAGATAAGGTAGCATTTCAGTGAGATAGACTGTATTGAAATTACTTTTCCTGCACCAGTGTCAATATTGATGAAGTACGTTTGACAACTACAATTTTGAAAAGCAATGATTTTGGTTAGGTTGAGATCCCTAAATGTTTCAGTTGATTACACATACTCTATGCTTTTTGTGGGTTTTTTTTCCAATCTGAAAATGTTTCATATTCAAAATCAAAATTGTCTATCAGAGCAGGCATGCCACATTTACAATAAAGTACTTGGATCAGAACAAAAGCCCTGAAGACGGAAAGTGAAAACTAGCAAAACCTTCTCCCTGTGGCAAATAGTGTTTGCTGGAGGGTGATCGAGCCAAATGGCCTTCTGGTGTAAAGTAGAGCCTTTACTGCAAGAAGTATTTCAGTATTAGTTCAAGGTAGCATAACCCTAAGTGGGGCAGAATAGTCAGTGGATGAGTACTGAGAAGATGATCTTCATTACAAGAGGGCAGATTTTATCTTTTCTTGGAGGACAGAGAATTAAATTTTGTTACATTTGTATAACCCAAGTCCTGAGCTATTCTAAAGCTAATATATCTGACATATTTTTCATAGACTACATGTAAAGAGGCCTTGAATTTAAGCCATAGAGGTTAGCTCAGTTGTTTGGAGGATGGTACTAATTAACGCTAAGGTTGCAGGTTTGATCCCTGCATGGGTCACTCACTGAAGGGCTGGACCTGATGCTCCCTGTGGGTCTCTTCCAGCTCAGATGATTCTATGAGGTAATTTCCTATTACAGAATGAGAAGGCCTGTGAAATGCCCAAAATTTCCACAGGGTAGAAAAATACCTTCCCACCACGTCTAAAACAATTTCAGCAATCCTTTGCAGTCAGTGGATTGCAGCTGCTGAAGCCAGATACCTGACCAGGCATGACTGAGATCAACTTCTGTGACATGAGTTGGCCTTCAATTGGCAGTTTCAAGATTCTGTACATGGTTTTGGGTGTCTGTTCCCCACTTGAGAACAGATATATTTATATGATGCTTGCCAGATCTAGAAAGATGAAGCCATATGTTTTTATTTGTGTTTTGGGGATTTTTTTTTAATGTAAGCAGGTATTCCTGTAAATCAGTCTGTCATTCCAGGCTCTTTCCACTTCCTTCAAACTTTACAAGCTTTGTACCACAACTTCCAGCTGTGCTGAAAAGTTTGTCATGCTGAGCCGAAGTGGTAGCTACCTGAGAACTATGTTGGGAGCAGTTCACCATATAAACAGGTTCAGGAATATTTTTAGTACGAAGTTTGCTATGGCAGTGCCAAAATTGTTGACATGCATAGTTTGAAAAATGACCACATCCCTTAAAAGTTTGTAACATGAGAGGCAACCATGTAGAACTTCATACTGCAGTTCTCTTGAAATTTCTGCACTATCTGGTAACTCTAGATGTGTTTTCCATGGTGCTCTCTGATCCTTAGACTTGAATGCAAAAGTACATCTTTATTGTTTTGTATGACACTTAGACCATATGGTACAGCTCATTAACACATTTCTTGAACCATTAATACCATGACCAAAAGTAATTTCAGGTCTGAAATTACTTACTCTTTGTTAAGAGTTGCTGTTTTATTTACTGATGTGTCATATGGCTTTATAGGAATTACCTTAGAAACATTTGTTTCAGTGTCAAGGGCATAATACCATTGTGACTTACTGCACTTCTGACTTTGTCTTGAGTTTCTGTCATGTCAAAAATACCAAGGTCTTATTGAGACAATAACTAAAATGTACGTGTAAATACCTGATCTTCTTTACTTACAAAAAATGTTTTGGTGCAGTAAACATTTAATGCAAAATCTTTTCAGATCAGGAGAGATATATTAAATAGTCCCAATTATGGTCTTTTCATCATCTTCATTCTGAAAATAGGGAAAACTTAGCTCAGTCAGTTAGAGCATTGTGCTTGTAACATCAGGGTTGTGAGTTCAATCTCCATATGAGCCATTCACTTAAGAGTTGGACTTCGTCCTTCTGGGCCCTTTTCAGCTCAGAATCTTCTGTGATCTTTTCTGGCCCTTTAGAAAATATCCAGGTATACATGGAACAAAAGAGGAAAAGAATGTTTATTTTCCCTCACAGTTCTTTGAAAGCCATTTCTAGTGAAAGAATCTGGGCTGTGTACTGGTTTTGGTCTGTAAATGTTACGGAAAGAAAAATATTTTCTATTTGTAAACTGTGCTGCCATACCAACAGTTGTAATCCCCAGTGTAAAGGTAATTCGATCATCAGGTGTAAGATTCTTAAAAAGATCAGAAAACATCAAACCAAAATAAGGACTAACAGCAGTCTTTTTCCTGATGACTTTGTTGATCTTAAGTCTTTGTATCCCTGCATTGCCATTCAGGCAATTGGCAATTAGGTACTCTGGCCAGACAATGGGGAGAATGCTGCAGAACTTAAAACAGCAAAATTGTACTGTGGAAGTTTGGTTTCCTCTTGGTAATTAGTCATGTTTTATGTAAGTGGTTGGGTTTCAGCAGCTTAAAAATGGACATCTTTTTATATTTCATGTAGTTTTTGCTAACTGGAATGACAGAAAGTTGCACAATTTAAAAATAGATACTAGACAACTGAGACGTCTGGTCTGTTTCTTTTACATAACGACTAGATTTTCTCACAGAATAGTCTAGACGGTGGCAAGAATGAAGTGAGGCAGCAGCCCACACGCAGTTTGGGGAGCAAATGCTTAAAACAGGTTTCTGAGTTATTCTCCCACCCAGAGATTTCAATGTGGAAAAGCGAAAAAATTCAGAAGCATCTTGAGTCTCTCTATGCACAAGTTAGGATAGGGACAAAGAAGAGCAAGTGATCAGTCACGTTATTCTGACCTTGGATAGTAAGAGCACACTTTTGTGGACTCAAGGTGGATCAGAGGGAAAAGGGAACACAGAGAGGGCTGGCTGGTAAGTTTCTACAAGCCAGTTCTGGAGAAGTGACAGCAATTTGTTGTAAAAACCATGATAGGGAAGGATGTTCTCCCAGACTCAGAATAAGAGTCCATAGCATTCATGAAAAGAGGAGGGAAATGGCCGGCCTGAGTGAAAGTAATCTGTAAGCAGCACAGTATTGCCTCTTATCAAAGCTGAATCATTTACTAGTCCAGCAGAGAAGAAAGAAATTTGGAATCTGATAGACAAGACAGAGATCTATCCAACAGACAAGTTATTGTACTCATCACCTATCTGGGAAGTACAAACTGCGGGATCATCAAAATATATGGTTTAGACTGAAGAAGACTAGCAAATTCCTAGGATGGGGGGCGGGGGGGGTCTGCATTTAAAAATCCCCACACAGTTTAGTGGTGTGAAGGTGATGGTCGGTGGCCGCTACCTTCTGAAAGTGTCCTCAGGTGGAGGTGATCCAGCAGGCAGGCCAGCACACAAACACTCACATACACGGGATAGCTCCTGATGTTGAGAAGAAGCCAAGGAATGAAAGCCAGGGAGGGTCTTTGTGTGGAGTTCCCATGGGTTTTATTGCCAGCTGCAAACCAAAGGGGTTCAGGGACAAAGACACAGAACATGGAGGGGTTTGGGTTTAAATATGGGGAAGAGGGGTGGAGCATGGGAGCAGGGAACAGTGGGAACAGCGGAAGGTGGTGCATAGGCAGGGCAAGGGACTGGGGAAACCCATGGGGTAACAGGGGTGGGACACTGCAGCAAACTGGGGCCAATGGGGATCAGGAGAGTGGAGAACATTCTAAGGAAAAGCCATATTGGGGAGATGAGGGCGGTCTGGGCCAATGGGCCAATTGGGAGAACAGGACTGGGGTACATTAACATAAACCTGCAAAGGACTGTGGGGAGAAGCCCAGTCATCTCCATGCCCTTGATGTCCTTCTGACAACTTAGGGCCTTTCCTTCCAGGGCATAGAGATTGCTTTCTCTGAGAGGGGCTCTGGAGCTTCCACACACAATAGCATTTTAGTATCAACAAATGGGAAAATATTTGAGCTAAGTCAAAAGATTTTGAGTTGCAAGACAGAAGAGCATGCAGATTGCTCAGGTGTTGTTTTGCTCTATTTTATTTTGCAAGTCGAAGTATGTGTGTATACTATGTTGGACCTGCAGTAAGTGTTTTTGGATGCACTTCTGTAATGCAATTTTTGAGTGGATTATCCTCTGAATATCAAAATACTCCTCTGTACTTTACTCAGTACTATTCTTATGACCAAAGCTTTTGAAAAAGTGAGGCTGTAAACTTGCCAGAGGATATTCCATGCAATTGAAAATCATTCAGCGTGTAACACCAATGAACACTGATGTTAGAAAGAAACTTGCAAAAATCGATCAGTTACCTTTTCATAGTGAAAACATTTAGGCTATGTCCAGGCTGCACAGAACAGTGCTGGGTTTTATGTGTTTGATAAGTATCATTCAAAACACAAGTAGACAATAAACAGGGAGTTATCAGTGGAAAAACTGGATTAATCTGGACTATGAAATTGAGTTTATTTCATCTCAGGGTTTTGGGATTCCATGTAAGACAAAGTGATATGTTGCTGACAGGGACATACAGTAAGGGACTGAACAGAATAATTTTCTGGGGGAGTTCCTCAGGCACCAGTTTCTGTGCTGACCTTATTGAATATTTCCATTAATGACTATTGATTATTAGGGATGTATTGACACAGCAAAAGAGAGAAGATTTATTAATCTGGAGAATGTTTGTGATCTACTATAGGGAAAACAGTCATGGCTATAATAAGAATAAAAATGGGGTGAAATTCTGTAATACAAATTTTATAGTCTATTATTGAGGATATAATGACTGAATTTCTGTAATGCAGGAACTTAGCTGTGGAAAATGATAAAGATCAGGGTCAATATAAAGTGGTAAGTTGTCAGATCTCAGTATTTCCACTGTGGGTTTGGGTAGTCTTTTCATTGTTTTTTAAATTTGTTTTGGATTTTTTATTGATTGTTTATTTTGGTTTTTGGGCTTTTTTTTTTAGTTTCTAGGTGAGATTCTGGAGGAGATTTAAATAGATTCACAGCATTGCCTAGTGCCAATAAGGCAGGTGTCCCCCAACTGCAAGAGTACTTTCCTAGTACTTCAGTATTTATGTCACTTTCCTGTGATCTTTGAGATAGAGATTTAAATGACATTGCTGCTGAAGTAGAGAAGCCCCAAACACACACACTGGTGAGGGATAGATTTGTGCCTGTATGTAAAGCACTAAAATAAAAAGATGTGATGGAGCATCATGAACTCTAGTGGTTTATGAACCTCTGGAGAGAGAAGAAACTTTGCCTTATGTAAGTGATTAAATACTCACTAGTCTTAAAAAGGAAGAGTGTGTTTCCTTAGGCCAGTGATGGACCAAAGTAGAAAGTTAGCTTGGACAGTCAGTTCCATGAATGATTCTTTTCAATTTTGAATAGAACCTTCAGACTTTAAATATTTTCCTTCAGGTTTCATTAAGGGTGAGAATATAAACAATATTTGTTCTTAGGATTTCGTTTTCTTTAGTTTTCATTACTAGTAATGGTATTATTGTTTACCAAAAGCCCCTAGATGCAGTATTTGAAACAATTTTTTTTGTGCTTATCAATTTGATTTGGACAAAGAGCCCAAAATAAAAAAATATGACCTAAATCTACCAGCAGGCTCAGTATATTAAAAAATCTGTAGTTATCAGTGATGTGCTTTGAATCTACCTTTTCCTTCCATGTTTTTGTTCTGTTTATTTGAAAGGAGATTTTTAGAGGAAAAAAAAATCCAGCCATTTTCTTAGCACACTCATTCTTTCAAATCTCTGGTCTACAGGGTTTTGTGTTTTGAAGAGGATAACTGAAATCAGAAATGGAAGAAGCAGCCAATAGCAGCTTTATTCATGTAATTTTAACTAATTAATTTCTCTATTAATCTTACATTTTAGGTAGTAGCTTTGTCAGGTTTTATGTATTTCACATAGCAACTGAAATGCAGAGTCCCTGTGAGTCTGATCTGACAACCTTCACACAAAGGCAGAGCTTCTGTTTGACAATGGGACTTAATGATCACAGCAAGCAGGATTGAAATTTTAGTGGTGTGCTTCTGTGTGATTGTGACAGTGTTGACACTAAATCAAATTCAATTAGCAAGGGCTTGTTAATGAGTTATAATGCTTTGCAAAGTAGGAACGACAAAGCATTTTGCAATCTCCAACCTGCAGACTAGTTACTCCGAATGTTAATGGAGCAATAGCTTAAGGAACCACTGCTGGATTTTTTTCTCTAGATTTATGTTAATGAGCTCTTTGCTAATGAATCCCTGAACAAATGTGTTGCATATTACTGGAATGGGAGTGACAGGAGAGAAAATACAAGCTTTTTTGTCCTCAAGTGCTCTTGAAGTGGTTTATAAAACCACTCTGCAGCATAGCGAGCAGTGGAAACTGCAGCAGCAGATGACAACATGCTGAACAAAGTGTCACATTGGGCAGTACGTCCTGTGAGCCCCCAGACCTAGTGGCACTGCCCCTCGTGCTGAGCTGGTGGGTGTTGCACATCCTAGGAATGTGAAGTTGGCAGCTGCCCATGTGCCTGGTCTGGCAGTGGATACATAGCTGGCCACACAGCAGAGTGCTTGGGTAGCCTAAAGGCTGAGGGCATGAGCCTCGGGGGCCAGGAGCCCTGGCCAGGCTACAGAAGTCATCCTCTGCTGGGGCTGGGCTCTCTCAAGGCAGCAGTTAAACAAACACAGTAGCTCTCCTAGCAAAGCACCCACCAGGGCAAGGTGGAAAGTGTGTGACATCTGCCTCAGCTGCCTCTGGAACCAGTATTCCATTTACTGGTCGCTATGTAAACATGCATGTGTAGGTGAGGTCTTTTCAGGGGAAAAGCATGTTAAAATATACTTCCTAATACATAAATGAGGTGATTCCCATTTAAATTGCAGAATAACAATGACAGTAATAATTTCCCCTTTAAGGTAGGCTGATAAGTCCAACACTAATTCTGCAGCAAATTATATATGTGTCATTCAAACTGAATTGTTTCCTTACAGTCCTTTACCAACATGTCAGTATTGACTTACAGTGATAATTTCATGTTTTAAAATACTTGTATTCCTAGTGGATGTGACACCTCTCATTTGCACAAACACACTTTATATTAATGTGTATGTATAAAATCAGTGTTATATCCTGATATCATAGGACTTCAATTACAATTGATGATAGATTTATAAAATTTGAATCATTTAGACCAATTTTTTTTCCACTAAACTCAATATTTCCTTATCAATGAGTGCTCCAGGAAAGTTTGAGTAACGAATTTCACTTACAGAATGAAGGTTTGAGAGCAGTACATCATATTGTCCAACCAGAAGTCATGACCAGAACTGAACTGTTACTGCTAACCCCAGTAACCGAGCTCTTCAGATTTGCTCTGGTTTGCTCCTGAGTGTAGTTAGGCCTGTCATGTTAGCAAGTGCATGTAACATTGTTTATGGCAGCTTAGAAGGGGTTCCAAAATAAATCTGGAACCACATCCAGTAATTTACAGTTTCAGTCTTCTCAGCTGACATTTTCTTCTAAGACAGTGCTGATCAAGGCATTCATACTCCTATGCTGCAATTCACCTCGTCCTGACTTGCTTTGTAAGAGCTATGCTGTACACCAAGTTGTCCAAATCATCAGATGTATTAGCATAACAGGGGAAAGAGGGGGAAATGCCCTTTAACCCTTACCATCATCTTTTGGAGCAAACTGCACTGCACTGGTGCAGCCTTACCCTAAGTAGTATGTAAGGATGCCTCGTTCCTAGAGGAACATCAGACTCCTTGAGCATGTCCAGACGCATGAGGAGTGGTTGATGTCACTTGTTTTGTTCCCCTTGGAGAAGGGAGCTGAAGGGTGACCCCATCACCATCCATGCCTTCTTAGGGCAGGTAAAAGGTAGGCACTGGTCTTCTCTCTCTGGGGACCAGCAATAGGACACAAGGCAAAGGAATGAAACTGATTCAGGGGAAGTTCACATAGGATGGAAATAAAAGGTTCTTCACTGAGACCATGGTCAGCCACTGAACAGGGTACCAAGGCTGCCAGAGTTCATGGAGCCTCTGAACAGCTCTTAGCTGTGTGGTTTAATTTTATATAGTCCTTCCAGAAGTGGCCTGTTGGACTTGAGGATCCTTACAGGTCCCTTCCAACTTGATACATTCTGTAAAGCACTGATGGTTCCATAAGAGTTCCCTGATTCACAGACATACACGTCCTTCAGTTATCATGGAGGTTCACTCCAAGGGCAGTATATTTTGCACATGTGCTGTAGAGACAACTGCTTCATGGCTAGTAGATGGCTAGTTGCTTGGAATTTTTGGTCAGCAGCTGGTGTTGCCTGCCTGAGGTCTGTAAGAGACTTGAAACATTCACTTCTTTTGTTGTAGCTGACTGTCATTCTTCCCTGGTAGTGAGCTTTTCTGTAGCTTTTGATGGTCAGGAAATTGCAAACATCTTAAAATTAACACACCCTTTAGGTTTCATAATGTTTTCATAAACAGCTGGCAAATCAGCATCTTAGAAGGTAAACCATCTGCTTAAGGAAATTTCTGAAGACGTTTACTTCTTTTACTTTACTCTCCCTATTCCTTAGCTGCTGCTTTCTAAAGTTGGCATATGCTTATCTAATTAATATACTGTAAAAATAAGTATATTCATAATTTTAAATATTAGGATACCAGTGAATATTTAAAAAAAAAACAAAAAGGCTAATGAGAAAATTAAGAATTATCTTTTTAGAGCAGTATTGTGTAGTATGTATAGTAAATAAGACTCCAGGCCAAACATTGAACTAGCAGAAAACAAGCTATTGATTCATTGTTTTTCAATGAGCACCACTCACCCTGTGTATTATGTGAGGTAGAGTTCTGTGGAGAACAATAATTGAGTCTTGTAATTCACAGCTGTGTCATAATGCATGCACACCAGAGGGGAAAATGGTTTCTGGTAATTCCTATCTTCAGATAGCTTGAACCTTCTTCTTGTGTGCTGTGCCCATTTTGTATCATGAATGATGACACTATCAGACCATGAGACAGTTCAATGTGGTCCAAATGTTAAGTCAGGAACAATTAGAAAATACAGTAGTTTCCTTCATCAGCGAATTGGATGATATTCTGCATTTTCCATTTGTGACGACTAATGTAAGAGGAGACTGGACATGCAGAGATTTGATTCCTTCTCTAGTGTTTTGTATTCATGATTGCCTTTGGGAGAGCCACCTCATCTGCCTCTGATCTTGGGTATGCCTGAAGTAATTCAATCCAAAACAAAGGAGTTGAACTCAATTTTTATAACTACAACAGAACTCAATTTTTTGTTACCAAAATCTGTCTCTGAAAGTGCCATGTAAGAGCTAGAGGAGGTGTAAATATTACTTCTTGTTTTATTGAAAATACCAAGTTATTACTGTCCTCACACAATTTCTCTAATTATTTTTAAGTTTTAACTTTTTTTTTTCCTAACCTTCTACAAGATGGCAAAAGGAATAAATGAATAGTTCTGGAGGAGAAGGGAGTATTTTCCTTCCTGTTGCAACAGTTATTTAAGTTGAGATGATCTTGCAAATATTGTCTGTTCCACTGAGAGAATTATTGCACTATGTAGAATTGCTGTATTGAAAACATAGCATCCTACCATCCCTGAACATAATGCATTGGAGCCCAGGTTCTGCATTTTGTTTTCATGTAGTGATTACTCTAGACTTTGTGGAAAGGTGCATTGTAACCTGGGATTATGCTCAGCATGCGGTGAAGCCTTCCATCTGTGAAAGTCCCATGGTTGTCCTGAAGGAGTAAAATACATCTAGTTGATAATTAACACTTAAAATTATGTAACCATTCAGAGGCAAAGCATTGCATGTTTTGGCTTTCTGTTTCCAGATCTAGCTACATCAATGCCCAATGGCAGTGAAAGTCCAGAGAAAAAATTAATTGAATCATGAATTATGAGCCTTTTTTAGCCAGTCTGTTTAGAACAGATATAAGTATGTACAAAGTAGATGGCCCTGCAGAAAGTTTTAATTGCAGTAGAAAGACTTTGAGTGAGTCTAAAGCTGTAACAATATGAGAGAAGGCAGAAAGAAGGTGGAGCAATTAATGTGATTACAAGCATACCCATGGTTAAGAGATGGAAACCTGTCCTTCAGTAAGCACATTGGAGCCATTTA
The DNA here is from genome assembly GCF_052056855.1 of Sturnus vulgaris. Classification (NCBI taxonomy): domain Eukaryota; kingdom Metazoa; phylum Chordata; class Aves; order Passeriformes; family Sturnidae; genus Sturnus; species Sturnus vulgaris. The sequence goes on from NC_142283.1 coordinate 26,799,320, forward strand.
CAGAGGTAAGAGAATTAGAGAGAATTTTTCTCACTGTTAAATCCTCTTACATTGAAGGTTTAAGATAGTAGTAGTAGTTAACTAGATCTTAGGTAGGCAGCAGTGTGAATACCCAGTAATAAAGCAATTTTCCTTTCCTTACCCAGAATTAAAGTGGAACTGGGACTTAATACAAGCTATGTAATCCCTTTTCCTTATCTGCTTTGCTTCTCTTTACCTAAAATGCTAGTAACAAGTAGACACCTAATGTGAAACAAATTCAAAGTAACATGTTTGTTTATATTGAGGTAGAATTGATAAGCTATTTGAGAGAGTGTAGTTTCTTGATAAGTGAAAACACATTTGAAGTTTTTCTTTATTATGACCAGTCCCTGAGGAAAATCACAAATTCAGACTTGGTCCATATCCCAAAATGGAATTTTAACTTGTTAACTCCGCTGTTAAGCATTTTCAGGTGTTAATTTCTTTCTATTAGCTACTTGACCTACTTTTCTATGGAAGAAAGGTTGCATCTTTAAATAAAGGCTTTGGTATGTGAACACTGTGAGTGTGGAGCTGTGGAAGTATTTAAAATTCATTGGTCAGTGGATTTGTTTTATTAGTACTGCTGATAACAGGCACTTGAATTTTGTTCTTTTATGATTGAATCCACACAAGACTGCAAATGGAAAGGGGAGACTTCCCACTTCCCTCATAGACTGCATGGGGTCTGAGAGAAGATGGGGCAGGAGGCTCTCTCCAGGCAGTTGAAGCTGAAGCAATCTACTGAGGTGTAGTAAAAATAGGTAGGTAAGTTACAACTGGATCGTGGTTCTTAGAGGAAAGATGCAACAGCAGCTCTCCTAGGCTCCATTTTGCATGACAATTGTGCTAGGCCTGTGGGATGGACCAGATTAGACCTTCCCTCTCAGTTATCAAGCTCTGCCATTTGCTTTATACACTCCAAGTGTTATTCTGTATTTCAAATCAATACTGGAACGACAAGAGAGATTTTAGGGGCTGCCCGTTCTAGACTTTTACATCCACTTGTTTAGTTGACATTGGGGAGACCAGTATGACTCCAGTGCCAGTATGGATCTTGAAAACCTGATACACCAGATTCCTGGACATGTAGCAAAAAAATTGCCAAAAGAGATTGAGAGTCCTCCTAGAGCTAGGAATTAATCTAGGATATCCTCTCATTTCTTTACAGGTGATCCCTGTTAGGACAGAGATGTTTAGGTGAATATGACTATCAAAATCATATTTACTGGCCTTTTCAAATTTAAAATGTTCTTCCTTAGCTAAGAAAAAAAGTAAGTTAAGCTGCATTTTGAGGTGCATTAAAACTGAATCTGAGTTGAAGTCAAATGTGATGAAATGTGGAATGGCAGCTTGGCCGCATTTGTCTACTACTGTAGGCATGACTGAGCCCACCCTCTGGTGAGTGTTCAGTGCCATCATATCTCTGGGACTTATTAAAATTTATCACTTATAAAATATTAATTCTACAAATACTATGAATCCTCAAAGTTCACTCTATCTTAGAGAGTGGATCTGGTTGTATTTTTTCTGCGGAATGACAGGAAGCCCTGGATGTTGTTAACTCATCTTAAAATTAGATCACTGAGTTCTTCTTAAATCTTTTTTCTTAAGATACTGAAAATGTGGTAAGAATTGTTCAAAAGTAAGCTGTATGTATGTTCTTTATGAAATGCAGGGTCTGAATTTTTTTACTGAATGATACTATATTGTTAAGCAGTACTGGATAGATTGAAATATCACCAAGAATCTGTAATATGCTACGTCATTATCATCCTTTTCTCCTATTTTTTCTTAAACCTTTTTCTTCTTTGGATAACTTTTATTTATGTAGCTATTTGTATATGATAAGCCCTCAAAGCAATTAATTTATTAAATTGCTATGCTCAGTCACTATGTCAGTTCAAAATAAAGTAGGTTAAATGTTTGAATATTTAATTTTGTCTGTATTACCTGATAATACCTCAGTGAATTTCTAAAATAAACAGGTGATGATCTGTTTTACACGTGAACTGTTGTTTAGAAAGTGAAATGTATACCTGAGAGTCCATAGGTCAAGCAGATAAAGATTCCTTTTTTACATCCCTCTACGCTTTCATATGATTTAATAGAAACAGTCCTCTTTTTCATGGTATTTTTAAAAAAACCTTCTCAGAACATGGCCAATAGACATGTAATGAATCTATAAGAGTATACCTAATATGTAAGTTTAAAGAATCAAGCCTGCCACCTAATTTAATTTTACATGTTCATTCTGCATGCATGGTAGCATAAGTAGTAACAACCATGCAAAGAAATAATCATTGGATTATTGACCAATAATCATTGGTTACTAGAATTGAATTTGTGGTCACAGGGATGTACAGATAAATCACTGTATATTTACACTTTTATATGTACAAATGTCCCCCGTGTAAGGGGGGGGGGGGGGGGGGGGGGGCACCTGGGTACACGTGGAAGTCCAACACTTGTATCATTGGGGATGGCTTCTGCATCACTGGGGTTCAGTATACAGCTCATGACATCTGATAGCAACTCACCTACAAGTGTATGATTAGTTGTCATGGCTTGCTGATTTTGTAGGATGATCATCTTTTACATTACATCTAACTGGTTACAATAAATAAAAATGCATGTGTCCTTGTACAGCTGGCACTCTACCATTTAGCTGAATGACTTCTTTTAACATTTAATAGCTGTTTTTCTGTGGTGGGCATGAGATTACTTTTTTTCTCTTTTTTTAGATATGTGATTTGACCTCGTTTCAGAAGGAAATAAATTATCTCTGTTTGAAAAGCTGATTCTATAAGCATCTTGTATATTTTAAATTCTCCATAGGGCATAACACTGCATGAAAAAAAAATCCAAATTTTATCTTTTAGTTCTTCAAGTCCTCATTGTGATGTATTTTTTACAAAAATCAGATTATGCCCACCCAACATGGAGTCTTCTGCTATGCACTGTGAGGTTTAATGAGGTCTCTGCTCATTGTAGACCTATGGACAAAGTGTTAAAAAAAGCAACCGTCTAGTGAGGACTGAGGAGATGTAGAAAAGGCTATTCTAGTTGTCACTGCTTTTACTGAATTTCAGAATTCCAGAGTTTATTTTTGTCACTGCTCAAATGCAAGGAATTTTGTTAGCAAATGCTACAGCTACGATTTTTAAAGAAAAAAAAATCTTCCCAGAGATAAGAGCAGAATTGCTCATATAATTCTAGCCATATTTCACCTGCCTGAGCAGCACGTGTGCCACATTCTGCAACTGGTACTTAAAATTCTTACATTAAAAACTGCACTGACGGACAGGCCTGCAGTTGCTATCAAGAAAAATGTGAGAGCTAGATATTGAATGGCTAATTTCATTAACTGGGGGACAGTTTCTTGATCTCTGTTTGTCACCTACATAAGTATTGAGAATTTCATGCCAAGGGTTGAACACATTAAGATGTGTCCCAAGAGTGTGGGACACATGATATGACTGTAATAGAAGATGTCACCAGGGCTTTAAAAGCTCTTGTTTTAAAGGCACTGTCCGGGTCATAGTATACCATACAAAATGGACTCATTTGGACACTGTAGGTGTTTGTGTTTACAAAGCTAAAAGTGACAAACAAATTCACTTCTTTTACTTTAAACTGAGTGCATCTAGAATGGTAATAATTTTGAGAAAGAGTGTATGTGGAGCTTCAAAATGCTATCTTTAGTAAGCTGTTGCAGAGAAAAGCTGAACTTCAAGAAGTTTTATATATGAACACTGGCAAATATAGCCAATGCTACCAAGGTTTGTTGTGAGCAGAAGATTAAGGGTGGCAGAAGCTACCCGGTAGCAAAGGAAGGCATGCTAAACAGCAGAGTTCCTACAGATTGCTTCTTATTATGCCACAGGTTGTTGGATGGAAGGGTGGGTAAGGCAGCTCACCATGAACATTTTGCAAACTCAAATTCTCCTCATTCTACCCACCTCTCATGAAATAGGTAAACAATAGACAATCAAGATGGTTGCACTTTGCTGTCTGAGTGATTCACGTTGTGCCGTCTAAGCCAGTCAGTTAAAATTCCTTAATAAGCTATTTTAGTTATTCCAGTGAAGTTCAGGTCTCTTAAATTGGACCTCGTTTTAAAATAATGACCTACAATATAGGCCTTCTTGTAAACATTTATATTTGCACAATCAGAACTGCTCCTTTGCTAGCCAGTCTGAAGGCAATAATCGGTTACTGCACTGGAGAAACAAGATCTCTGTCATTGCTAAGCAGAATTTCATTGACACAATGATTAAAACCAGCTTCAGTTTCACGCCATACTTATAAAGAAAATATTTACATCCTGCGAAGAAGCAGCGATTATTTTCATTGGAAGAAAATATAAAGGAGAAAATGTTACTTAAAATATATGAGGATGGCATTTATCCATGAATGAATATCATAGCTGAGAGCCAAGTTCATAACAGAAAAATATTGTAGGCAATATTGCTCTGCCATGCAGAGCAGAGGAAAAAGAAAATTACTTTCTAAAAGACCTTGATGTAACTAGGATTTGTGTTCATTCTTGACTAGTGCTTAAGGTTGCCTAAAACATTGTAGGGAATGGCATCAACATACTGAAAGGATCTCATGCAGATCACCTTGAATGTGACTACATCAATGACAAAATAGACATTATCAAAGACTGAACATAAATGAAGGTGGTATTTTGTAATTTAACAGAGTACATATGATCAGCACAGTCCTACAAGGTTATCTGAAACTGTCAAAGTATAAAGCTAGTAAAGAATATATTTTGTTGTCATTATCATTTTATTCATATTTGCTACATTTCTCTCCCTGGAGTACTGACACGTGGAATAAAATTTTAAAATCTGTAAGGTTGTTCAGCCAGGCTCACCTGTGACCTGTGTTTGACTTCCATCACCCCTTTGGTTTTGCACCGGGCTAAATAAATACCATGGGCAATTAATGTATTTCCATGTGGTACTGTCAATGGACTAGATTTTTCTTTGCTATATACTTTTAAAGATACCTGTGCATCTTTAATGCATTTAAACAATAAAATCGGAGCACAGCTTTGACTCTGAATTTTAAAGCTGAAAGGAAATTTAATTGATTGAGCAGGACTTTCCCTTGTAAACCCATGCTGACTATGACCAATGCTGCATTGTGTCTCAAGTGAATTCATAGAATCACTTAGTGCTTTGGGTTTGAAGGGACCCTAAAGATCATCTAATTCCACCGCCCTACCACCACAGGATGGGACACCTTCCACCAGACCAGCAGTGTCAACACTCCATCCAGCCTGACCTTGAACACTTCCAGGGATGGGACATCCACAGCTTCTCTGGGCAACCTTTTTTAGCAGTCAGTATGCTTGTGTGTTGGTAGTACATAATTCTCATGTCATAGATACATACATACATACATACATACTATAATGTAATATTTCACTATCTATATTGAAATACATTTTTTTGTCTGCTTGCTACAGAAATATGTCTGCTCTAGCTCTTTGAGAAGTAACTGGGACAGAATTTTTTTGTTAAGATGGCGTTGAATATAAACAGCTGCATTTGTTCCTAAATAGCATTTTAATAGCAACTTGCAATTTTTGCAAAGGTCCCATTTTTCTCAGAAGTTCTTTGAAATAAACAGCTTAAATATATTTGTAGATTATATCAAACTAGAGTAAATTGTTTACCAGAGTAAATTGTTTGAGCCTTCTCTCAAATCTTTTCTTGATCCTTTCTGTTTCACTCAAAGAAGGTCTCTAGTAGTTAGAACTCATTTCCTTAGGACTGAAATCTCACAGACCATGGGTATTGTGTTTTTTAAATGGTAGGGTCTTTTTAGTTCATTTTTGTGTGGATTGTGGGTCATAATTTTTTTGAAGATTGTTCTTCATTGTATTTATCCCTTGCTATGGATTTTGTAGCATTTCTTCCTAACTTAATAGATTGTTCTTCAAAACAAACTTTTTTTCTGAAATACCTGAATATTACGAAATATCTGTTTTACTCAAAGAAAGATTTGATACAAAATCACAGAAAACTGAATTTTTTTTATTATTTAGATAGCGTTTCAAAGCAACTTACAATAGAGTGCTTCTGCTAGGAGAAGCATCCACTGTCAATGAAGCCTTGTAAGAGGTTCTTTGAAAAAAATCGTTCAAAAATACATTTGATGTGTTTCCTCTGCGGTTCAGCTATGTTGAACTTTCTGATTTTTTCAATGTTTCTGAGTAGAGTGGCTAAACACCACCAGGAGGGCTTTTCCTGCCATTTGTTTAGCTATAGGGAAAATGAAAAATTATATATATATAATTAATATAATTTATAATATATTTCACTTGAATCTTTTCTTAAGACAAAATTAACAAACTATGGTCCATTTTCAGGTCATCATTGGCGTGAACTTTTCAGTCTCTCCCTGACAAGCTGATTTTTTGCAGCGATGAATTTAATTACCATTTTTTCCCTTTTGCTCTTTCAGATCAATCTACTTCCCTTTGGGCCAGGTTCTGCTAATGAATATTTTGAAATCTGTGCAGTTACTATTAATATTTTTTATAACTATACTGTGGGATTTTTTGGCTTTATTTGCTTTGGTTTTTATCATGAACAGTACAATTGTTGCTTTTATTGTTTTGGCAACAAAATGGCAAAGTAAAGAAAATTATTTTTAAATACCTGAGGGGGGAAAAGATAAAATATACCTACTCATGTGAGGGGGGAAAGATAAGCTATACCCACTCATGTGGGTTCCACTGAGATATATTATTCAAGTTGGATTACCTGCTGCTTTATCCTTATTCCCCGCAAATCAAGTTTTGTCACTAGTCACCAATTCTTTGGGCGGATAGTTTATTTGTAAAGTCTGTCTTTAAGGGTGGAGGTTGAAATAAGCCATGCAGGACTTTTAAGTGGATGATTCTTCATGATATTGCAGAAAACATTCATGCTAGGTGCATTTGATTGGTAGCTATACATGTGTATTTCTAAAACCTTGACTTGCCAGCTTCGTGCAGCACCACTTCCAGTCACACAATGCTGTCCCAGATAACAGAAGAGCATCTCTGTGGACTTGTTCCCTCAGGGTCAATTTTCCATCTTGGTCCAATGCCAGGTTTCCATGGTAAACATTGGGTATTCCTTCTGAAAATGCTGTTCATTTACACTCCATCTAAGTACTCTGGTGTTGAGCAGACCACCCCAGCACAATTTTTTTTTTAATTGCTATTAGTATTTCCTTTGGCTCTGTTGTTTTGGCTAAGAAAAACAGCTGAAACATTTACACAGGACTGTTCCTCCTGTTTTTGTCTTGGTCATGCTCCCCAAAAAACTTGTGTCACAGTCTTTGCTTAAAGAAAAAAGCCTGAAGAATTAGATGGGTCTTAGCTATTTCTTGGCATGGGATGTCTACGTTTATCATAGAGTGTACCATGTTGCATGATGAATTTGCCTCATCACCTAACAATATCAGCAAAAAGTTCTCCTGGTTCTGGCCAGGACAGGATTAATTTTTGCAGTAGCAGGAGAGGACATGGCTTTGACATGGAGGATGTTCTGAATCGCTTCACAACATTTCCAGGGGCTGGGGAAAGGGACTGTCTCCCAAGCAGAAGGGGCTTCTTCCAGACAAATAAATGGCAAAGAGCCATCCACTATTGTCCTATTGTTGGGTAGGGAGATTCTTGCGAAAGGTTTGTTTTCTTGTTACCCTCTGCCGTTGGTATTCTTGCAGCTACTGTTTGTTTTCTTATGTCATTGCTGTTTCCAGTAAATTGTTCTTACCTCAACCCACAGTCATTGCCTTTTGTGCACTCAGGGTGGAGGGGAGATCAGCATGTAGTTTTAGTGAGTTTACTAAATTGGAGAATACCGTTTCAAAACCACAACACAAATTAATGTCCAAATGCACTAGGTGTTTATTTCAAAATGCTTGGAAGAAAAACATAACTGTTCAGGTACATAGAGATGAAAGAGTATCCTATGAATATAATTATTATTTGTTGACAGCACAGCCCTTAAGCTGTATGTTATTTCAGTTCATCCAATCATACAGGGCTGATAAATTTTAGCAAAGTGAATGTGTAATTCAAGTAGAAGTACATTATTTTAGTGTGACACCACTACCTTCAAATTATATAATACTTGTTTCACCTTCATTGCTTGTGTTTTTTCATAAGTTGTGTACTCAAAAATTACAGTGTGTAAACTTGATGTTCTGTCTAATTGGGAATTTTACACTTAGGCTGTCCAGAGAGACATAAGGTGTACCTTTTGATACAGAATAAAGGTACATCAGAAGCTAAAATTTTCCACGTATTATGTTTCTAAGTTACCTACATTAGACACTAGTTAAAATACCTCTTTAAAGTTGCCCTTCTATGTATGTCAAGGATGATGAACCGCTTACAGATGTGAACATATGGCGTTCATCCATTTGTGGGTCCAAAGAACTTTGGACACTCACAAACCACCATTATATCTTGGAACAATGAATTTTGCATGTGGGTCTCCTCAAGGAATGAAAAATGCATACAGTCTGATGATACAAAGCCAGGAGTGGCTAATACACCTGAAGGCTGTGCTGCCATTCAGCAGGACCTCGACAGGCTGGAAAATTGTCTGGAGAGAAACCTAATAAGCTTAAACAAGGGCAAGTGTGCACCTGGGGTGCAGTAACCCCAAGTACCAGTGCAGATCAGGCACAGCATTATTAGAGAGCAGCTCTGAGAAAAAGACCAAGGATTTTTGATGGATGACAGGTTGACTTGGATGACAAGTGAGCCAGCGGTGTGCCTTGAGGCCAGGAGGGCCAGTGGTATCTTGGGGTGCATTGGGAAGAGTGTGGCCAGCAGGCTGAGGGAGATGATCCTCCCTCTAAGCCCTAGTGAGGCCACATCTGGACTACTGCACATCTGGAGTCCAGTTCTGGGCTCCTCAGTATCTCGGGAGACAAGGAGACAGACACTATTGGACAGGGACCAGCAGAGGGCTACAAAGATGGTGAGAGGTGTGGAGTATCTCTCCTGTGAGAAGGGACTGCAGCAGCTGGGCCTGTTTTGCCTAGAGAGTCCTAGAATCATAGAAGGTTAAGGGATTGGAAGGGACCAACCTTGATCAACTAATAAAGATCAACTAGACCCAATTCCCTCTGCCATGGGCAGCGACAGCTCCCTGGAACTTTAGAAACCAGAAAAGTGGAAACAGTGGTGAAGAACTTACCTGCCACAAGGAGTGTCCAGCGTGGCACATCATTGGTATGTGATTGGCTAATGCCAGCTTTCGGTTGTATTGCCTGAAGTGACACTGTATAAACAGTTACCAGGTTGTATTGCTCAAATGAAGCTTGGGCTTGATGTGTGACTCAGGAACGTAAAACATATCTTCTCAAGAGAAGAATCCTTCTCAAGGTGAAGGAACAACACAATAAAACAGCAAAAAAGCCCACTGGTGGACTGACATTAGCCACTTGTGATCAAAATAATCATTAGTGCTTTTCAGCACAGTTAATCAGTGTTATGGGAGGGATTTATTTTAAGAAAACACAAACATTGACCTGGGATTTGCTACTTCTAAACAATGTGTTTTAGGAAGATCAGCTTGCTCCTGAAACAGAAAATACATTTTTTAAATTGTGGTTTTATAAATAATTTCATAGTTATATCAACATTAAAACAGACAATTGGTTTACTCAGCCAGTTAAATCTAGAGAAAATTTATGTTTGGGTCACTAGATAAAAAGAGAATAGAATAGATCTGGGTAATTATGAAGCTAGGTAAACTTTTTACAGTTTTGTGAGGTACCTATTTATGTTCTGAATTTTTATTTCTCATTCTTGTAATAAATTCTTCATTGTAATTTCTTTTATTTGTTTATAATACCATTATTCTGGAGCCTCTGTAATGAAAACTTCGGACTAAAATTAATGTTTTCAAATTTTATATAAACTGTATAGCCCAAAAGGAGTGTTAAGTTTGAAATGTTTTAAGCCTTTATACTTTTCCTGGACTTGTAAGTTTCAAACCAAGTGAGAGGGCATTAATTATGTTCTACTTGTTTTTGTGTTTTAGCAGGTTGATTGTTAAATTTTCAATAGTTACGGCTACTCAGGTAAGGAGCTTGCACTTTTTATGTCACCGAAGACTAACCACAAGACAGAGGAGCCAGATATAAAGGTTATTTTTATAGGTAAACTGTTTACTGTTTATGGAATAAAAAAGAATCTGCTGGATTCTCAGGTGCTGCGATTTCAGGACCTACAATTAGAAGAAATGGAAATAAAAGTCCACCTGAAATGAAAAAGGAAAGAGGGAATTTTTAATGCAGGGTTTGAAGGCTTTCCTACCATTTCATACAGCCCTTTAACGGGTATATAAAATACTAAATCTAAATATTCCCAACATCCTTCAACTAGTCCCCCCTCCTACATTCAATTGGATGGGACGCAGCTTGGAATATTACACTATTTCTGACTATTTCCTTTTCATTTATAGTTCACAAATCTGTTGTCTTTCTAAAGTCATTCTCTGGAGTAAAATAAATAGGAATACTAGCAACAAATCTAAGGAGTTATGTTCCTGGTCAGGACCTGTACAATATGTAGCATAGATTTGAAGTCACAAATAAGATTTTTACATTAATCTCACAGAAGGATTTCTCACAGTTCTTGCTGCTGCTGTGCTAAGCCTCGTGGTGAGTCACGGCCAGCAAAGGAGAGCTAGAGTTCACACAGCATCATCCCTAAAATAAAAACAAGTCTTTCCTCTACCAACTACCACCCTTCTACTCTCCAGGGACCTTATCCCTCTTAACTTCATTCTGAATACTCGTGTGAGAAAGAGCTCAGTCTTGCTACCTTTCTCTAACTCCCTGTTTAATGACAACAGTAACAATTTGAACTGATTTGCTAAGATCCCTGAATGAGCTGGTTCTTTGTTAAACTCAAAATGGCTAAACCTAGCAATGTCCTTTTCAAAAAAAAGGGTTCTTTCCCTAAATGTTCAAAACTGAAGCATTGTCTGAACTCTGATTGCAACTCCTTCTCTTTTAGTGTATGGAGTGCAGGTAGGAGTGACTCAGGCACATGATTCCTCTGTACCCACACTAACTGACTCATTAAAGGCACTCTGCACTCAAGGGCAGTCCATTATACTAGATTCGGTACTTGTGTCTTCTGAACTGAAATCTCCTTACAGAAGACACAAGTAAATTACTGTTCCCACGCCTGGTGGTTTTGGTCATGTGAAACCTCTCATATACTGTAAAATTCCCAGGTCCTGGAATAGAAGAAAGCTTATTCAGCTCCAGAATTTGTACACTTCAGTTCTGAGTGAGATAGAAATCCCATTTTAGACTTTGCTGAGGCATTTTAAGTAGTTTACGAAAGAGATGTGCCTCAAATTCCTTAGGCAACAAGAAATACTTAGACTGCCACAGACATTAACTGATCTGTTGGGTAAAAGGAAGTGTCAGCATCTCCATTTCCTTTCTGATTCTTTTCATTTCTGATTAACAGTTTTTCCTAAGAGGAAATAGTTGCTTACAGTTCCAGAACAGGTTTCTTATAGTAAACAAACATCGAGTAAACAAAGAACCTGGAGTAGAATAGATCACATTTTGTTCATTTAATGAAAGGTAATACAGCTAATAATATGGTTTTGATTATGTACCAGGAAAAGTTGTCTAAACTGCAAACTCTTTAGATCTCAGTACTCTCTTGTCTACAGTCAAATGTCTTTATCAGAAGAAACATGCATGTTTTACATTATGTCAGCACACTTCAGAAACTCTGGACACACACGGAGTTGAAATAATGAGAGTGATTACATGACAGTTTAAGTACTCATGAGTCAGGATATTTTTCTTGAATATGTCAGTAACTACTACTTAAATACCACATAAATATAGTTGTGCTCTAAAAGTTGATTGATTTGCATTGTTTTGAAGTTTCTATAAAGAAAAACTATAACTAGTTAGCTATAATAATAGCTATAACTATTAGCTTTAGACAAGAAATCCTTTTAGGTATTTACGGTCTACAAAAACAATTATCAAATAATTATGATTGGTGCTTCAAAATCCCTAGTTAACTCTTCATTTGAGTCTGTGTAACAAGATACTTTCTTCCAGGTGATGGGTGAAAATTGTCTTTCACAACACGTGACATTTATGCCTTTTTTGCACTTTATGTGATTTTCATTATTAGTTTTGATTCAAAATAAATTGTGTTTGAAGTCTGAAGCAATTCTGTTATAAAGGGTTTTATGGCAAGTATCTGTAATATATTTTGACTACTAAAGCACCATGGGTGGATGGTAATACTTTTGCAATTCTGACGTCTTCCAATATTCTGCTTTTTTGCAGAATATTTTTTTTGTTTTTCTACTAACTGGCTGTGGCTAGGTAATTTTCATTTGAAAATATTTACAAAGGACTCTTTTTGTGCCAGTTCCACATGGCAAGATCTAGGCCCTGGTACTGTGGTTATTTGCTGTGCACAAATAAATATTGCAACTTACAGAAATTTTTGAAACACTTGAGAGAAAAGTACAGAAAAAATCGCAGTGTGTGATGTAGCATATGTGCAACAAGTGACCAGTGCATAGGGCAGGTGAACGAGTTATTGGCACAGTGGTGGGTAGGCAGCCAGGTGATCCTTGCAGTAAAAACCTACCATCCACTTTCTAAACTGCACATTGTATGTGGAGCCAGAGGTGGCAGTAACAAGGCAAATGGATGTAGCCTCTTATTTGTTTATTCTCGCTCTGGAGAAGAAAGAGGAAATTGCAAGAACGAATTCATGCATGCAGCTTCTACTGGAAAGCAGAGAGGAACTATGTCATTAAAATGGCTGTATAAAAATCCATGAGTACTTTCAGGAAATAAGTTAGCAAGTAGGATTTGAGCATAAGAAGCGTAGTTACAGTGTTGGGGAGCTACCTTGGAGACATCTTAACCCAGTTGGTGGGAAAGGAGACTGAACACCAAACAACAGTGCTGATTTCACTTCTTCTGAAGAGGAGGGAAAAAAGCAAAAGAAGCCCCAAATGCTGTTTTCCAGATGCATGTAGGTACCCTTACAGAAGAAAATATTCAAATTCACCATCAACCTAAATTAGAGACACATCTAATCCATCCCTTTTCTGGAGAAGTGGTCAAAGGTTATCATCTTTTCTACTACCCAGTACATTGTAATATAAATGCATATACCCTGCTTTGAGTAAGAGTGGAGGCCTGTAACAAAAGATGATAATACTCAAAATAGATGCTCTCAAGTAATTGTTTCATGAGCTCAGCGTTTATGATCCTACCAAGAATATATTTTGGTGCATTACTTATGCGAAGGACTCAGATGCCATATTTTCACAGGTAATCCTAGTTTTTCAGGTAAATGTACCACTGTGGACCAGGATCATGTGTATTTCCTACACAGAATGGAGATGAGTGTTTGTTGTTGGGTAATCTTTACACCTGGGATGATATAAGGTAAAAGTTTATAAGTGCAAATTAGTCAAAGTTAATAGGTAATATTTCCTAGAATCCTTACAGTATCACATGACCATCTTGCTTAGAAAAATTAGCTGTTATTTGACACTGAGCTACAGAATCATTTAGATTTTGAAATACCTCTGAGGTCATTGAGTGCAGCCTTTAAATGATCAACACCTTTTCAACTAGACCACAGCACTAAGTGCCACACACAAATCATTTCTTGAACATTTCCAGGGATGGTGACTCCACCCACTCCCAGGAGAATCTATTCTAATGATTAATTCAACAACCCTTTGCATAAAGAAATTCCTCCAGACGTCCAGCCCAGTGCACATTGTCCTTTCATACTTTCAGTGGCTGCCTGGGGAGGAGGCTAACTCGCACCTGACTGCGGTGTCCTGTCAGATAGGTGTGGAGAGAAGGCTCTGGCTTCCTGTCTTGCCCCCTCTGTAGAAGCCTTCTCTGATGTCGAGTGTGGTAGGTGACACGAAGCTGACAAGTGGTGCTACAAAAACAGCAGATGTGGGAAATTAGGAAATGATACCAGTCATGAACTGTGACACAAGCCAGCTAAAATTCCTTTTTTGTTTCTTTTCTTTTCAGATTTAGTTGCATTTCAGCAGAATATTAAATGTATCAATGAAAATACACAGTTGCATAGTATATATTGTTGAAACTTCACAGTCTTCTGTGTCTCTTTGTGGGGGCATTTTCTCAGAGATCGTAGAAATTCTTTCTGCAGAAAAGATAATTTTGAAATTTGCCCAGTGAAGACTTGTTCTCTCATAGCCAGTTACTGAAATTTGGATTTGACTAATTTGGAAATTGTACGTAGTTGTATATTAACTGTTAGGATCATCCACATGTGAGAAACGCTTAAGCAAAGAGCCTGTTGTTACATATAATAGCCCTGACTACTTTCTGGGAAAAGGGCATGAATCACTTGAAGAAAGGAGATTCATATTTTCTCCTAGATGTGTTGTTTAAAGACTGAACTCTGTAAAACAGGGTAGGCATTGTATAATTACTCGCATTTTACACTGTGATAACTCAATTTGCTTTTCATTTCTAGGTATTTAAAAGACTGTTATTTTCCCATCGGACTTTACTGTCTGCCAATTAAAGCTTTAGACCTATGATGTGGAGAGAGAAATTTGTTACAGAATGTTTCCTGTAGACATATTGAAAGCATCTTGTTTGAATTGCTTTTCTTACTTTTTTAATGTTTATGACTTTTACCAGATAAAACAATCTTCATGAGATTTTTCATAATGTTTTTTCAGCGTTTTCTGCAAAGCAATACATTTTAGTTTGAATGTCAGATTTGCTTAATAGTGCTTGCTAAGACAGTATGAGGTAAACCTCCAAATACTGCAGAATTTTATTTCTTTTGGCTTCTTGTTTCTAACAACTACAGCTAGAGTGAGTAAGATGTTAGCATGCACTGCACTTACGGAATATATCCCCGGCTTTAGTTTTTTGCCCCATTACTTAGGTAGGTAGTTCTCAGTGGGACCAGTTTTAGAGTTTTGCTCAGATTTCCTGAGTCCCATGATCAGAAGTAATTAGTGTCCAAGGGAACATGAGGCAGGGTTGGTTAATAATTGAGTGTAGAACCACCTGGATTGAAAATACTAATGCTATCCGTAGTTATTCAATGTCATCTTAAGTAATAGGAGCTATATTAGTAAGGACTCTCTCTTGTACAGTAATTTGAGTTAGGATCATTTTCGTCCTCTATGTATTTATGGGAAATTGTAGCACTTTTGAGGTGCAGAAAATCATAGGAATTACATTGTGCATGATACCTGTCTGGAGGTGTAGATGAAACACACTCTTCTTTCCCCATAAATAACATTTGTGGGGAGAAGAAAAATGGGTAAAAAGGTGATTATGGGCAGACCTGAGTATACAGTACCATTAAGATATTTTTAATTGCAATTCCATTTTTGGCATCTGTAACACAACTGTACTTCCATTTTTAAGACAGTACTGTAGTATGTAACATTGATAAATATGATTGTTCTGCTGTACCATTCATTTAACTTTTTAAAGCAAATTAAGTTCTCCATCTTAGCAGAGTGGGAAAGCTTTCACTTTCAAGTAGATGTGTCTTGTCTGGATACATGTCAGAATAAAAAATGCAATAAAAATATTTTTATTGTACTTTGTTTTTAATGAATTCTTAGATTTCATCAGCTAGTCTATCTCATTAGGAAGTTATAACTTGTATTGTTTCCAAGAATAATCGATATAAACCAGTGAAAAAGGTTCTATTTCATGGCCTAGGAAACCATGAATCAGAATCCTTCTATTGTACAGTTTTATGTTTTATGAAGATGACTAGCACTGCTAGTCAACTAGATTTTTGTCCTTAGCTTTGGTTATTTTGAGGGGTTTTTGAATCTAAGAGGTAGATAATAAAAGTTTATATTTCACTTCTCTAAATTCATTGGCAGCTCCTAGAAGGGGAAGCCAGAAAAGCATACCCAATATAATGAGGGAGTAGTGTGACATCGATAAAAACTTACAGTAACACCATTGTTCTAGTTGTCTCTTCTCTTCTTACAGCTTGCTCTCATTTCTTTTAAAATGTCTGGATGAAAGACTTCTGATAAGAATGTATTATTCCATTAGCATGGCAGAAGCTGTGTTTGTGATTCATTTGATATTACTCCTTCCCTCTGTTCTGTAGCTGGTGATAGGCTTTATCAGTTGATGAAAAGGAGGCTCTTACTGAGGCCTCTCACCGTGTCCTGTGAAAGTGTTCTCATACATCACTCCTAGTGCACCAGTATGCATTTGCCTAATTACCTAAACGTCCCTGAAGTTCCATGTGGTTCAAGCATTTTACACTTCTTGCTCTGCATCGCTGTTTGGGGCCTACAAGCCATAGTGCTTTGCCTCAGATGTGCAACATCCCAGAGGCTGCTATGTATGGGGGGCATACAGGTTATTCTTTGTCCTGTAGCAATAAGAAAACAAATTAAAAAAAAACAAAACAAAACAACAACAACAAAAAAAACCACCAAAAAACCCAAAAAAAACAAAACCACTATGTTTTATACAGCTAGGATGACAAAAAAAATGCAGGTACTTCGGGCAAAGGGGCAAAAACAACACTGTAAGGAAATGCTTACATTTGCTGTATCTACTGTGACTAGTACAGTTTTATTAGTTAGTTGCTGTTGAGAAGGAAATTAGGCAAATTCTCAAAATGAAATACATTCCTAGATATGTTGCCCAAGGCACCTAAGATACTGTCTTTTCTTCTCCAGTATTTGTGTATTAGCAGTTCACAAACCCAGACCCAATGGCAAATCACTGGACTGCCTATACCCTGCAGAAACATTTAAGCACACAGAGGTTTACTAATCCCTCTTTAAGTGTCTCAAGAGGCAGGTGTCTGAGTACCGAGTTCTTAGGGGTCTCTATTCTTTGGGGGTTTTTTTGTTCTTACCCTAATGTATCTCAATGTGGATGAATATCTTTTTCATGTCACCAGTCTGAATAAAGCTGTCATACTGATTGGAGTTTGTCTCCATTTCATACCTTCCTGGAGGACTTTGAAGGACAATGCCACAAGCTTTGTCATGCACTTGAAGATTCTGTTGAACATAATAACTAAAATAGCAGCACTGTACATTGAGTGTCTCATGCTCACTGTTATCTGTCTTCTGCCTGCAATGATAATCTTTAGTTAATAATTTTTTTTTACTATTTTTAAATTTGTTTAATTCTGCATCTATCATTCACATGCTGTGCTTGGAAACAAGCCTGTGGTAGTATTTAGAAGAATGAGTTAAAAGCACTCACTCTTTCTGTCAAAAGCACAATATGTGTCTTCAGGAGTGCAGAGGAGAAGTGCTGGCAGAGGTATTACAGCAAAGCTCTGGGCTTGTTGTTTTAGAAGGGTTTTATGTTCTTTTGTGTATTATTAATGGGCATGAGATTCATGATTAGAAACCCAGCAATGATGCTTTCTTTGTGACTGACCTTATAATATGGCAGGCAGCGTTCTTGTTCGTGAAAACTACCTGAATTTTACATAAGACACAAGATCCCCATTCTGCTCCCAGCTGGATGGGAGGAGCACAGATTCATTAGGTTCAGAATGCCCACTGAAATATTTCTGATGTGTTTGTCAATTCACCTCACTTTTCCAGTGTTTGGGCTTGGCAGACTGAAGGGACATGATACAAGTGCAATTCAGAAGCAGCATTGCTGCCAATCAAATACCATTTACTAATGCATATAATGGAGAGGTCCCAGAGAGAATTTATTGTTTCCTCACAGTAAAGTGGAAATACAGAGATCTCACACTGAATTATACACAGTGATTGTCGTCATTGACAGATAAATTGTCTCACTTTATTAGGTTTCCAACAAGACATTATGTTTACAGGGAGTCTAGAGTTTAAACTGGAACACATTATAGGAAGCAGAGTGTGGTTACAGCAGTTTATAGGAATAAAACCTAAATAAAGATATTTCATTTCATACTTTGGTTAAAGTACAAATCAGCAAGGCTTACATTTAGATACTAGAAACCTCTTGAAAAAGCTTCTATTTAATATAATTTATTTAATTACCTAACTTGTACAAATCCTTCTAGTTTGGTTTTTATTTTCAGTGTGAACTCATTAATCTTCTTGATAGATCACTTTGGTAAGTATAGAAAAATATTCAGGTTGCTGATTTTTCTGGTTTATAAAAAGCTATAGAATGCCATTTTCTCTTGCTTAAAGGAAAAAAAGAATTAAAATGCCATCTTAGATTTATCTCTGCTTCTCTTGTGAGACATAAGTCTGTGTAAAGCACAACTTTCCCTAACAGGTCAGATCAAGTGCTCAGGACACAATGGTACTCTTGCTGCAGAAAGCTGAGATTTCTCAATGCACAAAAGAAAGAAAAGAGCTATACCGAAATAATTTCCCTTAATGTTCAACATTTGGGGCATGTAGCTATTTATCCTGTGCAGGCAAATAAATGTACTTCTACATGTCCAAACTATGGCATTCATAGTCAGACTGTCAAGCAGAAAGTGTGTAATATAGATCAGTGCTTTCAACTTTGAAGCAGCTATCAGAGTATTCTTTCTCAAAATATGACTCACAATTTAAAAATGTACTGACTTTTTAAATCGTAGTAAAAATATCAATAAATTGGGCAACCAGTGAAGACTGGAGCAAAGCATATTGGCCACTAGAAAAAACGAAACTGACCTACAGAAATAATCAATAGTTTTCCAGGCAATAGCCCATTACAAATAATTTCTTCCAATACTGTCATCCAGTAGCAATATACTGACACACACAACATGTGACACATGAGGTTTGAAATAATGAACACAGCAACAATTTTTCTGGAAAGTCACTGGTTTCCTACAGCAACAGTTTGGTAGCCTGGTTAGGTGATGTGTGAACATCTGGACTGTAGAAGTCTAAAATACTGATTGCTCCTGAACGTATTTAGCAGTGAATTTCTCTTTACACGTGTCAGGGACATGTGTCATCCTTTTTAGGGAAGAGACTTTTTTATCAAGAGTGGTCAGTCACTCCTTGGGAGGTAAAACAATAGGCAAGTGATGAGAAAAAGTCAGTCAAAACAAGTCACATAAATCTTGCAAGTTTAAATGGGGAAGTATAATATTAGACCACCCTATTATTAGCTCACCACTTCCACTGCCATTGAAAGATGCTATTTCCTACATGTCCATAATTTCTTTTCCAGATTTTCCATGGATGATACTTTGGTCCCTAGTTCTTGACACTCATTCAAAGACCTAAAGAGTTCATATCAACAGAGAAGGCCTGTCACCTCAATGTTACAAGGTTGTCCAAAGATACTTATTTCCTGTACATAGAGGTATGGCCTCTCTTATCATTTCTAAAGTCTTTTAACTTAAAATATACTGCACAGTGGACTAATAGACCTTTAGAGCATGCTCTCTTTCATTCATGGCTCCCCTTCACACAGTCTGCTGGGATTACTTTTCACCAGAAAGAATAAAATAGAGTGAAAAAAGAGCTGACAGAAATTCCTGCTACCAATTTCTTGTGCTGATTCTTTTGCTGTGATTGTGGAACCACATATATATTATGCCATCTATATTCTATCATACATAGCAGCTCTGATTAAAGCACCAGCATTCCTGATAAGTTTCTATTGATTTTTCTTTAAACCACAAAGCAGCATCACCATTTTTGTATCTTTAGCTTGCAAGTGGAATAGAACTTGATTCACATTGTTGAAACGTCCCTAGGGCTGCAGAGACTTAGATTTACAGATCACAAGGATTTCAGATACAGTAAGACTTTTCTTTCTGTTCTGTATCTGCAAAGGAGGAAGGCCAACATCCGAAAGGGCACTGGCAAGGTTGATCAGAGCTTACATGGCTGAAAAATATACAAAGCAAAAGACAGAGCAAGGTTCATGTGATCACATTCCCCAAGGACAATACCTACTTCCTAAAATAAATTAACAGAAGCACCTTCTTTATAATTGTACAGGGCCACAATCTAGAAGCTGCTGCTCCGTTTTCTATAGTTCTGGCAGTTAAGACTGGGGGAATATATCACAGGCAGCTTTCAGAAGGAGAATCATACAATTACTAACAGTCTTTTTATAACACTCTACTTTATTTTTCAACTATTGTGTGATATCGGAATAAATGAAAAGAGGAGCTGACCCACAGTCAATGTAATTATTATCATTTGGTACAGCTTCACTGACTTGAGCAGCCCGGCACCAGTCCATACCAAATGAAGTTCTGAACCAGTAGTCTGGGCTGTGCACAGATAAACACACTACTTTCTTTTTTTCTTTTCATTTCTCTTACTCCCCAGACAGCTACCCAGACAGCTGGATACTTTTTGATAAAACTACCAAGAACAGCATAAAAAAAAGAGTTCTGTCTATGGGTGTGGCATGGTTTAGGAATGTACTCCCCAATTTAGTGCTCCCACTGAGACTGCATGTGCCACTCACCCTCCCGCTGCAAGATGGAGAGGAGAATTGAAGGCACAAAAAGTAAAGATCACAGCTTGAGATAAGAACAATTTACTGGAAACAGCAATGTGGTAAGAAAATGAACAGTAACAGCAACAAAAATAAAAACAAAGTGTAAAAGGCAGGCTTTTTATTCACACATGATTGTTCAGAATGCACCTTACCCAACCATTCTCAGCCTCAGAGCCAGAGTTACAGGACCATGCCCTCTACCCCATTTACCTGACTGGAGAGAACACATTCTCCTTGGAAGAGACTTCCTTACTCCTACCCCTGGCAATGACTTGAGGTGGAATAGAATAACTTCTGGATCCTAGTCATGGCTCCTCCTGGCTACTGCAAATAAGGAACCCTGTCCTGACTGTAACTAAGACATTATCTAGCCCTTATCCTATACCATCAAGATCGTGCCTTGATCCTACATCTTCCAACTATATACATATATGTAGAGATAATACACACAGGCACAATTTCCATAGCCAATATCTGTCCCTCCAAGATGTCTGTTGAGTTCATTGAGTCCACGACTGTGAGTTCTATCTGCTCTGGATGTCCTCCAGGGCAGGAGGGTTGGTGTGCTGTTGGGTGGTTGCAAGCTGCGTCACAAGCTCATGACTGGTGTATCTGGAGCAGTCCATACTCACTGTCCATGGTTACGGCACACAGTGGCAGGGTCATTCAGCTGCTAATATTTTACACAGAAACATTACACAGTGCTCTCCCCTAAAAATCAAATCTCCTTCATGTATACATTGTGTTTCCCCATCCAACTGCATTATGCAACTGCATTATGCACCCAGGTCCTTGAGCAAAAACAGTCCCACAGATAGGTTTGCCTTTGCTTAAAGGAGGACTAATCCAGACTGTCTTCCCTAACATGTTCATCAGATGCACCACATGGGGATTTTGTCCCTTCTATAATCTGAGAAGATTTTGATTGGGCAGGACTTAACTCGATTGGTAGAGTCTCTTGTGGTAACTAGCTGGGCAGCATCCACTAAATGAAGGTCCCCCCACCCATTGCTTTCAATGTGCTTTTTAGCAGTCCATTACATTTTTCAAGTTTCCCAGAGGCTGGTGTATGATAAGGAATATTATATACTCACTCAATACTGTGCTCTTTTCCTTATATCTAACCTAAACCTCCTCTGACTTAGCTTCATGCTGTTTCCCTGAGTCCTCTCACTGGCCACAAGAGTGAAGAGATCGGTGCCTGCCCCTCCACTTCCTTTCATGAGGATGTTGAAGACCTCAATGAGGCAAGGCACCTCAGCTGCTCCTCATACAGCTTGCCCTCAAGGCCCTTCACCATCCCTGTGCCCTTCTTTGGATGCTCTCTAACAGCTTAATGCCCAAAACTGCACATAATGCTTAGAGTGAGGCTGCCTCAGTGCAGAGCAGAGCGAGATAAGAGCAGTTTACTGGAAAGAGCAATGAGATCAATATTAATAACAAAGTGTACAATATAGGCAAAGGATTCACACGTGATTGCTTGGAAATAGTGTTTCCTAATTGCACACTCCAGCTTAGAGCCAGCATTACCTGACTGCTCTTTCTGCCGCACTTACTCAACCAGAAGGAGCCCCTTCTTCCCAGATGAAGCTCCCTTTCCTCCTTCCCCAGAAACAGTAGTTGCCACCAGTGAGTTGGTAGAGAATAACCCCCATGCCCTACCCATAGCCCCTCTCTTCTATTGAAAAAATTAACAATCTGCCCAGAACCAAGATAGGGTGCATCTTGTGTCTGCTCTTAACAAGAGTAAGGTTGCTAGGTGGAAGTGAATTCCCCTGTACTTCCATCCTGCTCTCCACATTTATTATCTCTAAAGTGATGGCCAGGTTTTCTTTGCTTTCGCTAAATAATCTTTACCTCAGTTATCAGCCAAACCAGATTTTTATCTACAAGAAGCTGAAGGACTCATTGAGCCATAGAATTGCACAGGGTGGCTTCAGCAGACCATGTTGCTGAGTGTTTGTAGTTTTTACCAAAAAAAGTAATCCCAATCAGTTTTTGAATTTCAATATATTTGTGTTTCAGGAGAATGCTGTTCGTTTTGTGGGAGTTTTGTACTGTGCTTTGATAATCAGATTCTGTGCAAAAATTTCTATAGTTTATTTTCTTTCTAAATTACTGGGATAAATTGTTCACATTCCTCGTTTCCATAGTTCATTCTGTGATTGTGGGTGTTACAAGATGCTGTTAACTGCTCAGCAAATTAGACTGATGAGAGAATTAACTCATTTAGGAATAAGGCTATATTACATAGTGTTCAGTGTTGTCAAATTCCTTCCTTTCTTAATGTGGTAGTTTAAAACACAGCAGGAAAATTAAACCCACTCAAGCTACTCCCTTTCCCCCAGTCTCTTCTGACAGTGGAGGAAAGATTATGTACCGAAGTCACACTTTAATGAAAAATCACAATAACCAGAAAAAATATTAATAAAAGAGCATGGAAAAGGGAGAGTGTTTTGCACACACAAACAAACAAAAAAATGGGAAAAAAAAAAAAGTGTGTTCATCACTGAACAAACAAAAACATTGCCCAAAGACAGTGCCCAATGTGGTTTTCCCAGGCAAAGGCAAAAATGGTGACTGGTGCTGTGCTGGGCAATATGGTTTTTGGGATATCGTCAGGAAGAGTCACAGCTTAACTTCCCCAGCCCAAAAAGACTGAAAGAACATGGACAAGACAAAACCTGGTGGGACCTGAGAGGGCTCTGAAGCAGGTCAGGGGACCTTTCTCCTGGGCCTGACTTTGTGGAATCAGTTCTGGCTGCAGCTGCTGTGTTTGCAGCTTAGCCCCACGCAGCTGAGCTGGGCTCTGCTCCACGCTGCTGCTGCTCTTTCTTTTGTGTCTTTTAGCACCAAACCAGAAAAGATGCTGCTCAGAGGAATTGGGAAAAGACTGCAAGTGGCAGAGAGGGGCTGGCTGTGCCAGGCTGATCCCAGAACTTGCATACCTCCTCCCTTGGGCCCATGAAAAGATGGCAACCCTGCTGCTGCTGGCCCTGGCTCCCTCCTGAAACCATACCCCCACCACAAGATGGGTGGTACAGAATTAAACAGCACTAGAAACTCTACCCCATTTCTCTATAACCCCTTACCTCAAAAATATTTATCATATAGAAAACGAAATCTCTTTACTGTTGAGTACAATAGGGCGATATTTTGCCATGAATGTGTAAATATGACTTTTCTATGCTCATTGCAGGATGGCTGTAATGAGATGACCTTTGAAGATCCCTTCCAACCCAAACTATTCTATGATTTTATGATCATTTTGTGTTCCAACAGTTTAAGAGAATGCTAGGTGCGTGATGATGCCTTTTATTGAGACTGTCGGTTGGTTCAGGCTATTAAGCCAGCTTAAAAGGACTGCTTCATAGTCAAAAGAGAGCTTATAAGGCATGGATTTCAGAGCTTGCTGTAACCTGTGCTCTAGACGAGGGGAGTATACATTTTGTACTTGTTTGCCATGGTGGGAATTTTTGTCTGGATAGGTTACCCAGATGTGTCTCACCAGGCCTGGCATCTCCCTGTTGTTTCCATCTGCACTCTTCCCACAGTTTTGTCCAATGTGCTAATTCCAAACCTTCACCTCCATTTAGGTCTGGTATTAATGCCTCCCCATTTCCATCTATGCATTTCTTAAGTTCTTGTTGTGGTGGCTTATCCTACAAGATCTTCCTTTGACCGTGTTTGAGGCAGTTCATTGTGCTCCTGAAGTCCCTACACCCTAATTCTTGTAGAGGCAGAGCATATCCAGCAGGACTTACAGTGGGATTTATTAGGCTACTAGACAATGACAGTTCTTGATTTGAAAGCTGGTGTGTCTGGAGTCATTGCTCAGTACCAGTTTGATACTAAATCATGCCTCAGAAGGTTATGCAGTATTTGGCAACAATCTATTGATTTATTTCTGACTCATGCAGAACTAATTTTCAGTTACACAAATTACAGTGGGAAAAGGGGGAAGAAACCCACTTCAGTATTGTTCATTTCTTTCGGCAATTTCTTTGATCCATGTTTTTATCTGAGAGGAAAGTGGTGTGTCTAATGGGAAACTCAAATATTTCATGAAACAGTGAGACTTAAAGATCTTCTTAGGCAATCAGTACTACAGCAGAATGAAACACTGTTGCAACAGAAGGACAATTATACATCAATTATTTACCCAGTCAGGAAGAATTATGCTCTATAACATCAAAGGGCTTCAATTAATGAAATAATAGAGAGTGAACTGGTTTTTACCAAGCCAGGAAATGTTTGTGCATCAAAATGCCACAGGCCAAGAGTTTGAAACTGTATTTAAGATTAAAAACCCAGAGCAAAACATGTATGTGACTATATGTGACTGGTTCTAGGAACAGACATGAAAAAAATAGCTGTGTAATGCTTATGCAAATTAAAATGGGTTGTTGCAAATAATTAACTCATCCTTATTATCCTTCAAATAATGTTTTCCGTATTACTGGGAATTTTTTTTTTTTGCCTGACTATTCTCAGCTCATGTATTTGTTTGTTTTCTGTACTTTTCCCAATCTCCAGTAATTCTGCTTATTTTCATAAACTTTAGAACTCTCCTCTAATACTTCCTCTTGCATTAGTTTCTTATTTGAAAATTCCTCAACTGTTTTATCTAAACCAAGCAAGCATTCAAAGCAAAGATGGCTGAGATGCCAATTTAGAAAGTTGTTTTGGGTTTTTTCCCAGTAGTATTATGATTAACAGTCTTCTGTATGTCTCAGGCTAACTTAATCTTGAAAGTTAAATTCTCTCCGTTTTATCTTTGGCATGAATTCGAAGGAAATTAATATGCGGGAAAAAAAATTAATTAATTAATTAATTAATAGCAAGACAGAACTGTTAGGATCTGAATCATCTCTTATTCCAACAGCTTCTTTATGCAAAAGGTGAGGGCATGAGAAAATGGATTAAAAAGGAAAGGTTACCTGGAAGTGAACTAACAGTACCACAGAAAAGCCTGGGAATATGTAATGGGGAGGTGAGAGGAATTCTTCCAAAGTACAGGAAATCCATAAAAACTCGAAAAGGAAAAGTAATTTAGTAGGGGGCAATGCATATAATGTATTAGCTGTCTTGTAGAAATTCTCTCTTCTTACATACTGTTATGCTTTGTTTTATTTTTGACAGAAAGCCTGTGTAAATCTTGCTTTGTGTTCAGCTGCACTACATTTGGTGCATAATTGCCACTGCATGCCTTTGCAAGTGTAACCTATGAAACAGGATGCAATTCTAGCCATTATGGAAGCCTAGGGGGGAAAAATGTAGTAGTTCCAGGGTCTGAGCAGCTCTGATAGAGATTCATACTGAGAGCTTACCCCTAAGTTCTGCTTTTCTATGCAACCTAAGGGCAACTGGGATTCAGTTAATATTCCTTTAATGTAATGGATGTTCAGCATGGGCAATTCAGACAGATCTGTCACATGACATCTAAAAACACTAAAAGAAAACTTACTTTTTAGCTCTGGCTGAAGGTAAGCAAGATATAGGCAACATTTCACAACATGGGGATTTTATCTGTAATAATTTAGCATCTTATATCTGTCACTCTAATCCTCCATGTCTTATATATATCTGAAACAAAAACTGATGACAAAAGAAAGCTGAGATTTATTCAGAATTTCCAGGGAAAAAAAATTAAAATCATTGTATTGAAATAGGAAATGCATACATTAATAGAGTATCAAAAGAAAATATTGTTTCATTACTTAGTGCCTCCAGCAGTCTTCTTCCCTTCTTTAATGAAATGGAACAGTCTGTGCCTTCTTACTTCTTCCATTTAATCTTGTTAATGCAGTCTGTTAAGGCTCCACTTTTGCAACAGCACAGGTGTAACTGTGAATCAGTAGCTAGTAGGAAGACTACTGTTCGCTCCTGGAAGTCTTATTTATTTACAACAAAATGTGTGATATTCAAACCAAAATAAAAACTGATGCAACTGGTGAGTTGAAATATTTTTATTCTTCACTTCCTTAACAATATGGGACATTTTAGTGAAAAATAAAGAGGGAAATATTAAACATGTTGTACATGTCTACCCTTGAGACAACTGTACTTGGAGTTTTACTAAGATTAGTTCTTCCTACTGTCTTTAAAAGATGGCAGATTAAATTGGTAAGTAGACAGCTGGTAAGTACAACATTTTTTCAAGCAGCAACAGATGCAAATCCAAGAATATCTCCAGCTGATTTAAATGCTTTTCAGAAGATGGAGTAAAGATTTAAATAGGAATGTGCAAAAGTGAAAATCCATAGTTATAATCAAAAAAATAAGAAGAAATATGAAGAAGTTCAGAAAGTTTTAAAAAGGCAACATCAGAATTATTTCAGAGTCATTATAGGTTGAAATCATTATTATTTGTTTTTTATTGCCTATGTCTCTCATAATTTTGCCTTGTAGGAGTCATATTGTACCTAAACTAAGGTATTGCAAAAGTGGTCCAGGAAAGTGGATTGGAAATTGTTCCTTGTACTGTGATAGCAGCCACACAAAGTCCCAGATAAGGCAAGTTGGACCCTCGTTTTGCTGCAGTGCTATAATCTAACAGTGCAACAGTCCTCATTTCTCATGAAGATTTTGCATGGCGTAGACTTCTGGGTTTGAGCGTTAGTGAAAGTATAGGAATTTGTGAGCATTCAAATGAATTTGGGCAGGTAAAGGGGGGAGGAGAGGAGGGATGCAAAGACTGTCAGTGTGCTGCAGCTGCAGTCCGGTAGCAAAGAGCTGGAGAAGAAGATGCTGCTACAGACAGAGCTAAGAATAGCCACTACACCCTCCTTCCACTAAGTGATGAATTAAGTTTTAAGTTCATTTCCATCCCACTCCAGCAAACAGTAACACTTGGCTGGGTGTGAGGAAAGATAAGGTTGTGTGTGATCCCACAGCCTGGAAAACAGGTCTTCACAGCATGTTCCTGCAGCATCTCTCTGTGTTGCTAAGCTTTGTAACTGTACAGCAGAGGTCTGTGCATATGTAACACAGGTTAAGTCCTGACTACTGAATGACCATTTCAGCCAGCTTCAACAGGCAAAATGGACTGTAAATATTTGAAGTCTTCAAATATCTGAACTCTTCCGTTACAGAGTTCATTAGTCCATTTTTTCAGAAGGGAAAAGAATGCAGCCACGGATTGTTGTCTTCAGGAAACAATAGAAATACCTGGCACACTCCTAAGTAGCTTTCTGAGTAAGGAGAAGTAAGGAGTGAAAATATGTCCTGCTAAGTGCCTGATATATTGTAAAATATTTTAAGTGAAACACCCAAAAATTATGTCAAACAGTAAATACTAAGTATAATTCTCCTAGAAAATATTTTTGCATATGCAATGTATTTTCTGTATAGACTGCTATTTTTTGACCAAGTGCACTTTCACTGCTTCAGAGTGTTGCAAAGAAAACATGGTCACCACTACTCAGTCATCCTGACCAGCTTATATAAACATTAGCTAAAGCTGCTAGAGATTATTTGCAGAACGTTGGATCTGATGAGGTCAAATATAGGATAGCTTGGGTAGTATAATATTTGGGATTAGCATAATAATCTCTTTAGGAAAGTGTGCAGTATCAGCAGAACCATTGCTTTGGTCTTTGAGGGAAGCAGTAACTATACAGTAATAATTCAGCATATATTATATACTTATGTCTTTCTGTATGAATAGGGCAAGTTTCTGAGCTCTTTAGGAAGCCCAAGATAAGGCCTTGATCATTTAGTTAAATAACTCTGATTTAACTCACATGCAGAGCCCAAATCATAAGTTTGGCAACATGTTTTTGTTGTGTAATAACTTGTGTTACTCTAGTAGCCTCCTTTGTAGTTACACACATAGTTTCCATGAATCTGAGTTACTAGGGAAAAGAGTTCATAGACTGATACAGAGAAGGCCACATTGAGAGACAATGAAAATGCTTCTATACGGATTTACAAAGTGCTAGTGTGCCATCAAAGTTTACTGATCCTTTGACACTTTCTGACCTCTGTGAGCACGGACTTTCAGCAGTCATATTTTGAGCCATAGCTTCTGACAAGGCACCTGAGTTCTGTCTCTTGGGATCTGGACAATGGGCTGTACTTTGTGTTAGTCATCACTGCCCAACAGAGGATGCAGACAGTTCTGCTTCTCTTCTGCTGTCTTCCTTGCCTGTGAACCATTCCAAAAAATCTGGGAAAGCCCTGAACACTTGTGCTTGTTATGCACTTTAGCCACTCTGTTTTGTCAAAATTAAGTTTCTAGGTAGCAATTTGTGTACCTTTGTCAGATTCCTAATCTCTTAGTGTTTCACTGAGTGCTGGGCTGGCATTCTTGGCAACAAAGCATTACAGAATTTTTTTAGAGTCCAGGAAATTGTATCACCACCACTGTCTTGTAATAACACAATGAAAATCCAGGTTTTCTGTTAACTTACAAATTATTTTAATTAATTGAAATAATCAGGTCTGCCGAAAATTAAAAGTACTTTTGATCCAAAATATACCATTATCTCCAACATTATATCACTGCTCTTAAAATTGTTACTTTTTTTTGCTCACGACTACCTTTGCTTCACAGAGAAACACTCAGCCTTGCAGATCTTGCAGCTTTTCTAGTTGAACACCATAATGAAATTCAGCTTGGAGCAATTATCATTAACCTGTTTTGAGCTTAAAGTCCTTTGCTTCTATCTAACGTAAGATAAAAAGATAGGGGTCCAAAAGCGTTTCTTTTGAAAATAATGTATCTCTTGCTCTAATAAAAGATAATAAATCTGTCTGAAAATCTCATCTCATCTGTAACCTTGGACCATCACAAATGTAACAACTTTTTAGTATTCATAAATTGTTAAATTATAGTGCTAGATCTAGTGTAATTACACTTAGGAAAGGAAAGAAACCATATTTGAACAAAACATTTTTTCTTACTTCAATGTTTATTAGAATTTAAGGTTGTGCTAATTTAATATAATTTTTAATATACTGTGCTAATTTTTTCTCCTTGTAATTTCACCTTCTCTGCTGAATATAAAAGCAAGTAATCTGTGTATATCATTCTTTCCAGACTTGTTCCAAAATTACTGTGCAGCAATGAGATACAAAAAGATGAGATAATATGAACAGCTTTAAATTACCTTTAGCTGTGGAGTAGCTGTAATCATTTGAAGTCATATTTGTCTATTTCAAACCATTTGACAATATTCAGTAAACATTACTATGGCCATAGAACTCAAAAAGACATCTTCCAAAGTATGTATTTACAGTGCAGATATAAGCATATTTCTTCATATGCAAAAAGGCTAATATATAGTGCATCATTTTAAAACTTTTCATAACTCTACAGACATTATCACACATATTTCTAAGGTTTGATCTTTCGTTTCAGTAGATTTTAAATGCACACAATCAGGATGCACAGAGTAACTACATAAAAACTTGCCATTAAAAAAACTTTAGATTTTAAAATACTCTTTTTCAATAGTCTTTAGAATAAACATGTCATAAAAGGCAAAGTTGATCTGTAAGGAGAGTTGGTATACAATTCCTCATGCTTTCGTTTAGTTTCGTTTTTGTTTTGGGGGTGGTTTTGTTCATTTTTTCCCCACTGCAAAATCATGAAAGAGGAAGGAAAAAAACAAAACATATTACCAAATAACCTTCCAAGTGACATTGGTTATATTATAGTTATATATATAATATTAGTTTTATAAACTAAAAGAACTTCATTTAAGAGTATGAGACAATGAAAGAAATCGGACATGACATTTCCATGCATTTATGGGGAAAATTTTTTTGCACTAATGTACCCAATTTCTATTTTGAGCAATTATCTATCAGGTTTTTTTAATATCCAAATTCTAGGGCTATTGCTTACCTCAAAACTCATGACACATTTTTGACAAAGATGACATCTACTATCTGTGCCCAGTGAGACACAGAGATATACAAGAACTGATGCTTCTTGAGATTTGTATATCTGTCCTCATGAGAGGTAAGACTGGCTTATTTGAGAGCCATCAGCTTTGCAGAGAGTCTTTGTTGCTGTAACAAATCCAGGGGCCAGACCCACAGTCAGAGTTTAATGTATCTCTGTGCAAAAGTGATAAGATTTTATGAAAGCATTACTTTTCTGGGTGAACTTCACCATCTTGGTTTAGTCTAATAGCTAATGTGGGCTATGATTGACAGCTAACGTGCCTACAGACATTAATTAAAATTATCTGGAATTAATTAACTTGCTGAGATAATAGTAACTATATAGACCTCACTGCATGAGGTGTGACAGGCTGTAAATACAAGCAGTATCCTCAGCTGTATATTTTCAGGCTATTAAATACAAAGCACCTGAAGTCTTGCTGAGAAGTTAGAGAACATCTATTCCAGTAGCAAGGGGGCTGCCAAGATCTCGTTGGCAGCCTAACTTACCATGGAAACTTCTACTGACAGTAACATGCAAGGCAAAAAAGCATTTCCTGCTCACAGAGGTCAGGATAAAAAAGATAGAGTTGACAAGTGATAAAAATGCTGAATATACTTAATTTGAAATCAGTTAGGAATAGAAATGTGAAAGTGAACTAGGCCAATCTACCAGCAATTTTCAAGGAACTCCAACAAAAGGATGATAGGAATTCTTGAAAGGTGAAGCAACTGTTTTTTTTTCACTATCGGTTTTCTGATTAGCCTTTCTCTACAAATTAGAGAACAGACTTGCTTTTCAAAGTTTATGCCTGGCATGCTTTATTATCATCTTTTGATCAAGAACTAAATACTGAAAGCTCAAATCGTTTTTTCCCCCTTAAACCAAAGCTATGGGTCTGTGACATTATAAATCTATCTTTCCCAAGTGATGGTCTTCAGAAATTAAATTGAAATTATATAAAATGTGAGCTTTTTTTTTTCTCTGCTAGGCATCATATGGATGTGAGTGACAATCCCCACAAATACACATCAGACACATTAGTTGCCTTGTTGACTCTTACCTTTCTTTTGAGAGGAATTCCGAAAATTAACTGTCTCCTGTTAACAGATTCATTCCTAATTTCACCCATATAACAACTTGTGAAACCTGATTATTTTCATGCCTTTGGGATAATGAGCTTTGTGCCCATGTGTAAGTGTTCTATGTGTGAAGAAAAAAAAAAAAAAAGCAGCTCAGTGTACTTCTGATTTTTCTTGGGGCACACTTGAGCTAGCTAATGTTTAGTTTGGAGATGTTTCTAATTACCTGTTTGTTTATATGTAAGTGCTCATTTCAAATGTGTGAGACAATTTAGGATTTGCTTCCTTGGTAGAATCCCTCCTACTTTTTGTGATCATGAGAGAATGAATTAGGTTCCGGGTGGTTATCCCATCATCTGTGGATTATAATTACTAGTCACTTAGAATTAATTAATTTTCATTGTGGCATTACAATGTGTAGACTGTCCCATAAAACTGGAGGCAGTTTTCTATCCTAAAGAACTTTCAACTTACGTATAAAATAGGAGATGAATACTGCAGAGACATGACCGTGTGGTACTGAGGATAGATGCTACAGCTGGTGGTAGGGGGCAGTCACGATGCAGCATATATCCAAACATTATAAATGTGTTTTAGACATCAGGGTTTTGCAGGCTTTTATTGAGTGGTATATCTCAATGTGCTTACTGAAAAATTGGGCAAGTGGGGTCAGGTTGAGGCTTGCTTGACAAGAGGTGGGAGCCATTTTTCTTGCTCATAGTATCAAAGAAAAAATGTGTGAGAAGGCAAATGGAAAGACTTCTGAAGTAGAGCTAAGTAGCTTTGCTCTACTTACTTCCTCATGTTTACTACATTGGGAGAAAATAAGTTCAGTTCCTGTGCTGATGAAACTTATCATTGTGGCAAATCCATTACTGGTTGTTCATTCAGTTTCTGCCTCAATATTTAGGAAGTGGCACTTGGTCAATGCATTTTATATTTTTAAAGAGTTCAGAAGAAAGCTGCTTGTTTTATAACAGCTGTAAAGAGAGTCAGCTATACAGCTCCCTGAACTGTTTGTTGGTCTAATAGGTGAAGGGCGTAAGAAAAACAACATAAAATTATAGGTGGACAAATAAAAACAGAATGTGCAAAATGTTTAGTGCCCTGTGTCAACTAATAATACCAAGACTATGCATTCAGTCCCCATATAGGCCATTCATTTAAGAGCTGAACTTGATGATTCTTGTGGGTCTCTTTCAAGAATATTTTGCAATAAAAAAACCCCTGTGATTATATCTGCAAAAGAGACATGGTACACTCTATATTCATTACAGTATCTCAAGACCCTTCTGGGATTACAGTGGTTTCTTTTTTATCTGGCCTGTACAATCAAGATTTCTGTAAGGAATCCTGAAATTGTTCAGCTGTTTTATGAGAAAAAAATGTCTGGGAGACAGTAGCAAAATACAGTTTTCCAAACTTATTCAAGTGCCTTCTGTGTCCTAAGGATGTCTTTTCTGTGAGTTCTCTTAAGGAGAAATGGTAGCAATTTCCTAGACAAACCTGCATTTACTAATTTATAGAATGGTTATTTTTTAATAAAGGTTTGAATTAACTGAAGAGTCGTAAGTCTAAAATGGTTTTTTTCACATTAATTGAAACTCGAAGCCTTAGCATTTAGGGACTTGATCCACAAATACTATTAATGTAGAGCTTATAATTTAAACTCCTGCATTAAATTATTTTTTGCTTACAGTAAAAAGTACTGTGCTAAAAGCAATCAATGTCACAGGATCAATTCTTCTTTCTCTATTCCTATCAGAGTTGCAAATGGTATATGCAAGTCACATTAAAAGTATCTTGGTTTTTTTTTGTTTTTTTTCTCTGTCTTGTCTTTTCCTGCAGATTTCTTTCCATTCTCATTGTAGTTCCTGCCTCTGACATTGACATATGTCTTTGAAACATAAAGCACCACATGGTCCCAGAGCTGAGACTTTTTCCATCCACATGACTCTCAAGCAGAGACCTGTGAGCAGTTACTAAAAGCAGCCTCACAAACAGCAGTGCCTGGAGGCACGTGTTTAAGTGTTTTTATTATCCCAGTGGCATAAGGCTTAGGAATTTTTGAGCAGGATCAACCTTGAAAAATTTCCAAAGAACTGCAGGTGCTTCTCTGTTAAGGAGTTCCCTCTATACAACATGGGTTAGGAGCAGTTTTAAAGCTGGTTTGCTTGCCTGAGCAATGCCTAAACTTATGCTAGATCAGAAAGAGTATGCCAGGAAAATGAGCTCAAAGTGGGGAGCTAAAGTCTCTTCAGCCATCCATATAAGTTCCTCTTGCCTGGGTCCCTTGGGATATGCTGTCCCAAGGGAATAGATAATTGACTTTCAAAGTAGAGGGCCTGCTAGTGTTCACCCTGTGCAGTTGACTCTCTACACTAAATATTAGGATTAAGGAATAGGGTATGCAATGCACCTTTCAGTGGAAAGTGTGATGGTGGCTCGCTGGGACACAGTACTGAGTTTTAGTTGTTTATCTACAAGGTGGTGGGAAGAAGGACGTGGTAGGAAAAGAGACAAATTATAATCATAAGTAGAAATGGGGCATAATCCAGGCTATATGATTATATTTTCACTGTATCCACTCTGAAAGCATATTTAGTGCTTAGCTTACAATGTACAGTTATTTTTAAGCATGGGTTTTTTCCAGTTTTTTGAATCTTTTCAACAGCCCACAATTTTGAAATGGGATGCTCTTCTTAGGATTAGCATCTGGACAATAATCTTGTTTCCCTGTCTCAATCCATTTTAGAGTTAAGTGTGTCTTGCTGAAGTCCTAACAGCTGCCTATCGTTGTGCTTGGGCTAGCTCTACTAAAAAAGTTTTTCTACTCAAGGATTTGAAGGGTGACTTGAGTTGCAGAGAACTGCTGCTGTTCCTGCCCTGGGCATGTAGAAACAACATCAGTCGGGAGTACTTTCCTAATGTGATGCTGCTTCCAGGTAGGAGGAAAATAACAAGGAGGCACATGCATCCTACACGTAAGAGCGAAAGAAAGGGAGAGAAAATAAGTTTAACATTTCTTCTCAGTTCATCTGACTAAAACATCTGACAAAGTTCTTTATGTCTCTAAGTACGTGCTCATATAGCATCATCAAAGGAAACACACAGGATTCAAAATAATTGAGAGAATCAAACAGCTGTGTTAGCAAAAAAAGAACAACAAAAAAAAAAAAAAGATAATGAAATGTGTTTTCCTTCTCAGAATCAGACGAGCACTATGTTTACAAAAGGATCTGAAGCACATCCATATTGAAACATTTTCAGGCTTTACCTGACTCTCCCAGCGCACAGCCACTGGCTACCTGACCCAGGGCTAAAACAAATAGTTTGAAGAGACAGGAAGATTAAGCAAGCTTTCCAGCCAGTCTCTGGCAGTGGCATTAGTACTTCCGTGTCCTGAACGTAATTTGAAGAAAGTGAAAACGTCATCATCTTTACTCTGCTTTAAAAAGGATATAAAAATACACCATGTATTTCTACTTCAGAAAGTGAAAGTCACAAATATTTGAAGTATTTAGGAAAGGACTATCCAGATTATTGTTTAGGATCCCTAATGACTGTCATTAGCAATAATAATTATAAAATTAGCCGGTAAAATAACCACCTTAAAAAAAGGAATATGAGAAAAAACTTGCTAATTGTGAGACATTTTAAAATGTTAAAGAGTTTCGTGGGATGTGGCAGAAACTAAATGATGTGAAGCATTTAAAATTTGCCAAACCAAAGCATTCAGAAACAGATATACAATACAAAGCAATTTTGTATTGTTGGGGTTCAACTGGTTATCTGCTTACTATTTCTAAAGATCTCACTTTGAGAAAAAATAAATTAAATATAATTATAAACCCAAAGTATCTGTCTTGTTTTCTTTTTCAGCACAAATTGAAGTGATACCATGCAAAATTTGTGGTGATAAATCCTCTGGAATACACTATGGAGTCATCACATGTGAAGGCTGCAAGGTATGAGATTTTAATACAGCATAGTCATGACCATTCGCATTAGCCTCAGGCACCTGTGTACAATGATACACTCTTACAAGCCTTCAAACAAGTGGTGCCGAAGGCTGTAAAGCCTACTGCCAATAAAGATGCATTTCATGCCTGATTTTCCTAGCTGATTTCCATTTTATCAAATAGTCTTTAGAGCTACCTCCTTGTTTGAAACATGAATTAATTACATCTGATGCAGTGTAAGTGCTGACACCAACAGAGGCTGGCAACTGTAAGTCATACCTGTTCTACCTTAAATAAGCATTGAAAGAGGTGGATTTCTTATCTTGTTTCCTGTACAAGCCATGTAGCATTACCGTTGGCATGTTACTTCTGGTCAGCCTTTTTTAAGGGCTTACTGGTGTGAGTTTGGTCCTTTTTTGTCTCCTTTTGCACAATCTGCAAACCAAATTGTAATCTCCAAAAGAAAGAATGCCTCACATAATGAGCAGTGTCTTCTTATTCATAAGCTTTAGTGCAGGGGCAATTGCTGGGAACTGGATGTTAAAAAGAAGGGCAGAGGGTGGAGATGCGTAGACTTGCTGCTTACACATACCAACATATTATCTCAGGCATTAGTTCAAATGACACAAATCAGATACAAGCAAAGAGAAGAAAGGCTTAAATTTTAAATTTTAAAATTTCCCTGTGATTTTATTATCTAAGGAATTATGATATTACTCATGCAGTTTCAAACTATACGTTGATATTTCAGTTTTAATTGTATATGGGAAATTACAAAGATGGAGAGGCAGCATCTCTGATTTCTTGCACATGGAAACACACAAACTGGGACATTTGAAAATTAGTGCCTATTTGCAGAGTGAAATCACAAGTCTGTACCTAACACTTTACAAAGTATTAGAACAGCTGAAAAATCTGAAAATTTGGGTCATCCATTTGCAAGAGAAATATTTTAATGCCAGTACACTGAGAACCAGCTGGTAAAGATTGAGGTTTTTTTCAGGAACATTAACCATTGTAAGCAGAACAATTTGCAGTGTGTCTTTGTCTTACTGTGGCACTGGACTAGAAATAAACTTCTTATGACGACCACATGAAACAGAATTAAACTAATTGATCAGTTACTTCAAAATTGGCACAAAAGTTGAAAAAGAAAATTACTTTAAGCAGTAAAAGCATCTTCTCTCAGTACTCAGAGCCCACAGACTGTCTAGCGGTATAGTCTCCTGTAGAAGTAATTAGGGTTAATGTTGGCCCTTGTGTGTGCCTCAAGAGATGATACCACTGTGCTCTGTGAGTAGACTGCTTATTGAGATAAAGAGATTCTCTTCCACTTATAACAGTTTTAACCCTATTGGGTTTGTGCCAGTTTTGCTGTATCAGATCAATTAGTCTAATCCTGTTTTGTGAGCCTGTGTGAAAAAAAGGTGTCGGTTTTTCACATCAGTTCCACTGGGAGGCATCTCACTCTGTCAGAGCTCCCTGTTAAGGTAAGCACTGTTTTTGGCAGTGCAGCTCTGCTATCCATTTAAGTGCTCAGCATTTACATAGCTATTCACTCAGCCTTCGTACTGGTCATTTCTGACTCTTTTTTTCTTAGTTTGTTGGAAACCTGATATGATTAAGAATGGAGGCCATGTTTGGAAGAAAGAGGGTAGAGTCACTCCACAGGCATGCACACATATTGAACCAGAGGCAGCGACAGCATTTCAGCATATAGCACCCAAGAATTACAGTGCCAGTGGCAGTGCTACAAACTTCAAGGAGAAGAAAATCCTTTAACTCAGTGTCCCTGTGTTATCTATGTTGCTGCAAGTCCATATTCTAAGTGCTTAAGGGTCATCTGAAATATTGCTGTTGTTTTGCAGGCACGCCTGCCTTATGCTGAGCATGCATATGCAGTGGGCCTGCCGGACCCACTGAGTGAGTTTGCAGCTCTGACACTATTCTTACAGAAAGGGTGAAACCTGAAGATGAATTTGTGTCGCTCTATCTCTATGGCTGCTTCTTCATTAAGCCTTTTATCACTTCTTATGCCTACTCCCAAAGCTAATTACTGTCTAACGCTGTTTTGTCATGACTTAGAAAGTAGTTCATTCAGCAATTTCCTTTCTCAGACTGGCTGTGGATGGTGGGTGAAGGGATTTGTTCAAGGTGCAGAAAGACTTGTTGTCCATGTTGGGAGTACTGGGAAATTTTTATCTCTTTAGCTCTTCAGTAATGAAATACATCTTCCTTCCCACAAAATGGAATTATTCTGATGTAGAATAATGTGGCCAAATCTATAGAAAAATACCATAAAAATAAAATTAAAGAATTATCTCTACTTTACAGGACAACATTTAGATTTACGCAGGAAAATGAGAACATAAAAGTCTCCTGAGAAAAATTAATTACCTGCTGTAAATTAATAATGATACATAATATATTTTTTTCCTAAGGAAGGCAAAGATGAAACAAATTCCTCTGAGATGAGATCAACCTTAAAGCGAACGAAAAAGTAATGCAGGAGAAGGCATTGTCAGTGCTAAATGGTTGTGTGTGTGTTTTTTTAACATTGCTGAATTAATTTGTTCTCTGAAATCCATAGATGTTGCTAAAGTCTAAAACTGAAAACAGAAAGCCCTTCAGAAGTCAAAACCAAGTTTGGCTATAAAGTTCAGCAAAGACATCTGCAATCAGCATCCATTTAGTGTTAGATTAAAGGCACCTCTACCATATCAGGAGAGTTTTGGTCAGCTAAAATCAGTTAAGTTTCCACCAGGATTTTTCTGAGAGTTCCCCCAAATGACATCTGTTTTCTGAAAAGTACAAATCATAAAATTTAGTTTATATTTTAGATACACTTTAATCACTAATAGAACAAGCTCAAACCAGTTCAAGTGGGTCTCTGTGATCGACTCCAAGAACCTGACAGTGTCCTTGGTGGAGCACTGTGCCTGTCCCTGTTACTGACACCCCACACCACCCTAACTCAGCTCGCCAGGAATTTCTCTGAGTGAGAATTCATGTATACGCTGTAGCAGATAAATTGAGGCTTGTAGCACTGTCATCTTGTGACTTCATCCGTTGCTCTGTATTAACATCCCTCAGCCTGTGCAGAGATACACTATGTTTTCCTGATAGATGAAGTGAACTGTTGCTTTCTGGCTTCTTTCCAAGGTGTTTGCAAGCCACCCCCGAAACACACAAGTACTTTGGTGCCAGTTCTGGTGACTGGTGTAACTGTGGCAATTTCTGCAAAACTGCAGATATTTCTGCTATTTTACTACTCATAGCCTTCTGCAGTGGCCAGGCTACCCTTCAGCTTTCCCACTGCAACCTACAGCTGCTTGCATTTAAAGTTGCCAAACTGGATAGGGAACTTCTCTATTTTGTTTTTTCCTCTCTGGACTTGCAGATACTCTGACCTTTTTTTATTATTTATTTATTTATTTAGTATAGATCTACTTATTTTTGTTTCTCTTCACCCCTTGGTTTCATTCCTCTTGTCACCTCATCTGCTTCATGTCACTTCTACCATAACAGTGCCTTTTGGGGCTGCTCTTGGCACCACCTCATAGCAGCTGGAAGCTCATAGGAACTTAGGTGTATATACTTCCTCTCCAGCCCTCAGATCCCTACAAAAACAGCCCATGGAAAATGCCATTACATTCTTATGGTAGTATCTAAAGGTGTTGCTTTCTCCTTTGTGTGTTGATACAGTCATTATATCCTAGTGCTTTTGAGAAGACTGAATTTTAATTACTTCACTCCTGAATCTTATGCCTCTCCAGATCAACATTTGCCATGTTAAAGTGAACAGGAGACTTCAGCTTCTCATGCTATGTGTACCCAGTAGCAGTTACCAGTCTCTTCATTAAAGGGAGAAATGTCAAAACAAGTACTTTGAAGTCATCTCTTACAAATGCTGACAAGTTTTTCCTCTATTAGGAGCAAGTATTAGAAGATACAGGGTCATTATTGCACAATAAAAATGCATTCTGTAACATTATTTAGGTTTTAACAAAGTAGAATTGTATTCTTTACAGAATAATATGCAGTTCTCCTTATTATAATTAAATGTTCTTTCATACAATACCACCATATCTGCAGAGCCACAGCATAAATAGTAATGCACTAAATAAGGGTTTACTGTAGTTTTTTGCATGCACATCTGTGTGTGTGTCCTCATGTGTGCACATGAGATAAAAACGCTCATGGTAATACTTGGTCTTTCCTGCTCTCTCGCCCCAAGGGATTCTTTCGGAGGAGTCAGCAGAACAATGCATCCTACTCCTGTCCAAGACAGAGAAACTGTTTAATTGACAGAACCAACAGAAATCGTTGCCAGCACTGCCGACTGCAGAAATGTCTTGCCCTGGGAATGTCTCGAGATGGTAAGGAGTCAAATCCGTGCTTCACATCTAAGCCCTTTGAAACTTTTCTTCATGGCTGACTTACTTAAACTCCCTGTAAATTTCTGCAAAAAGAGAGAGGAGAAGCCCCATGTTCTGTACTGTCTGCACTTGAGATGATCTTTGCCATCCCGTTAACAAAGAAGGCTGTTTTTGTGGAGAAGAGTGGGGAAAATCACGAAATGGAGATCAGTATTAGTTTAGAACAGAAAGAGTCAGAAGTTAAATACGTTATTCTAATCAAAAGCACAGAGCACAGAAAGGTCACCTCTGAAGAGGTGGGTTTATATTAAACGTTACTTTAAACATCAGCATTTATCTTAGTATTTAATATTGATATGTGAAAGCATCCATTTCCCTGAGATCTCTAAAGGTCTGGTAGTAAGGAGGCACAACCCTATACAAATTTACGTCTTCATAGCATTAGGGGTTTCTGTATTATTCAGAGCACTTGCCCAAATGCTTTGCATTGGAAGAAACCCCATTTCTTTTACTTGCCCACTGCCTCCTGTTCCTGTCTGGGTCTAGAGAAAAACATTTCCTAATTTAGCACAGAAAATGGATCCTATGCCAGAGGAAAACTCCACAGTCTATGCCATCTCAGGATCTTGTGGGAGAGCTCTGGTCCACCTTCCAATCTGTGGTGTGATCAGCCAAGAGCAGCAGACTGAGAATGTGCATCACACATCACACCAAAACTGCAGACAAGGGACGCTTGGGCAAGGCTGTCCACAGATGACATGCCCTCACCTCGTGCAGGGGGTTTCCAGTTCAAGGACTTGTTCTATATAGTCAGAAAGTATTAGAAGAAAATGTTCCAATTTTTAAACACAGTTTATATTAATTTCATTTTTCTGGAAGCAGTTTTCTCTCTTAAAAGGTTTACACAAAATGTGTATTTTGAAACTAAGTTATTGATGGAGAAGTTCCTTAAAGAGCTATTTATTTGGATGGTCCACACACTATAAACTTGTTTAAAATTTGGGCCATAATAGATCTTCTTCTGCCTCAGTGTGTCTTACATCTCATTGAAATTACTCATTTACTAGTCTTACCAATTTGGGAAGGGCCTTGCAATCTGGCCTTTAATCCATGAATTATTTCTGGTCCTAGCATCCTACCTTACTTCCTAATTCTTCATGGTGATTTTTAGAAGTAACATTTCAGCAATTTAACAGCACATACTTTTCTCCTGAGAATAGTATCTTCCAATGAT
Source organism: Sturnus vulgaris (assembly GCF_052056855.1). Classification (NCBI taxonomy): domain Eukaryota; kingdom Metazoa; phylum Chordata; class Aves; order Passeriformes; family Sturnidae; genus Sturnus; species Sturnus vulgaris. Next base: position 26,840,407 of record NC_142283.1, read on the forward strand.
TTAAGGTATTGTAGGGGCATTTTAATGTGACTGACAGTGTTGTCTTCCCAACCAGTAATTCAGAGACCACTGCGAAGACACAAAATTAGTGATTCTTCCAATAGCATTGCTTTGTTCTCTCACAGTTTATATAAGGGTCTTTATGATTTTTTGGGATTAAAAATATTAAGAGTTCTTGCAAATTTGAAATTGGATGTGTGAATTTTGACAGAAAACTTTAATTTGATTTTTACCTCTCAGCCATGTAATAAATTCATTTTTATCAAGCAGAGGCAGGATGCTAATTGACGGCAGCTGGAGAATCCAATTAATGAATATATAATGAGGATAAACAGTGGATATTTGATTTTATTACTGAGGCCCTAAATTTGAGGTGAAATACACAGTTGCATTATTCAAAATTATTTAAAATACAGTCATTGTATATTGTCTGTAAGAGTATGCAGCATACCATGCACTGACTGATTCCAGGGGCAGGCTGTTTATGTGAGGTAGCTTGTAGCCTGAGTGTAGGGCTGCAACTAAATTGAGGTTGGCAATAAGAAAAAAAACCCTCTTGGTGTAAAAAAAAGTGAAAATAAATCAAAGCAACTGTCACCTTGCTGTTCTGGCGCTGTATTTTCATATTATGCTCTACCTTTTCTGGGGTTTTTTTCCTGATTGAAGATTTTCACATTTATCCACACCTAGGTTCAAACTCTTCTCAAGGTCTAAATGAGAGTCCTGTGCTAATAAATATGATTCTGAATTGATCCAAATTTCAAACGGACTGGAAATATACCTCATAATACATAGAATTCTATTTTTGGGTCTATGTCCCTTTACCTGTTCTGATGAATTCTGCTGAATGTATCTCTCATTTGTTTTAGAGCACAATCAACAACTGCCTCTACTCTAAGATCCCAAGATCTAGCCCAGTAAAAGACTTGAATTTATAGAGAGATGGGGGTGGAGAGTGATAATCAGCTGTGATCAGCTGTGTATATGCAGGCTATGAATTTACTCCTCCTAGTTCCACAGCAATCAGCCTGTCACCTTTGAAAATTTCAATCTCAGTGTAATGAACCCTGTTTCTGGGGAAAATAGTTTGCCCTCTTATATTTTCCTCCCTTTCTCATCAGAACGAGTGCATGGATTTGTGCATAGAGATTATTAAAATGGAGATTGCATAAATCCCTAAGACTTTGCTCAGTGGAAAAGATGACATTCATTTGTGCTGTTTACCTTCAAATCTGTTATTTTCCTCTAGGTTTTAACCTGTAAGATTTTTTTTAATTTATTTTTTTTTTAAGTAGGAAGATAACGCCCCATGGAAAGGATGTGATAATAACTCTTTAGGGCTTGTTTTCACCCAGAATACTAATCTTGTTAGTGTACTGTGTAAAGGTTTGTGGAAAGTTAGTAAATGGATATGAATTTACAGACTAGACATTTCATACAGCTCTGGGTTGTTGTTCAGTGAACACAGAGATATAAAAGGATGCAAGGTCTTTTTAACATTCAGAGTGGGAAGTGAATTGCTTGACTGAGGCCCTCCTGTCAAATAGGAGTCATTGTTGTCACCTGGTAAATTCACATACACAATATTTTTTCTTTATGAGATGCTTGTGATGTAAAGCTTTGCGTCCTTTCTTATTTCCACAAAAAAAAAGATGTTTCCACAGCAAAATTTACCCTGAAAGTTAACATGAAAAGAGTGGTGGGGTTGAGGGAAATCGAGAAAAAATTAAAGACGACAATGGTTCGCATTGTGCTTTGCTTTTCAGCTGTGAAATTTGGAAGAATGTCCAAAAAGCAGAGGGATAGCTTGTACGCTGAAGTGCAGAAGCACCAGCAGCGACTGCAGGAGCAGCGGCAGCAGCAGAGTGGTGAGGCAGAAGCCCTCGCCAGGGTTTACAGCAACAGCATCAGCAATGGCTTGAGCAATCTGAATAACGAAACTGGCAGCACCTACTCAAATGGTCATGTCATCGATCTGCCGAAGTCTGAGGGCTATTATAACGTGGATTCTGCCCAGCCCTCCCCAGACCAGTCTGGGTTAGACATGACTGGAATCAAACAGATAAAGCAGGAACCTATCTATGACCTCACCTCTGTACCAAACTTATTTACCTGTAGCTCTTTCAACAACGGGCAATTAGCTCCAGGGATATCCATGAGTGAAATCGGTAAGGAAAATTCTTATTCCTGTAATGCAATGTGTATATATAAGCTAAGCTCCTGTCTTCATTAAAATGTCATACAGGCATTCCATACACAGATATGCAATAGTTATATGTTCACACATGCGTGTGCACACACATACAGAGAGAAAAGGAAAGAAAATTAGTCTGGAACTAATTGACATAATATTAAGGCAGCTCTGTTTTTACTAAAAATTATGCAGTTCTTAAACCCAGCAGTTCATTTCTGGTTATTGAATAGAAGCATCAAAGCAGGTGATGAATCAATCATAACCAAGTGATAATTAGGAAGGGGCTTGTTTCAAATGAGCTCATTACTGGCAGGGCTAAATGATCTCTTCAGCCAACCATCCGTATTCTCGTCAACACCCAAAATCGCCATAGCTGCTAATTCTAGGGTGCTTACTGTGAAAAAGTACCAGTTCATACTTCAGCTACATGGATGTCAATGCAGAGCAAGTTCACTAAATTCATGTGGTGCACAAACTCTAAATGTATTTCTGCGGATATCCCTGCTTCTCTGCCTGAAGGCTTTGGAGAGCTTCTCCCTTGCTTTCGGCTTTAACAAGTGACAGAGATGTCTCTGTGAGGAGAGACTGTTAGAAAAGCAGTGACTAACAGTGATTTCTGTCTAAGGAGAATGAATTTCTGTTCATCTCGTCCTTCTAGCTGTATTTCACCAAAGCCACTGGAAGTACTACTTCTTTTACAAAGAAATAACGTGAACAAAGATAGGCATCCCAATTAGGTACACCTGAAGAAGTGAAATATGCTGAATCAATTGTGGCTGAGAACTTCATCAAAGGGTAACACTTTGTTAATGGAATTTAATTAAAAAGAAAGAAGAAAGAAAATAAGTCGTCTTCAAGAGCACTCCTAACAAATTAATTCATTTCGAATCCTGAGAAAACCTCTATAGTTCTGGCCTAAGTTTGCTGTCTCTCATGTACATGGATATATACTGAGATCTGTAAATGTATGTGTGTGCTCAGGCCTACTGGGGACCCTGGAGATACAGCCTCCACTCAATATAGATTGCAGTGATGGGATATATAGTAGTTACTGTCTGGTAAGAAATGAAGTTGCAGCTAAAACTGACAGCATGTTTTCTTCCCATGTGTGCTCATGTGTAGGGGGCTCTATAACACATTATGTGCTTTAGTTGCAAATTGTTCAGGAGAAAGTTAAACTTTCCTGGCACTCTGTTTATTAAGACATGTTTATTTATCACATTTGGTCTAGGCCACTGTCCAGTAAAACTATTCACCCACAGTGTAGGATTAGAGATGAACATTTGCTCCAGCTTCCCTCTCAGCCCTCATGGCCGTATGAATATTACTCACATGTGGCTTGTGCATACCTCAGTCCTGCAACAGTGGGTCACACTACTGCAAACCAGCTGAGAGGGATTTAAACAGTCCTTAAGAGCTTTTTCCCTGCAGATCCAGTACTAAACAGAAGTGTTACCAGAGAGACTCAGAGGAGGTCCAGAAATGCAGGAGTTCTGATAGTCCATGAATTCGGATTTGTGCTTAAATTACAGAAAATTAGTGCAAAGACAGAATTTGGCCATAGGACTATATCCTTAGTGACCAGGGAATCCCCCTAAAGTCAATGGGACCTTTTGACTTCAGAGTTTTATCTTTTTAACTTAAAACTTTAACTTAACTTTAGCTTTTTAACTTTAAATCAAAGTTTTATCTTTTTAATTTAAATCAATTTACGTTTTATCTCTTGCAGGTTCCTTCAAAAATAACGCATCATTCTTAGTTTTTCACACTTTTTTTCCTCTCCTAGCTCTAAATCATCCAACCCTAAATCCACCCCACATTTCCAAGTTTTTTCATTTTCTTCTGACACAAAGCAGGAAAAAACCCAGAGCAGAGGGAGCGCTACATAGCAAATAGCCTGTCTCTGAGCTGACAGCAAAATTCAGATGCTCTGGGATTTACCTCTCTTCCTTTCCAAATGGAAACTAGGGCTCCTAAATTGCTATGATTTTACACAAGTACTGCCATCTGTCATTTGTGGCACTTACAGCAGAGGGGTAAGGGTAACAGTGAGAGATAATGTAGTGTAACAAATCAGCTGACACAACTGGAATAGACGCACCATAAAATATTTGGATTAGTGCACAGGCAAATGATGTTTTCAGTGTTTAAAAAGAAGTAGAAAATGCCTCTTAATGCTGCAGCGGATTGTTGGACCATCTGTAGAGCTGCAGTCTTGCAGTCCTGGGATGTACTGATTTCATATTACAGTGTGCTTAAATTTCATTGCAGAATTGCATCTCACTCAAGTGACATTTAGGAATAAACTCAACTTATGCTAAATAGACATTACTGTTTTTAACTGTTGGATGAAATCGTACAGAATATGTAGGAGATAGAAAAGCTATACTGCATTGCTCCTTGTGGCTGATACAAATAGCTTTGTACCAACATGTCTAGTGATCTAGTGAACCACTAAGTATCCCAGATCATGATAGCTCTTTTCTGCACTGATTATTTTCTACCAGACAGAAATTTCCAGTCTTAGCTTTCTTCTGGCCCTTACATTCTTCAAATAAATATATGTATATAAGCACAACCTCAACTGCCACTTGCCTGATCTTGAGTGCAATCATCTTTTTTTTTTTTTTTCCTCATGAATGAATGTGTGGGAACTTCTTTCATCCTTGAGTTCCTAGAAATTGCTGTAAGCTCTCCAAGGAGCAGGCTTCTTCACAAGCACTCAGAACAAAAGTAGTCTATGCAGTTTCTGCATTACATGTCAGCCGAAATCTAACTCACTTACTCCTTTGGTGTTAATGCTTTTGCTTGTTTCAGACTCACTTCTCTCCAGTGTAGGGCATTTTTTATTAAGATATAGTTGACTGTACATTTCCAAGTTTGAATCTCATTTTCTCTTTCTTATTTTTCTAATCTTTTCAGTCCTGTGACATTATGTGTCAGTCTTCGTTGATGCTTTGTGACTTCATTTGGTTTAGAATTGTCACTTAATTAGCATGCTATGAGCCTTCTCTTTCAGATTATTATGAAAATGTCAAATACTTGTAAAACAAGTAGTAATAATGGCCCTTGCTGCACCTGACCAAAACACTTGCTGCAATTGCATATATTACTTTAGTATTTGGCTTGCTATTCAACAGTAAGTTCTCTGTAAAATCCAAGTAACAAGTCTTCCTTTCCCTGTCAGTTTGATTCAGTTATAAAAATATTTTCTAAGATACTATATGACATAATTTACACATCATTTGCATACTCTTCTTCACATGTTAATTTTCTAGTTTCACCAAAAACTAATCTAAATAGTTAGAGTTACTTTGATCTTTAACAGTTTTATGCTTTCATTTGAATGTGAAAGTGTTCTTTTTCATGAACATATATTCATCTACAGAAGACTTTGTAGTGGAAATGGAAATTGTCCAACTTTACAATTTTGAAATGCAAAATTTTTTTACACAGCAACTGTTTTGACACATAGTATTAGAACGGAATGGCAAGGAAAATATAGCTTATCTTGTATTGCATGCTTACTGGTATCTATATACTGTGCTAGTAAATAGGTGTAGGAGAAAAACATGCTGACAGATTAAAGTTTTATAGGGCTCTGTCACACATACTTAGTATTATTGTATTTCTCCAGATTAGTTAAGTATACCAAGACACAACTGCACATTATCTGTTCTCTAGAACAAGCAGGATAGGCAATGCCTCCTATGGAAGAGAGGGTTAAGTATAACAAAAAGCATTTTCAGATATAGTCACAAATTTCTCATGTAATTGTCAGAGCCTGTGATGGAGAGAAGTTGTACAAAATCAGTTAGTTCCCCATTAGGCACAGCCCTCATCAGTATTCCACTTCCTGTTACAAAAAAGACCTCAAAGCATAAAGACATCACTCTAAAGCTCATAAATACACATACAGGAGCAGAACCTCAGCTTGGCATCAAGTGCATTTCCAGTCCAGATCCCTTTTCTTTAAAGGAATGTATTTTTGTCCTTAACTCAAAGGATGTTGTTGGACACTTGATATGGATTTGGGTGGTCAGAACACAAAATAGGTAAGGTGACCAGATGAGTTAGGCTCTGTCACTGCCTGTCCTGCTGTCCAAGGTTGTCATGATCCAGGTGTGTTCCATCAGCCAGTGATGCTGTCAGCATGGGAGACACCCATATGCCGAGGACTCATACTGCCAGGCACTTGGCAGAGTGATCTTGTTTCTCCATGACTACTGTGCCATCTACGCATCTGGAAAGGCAGAAATGATGCTGTGGGAGCTCAAACCATAGGGTGAAATCTGCTTGCCATGTCAAAAGCCTGAATTTGGCATTCATTTGCAGAATGGCTTTCTCCTCACACAGCAAATCAGAGGTCATCTGGTGGATGGGAAATTCTGAAGTGAGAAGGAAGCTCCAGTTCCTGATGGCAGTGCTTGCTCCCAAGTGTGGTTTTAAATCAGGAGGCATTAAAGGCTTATTTTTAGACTTGGTGAAATTTAAAGACTATCTTGTTTAAATATATGTGCATAATATTATCTGCCACTGATCTGAACATTGCATGTTTCTCACTAAATACGTGGCTCTAATCTTGGTCAGTAATAGTTAATGGAAAGGCTTCCCTGCCCTAACTGCAGTTGAGATTGCCAGCCTGTGATTTCCTCAGGACAAGATAAAACTATTAGCCAACGCTGTTGTGGAGGGAACAGATTGGTTAAGCATTCACTGAAAATCAAACTAAAGGTTGGCCTGTAGCTGTGTATTATGTAGGTAAGACACCTTTGGAGCTTACAGGAGATCACATAGCTCAGCCTCTATAATTGTAGATGAAAGCGTTGTTTACGTATATTTACACCGCATTTCTTCAACATCAGGCCTCTGTGAAGGTACCCAATGGCTTAGAGAGCTTACATTTCTACCAAAATTAAAGTAAGGTTGGGGAGTTTAGGTTTGGCCTTCCTTTGCCATCATCCTTCTAAGCCTGCCTTGCTGTGTATATCTTAGGATAGGCAGTAAGTCCCTAGGACAGATGCCTAACATGGATTGGAGGCATCACCTGCCTTATATTGTAAGGCACAATTCTTTTGACCCGGACACGTAGACTGAAAAATGATGGTAAAGGAAAACCGTACATTTTTTAAAAACTTACTCAGGATAGTTATGCAAAAGAAAAGTCCTCTTGGTGACCACAAATGACATTCTATGCATTTGTAACTTAGTGGTAATTTAGCTGGGTTCATACATTCAGCTCAGGACCACAGTGAGCAACTTTATATTCTGTGAAGTTCTTTAATTTCCATTGCTACACCATTGTACAAGCAGGAGTTATTTCCCTCTCTCTCCTTGTAGGGAGATCTTCACCTGTAAACATTCTGAAGTCCTCGGCTGAAGATCTATTTGAAAAACAGTCCCTCACCTTTCTCCTTTCAGCAGAAATCTCATTAACTTTAGAAGAATTTAGTTTATTCCTCTATGTCTGTACTCTTCATAGATGTCCACAAGACTTAATGTTGAATATGCAATATATAAATATATATCACCATCAGACTTATATCTTAAAAAGTCTGCTGTCCTTTGGTTTTGAAAGCACTTCTCTATGTGATAAGCAATTCTCTTTGCAAAAGCACTTCTCCAATCTGATAAGTATTTCTCATTCCTTAAAACCCTTCTCTTTATCTCCAGGGTTTGTTCCCTGTGCCAGATCAAGTGTTAACAGACAGCTTACTGAACATATCTTGGTCAATTAGATGCTATTTAAAGGGACACTCCACATTCAAAATGTAGTGATCTCACTAATTATAGCTCATATCTAAGGTGACAATAGCATCTATGTTCGTGTTCCCTTAACAAAGCCCCACCCACCCCGCAGTGAAACAGGAATGATGCTTTTGTAGTCCTGTGTAGTGTTCTTCAGCTTCTTTTTCTAGGCCATGGTTTAATATACGTTGTACCAACATGACAGTCAAAATTTTACAGTGCTGCTGTCTTCACCCTGGCAGCTGTATTTAAGAGAAGCAATGTTGCCATCTAGTGAGCATTTAAAATATGCAACATGCATTTTATACACATGCCATCAGGGCACTGTGTCTTCATAACCTGTTTAAAGATGACAATCAGAATATGTTCCTATTTCAATTCTGTACTCATTTCAGTTCCTGTGACACTTAGAACTTCAACTCGTTTTACAAATGAGCTAAAAATATGCATAGAATGGTATTTAAAGCCTTATCAAGAGATCAAATTTCTAATCCTTTAAAGTATATAAAATTGCTCCTTTTCTCCAAAGATAAGAATATTTTCTTCCATGACCAAACTTGACAAAATACGTTCATTCTACTTAGATTCCAAATAAAAGCAGTTAGAAATCAGCCATTTGTAGCAGTCAAAATGTGTAAAATACCATATCATATATCCCATATATTACCATATATCATGGGAATCTTTTCAGGAATAACATTGTGCTGTGAATATTGTCAGATTACAAATCACACAGAAAGATCATTGTAAATCCAGTGGTATGGTAAGTACTGAGGCACACTGTTGCCAGCACTGTTGCTGCCAGCTCTAAGACTTAACTTTTGGCTGGTTCCCTGTCATATGCTTTGGAGCAGCAATGTCAATAGCAGAAGAAATGCTCAAAAACTTGTTCTGCAAAGTAATACTCACAAAAAAAAAAAAAAAAAAAAAGACTGAAGCAGGTGCTAGAGCGCGGAGGGCCTGGGATGTGTGAAAGAAGTATGTTGTCTTCCAGGGTTGTGATTCACACACAGCCCACAAAGAGGCAAATTGCAGATGAGAATCAAGAGGTCAAGACAATGATGCTTTAGGAATCAGTGTAGTATATGGAATGACATACTATCTGCCAAAATTGCTATGGTTTGGACTAGTGGTTACTTGTTGCTTTTGTCCTCATCTGCGTAACCCCTTCGTAGACTTAGTGTAAACTTTGCCATTAGTGTTTTTGTCTGGTGTTTCTAGACAGTCAGCCCCCAAAATTACAAGGTAATTGTAAACTTTCTGAGAGCTTAACTTCGGGTCCCAGTTATATTTCTGGGACAGCACTGGTTGATAATTCCTTAATCCTAAAGCAGAAGGAAGGCATCAGAAGTTTGAGATTACACATGCAGCGTCCTAAATTTTCCTTTCCAAGGTTACAGTCCAGATTTTCACACTGTGTGCTTTCTGTCTGCTAGCTTTCATCACTCACTTCACACCTTTCACTACTTTCCACTTCATTCCTGAGAATAAGGTAATTCTGCTTGTTTTGCATTTTTGATGCTGTTTCTAGCTTTCATAAGTAATGATGTCTTTCATCAGTTCATTCAGCTTTTGAAATTTTATTTCAGAGAACAGCAACAATTCCTTTTATACAAGAATGAAAAGATGTGAGAAAGAATTCAAGTGAAATGCATGAGAGAGGTACATAGATGTGCACAGTGGAAAAATTCAATGTGACAAGACATAGGGCTCAGAGACAAATGCTGAAATTGATTATCAGAACACAGATATTATAGTGCAATAATCTTTGAGCAATGAAAGTCACATGTAAACGGGAATACAAGTTAATACAAGATATTAAGGCATGGAGCCCTGTCTTGTGTTCCTTTTTTCTATGACTGCATGGATGGCTTTTCTTTTGATCACTGAAGACTGTCATTGCTTATGATAACCAAGTTATTCCACTTTCTGACACTATACACTAATATCACTTTCATCCAACTCATTTGCCACACGACAGGAAAATAACACCATTGTAGAATGTTTTGTCATTACTTTTTAACATGTTTCCGTAGATAGATTGCTTAAAATCTTTATAGAAAGCTAATTTGAAGGCTGACAGCGAAACAAGTGCTAAATGATGTTAACCTCTCCCAGCTTTTTGCAGGATATGGCAGGGCAAGCCCTCACAAACATGGTTTAAAACCAGTAATATTTTAATTATTCCATATATATTTATCAGTTTAATAGAGAACAGTGTCCATTTCAGGTAATGTATGCTTAATTGTAAAAACTGAGACCACTTTCTTGTTTCAGAACCATCTCATTTTAATATAAAGTTCTATTTGTGCAACTTATGCTGGATGTAGCTAAGAAGCAGCTCATCTCAGTAAATTTGTGGTAATTTTATACAATGTCTTTAGAGTCCATTTGAACTCTGTCTATTTCCTTGGTTAGTGCTTTTGCTGCCAGTTAAATGATTTCTAATTTTTGCTAAATTGGCTGAGTCCCAGGAGAAGTATTACTAAGTAGAGACCGTTAAACATTTATAAAAATCCTCTAGAATCTAACAGAATTCTGGGTCCATCCTCTAAGTTCCTTAAGATAAGGTCTTCATTCCATTGTGCTGTCATTTCTATTAATTTATTAGCATTTTTTAGAAAGGCAAAATGAAGCACTAATTTATTTTGAAGGAGAGAGAGAGGAAACAGAGGATTCACACATGTAACGTTTACTCTTTGTGCACTCTGTTCATGACGTTGAGAATTCAATAACTTAAAAATAAGGAAAAGTTATTCCTGAATTAAATTCTAGCACTTCTAGTCTCATGTGAGTGTTTTTATGTTTTATACTGTCTTCCTAGGCTGCATAGTGTGTAGTGTTACAAATTTATTAAACAAATAGGGATTACGAAACTAGCATGTTTTTTAAAGGGAAATACTTTTTGCATTATGGCATTGAGAATGCCACAGACAGATGAAAAATGGAATGAGCTTTTTGCAACCACTTTTGGGGAAAATTGTTTCTGTTCTTCTGGAAAAAAAAGGAAAAAAAACCCACAAAACACAGACTTCATCCAGTTCATGTAAAAAATGGAGACTTAATATTCATATTTTTCAGCAAACACAGAGCTATTTTTTCTCTATTATCTGTGTCATTGTCTCTACAACTGTCAAAGAACTTAAGAATAATCTCAATTCAATGAATTCAATGATTCTGTTTCCAAAATTTTCATTTTATAATCATAATACCCTTGAATTAGCATACAAAAAAGTGCTGATCCTATGCTATCTTGCCAAGTTTTTAGGTCCTAGAACAGAGATTTTATTTAGAATGCCTGGCTGGAGTTTTGTTATGTATACTTACAGCAGCCAGCCAAAGCTGTGATGTTACTGCAGCATTAATTCAAAGTGGATCCCTGCAAGAGCTCAACTTAGGATATAAGCTGAGATAAGCTCTTAGCTACCCAGCTGGATCCTAAGGGTAAGTGGCAAATTAAAGATTCATTATTCATTTTAATTGAAGAAGATTATCAGTGTTTTAGAAGACACACTTCAAAGTTTTTCAGTTCCCTGTGCAAAAGAAGGGAATGCTGAGGAAAACTAGAGTCTCTCCTGAGAAAAGAGAGACAACTGAAAGAACTAAGGAGCCTGTAGGAAACAAATGCTGCTGTGGATAATTTCCACTTAGCAGGCCAAATTCACAGCTGGTGAATGTTGTGTGCACTCCAAGGATTACATTCATCCCCTCCAGCACTGTACTTGACCTCAAGTTGGAGTTTTTCCCCACTATTATAGTTGGAGATCTCTGAATATTGCAGGGAAGTGCCGGAAAAAGGCATCAGCCTTACCAGCTTATGGTAGACCCCTGTGGGTCAGTGGTATGCTGATTTCGATTGCTGTCTAGGTTGCAATGTTCAGTTTTCTGTATGTGCTTCTATTTAAGCAATTCCTACTCTACTGATGCAATAAATATTTGAGCAATTGTAGTCTTTGGAGGTAACTCTTGAAATCTACAATTAGAAAGTACAGTAGGAGAGAAAGAAAGAGAAAGGGAGGGAAGGGAGGAGAGGGGGAAGATCCTGTCAGAGCAAACAAAACTAGAAACAGAAAGGGTCGTTCCGTAAGCAGTGAGCTGCAGTCCCAAGTTTATGCACTGTGGCTCTTCTCTTGCAACATATGCTTTTGGCCTGTTTTGTTGATGAAATAGAGCTTTTACAGCTTTTTTGTCTCCCCAGCCCTTCTGTCAGGGCTGTGCAATGACCCTTCAGCTACTCTCCAGGTCCAAGGAAATGAAGCAGCAGTCTCAGACACTTGAGTTCCTACAAGTTTTGGAGAAGCGACTGCTCAGTAGGCAAAAGAGGCAGACAACTTTAGGGAAAGGTAGAAGCCACAACCCAGTCCCATGTTCAGCCCTGAAGGCAGTGGCAGATGACTAGTCAAACAGAGCAGACTGGTCCCTTGTGCCCATGCAGGATTCCCATTAACCACCCAGACACTGGGGATGGAAGGTCAGAGAGGAGCGGCAAGTGATATTTGATGCATCTGTAGGGATCCAGGGTTGTTACACTGCTTCACTGTATAGCTTACTTCACTGGGAAATCCTCACAGAATCAAGTCTCTTGGTTCTGTCTTCTCTTTTAGGTAGGCCAGGACAAATGTAAAACTCATTTCTTTTCCGGAAGTGACATTAATCTCCCGTGGTCCTCTTCAGCTTCCTGATGTACTATTCTCAGCTTCTTCTGGAGATCTCCTACTATACGTTAAACTTTTGTATTATTTGGACTGCTGCTTTGCAAATTCCAATTAAATTATCTACCCATTGGTCTGACACCTCTCAAGACCTCACCAGGCCCTGCTACAAGAAGGGCAGCACGCCCTGTGTGTTGCATGGGGTGGAGACCAGCCTGCCCTCTCAGGTTTCTGCTCTCTAGCCATGCCAACGAACATCATCTGGATTTCCTTGTCTCATAAGGACAGATGAGTCTCTACAGGTAGAATAGTGGGCCATTATAGAAAGCCAGTCAGAGACATGCAGGACAGTAATGAAATGTAAGTGGACACCCCATGATGTATTTTGTTTGAGTGATTATGGTTTTTGAAACCATTGGTTACAATTATTGACAGTTTCCTTGGCTGAGCATATTGTTTCTGGTTTATCTCTCTGGAAGCAAGTACTTCTTTCCAGATTTTTTTTTTAATGAAGCAGAGCACTTGTAGAAAAAGTGTCTGGTTTTCAAGAAAAGATTTCAAGGTACCAATACTAAGAAAATTTCAAATTAGAATGAAGCTGCCTAATGCAAATGCTTCCACATCCCAGTGTATACCAGAGTCTGGATACCGGGAGCATTATTTTCTGTGGACTGTGTTTCCCAGACAGAGTCAATCTGCCAGGATATGCTGTGATTTTCATGTATCAAGTGATTAAGATAAGAGATTTAGCCCCAATGTAATAAACCTAGTATGTAGGCAAAAGGGGACGAGTAAATTTATGTCTGTGTACTGTGGCAAATAGATAAGCTTTACAAATCCTGCAGTTTACAGGCTGGTGATGTACTGTCATCCAGGCTCCAGAATTCTTTTCATTAGAATTACTAATTTTCACTCAATAGTTGAAGCAGTAGGTCCTTAGAAAATAAAATGCTGCAGACACTGATTCTCACACCCATGTGGCCAGAATCATCTCTCTTGTTTTCCTTTTCATACAGCAAACCTGCTGTAACTTACGTAAAATGGGAGCTGACAATATTTTAAATAGAAATGCAGTTTACATTGAAGTCACAACAACAAAATTGTCTTTTGTGGTCCTTGGAGTCCATCCAAACAGGATTTCTAGTAGTGTACATGCAGTTACAAGCAAATAGGGGGCCCTTGAAACATATTGCCCAAGAATTTTGAAAACAAAATCAACTGAAAGTCAAGACTTGATATGTGAAGTAATTTTAGTGGATCCCTCTAGCCTGCAGAAGAGGAGGAAAATATCTATTAGATTTTCCCCCCTGCAGGGTACATCCGCAAGCTTTAGGCCTCTGCATCAATGCAGTTTCTGTCTTCCTGTTGTGTGTAGATACTCTCTTGCTTTCCCCATTGTCCATTTCTTTTTAGTTTTATTAAAAGAACTAGTCTCTTGAACTTGGTGGTTAGCATATTTCAGAGCTGCCAGGCGTCACAGAAATTCATATATTTTGAGTACAGGACTGCACTTGTGATAGGACAGGTTTACATCAGATGTCATTTATATTGTTGCCAGTGGTTTAGGAATGTCATTTTCCTTGGGATTTGCCAAGATGTGTACTGACTCCAACTTCATTAGCAAAAAGATGCTAAAATCTGAAAATATCAGGGAAGAAAAAAAAGGCTGTGGTCTGTGAAACCCTTTAAGAGTGACATTCTTTGCTCTGCCTGTGTTGGATCTTCTGTTTCTGGACCATCTGAGAAGCCAAGACAGGTGTATACTTCTTTTACTTTTTGCATCATGTCAGCTCTGCCACCCAGTTGTAGGCTGTATTTGCATAAAGCTCCTTCCAGGGCCTCCAGCATGGAATGTAACCAGTGCTCCTCTGCTGAATGAGCAGCTCCCTTCTCCTCAGAGACCCAGTGTACCCTTTCTGTCACACACTGAGCCTTGCCTAGCCTGCGGCACACGAGTTTCAAGTCTGTCTTGCACCTGATTCCCCTTTGGATGTCAGCATTCAGAGCTGCTGCTTGCTGTGATTGCCCCTGGCCTTTTTACATCTAAATTGGTTTTAATGTCAGCTCAACATAAGCATAAGTATATAAGGAAAAGATGCATGGGGTAGAACACAGAATGCCATCCCTTGAAAGCCCTAGAGTGTTTCTCAGCTCTTCATTTCTCAGGTAAATACCTAAATGCTAGGAAAAGGAGGAAAGCTGAGGAGCTCTGCAGTAGTGTGGAATTGCTAATCAAATGTGTTTTGAAGTCAGTGAAATCAAAAGGTCTTTTTCAGATTGTTGACATCAGGTCACTTTATCTGATTAGAAATCTATCTAAGCAGTAACACGTGAGACATTTGTTGTGAGAGAGATGCCCACTTATCTTCAAGATTTTTATTATGAAATGCAATACCTTACCATCAAAGGTTAAGACTCCCATCCTAACCTCCCATAAAAGAACAGTGGGTAGATCACTCTATTAATATACATTCTTAGTTATCTTTAGGCCGGAGTCAATTCTTCCATCAGGAAGCCTAAAGATAGTGTTGACCCATAAAAGGAGAACTGCACATATTCAATTAAGCAGGTTTTATTTTTCCTATACAAACTTGCAACTTTTTATCTTCAGCGTCTTTCTACTGAGTCTCAGTTTCTTAACTGTGAGAGTGGCATGGGCATCTGTCCTTCAACTAGCACTTCTCTAGCAGTTACAGGGAACATACACGTCTACGTTCTCTTTTCAGCTTCCCTTCTTTCTGGTGTCTTTAAGTTCAGTCAGTATTTGGCCAAGGAAGCAGACTTATTTTGGAAGTCCAGGCTCCAGATCCTTACACTCTATGCAAACTTGAGGATCTGAACAAGTGTTCACTTGGTACACCTAATTCTTTCCACTTCCCATGCTCAGGTTTGGCTAGCACTTTGTCAGTGTTCTTTTCCTTTTTTGACGAATGTTTTCTGCACAATGCTGGTTCTGCTGCAAGTGCTTCAGTTCACTTCTGTGGCTTCAACATTGTTCCTTTCGCTTAAGAAAAGTTTTCAAAGCAAGGAGCTTCATCAGACGTGTAGGTCCCAAAGCTGCAAAATAGGAAATCATCCCTTTTCTGTATCATGTTTAATTACAATATTTCAACTCCTAATGCTAATGAATTCATGTTGGAAGTTTTTGTAAAAATGTTTTTTTAATCCACTCAAGTGGCTTTAAGGGAGAAGGTCTGCTTTAAAATACTTGTCTAAGAAGTTTACTCATCGTTTCAGTGGGTTTCTAGGGCAAGATTGAATGCTTCCTTTTCTGCTTTGCATCCTGCATTCCTTGTTGTGAAGTAATTTTTGAGGCTGCAATTTCAGGACAACTTTAAGGTAGCTTAGCACTGTGTGTGAGATTTTTGTCCTCCATCTCTCCTTCTAAACCCCAGGATACTAGTTTTAGCTTTCACCCCTTGCTAAAACCAGTTTCCATGTTCTTGCTCCATCAAATCCTGATTGAATTAATCAAATTCAATCAGAAAATGATCCAGCTTAAAGCTAATCTGAGAAAAAAGATACCTGTTTCCTCTTCTTTTATGCGTCATTCCAAGGTAAGGCAAATGTTCATGGTAAGTTCAAGAAGTCAGTCAATTTCTAAGAGATCTGGCAGCTCTGAACCTGCTGACCACTGAGTTCAGTAGATTAGTTCTTTTAGTAGAAGTAGAAGGAAATGGACAATGAGGAAAGGAGGCAAACACCTACACACAGTAGGAGGTGTCCTGCTGGGGTGATGATCAACAGCAGTATTCCTTCTCCAGGCTAGAAGAGTCTATCAGTTTGGGGCAGACAAAAGCAATTTGGTAAACAGGGTCTCCAAATGATATTTATTTAAACATATTAAATCACTTTCAGAAAAAAAGATTCAGTATAATTTCACAAAAATCATTGCTATTTTAATCTGCAGATCCACTGTTTATCAAGATCATTTGGTTTTGGGCTGAATACTGAAATATTTTGCAATAATCAACTTCAGAATTAAAAACAAATGAGAAAGGTAGCATTGAAAAGAAAATATTAATTTTCTTAAATGTGTATTTTCCAGCAACTTCAATGTTTTCAACATTTTGCTGTTGCAGATGTTCACTGTTCTCTGTTTCATGCAAGCAATTTTTTATTCTCCTTTTCACAGATCGAATTGCACAGAATATCATTAAATCTCATTTGGAGACATGCCAATATACAATGGAAGAATTACATCAGCTAGCATGGCAGACCCACACGTATGAAGAAATAAAGGTTTACCAGAGCAAGGTACAATCCTGTAATATGGTTTTTCTTCTGCTTGAAATTGTTAACAGAGTGATTTATTTGGCAAGAATACACTGATGAGTTTTGTACAGGTCAAAATACAGTTTTCAGTATCTTTGGTGAACTGGTTACTGAAGGCAAAGCAGTGACAGTTCATAAAAAGAAGATGAAGCTTTCCAGCATATTGGGCTGTTTGTTAATGTTAAAACTTAGGTATGGTAATACAATCCAGTTTTTTGTGCTTGTTATTACAGATCTAAACCTCATGCACAAATTCAGTTAACTTCAATGTGATTATGATTGGATCCTCTGTTGTAAGGATTTTAAGAAAATAAGACAATGTAACCTTGTTTCCCTGTAATTTTGAAAACACATCTGGTTTTTATGTGAATAAAAAGCACCTGTCACTTAAGACAATACATAATAACAAACTGAAAGTATTCCTTAAATTGAAACTGTTCCATATTGGGTAGAAAAATTAACTCATTACACTACATTTTTGTTCACCTTCTGCGATTCCCAGGTCATGTTCAGTCTATTTTCCATCTCTTCTGATGTAATGCAGTCAACAGAAACCTCTGCGCCTCTTGCACTGGCTTCATTAGTGATGAGTCTTGAGTCAGACTTCACTTGGCACATTAGCTGGTCATGTAAGACACAGGAGAGACTGCAGCTTGTTCTTTGAAATCTGAGGGGCTATGCAGAATTAGCAGAAACAAAAACACACCACAGCTTGCAGAGCTGTGACATGAAACCAACATCCATTTATAGTTGCACACGTGTCTGCAAAGAAAATTGTTATGAGGAAGTTGAAATTTTCATGTAATGAGTGTTCAGATACTTCAATTATATATTTTAAGTTTCAAACTAGGAAAAATATTCTGTTGAATAAATTAATAGCATTGTGCCACTTCTTGCCTAAGAGTGCTGTGGAATGTGTAAGTTTTTTGTGTCATTATTAGTCTGTCCTGCACAAGATCCAGCATTAGAACCACATTTTAACACTGAGCAGTGTATTCTGCTCCTTTGAAGAGGCAATGTCTAAGTTCAGATGAGTGGGACAGTGGCTTGCACAAACAGCTTTCTAATGAGATGTGTTGGATACCTAGAGAAGAAGAAATGCTGCTAGCTCTGCCTGGGTATGGGGGTGGAGTGTGAGGAGTGCTGCTGTCTGTAAGACCACCTGAAGAACTTAATGCACTGATGTACCTGCTTGCTCACTGCTTTGCTTTTCCATGTGTGTTTTCCTGGAAGACAAGAGAAGCTCTGTGGCAGCAGTGTGCCATTCAGATCACTCATGCTATCCAGTATGTGGTGGAGTTTGCAAAGCGCATAACAGGCTTCATGGAGCTCTGCCAGAATGACCAAATTCTCCTTCTTAAGTCAGGTGGGTAAGCACCGGAGGCTTGAGACTGGTTTAGCACCTAGCACCCTAGAAATGTGCTTTTCTGTTATTTCCTGCAAATCATTTTAATTTTGAAGGAGCCCTAATTTCTGTCCATTGGATTAAGTACATTAACCTTGCTGTATTTTCCACATTAATGATGTTACTGCCTTCTGATCCCCTTCTCTCTACAGTCAGTTGTGGTTATTAAGTACACACACACACACACACACACACACACACACATAACCACTGCTCCAATCTGACATGTGGTGGAAGGAGCCTGCAAATTGAGCTGGTCGAATCAGTCATCTGCCACCCTGTAAAATCCCCTCTTGTCATTAATGAAACGAAGGCAGGCTCACTGGGGCCTGCCTCTGTGGTCATCTTTAATCTTTTTAATGAGACTACAGAAACACTCTACAGCCAATGCACAGGAGGGAAAATTCCTGCTGGTGCCAGTTGGTTTCAGAGTAAATGAGAGCAGATTACAGCAGTGTGCTCCAGCCATGCTCTCTCTGCATGCCAGGTTTGCATGTGTGTGCATGAGGGAGAGGGAGAAATGGCTTTCCTTTCTCAACAAGGGACTCAGTAATTTCTGTCCACCAAAAGACTCCTGACAAGATTTATCGTGACTATGCCCAGGAGGACAAAATGGCATGACTAAGTGAACCACAAGAACCACAACTGGTAATTAACTACATTTATCCTGTCATATCAGTTTCTTGCTCTCTCCATGTGTAAAAAGTAGGATGCTGTGTGAATCAGCTTGTTAAAACTTAAGAAGTGCTTCTATTTGAAGTGAGATCTCTTCACTTAGGCTGAAAGCCTGTGTGATTCAGCACACTATACACAGAATTCACAGACTATTCTGAGCTGGAAGGGACCCACAGGGATCATTGAGTCAAGTTCTTCAGTGAATGGCCTGTACAGAGATCAAACCCACAACCCTGGCATTATTAGCACCATACTCCAACCAACTGAGCTAACCTCAGTGGCAAAACCAGAATCACAGACTGTTCTAAGGTGGAAGGGATCCAACAAGGATCATCGAGTCCAGCTCTGAAGTGGCCCATAGGGGACTCAAACCTGCAACTTTGGCATTACGGCACCTTGACTATCTTGGTGAGGGACTGGGCTCTGATGATGGGCACAGCTGCAAAGGGAAGTGAGACAGAGACACAGGGAACACACAGGCAACCTCCTAGAAAAAGGGAGTTATAGCACAAAAACTATTATTTTTAATCTCGTACTTATTTTGAAAATTCTGCAGGTACCAGTGCATCCCTAGGAATCTTCATTTGACTGGCAAAGCTAACCACACAACTGCGCCTTCAGGAAAAGATTTATTACATGCTACTGTTGGAATACATTGTTAAGCTATAGCATATAAAAATACGTCAGGTTTTATTTTCTCTTTTGCTATTAATGCTGACCAGGAGTTAGAAAATGAGGGCTTTTCTTTCAAAAGCATGTCTGTGGAAGAATCCTCAGATTCAAGTTCATCTTACAGGAGATTTAGGAGATTTAATTAAGGCATCTGAAAATCTTTCCTTCCACTTTTCTGACTACATGTTTTTGCAGTTAGGAAATAACATGCAAAGATAAGAAGTGAAAAAGAAGTGTTTCTTTCTCTATTCAACAACCAGTAAAAAAGAAAAAGGAAAACAAACAAGAAGTATAATCTATTTTAGGGGTGCTCTTGGCAGCACTTCAACTTGTAAAAATGCTTTGTGTTGTTCTTCCTCTGCAGCCAAAATAAGCTGGGATTTTTATGTGCCTTGAACAAAGCTGCTTGTTATTATTTAAAAAAAAATATTAATTATTAAAAAGGAGTTTCAAAAAATGCCTATTTTTCAGGATAAAGTATTTCAAACTGAAATTATTTGCTCAAGATCTAAATTCAGATTCAGCTCAGGCTGCTAATTTTCTGCAAAGAGTGAAAAAGTCAACCTATAGAAAAGGTGGTTAGACTGGACCAGAAATGACCCCTTTCTATACTCAGACAGAAATATTTTTTCTCACATTCATAGATGTATAATCCAGATATCTTCAGAGAGTGTCTGTCCCTTCTGATGTTTTTAAGGACTGATGGCTTTGTAAATACCTTCTTGAGATTTCCTGTACTGTGCTGTTAGGCAATAATACCTGGTACCTTTGCTCTTTTTTCTGTCTGCTAGGCTGCTTGGAAGTCGTATTGGTGAGAATGTGCCGTGCCTTCAACCCACTTAACAATACTGTTCTGTTTGAAGGAAAGTATGGAGGGATGCAAATGTTTAAAGCTCTGGGTATGTTGCTCTTCTTTTTTCCAACCAATTGCATTGAGCCACATAGCAAGAAATTTAAATTTTTGAGGATAGTGACCCACAGTGGAAATCTGCAGTAAATGTTGAATCCCCAAGTCTCTGAATGTCTAGGTTGGAACAGAAGAAGAAAAAAAAAGGTGATTCCATTAGCTGCTAACAATGATAGGTGTGTTTCTCTAATAAAAAAAAGAGCAGCAAGAGGGTTTTTTCGAATAGATTACTTGCCTTCTGATGTTTTGATGAACCATGAGTTTATGGCAGGAGTCGAGCTGTTTATCTTTATAGTTCAGTTACACTTGATGTATCAAATCCCTCCCACTAATTGTATCATGCAGACGGCAATATTAGTCCCAGTAATGAGGATACTAAAATAATGTACTGGTGCAAAATATAGATAAGGACTTGTTGAAAATACTGTTTTGCCTAAAAGTAAGCTAATTTAGATTAACGTAGTGAAAAAATTACTTTTTTCATCAGTTTCTCAACATGATGTTGAGTGCTCCCTGAAATGTTAATAGTGAAATGTTTGTGTTTTGTGCATCCATCAGACTGATATTATCAGAAATTGATTCAGGACCAAACTCAGGGATATTGTGTTCAAATGTATATATTTATCACACACATAGGTTTTTTCTTAGTCTATCATAAGCGTACTACTTCTTTACAAGTTTAAAGCATTTATGAATGTGTATTGGTTGATTTTTGTTTATCTTTATGATGCTTTTGCAAATTTTCATAAACATCTGTACTGTTAATTAGTAAAATTATGAAAGTTATTTAGGGCTGGTCCTTCCTCCTCCTTAGGTTTAATACCTGTTTAGACATACCAATTCTTGCCTCATTGGGAAAAGAGTACTCTCTTCCAAAATGTCTGTACAATTTTTGTACTTGAATCTAATTCTTGATATTTTTTTCACTTCAGCATACATTTTAGTGCCATTTTCAGCTTAGGTGGAAAAAGCACTTGCTTTAGCAGTACAGAAATTCAGGAACAACTTTTTCTGACACCAAAACAATCCCTGCAGGTTGAAGAGCTGATTTCTAGCATTGGTTTTCTCCTCTTTGGTCTGCAGGTTCTGATGATCTGGTAAATGAAGCGTTTGACTTTGCAAAGAATTTATGTTCCTTACAGCTGACTGAGGAGGAGATTGCCTTGTTTTCATCTGCTGTTTTGATATCACCAGGTAATTTTTCATTCCAAACACTGATTTTTTTCCCATCTTTATCCATGTCTGTTTCTACATACTTAAATAGCTGTTAATAAATAATAAATAATAACGTTAAACAATGTTATTTGAATTAATAAATAATGTTAAGCAATGTATTAAGCAGTGGAAGAATACTTGAATTACCCAAATATACCATCAGGAATTACATATACTGAAGGTAGGTCCAAAGTGTAACAGAAATGGAGCAGGATTGTGCGGACAAGAAATGCAGGCTGGCCTTCCTCCAGGCCACATGAAGAGAACCATGTTACTCAAAAGGTGCACACTCCTACTCGCTTTTTCAGGGAGCACAACCCTGAGTAGGTTATATAGTCCATAACTATGATGAGCTTTTTTCTTGGGAATGAGAACATAAGCAGTAAAAATTGGTGTGCAGTCCTGTGTGAACGTTGTTCCTGGTGAGAGGTAGTGATTAGAAGTGCAACATGCTCTTTTTCATGTATTCATATATCATAACTCTACACAGGCAAGCATGCATTTATGGGATTTAAGGGATGGCTGACTGACCACAGAGGAGACTTTTGTGATTAAGTTGACTCAGAAGGTGGATCTAGTATACAAGCTCATCGTTTGGTGTGGGATTTTTAAATATGCCTCAGGGAATGCAGACACACAATTCCATCTAAGGGTAACCTCTTAAATAGCCTTACCAAAAAAATCCACACCATTAATTATTTTTCCAACTTCTTCTGCTGAAGACTTCTTCTAGGTCACCTTGTGCTTTTCGCACATCTGTGTTGGAGATTATGTTAGTCAGAATTAGACTATCACAGATGGTGTCAGCACATTCATTCTCCTTGTTAACAACACCTGCTGTAAAGACCCCACTCCTTTTTCCTTCACTTTGAGCCACGTTCTTGCCACTGTCTGCTCAGAAGTGAAATAGTTGAGCCAGTGACTCTTCACGAGGTTACACCAAAATATTGCATATACAGCCCTCCAAACGGTGATTTCCACCTCAAAGGTGTCCCAGCTGTGTTCTCAGCTAATTCTGTTTCTATGACTACTGATAGCACAGGATCCATTGATTTACTTTCAGGGAACACAATTCTCTAATTTATAAAATACTGTTTTCTTTTCCTGATCATCTGTGTTTTGTTTTTGCCTCTTTTCACAGTACTTGACAATCAACTCTTTTCATACATTCCTCCTCAGAGACAGTCAGACAAATGGCAGAATTTTGCTGTGATGAAATGTTGCTCGCTTCCAGCCTGTGTGGCATGTGTGTTCATTGAAGTGGTTAACTTAAATCATTTCTGGGCCTATTTTAGAGACGGGGAATGGGTGAAAGAAAAGTGAAAGGGGTTTTTCCTGAATTTTTCAGTTTGTACATGAAGATTCATGCCCGTGATAAATTAAGTTTTGTTATTTCCTGTATGAAAGCTAAAATCTATACCCAAGAATTAGTCTGGATTAAGGGGAAAAAAAACAGTTTTCAGACTGGGAAAACAGAAGGTTCAATGGTGCTACAAGCACGCTGCATTAATGGGTTTGGATTGTCTTGGGGTCTGTTGCTTATCTTTCTCTGTGTTTGTCTCCAGAACCTATGACTTCTGAGAAAATAGAGAGTAAGGGCAACCTCTTGCACCTGGGGTTTGAATCCAGTAGAAGTCATATAAAAACAACTGTATAGCTGTTATTCTTCCAGATAATCTTGTATTTTATGTTGTTCGAAAAGAGAACATTTTTAAATAATGAACTTTCACTTTGTAATTATTTTGAATTATTGAAGAAATTATCTTGAAGAAAGCCACTTCTTTTTATTTAGAATATATTTTGTCTCGAAATGTTAGCCTAGTACACAATGAGATATATTAATGTTTGAATAATTATATTCTCTTATTTTCAAAGACCTGTTTTGATCAGTAAGTTTATTATTTATGTATTAAGACACTGAGATAACATGATATGTTTGTCACCTAACCAGTATGAAAGTAGAACACTGATGATACCAACAGAGAATAATAAAATACTGAGCTGTGTTTCATTTCTGTTCCCATCTTTATGCCTAGCATCCTGCTTTAAACAGAGGTGCAGAGCCAACACTGTGTTCCTGGATGTTTTGTATGTGTTAATTAAGTGCTCAGGTGATCCTTTAATGGATTAAGACACTTTGCCTCTGAAACAATGCCTTTAATTACCACGCAGTCCCTCCTCATGAGAATTATGATTCCTGTGGCTACTTGCCAATAGAGTAATCTGTGTGCACCATGAGCATGCCCCACATGCATTCTTTAACTCCTGTTCTCCTTTTCCTCAGATCGAGCCTGGTTAATAGAGCCAAGGAAGGTCCAGAAGCTTCAGGAAAAGATTTACTTTGCACTTCAACATGTTATTCAGAAGAACCACCTCGACGAGGAGACATTGACAAAGGTAAATTCTTTAAACAAAATGTCAAGCAATCCTCAAGGGTGACTCTTCTCTTTCCACAGCCATTCCTGTATTTATTGCCACATTAATGTAAGCTAAAAGAAATGCACTATATGCCTGCCATAAGTAGAAGATAGGCTTCTTTGACTCTTCTGACTGTTGCCTCTTAATCCTTTTTTTGTTCAATTTGCCAATAATTTTAGTTCATACCCTGTAAAGAATGCAACTGCCTTTAAAAAGTGCTTGTTGAGGCTGTTCCTTTTTAAATGCATTTTGGGCCCTTGGCTAAAACTTTGGGGGCAGCTCTTTCTAGGCTCTTAGAGAAAGAACAATGTCTAGACCTGTGGATGGGTTTTGATGGAGCTTGGAGTATCACCTTCAGTAACTCAGCAAGACACTAACATGGTTAATTTTGGAAAGTGTAATTTATACAGAGTATGCTTCCACCTTCTTCCTTTTTTTTTGTTTCAATGTCTTACAGTTAATAGCCAAGATACCAACAATTACTGCACTTTGCAACTTGCACGGAGAGAAACTGCAGGTATTTAAGCAATCTCATCCAGACATAGTGAACACACTGTTTCCTCCATTGTACAAGGAGCTTTTCAATCCAGACTCAACCACTGGCTGCAAGTGAAGGGGATAATAGAATTTTCACGTAGTCATGGAATGCATCACTAGTAAGACAAAAAGAAATGTTTTCATGAAGAAATTATAAAAAATGTCACTACTGCAACACTAGGAATGTCCTGCACTTAATAGAATTATTTTTCACCGCTACAGTTTGAAGAATGTAAATATGCAACTCTGAGTGGGGATGTCGTTTTTCTCTTTTGTTTACTTTTTTGTTTGTTTGTTTTTGAACTGACAATGAATATACAAATATAGGACACTGGGTGTTACCTTTTTTTTAAATTTCCTTTTATTGGGGGATGTTTTGGGAGACAACTGTTCCTAGAATTTTATTGTAGATATACATGATAATAGAGCAGTACTTTGCAGTATTACACTTGCTGTTTATTGTTCAAATATAATTTAAGAAAATTCCACTTATTAGACTGCCTAGTTCTATGTTTTTAGATAGTTTAATGCATGTGGAAATTTGTAGCTGTCTTGGAAATTATGGTGCATATATGGAAGACACACACACTCACATATATATGTACATATATATGTATGTATGTATGTATATATGTATGTATGCATTATATGCATACATGCTGTAACTTAAGATGACATGGCTACATTTAAAGGATGTTCAACCCAGCTGTCATATATTTCTTACTTAAATTTGCTTTGCCAGAGTTAAATTGTCAGCTGCCAATGTGTAATGACAGGATCACTTCTGAGATATGTGTAATGTAGTGCATGTGTGCTGTGTGTAAATCAAACATCAGGAATGTATCAATGGTGCAAAAGCCTTGTCTGGATGGTTTTAGTGAAAAGAGAAATAGGATTGGGGTTTGTTTTTTATTTTCTCACTGTTACAGGGATAGAACATATAAAAGTGAACATAGTAGGACCTGATCTCAGTAAAGTATCTGAAACATGGAGTAAAAATGTAGACAATCTCATATGTACATTTTTCTGATTTCACACATGATTTTGTTTTATATATACTTCTTTGAAAAGTAACTTCAAGTCTTGGTTTGTTTTTTGCTGAACCCATTAGAAAGATAGGTAACAAGCTCAGTGAAAACCATAGCAAGTGTAAAATGTATCTCTGAAGAGGAAGGAAAGGAGGGAAGGAAGAGGAAAGTCAAAAGTGAGTGAAGTCCGTGGTTACAAAGGACAGTATAATTGTCATCATCTAGACGGGCTTGATGGTTTCCATTACACTCATACATCTGTGTGTGTTTTAAACACATGCATATATGTATGTATATATCTGTATATATAACTGTGTATATATATATATGCATATATAGGATTTATTTTGGATGCATTTCAGGAGTGGAGCAAAGGATTGGAGCTTTCTTTTTATCTATCTCTGAATTGACTATACGTGCATTTGCTTGCAAAACCAAAGGCAAACACAGAGCAGAGTGGAAGGCTGCCGTGGACTTAATCTTGTGGATTAATTAAGTTTAATCAGCAGTCATTATTAATGTATCTGCATTCTCCCAGTAGTACTAAACACAGATATTTTAGCTATGAAAGAGGGATTCAGTTTCTGCTACATCTCTCTTTACCCCCACTTTTACTCATTGTGAACTTTTTCAGAGACGTCTCCTCCTGGGATGCTAGCAGAGGGCATAGAGCAGAAATAAGAAGAAGCAGGCAGGGGAGAAGAAAGGAAGTGAAGGCAGGATCACAAGCAGATGCATTTATTTCAAACCACGCAGAAGCCAGTGCAATCTGAGGCAAGGCAAGGGGAAGCACAAAGGACCTGCTCATTGTCCAGGCTCTTGGAGGGGCAGTGTCACAGGGAGCCCGCAGGGCCCTAGGGTGGGTGAAGAAAATCGGTCTGTTTTGGTGATAACTTAATGCCTTGTGCAGTTCTGGTCTCAAGCTTCTCTTTTCTGCATGAGCAGAAAATTCACAGGCTATTTCAAGTACTTTGTGGAGCTCTCCCTTGCCTTCCATCAGTCAGTTTGCAAGTTTACATATGTATTTTGTGGCAGAATCGAGTCTAGAGAATATCACAATTTCTTTGTTATGTTTTAGCAATGCAAGAACAGGTACAAAAGTAGTTACAAGCTCTCAGCTAATAAATGTTTCTGTGCAGGTCCATTACAACTTAGAAAAAAGAAAAAAATTCGTCCAGCAAATTTAGTTGTGAGAATTTTGTTGCAAATGTGCCATACTCTTCAAAATTGCTTAATCCTATAGAACAGCAGTTGTTAAATTAATGTTACCTTTTTTTACTCCAAATTCAAAGGACATTTCTCTGGTGATTACCTTAAAATGTCTTTAGTTAGCATAATAAAGCATTGGTCTTGATGCTTCTTTATACTGTAACACTGATATTCCTTTATAAGGTGATTTACCTGTTTGCAGCCCTTCTTGATCCCAAATTTCAAGTATGTGTATATCAAAACTCAATGTCTACATACTATTTGTGTAGATTTCTCGTGGAAAAATTGAGTCGTACTGAACTCCAGAAGTGCTCAGTTTTAATTGCAGGGGATTCATGTTTTCCTTGATTTCCCAACACAACAACACACACATACTGATTGAAATATTTTATATATTCCTTTTCAGTATATCAAAAGTCTATATTTAGCCAACCCATAGAAATATAGAATAAGTAATCAATACTACTGTTCATAGTACTGCATAATAACAAGGTTTGTCCTCAAATAGTCCTTCACAATTGTGTGTTACATCTTGAAAATGTTGTTTTCTTCTCAAATAAACTAATTGCTCCTTGAGATTTTTTAATTGCTTCCCAGGCAAGATAACTAAATGGAGGTCACCAGTAAAAATCGTTATCTGCAGGGCCTTTAATCCTTAAAGAACTATTCTTATATCACTACAATGCCATGACCTTTCCAATCAATAATGATTATGATCACATTTTATAGATGTGGAAATGAAAGAAAAAAGGTTAAGTGGCTTGTCAGAGATCACAAAGATAGAAATATCCAGTTTAGAAATAAAAGTGGGTTCTTAGCTTTTGTCCTGAAACTTCTAATACTCTGGCATACGAGATCTTCATTGTCATTGATAGGCAACAACCTCTACCAAGAATTTCGTATATTGCCAAACAAATTTTTGTTACTATTAGTACAGGATTTGAGCAAATAGCATTGTTGTTTATTTGGAAAATTAAAATTTATTTACAAGCATTATTTGTTTATGGAACTGTGCTGTGGTAACTGCAGTTAGATTTTACTTAATTTTCTGTCATTTGTGCTTGGCCACATAGGTATAGTACCTCTTTTACCCTTCACTGACTGTGTGGAACAACACATAATGATCACAGCCACAGGCTGGATTTTTGTGATTGGTTTTACCAGCAGAGTCAGCAAACTTACACTCAAAAGTTCAAACTCTTGATATTGGACTTCACATATTCAAGTTATCCATGGACTTTTAAGGATGGAATAGCATGAATTTTATTAAATAAATTAATAATTCACAATATTAGTTCTTCATTTTAGTTTGTTCTGGCCTTCAGTAGTCCACAGTAGAACCTGAAGCTTTTCAAGTAAGTGTCTAAAACTAAAATTTGTCACATCTTCTTTCTGTAGTAACTGGATGTGTTTGTTAATATTTTTAGTGACAAGGTTTTCAAATGACACATTTTTTAATGATTGATTAACCTGGGACCTGTAAAAAAAAAAGGATATTTAAAGCATATATTTAAAACACGTATTGAATCTACTACTTCTAGCATTGCTCTCAAGTAATTCAACCATATTATGCTAAATTACTCTTGGCATTGAGGAAGCAGATGTACAGTGTTCATTATACTCCCACAAAGACTTTATTTTCCTGTAAATATGACTCTTGCCTGCTATTTTTATAAAGAATTAATTCCAAGATTCGTATTTCCTTCTAATGGAAATTGATAGAAGAGAAACATGGTAATAGAAGACACCTGAGTTGAGAAAATTTGTTTCCAAAAGCAACATATGGTTTTTGATTGGCTTGTGATAGATAGAATTAAGGAATTGATTCTGCAAGTTGTCAGATGCTTAGCTCTAACTAGAGTCACTAAAAATTGAGGCATTTCAGCAAAGAAGGTGCTCAACCCATCACAAGGTTGGAGGCCCTTGGCGTTAAGAGGTCCCTCTTGAGCTTTGTTGAGCAGAAGGTAGATGTTACTCTCATAAATGCTTTGACTTCGTGCTCCACGCTGTTCACTTCAGCATAGTTTCACGGGGGTCAGTTTATCCTCCTGTTGCACCTTGGGCACCAATGCTTTTTCCATACCAGTGCCAGATTATGGTGCTGAGGTGCAGCAGCCACCAGAGCTGCCCATGAAGATGAGCTCTGTTATGCCATTTTCTTTGTTCAGTTTCACAGTGGCAGTTTGCACGGGGGTGTGTTTCCCTTTGGGACAGTTTGCAAGATTTCTGATGTAGCGGCTTCTACACATAGGAGGTGAAGTGTGCTAGCCTCTTGGCCTCCCAGCACCAGACTGTACGAGTTTCTCTGAGATTACAGAAGTCTCACAAATTGGTCGGGCAGCTTAGTTAGAGATGTGCAGCTGATGGCTCCTTTCCCTGTTGACTTTTCCACCCCTCTGAATCTGTGCTTCAAATGTCATTTGAAAGACGTTCAGGCTCCCCTAGTCCTCCTCCCTCCTGACTCTGCATTGATTGTGCTGTTTCCAGACGAGCTAACGTCCAGCCTGGAAGATGGTTCCTATTTTCAGTTATTGTTTTTGAACATCCCAGGAATATAACACATAAGATCAAACTGAAACGTGGAAGTTTTTATTTTGTCCAATGTCTAAGGATGTATGAAATGGAACCCTGGGACTGAACAGCTTGCTTTTCCCTGGCCATAAAATTGTAGTGTACATCTACCAGCCTGTCCCAGCACCTCCTGCCTCCACTCCAGAAAATAAATCCTATCTCTGACATCCATTAGGAACAGTGTGCTGGAGGCCCTGTCCTCTTCTTTACTCATTAAATTTCACGCTTCGTAAATGACAATCACTGCTTGATGCAAACATTGCACTCTATGCCACTCAGGGATGTTTCATTACTAAAAATAACACTATAAATATAACAGTGATAATTCAGAAGAAAATGTTAGAGGCTTTGAAGGGCGTGGGTTGAGCTGCCCAGGTGAACATGACCCAGACAAGGCTTTCAAGCCTATGATTAAAAGTAACATTGGTATAAACTGAATTCACTGTCAGCATTTTCTCAGCTTGATCTGTCAGAACTTTGCCTTTTGTTTCATAGTCAGCAGAGTCCTACTGACCCATCAGCTCATGATGTTAAGGTCCTTTTGGGAACAAAATACAAGCAGACTTTGTATGAATTACTGAATTTAGACAACTGGCAAAGTCTCAAAGTACTCAGTTTATATACCATTAATGTGAGGTCTTATTCAGACTTGTTGCAGGCATGTAAGAGGAAAGGTTAAGACATGGAATAAGCGATAGTATATCAGCAATGGCAAGAGTACTGAGCTAGGACATGGAGAAGTGACTTTGAAGAACAAGTAGACATGAGCAAGTGGCTAACAGCTACCATTTTCTCTCAGGGATACACAAAATCATAGCTAGCCCACGACTCTGTAGCAGTACTTCTCCATGGGTATAATTAATCCTTTTCTCACATCTAAGTACCCACTGAAAAGTAACCACTTCCTAGAGTTTTGAAATGTGCTTATCCCTAGCTTTACACTACAGATTTTCTATCATTACAAGACCACACACAGAAGGATAAATTGTGGTGGATTTTATTGCCAGTCATTAAGTTATTTCCATGTCTTCAACCAAGAGGTTTTCCTCAGCTCTGAATATGGTCATTGCTCTTGTTATCACAGTGAGTATGTGGGTTTTTGACTCCCTCCATCCTCTGAAATCCCTCCAACTAAAAGACTAATGGACAACTTCAGGAGGTGGAGAGGCCAGCAGCCCTATGTATCAGGATTTTCATCATCGTATTCCTTGCCAACCATCCCATTGCAATTTTTATTTTAATCCTTCAGATGGCTAGGAGCCATGTCCAAGTAACTGAAGTTCTTGTTAGCATGATAACTTCCCATTGAAAAGTTCAGTCTCATGGTCAGAGAACCTTGCCTCTCTTTCCTTTTCTGTTTACTCCTCACTCCTAGTGAATGGGGCTGGGAGTGGTAAATGATTCATCTTTGTTCTTTCTCAGTTGATCTGTACTTGCAGCCTGCAAGGGAGGCTCCACCCAGATGGTAGGAAGCAAGCTCCTTCCTCCTCTTCCTTCATGCTCTCGCTTAGCTGTGTTGTCCCTGCATGCATTATCCCTGCATGTGTTGTCCCTGCATGGCTGTATGACGATGAGCCCAACATCCCACTAAGTTATCACCCCAGAAGTTGTTTGCAGCTCTAAAAGCCACTAGTGTATGCAGTCTGAGGACAAGAGTCATTGTGAAAATGAGAGACCGAAAACGTCCACAGTGGTAGCTCACAGATCAGTACGTCTCCTAAAAAGGCAGGCTGGATATCCAGTGGCAGCTCTGTCCTCCAAATGACCCTTGCATTGCATTTCTGTTGAGAGGATGAGGCATTGAACTCTGGGAAAGGAGTATTTCCTGGATGTTACTGCAGGCAGCGAGGGTAATACTGCTCACAGTGAGTTCAGTAACATGATGTACTACATTTGCAAAATTTCATCATCCTCACGATTCAAGCACAGCACATAGGGAAAGTGAAAGAAAACAGCATTGGATATATAGCAGCAATAAGTAAATTGTAAGTGTTTCTTTGTAACTGTACTTGCAGAAATTGTTTGCTTTGCACGTGGTCTTTTGTACAATAACATAAAGAAAAAATTCAACTAATGTAGATATCACAGTGATTTTGCATATTTTTTTGATTTGTTGGATATAGCTGCTAATTTATGAATTAAGATACTGCTGTTGAGAAAATTTTTTGTGCTTCAAGAAAATGCTGAGGTCCTTGTTTATGACTATATATTGACAGCAGTAAAGTATGTTCAATATAAGACTCTGTCTGGAGAGAATTTTTAAAAATGGCTCCTAGTTTTCAATATTAGGAAAACATTGGCCCCTTAATTTGGGCAACAGGAATGCAGATGCATTGAAACACAAGCAGAAGCAGATGGGTAACCACCAAGAAAAGGAAAGAACAGGCTTTACCTTGACAACTGCTTAGGATAAAACCAGCTTATTTAAAAAAAAAAAAAACTTAAAAAAAAGCACTTATACTTGTCTTGATTAGACACACAGCTTAATAAGTCAAAGTAACTACATTAGGCTGTTGACTTTGGGGATTCAGATTCAGATGCACTACATTTGTGGTTTTTTTAATGTGTCACTTCAATGTCAGAATCAGGCAAAAAAGGTGTTTTGTTGTTAGTAAAAAAAGCTAATAATCATTTAACCCTACGGAGTGTGGACCACACATTCTCGTGCAGTATATGGGGATTTATTTGTGCACTTATTTTTAAGAAGCCACTGAGTAGCATAGCCAGTGAACTAGCCATGATAGTTTTTGCCTCTTGTGTGACTGTCATGTGACCTCTAGTACACTTTGGGGAGCGGCTCTGTGATTGTACTTGTGGCGACAAATGAAGTACAACTGAACTCTAAGCTGTTATCAACACTCAGCTAAATCGAATACATTGGTTATTTTGAGATTTATTCTAATTGCTATGAGATAATTCCCATGTTAAACTAATTACTTCAGTTGTAATGAATGGACGATATAAAGAATATAGGAATCATAATAGCAACAAAATCCCTTATTTTACAGCTGCACTCTCTGCCTCATTTGATTAACACTAAAGAAGTTACTTAAAAATTAAACAAACAAAACAAGAAGAAAGAAACCTGAGTATGTATTGTAGAAATGTAGAAGACAAATAAAATATTTTTTCATATGTAATTACTTTTAATATATTCTTGTGGAAGGTCCAATACTATGTATGCTGTCTCTGTAATTTTTGCTGTAAATAACTTGGGACAGTGAATACACTGATTTTTTCTATGTCTCTGTTTAAACATAAGACTTTGTAATGGTTTGGTTTTTTTTAAAAAAGGAAAAACATCAAAGAGTAAATTATGTACTTGCTTCCTGTAAGTGTAATGTACTCTTCAGTTTTTATGGAAACTGATTGTAACAGATAAAGCCTTTTGACCAGCCGTTGATATTTAGTGTATGCTTCTGTTCATAATCGGGAAAAAAATGTGGGATTATCAGTGAAATGTGATCCCAGCAAGTCTGTAAAATGAGTACTGTAATAGTTCCTGTGGACTGCATTTGACTGATTTGAAGAAAAGTTGTTCAAGCAAATGATGCTTCCTTATAGCATATGGCTTTTATGAAATCTTTCTGACATGACTTATATTAATAGAAACATTTCTCTCTTTCCAATGAGCAAAATATTTTTGTATGCCTTTAATTTCTTATTCAAATTTGAGGTCGGGTCACTCATTAGTTGTAATCTGAAGCCATAACTGATCTTCACCAAATGCACATTTTAAAGATCATAATGGAAAAAAGAAACTATGTCCAGTCTATCAACAGCTGCAATGTAATACAGGCAGGAGCATAAATAATGAGCAAAGTATTTAGATGCTTTTCTGGCATCCAAATGTGATTTTAATGGCTAGTATTTTGTGATTACCAATTTATAAAAAAATAAAAACATAAGTAAGATAGATATTTAGATTTAAATGAAGCTTTCTAATATTTTTGAAATATCCCTGAAAATGCTTTTAGGATTATGAGAAGAAATGATTTTTCATATACTTCCCACTTTCAAATATCTAATGTTTTTATCCTATTTCCAGTTCATTTTGTTAGAGTGAAATGAGATGTAAAGACCCAGGATCCAAGCCCTGAGCTATTTGGTGCTTGGCTGTAGTTACATTGTTGTAAATTAATTTAATTAGAATTTTAGGAGTGTGTTGTTTTTTATTTGGTAAGCATGTTTACCACTGTTGGTAACACACATGAGTTGCATTGCCTGTCAAGAAGTATGATAATAATCTAATAAAATAATAAGTAACACTCAAAATTAATCACTCTCAAAAGACAAATAAAAGTTCCTTTCTAAAATCACATGCCTCATAGAGTCAACAGTGATTTTTTTTTTAATAAGCTTAGTTCTGTAATAACTGTGATGTATCTTAACTGGCTTGTAGACACAAAGAGCAGAACCGCAAATGAATCATGTTAGACTGGGTAAAAATCTAGCTCCATTGAAACCAGCAGCAAACTCTTCGCTGATTTCAACAGTGCCAGGAGTTCATAGAGAATTTTTACAATTCTCTTCTGATCTTTCTCCCTCGTTTAATATAATTGACCTAATTTATGTGTATGTGAGTAAAAAGACAGCCTGATTCATTTAGAAAGTTACCATTGAGGGTTTTGAGGATTTTTTTATCATGAATCTTGTAGGACCAGCATCCTTGTCAAATGAAAAGATTCTATATTACTTTAGAATGTATTAGATCTTTGTCTTATTTTATTACCTGTAAATTATTAGTTAAACACTGTTAGCATTTCATAATAATGCATCCATGATTTTTGAATGTTTTCTGTAAATGACAATCAATGTTGGAGTTCATTTCTTTAATGCAAAAATTAAAAAAAAATATATAAGAAAATAAATTCTGTTGTAGGTTTTGGTTCGGGCTTTTCTTTTTCCTGTCCCTTTAAATTAGCTGTATCTGTCAGGAAAAAGCACAGTGTATGCATTTTCAAACGAGAAAATATTCCTTACCATCATGTTTCCCTACCCACAGCAGGGGAGTTTTAACTAGATCAACTTTGAGATCTCCTTCCAGCCATACCCATTCTAAAGTTCTATGATCAGGTGCCTGTACTTAATTTCAGGGGATTTAGTAACCAATAGAATTAAGTATGCAGCATAATGCAACATCAACTGATGAGAACAGTGGCATTGTTTTACATTTTTAGTTACAGCTGTAAGTTTGAATATGGACATTGCTATACTTACTAATTTATTTCTCTGTTTATTTGGAGGAAAGCTTCAGCTAGTACAAAAGCAAAACAACATAGAAACAATTGTGTGACAGCAAACTGTACAGTAGTGTAACAGAAGGTTACTTTATTTAAAAGAAGACACTGTATTTAAAATGGTAAATATGTCAAATATTTTTTAAGTCTGCGTATGTTTAGCTGACAAGGCTGTAAGCAGTACCTTTTAATTATACTAACTTTAAATTTTTAGGACCCTAAATTTAAATCAGAAGTAAATTTAAAAACAACAATATCAAAACATCAAACTATTAGGCACATGTTTATTAGTGTACTGATCTCAGCAGGCTTGATGCAGTGCTTACACCTAAAGCCAGCAATGTTTAAATGTTATTCACATCTGTGGGAAAATGACTGAGACTATAAACATAACAGTATAGAAATTATGGGGGGAAATACAGTTGCTCCTCCCAGGTGGAATGCAGTCAGCGTACTCGACCTCCCAGACACAACACAATCTTTGGGGTCTAAATGGAGAGTGGAGTGGACACAGCACAGCCAGGCTCTGTCAGAACCTAGAGAAGAGGGAACTCAGTGTCCTGTGCAGCTGACAGCCCTGCCAGCAGCCTAAAGCAGAGAGAGGTGAAGGGAGATTCCTGCTCTGGAATCAGCAGCTGTGGGGAAAATCACTGCCTCAGGTCCCCATCCCAAGGTTATCTCAGTACTGTCCCGAGATCTCTGCCCCAGGGTACCACCACCCCTCACTGGGTAAGATGTTTGACAGCCAGCAATGGGCAGAGATGTGGAGATGCAGGGAGGGGACCCTGAACCCCCTCTGACCCACTGAACTGCCCGTGAGGGGCCCCACAACAGGATCTGACAGACTGGTCAGGCACAAGGGCCCAGGCTCTCCTGGGGCACTGACAGACAATCACATATTGGGGTTGAGTAAATCTCCCCTTTCTCCTGACAGTAGCACAATGCAGGTAAGGAAATTTGGGCTATGAGATGCTGCAAATGCAGGTTAGCTTGAGTAGATTTTCAAATTCCAGATATTTAAGGCTTGTTTGGGGATTTCATTCCTTTCTCCATTTGAAAAAAATTCAGACAAGTGTAATTGGGAGTTGATAAATAAACATTTACATTTCAGATATAACGAAGCTGAAGAGTTTACTAGCCATATGAAATAAATGGAGTGCCGCATTTACACCCATTATTTTGAGACACAGTTATACAAAAGTCTTACAGGGCATAACTTACTACGCTATTGTGCTGGTTAAATGTCATTTAATATTTCAGTGTGTGCAGGCCCACAACAGATCTCCTTCTACAAGAATGAACTATTGTATACATTTTTCACATTGCAGGTTCTTGAAGGTAGATGGATGAATATAGGCTTTCAAGAAAGACAATGGTGAAATGCATTATACAAAACAACATTAAATAATTATAGTTAGTTGTCAGTCCCAGAAAAATTACATACCTACAGGTGTTCAATTATTAACAAACCCATGCAAATGAAGCCTTCTGGATCATGATGTATCACAGATGTATTCAATCATAACTTACCATGCACTTCAGGCAATATCTTTGTAGCAGAAACTGTCTTGTGAAATGTGATGAACATCCTAAGAATAGTCCACTGTTTGTATTCAGTAAATCAAAATCTGGCTAAACAAATTTTCTGCCTCTCTTCCTTCTTACTCCCTTATTGTTCATCTCACTTCCCATCCTCTTACCCAGTACATCTTGGAAAAGTCCTTTGGATTGCAGATTTCTTTGGGAGGACAAACTCTGACTTGTTCTAGTGCAGGCGTTGTTGTAATGTTGATGTTAAAGGCCATGCTTCTGTTTCTCAAAAATGTCTGTTTACCTTCCTATGCATGCAGGAGTTTAATTGTGGTTTTAATGGTCTACATATATGACAGAAGAGAAATTCATAGGAGACATAAGAGCTTCAGTTAGTCCTGATGAAGGGACTGACCCCAGAAAGCTTTTATTCCAATTATAGTCGACAGTCTAATAAAAATATTACCTCCCCCTACAGATGTGCACTAAAAGTCTTGATGTGCAAGATGTGCACTTGGCAAGTCATTCACCTGTGCATTCTACCTGTAAAGGCTCCATTCAGTTGGCCAGAGAGGTGCATTGGTCCTGTTTGCACTGCTCTTGGGTGCCTCACATGACCTCTTCCTGCTGCTCCTCACAGCTTTCGTACATGGACATTTGGAATAACCTATGGCAACTCCGGTGTAGCTATGTGCTGGTGTTCAGATTTCTATAGGAAGTTGAGGTGCACAACATCCATTTAATACAAATGGCTGGAATTTTGGGTGTAGGAAAGTAAGCAGATTGGACACTAACAGTGATTTAGAAATAATTGCTGTGATTTGCCTTCAAAATCTTCACAACAGTAACTTCATTTTGAAGCTTAAAAGAGCACTTCCATGATCAGTAGATTCATCCCAGTCCTAATAAAGTGTCATGTAACATGTTTCCAGTTCCACTAATTAATCAATAGCAGATTTGAGCAAATGCTGAATTCATCTGGAGTTTCCTCAGACTAATAAAAAGGAGCCTTATCAGAGGGCTTTAGAAATTGCATCCTCTATCCAGGTGGTTTTGTTGTATTTTGGCATTCAAAATGTATTCAATTATAAAGACAGCATCACTAAAATTGCAGTTGTAGTTGATCAGCTTTGTGTGGTTCCTCTAAATTACTCAGTGATTGACACAGCCAAGATTTAGTATATCCTTTGCTGCTTTGTGACACACATGGAACACTATAAAGTTTTACCAAATTCATGCTGGTATTCTTCTCTTACCTCACATTTATTGCTAAATATAAATCCTATATATGGTCTCATTTGCACTTTCATTCAGGCAAAGACATTTCTCTAATGATCTTAATACCTGGATCTTAACCTATGGTTTCCAGGCTGACAAATAAAAAAAAGCCCTCATCATCTCTCACAGAGATTTTCTAGGAAAGACCAGCATTTAGGCAGCACTGTGTCACGAGGGACTCCTCCTGGAGTGCATAATGTCCTTGCAGATGCCCCAACGAGCCAGTGAGCAGTAATTCTACTGAAAACCAGGGCATAAAAACTGGTTGCTATGGGTCGAAACAATGGCCTCTTCAGACCACAATATCTGTGGAGGAAGTTGATGCCTCTGTTAAAAGCCTTCAGTCTGAGAATGGCCAAGTCATAATAAAGACTCTGAAACTACTATTCTGCCTCGTATTCATCACATTTCCTAGATTCTTTCCAAGTCATTGAGTCAGAAGCAGGTAACGTGAGAGGGCACTGGAAAACAGCTAGGAAATAAGGTAGGCAACATAGTGTCTGGAAAGCTGAGGGCTAATTTGTCATCCCAGTTGTGGGATGGACAGTTTCACTGGCCAACTGTAATTTCTTTGCCTCCTTTCACTGCTAGGAAAAGAAAACTCCCACTGCACCGTCATTAGAGGGGAACAATTGCATCCAAATTTAATGCATATTCAAGTGTGCCTGGAGAAAGGAAGGAGTAGGGACTTTAGGCTGATGCTGTTTTTTTGGGGGGGGTGGGCAGGGGCTGAAATCCCAGCCTTTTTTAGGAATAAGCTTATAATTAATAAATAAATATGTCTGGATGACTACCACCTTCAAAATCTTTGCAAGAAAAGAGGTTACATTCATAGTGGTATTAATCATGCTCAATCTATTTCCCCTCTCATTGCAAATCAGTGCAGTTTTCAGCTAACAAGAATGGGTGCCCTACTTGAGCAGACAAACCCAGGTAGAAGAGGCACTTAGCATGGCATTACCATCATTACATCCCAAGGTTAAAGGCAATGAAACTCCAGGAGCAGCAAAGTCAAATCAGTTCAATTGTATGATTGTTCATACTCATGAAGTGGTGAGGCTAGCAGGGGATCCAGCATAAAACTTAGGACTTTCCAGAGGAGGTCCTTTGAGGTAATTCATTGCCTTCTACAGTAGCTTAAATCAGAAGGGCTAGAATGGTCACAGTAAATGTGGCTCCTGACACTTCTAAAGAGCAATATTAGTGATAGCCAGCTGCTAGGCCAGATGTCAAAGATGCATTAAGAGCACTTGATTTTAATCTAACTCATTCCCAAGAAACAGAATGGATTTGGCTTTGAGCAATGCAATAAAAGATAGATTGTGATTAATGAAGCACATTAACTTAACCACAGAAGTTGACTTCCACTTCCTTTTCTCCAGTATTTTCACTGTCCAAAAGCAGTTATTTTGATTATCAACCTTACAAGGGATATGTAAATTGTTAATTATCAATCTCTGAGCCATTAAAGAAGTTGCTTTTGCTTTCTCAGCTTGAAAACCAATGGGGAAGGATAATAGGTTTGGTAAACAGAGCTGTTCAGATAATGGAGAAATTCAAAGTGCTGTCATAGAGTCAGCATGGGAGCTCAGTGTCATAGTACTTTTACTAACCTGACTTCAACAAATAGGTGGGCAGGACTGAGATAAACAAAAAAGAGTCTCTCTCATGGGATGTTCCAATTCAGCATGGTCTAGAAAAGCAAGTGGTGGAAGTATATTTTTTCTTTTGCCTAATCATTTGAACAGAGGGCACAGTGCTGGAAATAACTAGTTAGTATCTGCATTTTTGGACTTCACACTAGGTAATGAAGTAGAGCGTATGGAACTGCAAATTCAAAATAGAAAAATAAATAGAATACAGTATCTAATAAATGGTGCATATTTATAACAAGAAGTGATAATCTAGAGTTCTCTCCTCATGACATGGATTCAAAGAGCATCATGCACAGGAAACATTTTTGCATAAGCTTGAGCTTGGAAAAAAGAGACTGACAATATTTAGAACAGGCTTCATGCAGTTCCATAAGCCACTTTGCAGTCTGTAGGGAAGTTCTGATCTTCCAAGGAGAGGGAAGGAGTGCAGTAATTCCAAACATCAAGAATTACTGAGAGGCAGTTGCTAAGCTGTGACAGTCAGAGGCCCTGGAGGGTACTACCAAATTCAAGAAGGCTGTCAAAATCTTAGTTCTTCCGGGACTTCTGGTTGAAATCAAACTGCAGGCATGTCCTCACAGGGCTTCTAAACTTGCCTTAAGTATTGTGTCTGAATCCTCAGCTTCAGGCATGCTCTAGTAACAGATGTAGTTCTGAAAAAGAAAAGAAAATATACTTTTCACACTTCTCAGCTGCTTTTAAAGGGGATTTATTTTGTGTATTATACATCACATTTCAGAGCTCACTAGCCAAGCAATAAACCTCAGCTGCTCC
Organism: Sturnus vulgaris; assembly: GCF_052056855.1. Classification (NCBI taxonomy): domain Eukaryota; kingdom Metazoa; phylum Chordata; class Aves; order Passeriformes; family Sturnidae; genus Sturnus; species Sturnus vulgaris. The sequence goes on from NC_142283.1 coordinate 26,880,390, forward strand.
AAAAAAACCACACCTCTCTAGCCCCATTTGAGGACTGCTGCAGTAATCCGAAATATGAATACTTAATTCCTTAAGCCATTACAGAAATTTTGTAACCACGTCGTAAGACTTACTTTAGCATGTCTCTATATGAAACAGCAGACTTACAGGATAAGACGGGTTTGGGTTCAGGTGGAGTTAGCGGTGCTTCCAAATGTTGTGGGGCTGGAAATAGAAGATCTTCACCTTTCTCCTTCCCACACACTTCACTTTTATAATATTCCCTTTTTTTTTTTTTTATTTTCCTCAATTGGATAGTAAACATCTATAAGGACTTTTGGGATTGTCCTGGTTTTGAGGCTTGGTTATAGGCAGTATTTTGGGGGTTTTGTTTGGTTTTCCTTTTTTTTTTTTTTACATATATGCTTGTGAAAAGTAGCTGATTTTACAATATCTTAATTGGAAATCTGGCACCAGCTCAGTCTATCATTTCTTCTTCTTCTTCTTCTTCTTCTTCTTCTTCTTCTTCTTCTTCTTCTTCTTCTTCTTCTTCTTCTTCATGGACCCTGCATGATATAATTGGATGTCACTTCTGTAGCCTTGATCTACTTTTTCCGAGGAGAAGGAAGTCAGAATCTCTTTGTAAACTCATATTTCCCTTTCCACAGTTTCTCTTTTCACAAGCCTTTGGGCCACAGATTTTCTTGCTATGCATGGGCATGATAGGTGGATTAATGTGTGAAGAGGGGCTTTATACTTAAATGTAGCAAAACACAGGTGCCAAATTTGCAGTTTACAAACTAATTTCCTAATCTAATAAGAGTATCCAAAAACAATTGTGACAGGAACTTTTTTCTGGCTTTTTGTTTCTTTTTCCTTTTTTCTTTTTTTCTGTGCTATAGAATCTGCTTATTTATAAGAAGACAAAAAAGAATCTAAACTCATGTTATTGGAATAACTGATTGTGTAAATAGTGCTGCGTGGATGTGGTGCCAAGAAGCTATAGGATACGAGATTTGCAAAAAAAAAAGTAATTCAGTTTTCTCATAGTTCATGTCCAACATCACATATTTAGAAACCAAGTGCAACTGCTGTGCAGGTTATGTGCCTGATCCTAAAAGAGACAGAACAAAAAGGCTTAGCACTCAAATAGAGGTTAATGAAGAGGTTAAGCTTTGCCAGATGCTATTAATATCAATATCAGTGTAATTTTCTGATTGAAAATGTGGGGTTTTACCCTCTGTATTATTTCAATATAGAGGTGGCTATTTAGCTTGTCTACCTTTCCAGAGCAGAGATACCAGCAGAAGACAATATAATCACTTTGTCCTACCATAAATGTCTGAGTGTAGAAATTGCCTCCCTCGACATTGAAATGCAAACTGTGATGAAGAGGACATCAGATTTTTAATATTTTTTGGCAGCAAACAGAGGGCTCTATTCACTACTCCTGCTTTACATTCAGAAAGAGCCCAGTTTGATCCTTAAGTCTTATTTACAAAAAATTTAGAGTTGGAAAGATGACAAAAAAGTAAAACAATGAGATGCGGCAAACAAGCATGTGGGAGGTTAATGAAATTATTGAAGTATGGGCACTACACTGTTTATTGCTGGGGTGTTTGTTTAATCAATTAAAGCCAGTTCCCTGGAGAGTGAAGGCTACCCTCATGCTTTGGATGGAACTGTATGTGCTGCTCCTTTAAGATTTAAGGGGTCTGTAGTGTTTTAAAACCCATCTGGAAGATTAAGCCCCACTCAAGCTGTTCCCTTTCCCCTGATCCTTCTGATGAAGGAGGTACACTAGGAGAGATTATAAATCGGAACAACAATTTACTGAAAATGACAGTACCCACAGCAATGCTAATAGCAAAAAAACCCAACAACAGTATACAAAAGAGAGTGTTTTATCCTCAAAAGCATGTTCACCACCAAATTTCGGTCCCCATTTCTCTACTAAAAAAAAAAAAAGAAAAAAAAAACACAAAAAAACTTAACTAGGACAAAACTACCCTTGGGAGCTTAGATTAACTGTGCCATGCTGCCCACTGTTTTCTCCTGCCTACTGTGCTCAGCTGTGTTCAGCAGTGTCCACCCAGCTGCTTTGCTCCAGCTGGGTTTTTGGGCTCCTCTCTGGCTCTCCTGGTGTGGTGTCCCTCTCCCAGTGCTGAGTGCAGTCCAAGTTCTTCTATCTGCAGTTTGGAGTAGCAGTGCCTGGGGCTCTCCAGGGCTGGCACAGGACATTCCCACTGCAGCTCTCCTGGAGCAGCAGGGCTCTCTCCTGGTGCCCAGCATCCATGTGATTCTGACCCTGGTCCCACACTCTCCAGAGTGAGCCAGGAAAAATGGCAAACTTTCAGTTTTTGGCCCCATCTGTCTTGCCAAAACCACACCACCAGCAATTATTTGGGTGGTATTGAACAGACAGTGCTAGAAGATTCCCCCCCTTTTTTCTGTAGCCAGTCCTGGCAAAAAGGAAGTCACATAGGCAGACTTTATCCCTACTGGGGTAAGGATTCTATTTGAGATACACCGTTCCATAAAGGAAAGAGATAATGTTTGATTTGTCAAAGTAAAGCATTCATTTGTGTGTTGTTTTGTATTTTGGTGACACTTGGAACATTGAATAGGGAGGTTTTCTTTTCTACAGTCGATGATTCTCTGCTTTACGGGAGCCAATGGGTCATTCTGCCACGGACCCTGAGAGACACTTTAGGTTTAGTTTGGTCAAGAAAATAATAACAATCTTGTAATGGGAGTGAAAGCACTTTTGGCAGATATTGATGGGAAGAGAGCAATCCCAGTGAAACAGCTGAAAGAAATTTGAAGGGAGAGCCAAGGAGAGACCAAGGAAATCATGCTGCCTGCTCCTGTTGAGACCTGGACACCAAGAATACTGAATTTATAAAATACAAAGACGTTACAGAAACCAGAGAGGAAGAAGAAACCAAGAATTACTGAGACTCTCCCTATCCAAGAAAAAAATAAGACTGAAGAGGTGGACTAATGGTCATGAGAGGTGAGAAATCATTAAGCAGTAGAAGATGGAATACTAATTAATGAAGAGAACTGCATAACTCATAAGCCAATGAACACCAATTTCTTTGTTTGCTAAAATGTATAAGTAGCTAAATGTTTTGATAACTGATGTGTGTGTTTTGTGGAGTGATTCCCACCTAGTCCAGCTTTGAATAATGTCAACTTTCTAACCTAAGAAACTTATGAGAGAGTGTATTTTGTTGGTTTCGGTGAAAAGATTCATGCTGTCATGGTGTAAACCAGCAACTGAGCCCCACAGAATCAACTCACTCATTCTCCCACCAGTGGAACGAGGAAGAGAATCAGAAGTTAGAAAACTCATGGCTTGAAACAGAGACAGTTTAATAGGGAAAGCATAAGCCACATATTTAAGCAAAGCAAAACAAGGAATTAATTTCCTACTTCCCATGGGCAGGCAGGTCACACTCAGGAAAGCAGGGCTCCATCACAGGTAACAGTGACTTGGGAAGACAAATGTCATAGCTCCAAACATTCCTGCCTTCTTTCTTTTTCCCCCTCCACTTTATGTACTGAGTGTAATGTCATATGGAATGGAACATCTGTATGGTCAATAGGGGTCACCTGTCTCAGCTGTCTCATCCCAGCTTCCTGTGCACCTCACCAGCCAGTATGACAGTATAAGAAGCAGAAAAGGCTCTGCATAAACTCTACTTAGCAATGGCAAAAACATCTCCATGTTATTAACACTGTGTTCAGCACATATCCAGAACAAAGCTGCCTACTAGCCACTCTGAAGAAAACTGAGCTAAATAGGACCAAAATCAGTGCATTTGGCCATCAGGAGTACTCTCTTTCTACTTCTTAAATACAACATAGGAAAGAATACTACACCAATTTACCAGTCAGAGGTTCACTTAGTTTAAGTGTCATCCATGTTTCGTTGGCCCAAAGTAGACTACTGTCCTCAGTTTGACACACTGCAGACCTTTGCAGAAAACCACTTTCTTTTTTTTGTTCTTCAGGGGCTGTTTGAATTCAGCTGTAGCTCCAGTTTGCCTCAGGTCCTTAAGACTCAACCCAGCCACGTGGCCTCAGCTTACATCACTGTGGAAGTATGTGAGTTGGGATCTAGAGCTGTTAGGAAATTTATCAAAAATAAAGTTAAATTAGAGATAGGCAATAACCATGGTTGGGCAAAAGTGTGCTCTTAGCCAGTTAATAAAGGATAACAAATCAGGATAAGCGGACGATGCATCAGCTGTTTGACAGACACAGACAGGATGGAAAAGAAAGAGCAGGAGCATTGCTAAGTGAGACAAAGTCCTGTGCATGGGATGGATGGACTTAACTCCATGCAGCTGTACAGGATGGAGGCCAGCTGGATTAGAAGCAGTTTTGCAGGAAATGTCCTGATGTTTTTAGGGAGAAAAAGGATCTGTGATTCTACTTTTTAGTCAAAAAACGAGAATAGTCCTGGGTGTCTACAAGGACCATCTGAGGCCAATTAGAAATTAGCAATTAGTAGCATAAAGGTCACTGAAGGTCAGCTCATTCCCACTGCCTGACCAGGGGTCATCTCTGGTCAAACTCAGAGACAATAATCTATACAAGAAGTCATGTAAGGTCACAATCCCTATTTTTTGCCTAGCATCTGAAGTCTAGTCAATCTAGTGAATTTCACTAGGGTAGTCTGAGGTCCACCTGATTATCAATTTAATATTAAAATATCCCATATATTTTCTCCAGGGTCATCTGACATGAATTTGATATACAGTCAACAAGGGGATCATTTCAAACTAACAAAGTCCTTGTGTGGTGCTCAGAAGTCAATGGAAGTGCATCTGAGATCCATTCAGATCACTAGAGCTAATTTCAGGCTGCAACATGAGGCCAATTGATATCAACATGAGAGCCACTTACCTCCCTGGTGGTGTTATAATCCAATTAGTGAGAGATGACTTTGCAAAAGTTAAGTTGCAAACTAGACCAAATGCTGTTTTAACAACACTGACTTTTGTAATATTAAGTGAACAGGGAAAAAGCAAAAGGGAGAGAGAGGGAAGGAGAGAGACAGTGCAAGCAGAATATAGTCACCACCTGTGGATCCAGCAGTGCCCCATCTTCACCCTCAGCTGCTCAGTGGTGGAGCAGGGGACTCAGTTTGGTCTTCTGTTGGTATGTTCTGTGCAGGAATGGATGCTGGGTATACAAGGTCTGCCAAGGATTGTCAAATCTTTTCACTATTTACACATTTTAGCAAACAAAGAAATTAATCCTTATTGACTGCAAGCTACACAGTTCTCGTATTAAATAGTATTAATCTCATATTAAATATTCTATCTTCTAGTGATTAAATTATTCCCTTGTTTCTTATGCTAATAATTCCACATGCTCAGTCTTTTTCCTCTTCTTTCTCTTCTTTTGAGTCAGTGGGTTTATTGGGTTGGTGCTCTGGTGAGCTGGTGGTTGCAGATCCCCCTGCATGAATTACCTTTCACCCAGTTGGAGTTGATTCAGCACAGTTGCTGAGTTGGCTTTATTATTTCTTCCTTATCTTGAGTTCTGACAAATGTCCTGTGACCTGTTAGTTCTGTATTTTTGTACCCACTGTCAGTGATACATCCTTCTTCTCAAGCTCTGTTGACCTCCCTCTAGGACCTAACACCTAGACAACAGTACCACATTTATACAGGCCAAGTTCCAGGATCATATAACAGAGGCATATTTGGAGAGCTTTGTTGATGGTTGCAGATGACATCTGTCCCGTAGCCTGTCCCAGACATGATATTTGCTTGATCAGTGATGTGATCAGGTATGAGCAATTGCTTTTTTTCACACAGTCTGTCACGGTGATGAAAATTTGTCTGGATGTGTTAACCAGGATGTGCTACTGCCAGGCCTGGAAGTAGCACCTTTATGTCACAAACTCCTTCCTTCTGTGGCCTTAGTGTTTGAGATAGGTAACTGTGCTCTTTAACTTCCAAGAGGAGATCACTTAGGCAAATTATCAGCCCCATTTCCACCTAAGAGGTAATTGGAAATCAACTTGTAGTACAGTTAGAGGCTCTAAATATTATTTGAGATAAACATGAGATCCAAGTAACTGCTTGGGGTCAGTAGAGGTTAAATGAGAATCAATTAACTGGCCTATAATCACTTCTCAGGAAGGTAGTTTGAGATCAACTCGTGGGCTAAATAACTTCTGTAGGGTCATCTGAGGTGAACCTGAGGGGTCAGTTAACCTGTCAAATAGGGCTCGTCTGGCACCATCATGAGACACAGGTGTACGAAAGGTATTGTTTGAGATCATCTGTTTGTCATCTGAGGTCAACCTGATATACAGAGACCTTGACATACTTGGCATACACTTGACTTTCACAGAGGTCCTTTGAAGTCACCACTTTTCTCCTTTGGAAGAGGGGCAAATATTTAAAGTCTGTTTGGTATCCAGTTAAACAGTCAGCATTCACTTGAGGTCAACCAGAGAGCCTGTTAGGGTTCATGTGAGGTCAGTGCCCAGAAGTTCTTCAAGGTAAACCTCAGATCCAATTAATTGTTTGATTTGTAATTTGACATCAACCTGCCCCTCGTTTGGTGCCAATGGGTCAGTCACAGTCCTTAACTCCTGTCTGAGGCCATCTGAGTTTAATTGAAGATGCAACTCTCACTGCAGGGTCGTTCTAAGGTCAACTCTCACAGTCATGGCACAGGTCAATTCAAGTAACCATGAGTTTAAATAACTTGTGGGAGTCATTGTAAGGTCCAATTGGCTTCATTTTTGAGCCCCAAAGCTCAAATGGTGACCTCATCTGAAGTCAAGATGCTGGCAAATTAGATACAAGAGCTCACCTTGGGGCAATATGATAGCTGGTGGTGAGCTTGGGATCATCTAAGGTCAATGCCTGAGGTCAGCTTTACACACAGTAAATTACCCAGGGTCACACTGGTCCTCGTTTTTATTCAACAAGTTATTTGGAGTCCTATTCAGAACAAATTAATCTGTAGATGAGTCATCTGATATCAACCTTAATTCCAATTAGCTACACCAAGTAATCATTGAGGGTC